>NC_138771.1:502094386-502711886 GCF_965119305.1 Pelophylax lessonae
GCACGGAGCATTCCACATTAAAAATGATGCTGTGCTGTAAAATGACTCCAGCATTGTTCTTGTTTCTTGCTGGAGGGTACCATTTTGCTGAAGCCCAGAGCCCCTGAGCAGCAGTAAATCTTTAGGCTGTCGGCAGATCGGCCTCTAGTGGCTCTGATTTTCAGCTGCTAAAGATTTTCAGAGTGCTAAAAATAAAAAAGAGAGCAACTGAGTAAGTGCAGAGCAGGGTGAGACCATGTATTACTGGATTTTAACCAGTTTACCACCGGAGGATTTTGCTGTCTTACGTCCAGGCCACTTTTTGCGATTCGGCACTGTGCGAATTTAACTGACAATTGCACGGTCATGCAACGCCGTACCCAAATGAAATTTACTTCCTTTTTTTCGAACAAACAGAGCTTTCTTTTGGTGGTATTTGATCACCTCTGCGCTTTTTATTTTTTGCGATATTAATAAAAAAATGTGAAAACTTTGAAAAAATAACAATATTTTTCGACTTTGACAGTTAAAAAATATCCAATATATTAAATTTTTGTCATATATTTAGGCCAAAATGTATTTCTTTTGGTGGCATTTGATCACCTGTGCGATTTTTACTTTTTGCGCTATATGCAAAAAAAGAGCGACAATTTTGAAAAAATAACAATATTTTTCACATTTTTTTTATATGAAATTTCCCCCCCAAAAAATGTAAAAATCTAAATTTTTTAACTTTTTTTGCCAATTTGTTTTCTGCTACATATTTTTGGTAAAAAAAAAATCTCAATAACCGTATTTTGATTGGTTTGCGCAAAAGTTATCGCAGCTACTAACCACGGGAAATTTATGTCATTTTTATTGTTTTTTTTTAACTAGTAATTGCGGCGATCTGGCGGCGATCTGTCGGCGATCTGCGATTTTTTTTGCGGGACTGCGTCATTGCGGCGGAACAGATCGGACCCTTGACTGACATTTTTCACACTTTTGGGGGTACCAGCGACATTACTACAGTAATCAGTGCTATAAATATGCACTGTTACTGTAAAAATGACACTGGCAGGGAAGGGGTTCATTTTTATTGGTGATCAAGGGGTTAATGTATGCCTGGTGCTTACTGACGTGTGTGGGGGGAGTTGACTGTGTGACACAGGGACAGATCGCAGGTTCAGCTATGCTGAATCCTGCAATCTGACCCTGCCTGTCACTTAGGAGATCCGCCGGCTTTGTTTACACAAGCAGACGGATCTCCACACTCGATCCCCGACGATCGGCAAAGAGCGGCGGTGATCACCACCGCTCCTCCCCTGGCCCGACTCTCACTGTAACTGAATACAGCGGGAGCGAGCCTCTGGTGGCGCGCACGCGCCGCCCACAAGGAGAGTAGTCTACGTAGGTCTACGTCGTTGGACGGAATCGAACCACTTTGCCGCAGTAGCACCAATGTGAGCGGTCGGCAAGTGGTTAAACAGTATAGACGCCTATTTTTAATGTTTTACATCGCAATACCTACAAAAGTGGCCAGTCTATAGTGATCTAGCAGGACTTATTATTCTGACTAAAGTTCCACTTTAAGAACTGTTGTAGGTATTTGCACCTTTGCATGTTCCTGCATTGTATAACAGCAGCAGCTATCTCTTTTACACCACTGGGACTTGTCATGCAGTTTGACAGGTTCAAATCATATGACAAGTGGCACCCTATTGTCGGTAATGGAACTGTTCAAATCGGTGCGACGTTGACTTTGCTGTGTCGCACCGATTGGAAAAAGAAGTTCCTGAACTATTTTTTGGTAAAATCCGGTTTAACTTAGACATCTGTGCATGAAGTTTCACAGATGTCAGCCAAGTCACACCTGAGGTCGCTCTTACATGTGGCTTTGAAATTGTGTGATTTCATGTGAAGTTGCACAATTTCAAAGTCGGATTCGCTGAGACCCAATTTAAGCAAAACTATTATGTTATGACCCCATTATTTCTCCTCCCCTTTTTTAATTGCTCTCACTATTCTTTGCTTTGTGTTTGCATTAGCCAAAAAAAAAAGTTAAAGCCCCTGAATAAGGTGCACAATGGGAGGGCTAATTCAAAACATATGGGAAACACAAAATACCGCATTCCCCTGCGTTCAACCCCATTAAAGTAGCAAAGGGGACCAAGAAAACCTGCCTTTAATTTATAAGAAAAACAAAGTCTTGGTTGCATACAATGCCAAATAGAAATGTGGAATCTCTGTGCTGTATGAAGGCGCCTGTGCATCCTCTGCTCCTATAGTACATATTCCCTTAGTGAAAAGGATAAGCGTTGAGTTTGCCAATTACTTGAAAAGTTTCAAAAATGCAAAACAAATGCCGGTTCTTTAGGCTTGTGTTAATGAGGCCATATCGCAGGCTGATTTTTGGATCAAGCAGTGTTTTTTCTATGCAGGGAGAAGCTCAGTGATAAATACGCCAGAAACACCGGATACAACCAAGTCGCTGATCTGAATAATTTCATCATCCTCTATCCTCAAGCCAAATCTAACATGTCTAACCTCAATGGATGCTGGGACTGGTAATTATACCGATAATACTGTACATTCTCCATTCTATAGAAATGTAGCAAACTGCAGATCAAATCAGCCAGAAAACAACTGTGTATCATAATATTCATAAAAGAAACAAAGATATCTTTTTATTATGAAATGATTACAAAATATTATACAGCTGCAGGATCTGAGATCTAATGACATTTTTTCTGTCTCTCGGACAGGTGGGGATTCAGCAGTAAAGAATACGGTAGGATATTTCTGTTTTTCATAGTTACACAAATAAAGTACGCCTTTCTTGGGGAACTAGCTGTCTCCCCTGCTAAAAATGCTAATTACCTGGCTGTCTAAAGCTGTAATGTGAGTCACTGCTCTGTGACAGACATACGGTACCTAATCCTGATATTTGCGCTTATTCCTGGTCAGGAACTGGTACCAAATCAGTGGATCAGCGTGACAACTTCAGGCCTGCCCAGGCTACCCCCTTCAATCCAACTGGCCGTTAGGGTGTGGACTATGGATCGGCCGATTATCGGCAAAGCCGATATATTGAGGGCCGATATGCACTTTTCCCGATACATCGGAATTGGCCCCAGAGGTTACCGATATTACTGATATTTAGGCAAAGTGCTGTACCGGAGTGATGCCTTCAGATAGAGGCATCACCCCGGTAGCGGCGTCCATAACCGACGGTTGGCTTTCTTGTAATGACAACCGATGCGGCTGAGAAGCCGCTCGGCTGTAATTACCAGGAGCGGGAGGGGACGTCCCTCCCCTCCCGCCGCCTTCCGCGGCTCACCTGGGTCTCCCGTCCCAGCGGGAGACCCAGGCAACCAGCCTGCACGGCCGCGGAAGACCCGAACAAAGCCGCATTCGGCTCTGATCGGGTCTCCATGACATCACTTCCGGGTACTCGGCAACAGATTCAAAAGAATTACAGCTTGCAAAACAGCCAAACTTGGAGTTTTTAATGCTTTTAAGTGCAGAGGAGGGGTTTGGGGTCTTTTAGACCCCCAGAACCCTCCACAATAGTACCTGTCAAGTAAAAAAAAAAAAAAAAATGTTTTTTTAAATGTACGAAAATATCGGCCCATATCGGCGGATACCAATACGCGATGACCAAAATATCGATATCAGCAATGAAAAAACTATATCAGTCGATCCCTAATGTAGACCACACCCCATTTAACCTAGCATACCGCAATCACTGATATTCTTTATTGCTATTCTCTTAAACAAACCAGGGTGGATTTGATTTAAATTAAATCCCGATTTAAATCATGATTTAAATCACTAGTAAAAAGCCTTCATTTTAATCAACATGATTTAAATCATAATTTTTAAAGAGCAACTGTCATCTCTGTCCTGCAGCGGCTCCTCCTCTGACCCTCTGTTGACTCCTATTCACTTTAATAGGATAGCTGGTGATGTGGCAGTGACATAACAAGGTGAGGGACGTAGAGGCAGCAGGTGAATAGATGCTCGCTAACAGACGCTGCCATAATGGATCTGAAATGACAGGTGCTCTTTAAATGTAAGGACTCCTTCTTGCTGGTAGTTAGTGTGAAATTGTGTGATTGCATGAATGCAGTGCATGTTATCTGAACGTGCAGAGCTTGGATTCCTTGAATGAGTTTACCAAAAATGTGCAAAGTGCCGAATATACATACAGTATATGCATAATATATCCATAACTAAGCTCCATTTCATGCTGAATAAACAAAACTATGAATGTAACTTAAATTGAAAACTTTCTTTAGATATATTTTTACTCCAAAAGCATTTTATTAAAATAAATTTGATAAAAAAAAAAACTGATTTCAAGCGGAGTTCCACCCAAAAATGGAACTTCCGTGATTTTGCTTCCTCCCCCCCTCCGGTGCCACATTTGGCACCTTTCAGGGGGGAGGGGGGAATGGGTACCCGTTTTTGACAGGTACCCCTTTCCCTCTTCCAGGACATGGGCTGCTGCGCCTCCTCCTTCCCCCTGCCGCCGAGCCAATAGGAATGCGCAGCGCGCTTCGCCCATGTGCAGTAGGTACCCTTTCCCAGAATGGCGGCGGCAGCACCCAAAAGCCGATACCAAAATCGGCTTTGGGTGCCGACATCGCTAGACTCCAGAACAGGTAAGTGTCTATATATTAAAAGTCAGCAGCTACAGTATGTGTAGCTGCTGACTTTCAATTTTTTTAGGGGAAGGCAGAACTCCTCTTTAAATAAAGAAAATCAGATTTTTTTTTTTTTGATTTTTATAAAAAAAATCATACATTTTTATCCACCCTGAAACAAACCTATTTTATACCCAATCATTTATGCTGATACTCCTGAAGTATCCATTCTGTCTAATTAGAAATGCTTAGGCTTTGTCCTTTGACATATGGATCATGTAACCATCCTGGTATAGGCAAAATAAAAAATTACGTATATGATGCAGTCTTTCACTAGCATTTAGTCTCTCCTGTATTTTGGTTTTTAGTACCTGTTGATTCTGTCAGTAGATTCATTATTATTAGAGTTGAGCGAACACCTGGATGTCCGGGTTCGGCGGGTTCGGCCGAACTTGAAAAAAAAGTCTGGGTTCGTGACCCGAACTTTACCCCGATCCCGAACCCCATTGAAGTCAATGGTGACCCGAACTTTTGAGTACTAAAATGGCTCTAAAAAAAACATGGAAAGGGCTAGAGGGCTGCAAATGGCAGCAAAATCTTAAGAGCAGTAAAGTATGAATGAAAAACTGAAAAATAATTGTCCCCTTAAATTGGTGCTTTTTGAATAGCAGATTACAACAGCAGTGTCTAAACGCTGTATGTCAGTGTCACAGTAAAGTATGAATGAAAAACTGACAAAATTATTTTTTTACCCTTAAGTTGGTGCTTTTTGAATAGCAGTTTAGAACAGCAGTGTCTAAACACTGTAAGTCACAGTAAAATATGAAGGAAAAAAAATTAATTTTTTTTAAAATCCAGATTAGGCAGACACATATGCACTGAGCTTGCATTACATGGCCGCTACACACCGCATGCCGCCCAACTAACAGACTGATAAAAGTTTTTTTTCTCCCTCCTCCTCACTGGGCTCAGGTCAGGGCAAAAAGATCTTGCACTGCACCCCCACACAATAAAATAGATGTAGATCGCTGTCTGATTAAAGAAGATTCTTCCTATTCTTTCCCTGAAAGCAATCTCCAGCCTGCCCCTACAATAATCTCCTATCTCTCCCTCAGCAGCATCAGGAACCTCTCCCTACAGTAGTTAGAGCAGAGTGACGTGCGACGCTACCTGACTCCAGCTTATATAGAGGCTGGGTCACATGCTGCACTGGCCAATCACAGCCATGCCATTAGTAGGCATGGCTGTGATGGCTTCTAAGGGCACACTAGTTAAACGCTTGTTGATTGTTAGCCCTGCAGCTGTTGAAACCACGCCATTAAAACCGTGCCAAAACATGAAATAAATTACCGAACAACGGACTGTATCCCGAACATACAGTAAAATGTTCGGGTCCCGGTTTGGGTACCGAACGCCCAAAATTCCGGTACGATCCCGAACAATATAGTCCGTGCTCCCTCAACCCTAATTATTATCCCTTTCCTTTAACAGGGTGTCAACACTGCTGTGTGATTTCACTGCAAAGCAAACAGCGTTATCACCCTCTGGGCAGGGTAGTCTTAGATGGACATGGAGTTTTAGATGAACTTTGAAGCATAACTCCACTTTTGTTGAGAAAAAACATTCCCCTCTGGGTGATCTCTGTACATTGCAAGGATTATAACAAACTTTGTTGCAGATTCCTACCTTTTGTTATTCTGAAGAAATCCCTGTTTGTTCCTCTGTGCTGAGTGAGTCAAATGGGAGTGGCTTCATAATTATCTATCAGCTGTGGCAGCTGCAGGGCTCTAATGAGGAAAGCTGCTGGGTCTGCATCCCTTTAGATGTGTTCTATTGGGAGTATCTCACCAAAAATGAAATTTTTGTTGCAGGGGATGCCAGAAATCTAAATTGTATCTTAGGCAGACTTCTGGGAAAATTGGTGAGCCAATCACACAAGCAGGAAATGATGATTCTGGGGTGTGGTCAGTAAACATTCCGTGTGCAGAACAGCTCCAGGTAGCCATATTGCATTTTCAGAAAATTACAACAGCTGCAGATAGAAAAGGAAAAGTAATTTTTAATAACATTCAATTACAATATGATTTGTGTCGCAATTGTATATGCTATATATTTTTTTCTTTATTTTTCGATTTTTTTCCCCATGAAAGTGGTGCTATCCTCTAAGGCTGGGTTCACACTGAATTGGTTGCGGGTTTCCCCAAATTCAATTTGCATGACAGGAGAGTGTGCTCTCAATGGAGCTTTGGGGTGGCCTGCAGGGCACATTGTAAAAGGGTCCTGTGCGTCTTGGACTCTGTTTCAGGAGTGAATACAGGCAAAAAGTCTGACCTGATTCCGGTACCGGACCCCAAGGCACGAACCCGCGGCCACATCAGTGTAAACAAACAAATTAAAGACAAACTCCAGCTTACACTTTTAAAGCAATTACAGCAAGTTTTATTTTTCTTTTGGAAAAAAAGGTTTAACCACTTTCCGACCAGCGACATAGGTGTACATCGATAGATTTCAAGGGGTTATACCGGGATAATTCAGGCTGCAGGCATCATCCCGGTACCATTTTTTTTTAGAAACAGCGGTCGTCTCTCTTGTGAAAGCAATCCTAGGAGCTAACTAGCCGCTGGACTGAGGGGGAGGTGGTATCTGCGGAACGTCCCCTCCAGCCCCCTTCTGGGGCTTTACTGGGATCTCCTGTCCCACTGGAAGTCCTAAACAACCAGCCAGAATTTTCTGCTGGCTAATCATAGAGACAGTCAAAGACTGGAGCGGCTTTGAATGCCTCTATGATATAGGAACCCACAATCGATGATCTTACATCTCTTCTGGTTTCCCAGGAAGTAAATTGTGCTATATTTAAAAATGACAAGCATTTGATCACACATTTTGGTGTGATCAAATGCTTTTAAGGGAAAAGGAGAGATCTGGGATATTATAGACCCCAGATCTTTCCATAAAGAGCACCTGTCACATGCCAATTGCTGTCACAAGTGACACTCATTGTGACAGCAATAAAAGTGATCAAACAAAAAAAAATTGTAAGCGACAGTGTAAAAATAAAGAAAAATAAATAATTTTTTTTTAAAAAATGTAAAAGTGCCCCGTCCCCCTAAGCTCGTGTGAAAAAAGGTGAACGCATGAATCGGTCACACACACAAACAGCGATCATCCCACACATGTGAGGTATCACCACGAACATCAGATCATGGGCAGTAATTCTAGCACCAGACCTTCTGTGTAAATATAAAGTGGTAACCTATAAAGGCGTGGTCGCACATGGATAGTAAAATTTACGTTGTTTGTCATCGTTGCATGAGTGTGCACAATTTTAAAGCATGACATGTTTGATATCTATTTACTCTGAGTAACATCATATTTTATATTTTACAAAACAAAATGGGGTTATGTAGTGTTTTTTTCATTAAAATTAAAAAAAAGTGTAATTTATTAAAAAAATTGCGGGCTAAAAAAAAAAAATGCGCAAATACCGTGTGACATAAAAAAAAATCACAACACCCGCCAATTTATTCTCCAGGGCCTCTGCTTTAAAAAAATATATATAACATTTAAAAAATTATGTAATGTTTCAGGGTTCTAAGACATTTTCTAGCAAAAAATACTGATTGTTACAAAAAAGCGCCAGAAAAGTCCTGGTCTTCAAGTGGCACATGAATAAAAGCTGACCATTATAGGCACCCCAGACAGTGTAATATGGTTTGTTCTATGCCCTGTAACTGACACTTTTGCTGGACAGCTTGACTTGTTCAAGGAGTGGAAAAATACTGGCAAGGTCAATGGGTAAAAAGACTATGTTGTAAGGGGTAATCAGAAGAAAAAAACTGCTTTGTTAATACTACCGACTGACTGCATCATATACTGTACGTCATTTTTTTTATTTTCCCTGTAGTCCCCCTTTAAAGGGATTCTTAAGTTAGTTTTTAAAAAAAATGAAAAGTCAGCAGCTACAAATACTTGTTTAAGGATCCAGCTCTGTCCTCCCCCGTGTTGGTTCTTCGCGGGTCTTTGGGTCCCCAGTGCTGGCATGTTTAGTGTGGGAAGCTGGCTGTGACTCCTTGCGGCTTCACAGCCGGCTTCCCACTGTGAGAAGAGGAGGGGAGGAGGACATAAAGTGGAAATTCCCCTTTATTGTGAAGTTCCTCTTAAGTAAAGTCCCATTTGTCTACAATTACACCAAGAAACAAAGTATATGCATCTCTCCAGTGACACTAACCCTACTCACCTTTTTCAGCTAACAAGAATGGACACCAGATGGTCGGCGTTGAAAGGATGATGCTGAGGACTTTGGGACAGTATTAAAGTTTTCACAGCAGCGGAGATGGAATAGTGGGGTCACCCACCAGTGGACTGACTGTTACAAATTTCTTGTAATTTCTTGTAAAAAATGAAAACATTAATGAGAAAATCCCCATCCCTCCCTTGATATCTTGTTCAACATCATCCATTACTGGGGAGACACTTCTGTTGTCGATGGAGTAAGAAGCTTTGAAGAACAAAATGTTGACTCAGAATTCTTTGTGAATACTAACCCGACATTTCCTATCATAACCAGAGAATTCTTTATGTTACAAAAGTACATTCATAAAGTTTTGTAAGATTTAATTTCCTGAATATAAATTCTAACTGTTGCAACTTATGTCTTTTATTTTCCTGAAATCAAGTTTTCCTTTTTTCTGAAGTGGCGGGACATACTTTTAGGCCTGCATCACACACCTATGCATTTTTTAGTGCAGAAACACACTGCAGTTCATTTACCATGGTTTCCTATGGGTCACATCCACATCTGTGTATTTTATGAAAAGGGCCAGGGACTTTTTTCTGGTTTTTGGTTCCATAGACTTCAATGGATCAAATATGTGTGTGGAAAAATGCAAAATGCACCTGCAATATGCAAACTACAACCTAAATGGGTGTGAACCTGGCCTTAAAGGGAATGTGTTCCAATAATTATCTGGCCAGGTCAACACAGATGCAGAGCTATCTTCTGCAGCACTTTCTTTTAGCCACAAGAAGATCTTCTGGGATGAATGACAGCCAATAAAATTTAGCTTAGAAGACGGAAGGCTAAAGCCCCGTACACACGTACTGATCGTCGGCCGAACGATCGGCCGTCTTTTGTCCAGGGCTGTCGTGTCTGTTGAAAACTGCAAAAGACTGCACACAAATTTTGTCGGCCAACAACAGCCAACTGCAGAAGTGATGTCATGTGATGGTTAACTTTCCTTGTCTTTTTTCTTTTCTGAGCATGCCCAGTCTTACTAATCTGCTGTCTGTCGGCCGTAATCTGTACTGACTGGTGAACAATCGGCCGTTCTGGTGACAGCCAACAAATATTTTAAAGTCTGCACGACAGATTCTGTTCGGCCGAAAATGCGCTTTCGGCTGTCGGAAGCATCATACTAACAAGCCTACAATCGGCCGATCGGTCGGCGGCCGAATATTTACGGCCGACAATCGGTACGTGTGTACGGGGCTTTACTGAGAATGAAGTGGTGCCTTTCATTCACAGTGTAACGATGCAGAGAATGCTGCTAACACCATCATGTTAGTGCCACTCTCTGCATCAACAGGAGAAAGAAGGTAAATGAGGGATATGATTGAAACTTTTAAATACATTAAGGGTGTAAATAAGGTTTAGGAGGGCAATATTTTCAATATGAAGCTAAGATCAAGAACACAGGGATATTCCCTTAAAAAAGCAGGAGGAAAATTAAAACTAACCTTAGTAATATTTTAACCACTTCATGACTTTGCAATAGCCGAAAAGAAGGCTACAGCGTGGCTCTCTCATTCTGGGAGGGCGTCCATAGACTTCTTCCCAAAGCCACGCCACCGGCGTGCCCACTGGGGTGCGCTCTATGACTGTTGTGTCCTTCGGACACAGCTGATCACAGATCGCAGGTAAAGGGCCAAATAGAGCAGCCCTTTATCATGTGACCAGTTGTGTTCAGTCACAGCTGATCACATGTAAAAAAACTTGCCGATTATTGGCATTCCGTTCCCTAAATGCTGTCACAACGTGGGGAGAGGAGAGCCAGGAAATGTCAAGCGTGACAGGGAACATTTACACAGATAATCAGGGCACTTATTATTAATGTGCTCATTGTCAGTGCAGCCCCATTAGTGCCTAACAGTGCTGCCTATCAGTGCCCATCAGTGCTGCCTATCAGTGCCCATCAGTGCTGCCCAGCAGTGCCCATCAGTGCCACCTATCAGTAAAGCCTCTTTAGTGCCCCATCAGTTCTCATAATTCCTGCCTCATCTGTGCCCATCAGTGCAGTCTTATCAGCGCACATCAGTAAAGGAGAAAAATAACTTATTTGCAAAATTTTCTGCCTGAAACTATGGAAAACTGGTTTGTTTAGCAAAAAATAAAACACCCAGTGGTGATTAAAACCAAAAGAAAGCTCTGTCTTAAACAAAATGATAAAAAAATGTCATATGGCTACAGTGCTGCATGACCGTGCAATTGTCATTTAAAGCGTGACATCGCTGAAAGCTGAAAACTAGCCTGGACAGGAAGGGGTGGGGGGGGTGGGGGGGTTGGAAGGTGCCCAGTATTGAAGTGGTTAAAAAAGAGTAGTTGATTCTAAGAACAAAATTCTGAGAAAAGTAGAAGTAATACAGTGTGCATCCAAGATCTGAAGTAATGTGGTCAGTAAACTCTCAAATGTTGAAATGTTTTAAATGTTCTGCACATATTGAGGTGACAACACTGTCAAAACATTTAATTGTATCTCTAAACAAAATAACCCCAGTGACCACCAGCTCTGAACACGCACATGCCACACTGACGCCTGCCATTCACCAGATCTTCCTGTCCGATGGATTTTCCAGATCAGGGATTTTATGAGCAAAGCCAATGACAGTAGCCAGACCTGACCAGAGGCATGATGGGTAGTGAACATGACATTTTGCTTTTGCTTAGGCTGGAAAATGTTAGCAGGGTCCAAAATAAATATTTAATTTTGTAAGTTGTAGACCAAAGAAGTAAACACTATCTGCAACATAGTAACAAGCAAAATACAAAAATGGGCGGTCCAGGTGGAACTGCTAGGGGAGGATGAAGGGCCATTGCCTTTCATAGCTGTCACATAAAATTGCTAAAAAGTAAGAAAAACACAGCCTGAGGATTTACCACACAAAAGTAGTATATGTGACCGTGCCAGCTAAACTGTCCCAGAGTTCCATTATCAATGACGCTGAGATAAGTCAATCAAAAGATAAGAGGGCCTTGGCAAAATTAAAGCGGAGTTCCACCCGTTTTTGCGTTTATTAAAAGACAGACGGGCTACAAAAAGTGTAGCTGCTGACTTTTAATAAACACATACTCACCTGTCCCACGATCCAGCCATGCGGCTGGCAGGAGCCTCGGTTCTCTCCCTCTTCTCCCCACGGCTCCGGTATCTCTAGTGTGGGCACCCAGCTGTGACAGCTTGTGGCTTCACATCTGGGTGCGCACTGTGCATGCGCGAGGTGCGCTGCGCGTCCTGAGTGGACGGGCAATCTTTTGGGACCTGTGACATGTCCCAGAAGATTGCAGGGAGGGAGGGCGAGAGAAAGTGGGAGCGGTCTAGGTAACCACTTACCCCCCAAAAAAACGACATGCCAAATGTGGTATGTCAGGGGTCAGGAGGCCTTAAAGCGGAAGTTACACTTTTGGGTGGAACCCCACTTTAAATTATTATAGATTCGGTGGCTGCTTGTGACCCCAGACCCTAGGATAAGCCATGGAGATACTAAGGAGGCTGTGCTCTCCAGTGCTATTTTTAGTAAAGCCAATTCACACCATAATGCATGCAGATAACGCATTCTACGCAACATGCATTTACGTACATTGAGGAGTGCTGCATTTAGGGCTCATTCACATGAATGAAAGAATGGATTAATGATGAACAGATAAATTAATGGAGGAAGAGGGGGATAGAGAGGGGTAAACAGAGACATGGATGGATGAAGAGGGGGATAGATTGGAAAAATAAAGGAATGAATGGATAAAGTGAGATGGATAGTTGGATGGATGGATGAATGAATGGACGGACAGGCACACAGATGGAGGGGGGAGCTAAAGAGGGATAAATAGAGGGATGGATGAATAGAAATGAAAGGATGAAGGGATTAATGGATGGATGGGAAAGGGGATAGAAAGAGATAAATAGAGAGAGATGGAAAAAGGGGGGTGGATGGATTGAGGGATAACTAGAGGGATAGATGACTATAGAGATCAATATATGGGTGGATGGAAAAAAGGATATAGGGATGGATAAATGGAGAGATGGATGGATGGAGAAGGGGACAGAAAGGGATAAATAATGAAAGGCTGGATAGACACTACTGGATGGATGGATGGATGGATGGAAGGATGAGTGGAGGAAGAGATGGAGAAGGGGATAGAGAGAGAAAATGTAGGAATGAATGGATAAAGTGGGATGAATAGATGGAAAGGTGGACAGGAAGATGGATGGAGAGGGGGCTTGAGCGGGATACTGTAAATAGAAAGATGGGAAGAAATAGGGGGATGGAGGGATGAATAGAGAGCAATGGATAAAAGGATGTATGAATGGATGGGGAAAGAGACAGAAAGGGGTCAATAGAAGGATTGGTGGATGGATAAAGTGGGAATAAAGAGCGATAAATAGAAGGATAAATGAATAGGAATGGAAGTGAGAGGGATGGATGGAGGGATAACTAAAGGGATAGATGGAAATAAAGGTGCATCTCATAAAATTCGAATATCATCAAAAAGTTAATTTATTTCAATATTTTAATTCAAAAAGTGAAACTCATATTTTATACAGATGTGTTACACACAGAGTGAAATATTTCAAGAGAATATATATGGAGGAAATGAGGATTATAGAAGGTTAGATAGATGGAGGGATGGAGTAGTAGAAAAGGATGGATAGATAGAGGGATGGAGGATTAGAGAAGAATGAATAGATGGAGTAGTGGAGAAGGATGGATGAGGTATGGAAGATTGTGGATACACAGAGTGATGGAGGAGAAAAGAGGGATAGATAGATGGAGGGATAGAGTAGTAGAGAATGATGGATTGATGGAGGGATGGAGGAGGATGGATAGATGGAGGGATGGAGAAGTAGAGAAGGATGGATGTATGGAGGAGGAATTGAGAAGGGTGGAGGGATGTAGTAGTAGAAAAGGATGGAGGGATGGAGAAGTAGAGAAGGATGGATAAAAGGAGGGATGGAGGAAGAGAGAAGAATAGATAGATGGAGTGGATGAGGATTATAGAAGGATGGATACATGGAGGGATGGAGTAGTAGAAAAAGATGGATAGATAGAGGGATGGAGGATTAGAGAAGAATGGACACATGGAGGGATGGAGTAGTAGAGAAGCATGGTTAGATAAAAGGAATGGAGGAGGAATAGAGAAGGGTGGATAGATGGAGGGATAAGGTAGTGGAAAAGGATGGATAAATAGAGGGATGGAGGAGTAGAGAAGGTTGGATAAATAGAGGGATGGAAGAGTAGAGAAGGATGGAGGGATGTGGAATCAGAGAAGGACAGATAGAAGGAGGGATGGAGGAGTAAGTGAAGAATGGAGGGATGTGGAATCAGAGAAGGATGGATAGAAGGAGGGATGGTAGGGTTAGAGAAAAATGGAGGGATGTAGAATCAAAGAAGGAGGAATAGAAGGAGGGATGGAGGAGTAGAAAAAGATGGAGGGATGTGGAATCAGAGAAGGATGGATAGAAGGAGGGATGGAGGAGAAAGAAAGATGGAGGGATGTGGAATCAGAGAAGGACGGAGAGAAGGAGGGATGGTAGAGTTAGAGAAAATTGGAGGGATGTGGAATCAAAGAAGGAGGAATAGAAGGAGGGATGGAGGAGTAGAAAAGGATGGAGGGATGTGGAATCAGAGAAGGATGGATAGAAGGAGGGATGGAGGAGAAAGAAAGATGGAGAGATGTGGAATCAGAGAAGGATGGATAGAAGGAGGGATGGATCAGTAGAGAAGGATGGAGGGATGTGGAATCAGAGAAGGCGGATAGAAGGAGGAATGGAGGAGTAGACAAGGATGGAGGGATTTGGAATCAGAGACGGACGGATAGAAGGAGGGATGGAGGAGTAGAGAATGATGGCGGGATGTGGAATCAGAGAAGGACGGATAGCAGGAGGGATGTGGGAGTAGAGAAGGATGGAGGGATGTGGAATCAGAGAAGTACGGATAAAAGGAGGGATGGGGGAGTAACGAAGGATGGAGGGATGTGGAATCAGAGAAGGACGGATAGAAGGAGGGATGGAGGAGTAAAGGAGAATGAAGGGATGTGGAATAAGAGAAGGACGGATAGAAGGAGGGATGGAGGAGTAAAGAAGGATGGAGGGATATGGAATCAGAGAAGGATGGATAGAAGGAGGAATGGAGGAGTAAAGAAGGATGGAGGGATGTGGAATCAGAGAAGGACGGATAGAAGGAGGGATGGAGGAGTAAAGAAGGATGGAGGTATGTGGAATCAAAGAAGGACAGATAGAAGGAGGGATGCAGGAGTAAAGAAGGATGGAGGGATGTGGAATCAGAGAAGGATGGATAGATGGAGGGATGGAGGAGTAGAGAAGGATGGAAGGATGTGGAATCAGAGAAGGATGGATAGATGGAGGGATGGAGGAGTAAAGAAGGTTGGAGGGATATGGAATCAGAGAAGGACTGATAGAAGGAGGAATGGAGGAGTAAAGAAGGATGGAGGGATGTGGAATCAGAGAAGGACGGATAGAAGGAGGGATGGAGAAGCAGAGAAGGATGGAGGGATGTGGAATCATAGAAGGACGAATAGAAGGAGGGATGGAGGACTAAAGAAGGATGGAGGGATGTAGAATCAGAGAAGAACAGATAGAAGGAGAGATGCAGGAGTAAAGAAGGATGGAGGGATGTGGAATCAGAGAAGGACGGATAGATGGAGGGATGGAGGCGTAGAGAAGGATGGAAGGATGTGGAATCAGAGAAGCATGGATAGAAGGAGGGATGGAGGAGTAGAGAAGTATGGAGGGATGTGGAATCAGAGACAGACGGATAGAAGGAGGGATGGAGGAGTAAAGAAGGATGGAGGGATGTGGAATCAGAGAAGGACAGATAGAAGGAGGTATGGAGGAGTAAAGAAGGATGGAGGGATATGGAATCAGAGAAGGATGGATAGAAGGAGGAATGGAGGAGTAAAGAAGGATGGAGGGATGTGGAATCAGAGAAGGACGGATAGAAGGAGGGATGGAGGAGTAAAGAAGGATGGAGGTATGTGGAATCAGAGAAGGACAGATAGAAGGAGGGATGCAGGAGTAGAGAATGATGGCGGGATGTGGAATCAGAGAAGGACGGATAGAAGGAGGGATGGAGGCTTAGAGAAGGATGGAAGGATGTGGAATCAGAGAAGCATGAATAGAAGGAGGGATGGAGGAGTAGAGAAGTATGGAGGGATGTGGAATCAGAGACAGACGGATAGAAGGAGGGATGGAGGAGTAAAGAAGGATGGAGGGATGTGGAATCAGAGAAGGACAGATAGAAGGAGGTATGGAGGAGTAAAGAAGGATGGAGGGATATGGAATCAGAGAAGGATGGATAGAAGGAGGAATGGAGGAGTAAAGATGGATGGAGGGATGTGGAATCAGAGAAGGACGGATAGAAGGAGGGATGGAGGAGTAAAGAAGGATGGAGGTATGTGGAATCAGAGAAGGACAGATAGAAGGAGGGATGCAGGAGTAAAGAAGGATGGAGGGATGTGGAATCAGAGAAGGATGGATAGATGGAGGGATGGAGGAGTAGAGAAGGATGGAAGGATGTGGAATCAGAGAAGGATGGATAGATGGAGGGATGGAGGAGTAAAGAAGGATGGAGGGATATGGAATCAGAGAAGGATGGATAGAAGGAGGAATGGAGGAGTAAAGATGGATGGAGGGATGTGGAATCAGAGAAGGACGGATAGAAGGAGGGATGGAGGAGTAAAGAAGGATGGAGGTATGTGGAATCAGAGAAGGACAGATAGAAGGAGGGATGCAGGAGTAAAGAAGGATGGAGGGATGTGGAATCAGAGAAGGATGGATAGATGGAGGAATGGAGGAGTAGAGAAGGATGGAAGGATGTGGAATCAGAGAAGGATGGATAGATGGAGGGATGGAGGAGTAAAGAAGGTTGGAGGGATATGGAATCAGAGAAGGACTGATAGAAGGAGGAATGGAGGAGTAAAGAAGGATGGAGGGATGTGGAATCAGAGAAGGACGGATAGAAGGAGGGATGGAGAAGCAGAGAAGGATGGAGGGATGTGGAATCATAGAAGGACGAATAGAAGGAGGTATGGAGGAGTAAAGAAGGATGGAGGGATGTAGAATCAGAGAAGAACAGATAGAAGGAGAGATGCAGGAGTAAAGAAGGATGGAGGGATGTGGAATCAGAGAAGGACGGATAGATGGAGGGATGGAGGAGTAGAGAATGATAGGGGGATGTGGAATCAGAGAAGGACGGATAGAAGGAGGGATGGAGGAGTAGAAAATGATGGAGAGATGTGGAATCAGAGAAGGACGGATAGAAGGAGGGATGGAGGAGTAAAGAAGGATGGAGGGATGTGGAATCAGAGAAGGACGGATAGAAGGAGGAATGGAGGAGTAAAGAAGGATCGAGGGATTTGGAATCAGAGAGGGACGGATAGAAGGAGGGATGGAGGAGTAGAGAAGGATGGTGGGATGTGGAATCAGAGAAGGACGGATAGCAGGAGGGATGTGGGAGTAGAGAAGGATGGAGGAATGTGGAATTAGAGAAGTACGGATAGAAGGAGGGATGGGGGAGTAACGAAGGATGGAGGAATGTGGAATCAGAGAAGGATGGATAGAATGAGGGATGGAGGAGTAAAGAAGGATGGAGGGATGTGGAATCAGAGAAGGACAGATAGAAGGAGGGATGCAGGAGTAAAGAAGGATGGAGGGATGTGGAATCAGAGAAGGACGGATAGATGGAGGAGTGGAGGAGTAGAGAAGGATGGAAGGATGTGGAATCAGAGAAGGACGGATAGAAGGAGGGATGGATGAGTAAAGAAGGATGGAGGGATATGGAATCAGAGAAGGATGGATAGAAGGAGGGATGGAGGAGTAGAGAAGGATGGAAGGATGTGGAATCAGAGAAGGATGGATAGAAGGAGGGATGGAGGAGTAGAGAAGGATGGAGGGATGTGGAATCAGAGAAGGACGGATAGAAGGAGGGTGAAGGAGTAAAGGAGGATGGAGGGATGTGGAATAAGAGAAGGACGGATAGAAGGAGAGATGGAGGAGTAAAGAAAAGGACGGATAGAAGGAGGGATGGAGGCGTAGAGAAGGATGGAAGGATGTGGAATCAGAGAAGGATGGATAGAAGGAGGGATGGAGGAGTAGAGAAGGATGGAAAGATGTGGAATCAGAGAAGGACGGATAGAAGGAGGGATGGAGGAGTAAAGAAGGATGGAGGGATATGGAATCAGAGAAGGATGGATAGAAGGAGGAATGGAGGAGTAAAGAAGGATGGAGGGATGTGGAATCAGAGAAGGACGGATAGATGGAGGGATGGAGGAGTAGAGAAGGATGGAAGGATGTGGAATCAGAGAAGGACGGATGGGGGAGGGATGGATGAGTAAAGAAGGATGGAGGGATATGGAATCAGAGAAGGATGGTTAGAAGGAGGGATGGAGGAGTAGAGAAGGATGGAAGGATGTGGAATCAGAGAAGGATGGATAGAAGGAGGGATGGAGGAGTAGAGAAGGATGGAGGGATGTTGAATCAGAGAAGGATGGATAGAAGGAGGGATGGAGGAGTAGAGAAGGATGGAGGGATGTGGAATCAGAGAAGGACAAATAGAAGGAGGGATGGGGGAGTAACGAAGGATGGAGGGATGTGGAATCAGAGAAGGACGGATAGAAGGAGGGTGGAGGAGTAAAGGAGGATGGAGGGATGTGGAATAGGAGAAGGACGGATAGAAGGAGGGATGGAGGAGTAAAGAAAAGGACGGATAGAAGGAGGGATGGAGGCGTAGAGAAGGATGGAAGGATGTGGAATCAGAGAAGGATGGATAGAAGGAGGGATGGAGGAGTAGAGAAGGATGGAAGGATGTGGAATCAGAGAAGGATGGATAAAAGGAGGGATGGAGGAGTAGAGAAGGATGGAGGGATGTTGAGTCAGAAAAGGATGGATAGAAGGAGGGATGGAGGAGTAGAGAAGGATGGAGGGATGTGGAATCAGAGAAGGACGGATAGAAGGAGGGATGGAGGAGTAAAGAAGGATGGAGGGATGTGGAATCACAGAAGGACGATAGAAGGAGGGATGGAGGAGTAGAGAAGGATGGAGGGATGTGGAATCACAGAAGGTCGGATAGAAGGAGGGATGGAGGAGTAAAGAAGGATGGAGGGATGTGGAATCAGAGAAGGACGGATAGAAGGAGGGATGGAGGAGTAAAGAAGGATGGAGGGATGTGGAATCAGAGAAGGACGGATAGAATGAGGGATGGAGGAGTAAAGAAGGATGGAGGGATGTGGAATCAGAGAAGGACAGATAGAAGGAGGGATGCAGGAGTAAAGAAGGATAGAGGGATGTGGAATCAGAGAAGGACGGATAGATGGAGGGGTGGAGGAGTAGAGAAGGATGGAAAGATGTAGAATCAGAGAAGGACGGATAGAAGGAGGGATGGAGGAGTAAAGAAGGATGGAGGGATGTGGAATCATAGAAGGACGGATAGAAGGGGGGATGGAGGAGTAAAGAAGGATGGAGGGATGTGGAATCAGAGAAGGATGGATAGAAGGAGGGATGGAGGAGTAAAGAAGGATGGAGGGATGTGGAATCAGAGAAGGATGGATAGAAAGAGGGTTGGAGGAGTAAAAGAGGATGGAGGGATGTGGAATCAGAGAAGGACGGATAGAAGGAGGGATGGAGGAGTAGAGAAGGATGGAGGGATGTGGAATCACAGAAGGTCGGATAGAAGGAGGGATGGAGGAGTAAAGAAGGATGGAGGGATGTGGAATCACAGAAGGACGATAGAAGGAGGGATGGAGGAGTAGAGAAGGATGGAGGGATGTGGAATCACAGAAGGTCGGATAGAAGGAGGGATGGACGAGTAAAGAAGGATGGAGGGATCTGGAATCAGAGAAGGACGGATAGAAGGAGGGATGGAGGAGTGCAGAAGGATGGAGGGATGTGGAATCAGAGAATGACTGATAGAAGGAGGGATCATGGAGAAGTAAAGTAGGATGGAGGGATGTGGAATCAGAAAAGGACGGATAGAAGGAGGGATGGAGGAGTAAAGAAGGATGGAGGGATGTGGAATCAGAGAAGGATGTATAGAAGGAGGGATGGAGAAGTAAAGTAGGATGGAGGGATGTGGAATCAGAGAAGGACGGATAGAAGGAGGGATGGAGGAGTAAAGAAGGATGGAGGGATGTGGAATCAGAGAAGGACGTATAGAAGGAGGGATGGAGGAGTGCAGAAGGATGGAGGGATGTGGAATCAGAGAATGACTGATAGAAGGAGGGATCATGGAGAAGTAAAGTAGGATGGAGGGATGTGGAATCAGAGAAGGACGGATAGAAGGAGGGATGGAGGAGTAAAGAAGGATGGAGGGATGTGGAATCAGAGAAGGATGTATAGAAGGAGGGATGGAGAAGTAAAGTAGGATGGAGGGATGTGGAATCAGAGAAGGACGGATAGAAGGAGGGATGGAGGAGTAAAGAAGGATGGAGGGATGTGGAATCAGAGAAGGACGTATAGAAGGAGGGATGGAGGAGTAAAGAAGGATGGAGGGATGTGGAATCAGAGAAGGATGGATAGAAGGAGGGATGGAGGAGTAGAGAAGGATGGAGGGATGTGGAATCACAGAAGGTCGGATAGAAGGAGGGATGGAGGAGTAAAGAAGGATGGAGGGATGTGGAATCACAGAAGGACGATAGAAGGAGGGATGGAGGAGTAGAGAAGGATGGAGGGATGTGGAATCACAGAAGGTCGGATAGAAGGAGGGATGGACGAGTAAAGAAGGATGGAGGGATCTGGAATCAGAGAAGGACGGATAGAAGGAGGGATGGAGGAGTGCAGAAGGATGGAGGGATGTGGAATCAGAGAATGACTGATAGAAGGAGGGATCATGGAGAAGTAAAGTAGGATGGAGGGATGTGGAATCAGAAAAGGACGGATAGAAGGAGGGATGGAGGAGTAAAGAAGGATGGAGGGATGTGGAATCAGAGAAGGATGTATAGAAGGAGGGATGGAGAAGTAAAGTAGGATGGAGGGATGTGGAATCAGAGAAGGACGGATAGAAGGAGGGATGGAGGAGTGCAGAAGGATGGAGGGATGTGGAATCAGAGAAGGACGTATAGAAGGAGGGATGGAGGAGTGCAGAAGGATGGAGGGATGTGGAATCAGAGAATGACTGATAGAAGGAGGGATCATGGAGAAGTAAAGTAGGATGGAGGGATGTGGAATCAGAGAAGGACGGATAGAAGGAGGGATGGAGGAGTAAAGAAGGATGGAGGGATGTGGAATCAGAGAAGGACGGATAGAAGGAGGGATGGTGGAGTAAAGAAGGATGGAGGGATGTGGAATCAGAGAAGGACGGATAGAATGAGGGATGGAGGAGTAAAGAAGGATGGAGGGATGTGGAATCAGAGAAGGACAGATAGAAGGAGGGATGCAGGAGTAAAGAAGGATAGAGGGATGTGGAATCAGAGAAGGACGGATAGATGGAGGGGTGGAGGAGTAGAGAAGGATGGAAAGATGTAGAATCAGAGAAGGACGGATAGAAGGAGGGATGGAGGAGTAAAGAAGGATGGAGGGATGTGGAATCATAGAAGGACGGATAGAAGGGGGGATGGAGGAGTAAAGAAGGATGGAGGGATGTGGAATCAGAGAAGGATGGATAGAAGGAGGGATGGAGGAGTAAAGAAGGATGGAGGGATGTGGAATCAGAGAAGGATGGATAGAAGGAGGGTTGGAGGAGTAAAAGAGGATGGAGGGATGTGGAATCAGAGAAGGACGGATAGAAGGAGGGATGGAGGATTAGAGAAGGATGGAGGGATGTGGAATCACAGAAGGTCGGATAGAAGGAGGGATGGAGGAGTAAAGAAGGATGGAGGGATGTGGAATCACAGAAGGACGATAGAAGGAGGGATGGAGGAGTAGAGAAGGATGGAGGGATGTGGAATCACAGAAGGTCGGATAGAAGGAGGGATGGACGAGTAAAGAAGGATGGAGGGATCTGGAATCAGAGAAGGACGGATAGAAGGAGGGATGGAGGAGTGCAGAAGGATGGAGGGATGTGGAATCAGAGAATGACTGATAGAAGGAGGGATCATGGAGAAGTAAAGTAGGATGGAGGGATGTGGAATCAGAAAAGGACGGATAGAAGGAGGGATGGAGGAGTAAAGAAGGATGGAGGGATGTGGAATCAGAGAAGGATGTATAGAAGGAGGGATGGAGAAGTAAAGTAGGATGGAGGGATGTGGAATCAGAGAAGGACGGATAGAAGGAGGGATGGAGGAGTAAAGAAGGATGGAGGGATGTGGAATCAGAGAAGGACGTATAGAAGGAGGGATGGAGGAGTGCAGAAGGATGGAGGGATGTGGAATCAGAGAATGACTGATAGAAGGAGGGATCATGGAGAAGTAAAGTAGGATGGAGGGATGTGGAATCAGAGAAGGACGGATAGAAGGAGGGATGGAGGAGTAAAGAAGGATGGAGGGATGTGGAATCAGAGAAGGATGTATAGAAGGAGGGATGGAGAAGTAAAGTAGGATGGAGGGATGTGGAATCAGAGAAGGACGGATAGAAGGAGGGATGGAGGAGTAAAGAAGGATGGAGGGATGTGGAATCAGAGAAGGACGTATAGAAGGAGGGATGGAGGAGTAAAGAAGGATGGAGGGATGTGGAATCAGAGAAGGACGGATAGAAGGAGGGATGGAGGAGTAGAGAAGGATGGAGGGATGTGGAATCACAGAAGGTCGGATAGAAGGAGGGATGGAGGAGTAAAGAAGGATGGAGGGATGTGGAATCACAGAAGGACGATAGAAGGAGGGATGGAGGAGTAGAGAAGGATGGAGGGATGTGGAATCACAGAAGGTCGGATAGAAGGAGGGATGGACGAGTAAAGAAGGATGGAGGGATCTGGAATCAGAGAAGGACGGATAGAAGGAGGGATGGAGGAGTGCAGAAGGATGGAGGGATGTGGAATCAGAGAATGACTGATAGAAGGAGGGATCATGGAGAAGTAAAGTAGGATGGAGGGATGTGGAATCAGAAAAGGACGGATAGAAGGAGGGATGGAGGAGTAAAGAAGGATGGAGGGATGTGGAATCAGAGAAGGATGTATAGAAGGAGGGATGGAGAAGTAAAGTAGGATGGAGGGATGTGGAATCAGAGAAGGACGGATAGAAGGAGGGATGGAGGAGTAAAGAAGGATGGAGGGATGTGGAATCAGAGAAGGACGTATAGAAGGAGGGATGGAGGAGTGCAGAAGGATGGAGGGATGTGGAATCAGAGAATGACTGATAGAAGGAGGGATCATGGAGAAGTAAAGTAGGATGGAGGGATGTGGAATTAGAGAAGGACGGATAGAAGGAGGGATGGAGGCGTAAAGAAGGATGGAGGGATGTGGAATCAGAGAAGGATGTATAGAAGGAGGGATGGAGAAGTAAAGTAGGATGGAGGGATGTGGAATCAGAGAAGGACGGATAGAAGGAGGGATGGAGGAGTAAAGAAGGATGGAGGGATGTGGAATCAGAGAAGGACATATAGAAGGAGGGATGGAGGAGTAAAGAAGGATGGAGGGATGTGGAATCAGAGAAGGACGGATAGAAGGAGGGATGGAGAAGTAAAGAAGGATGGAGGGATGTGGAATCACAGAAGGTCGGATAGAAGGAGGGGTGGAGGAGTAAAGAAGGATGGAGGGATGTGCAATCAGAGAAGGATGGATAGAAGGAGGGATGGAGGAGTAAAGAAGGATGGAGGGATGTGGAATCACAGAAGGTCGGATAGAAGGAGGGGTGGAGGAGTAAAGAAGGATGGAGGGATGTGCAATCAGAGAAGGATGGATAGAAGGAGGGATGGAGGAGTAAAATAGGATGGAGGGATGTGGAATCACAGAAGGTCGGATAGAAGGAGGGGTGGAGGAGTAAAGAAGGATGGAGGGATGTGGAATCACAGAAGGATGGATAGAAGGAGGGGTGGAGGAGTAAAGAAGGATGGAGGGATGTGGAATCACAGAAGGATGGATAGAAGGAGGGGTGGAGGAGTAAAGAAGGATGGAGGGATGTGGAATCAGAGAAGGACGGATAGAAGGGGGGATGGAGGAGTAAAGAAGGATGGAGGGATGTGGAATCAGAGAAGGACGGATAGAAGGAGGGATGGAGGAGAAGCACTGAGGATGCGCGGGAAGGAGGCGGCTGCTGATGTTTATTCGCAGCTGTGCGGAGTCCAGAGAGGAGGAGAGACTGCAGAGACAGTCAGCATCGGAGACAACCTACAAACTGTCAGATCTCCCCGAGAGACAGAGGAGACACCAGAGTCCTCTCTAAGGTATGACACCTCCCCGTACACACCGGTGACAGTCAGAGACCGCACTGCTCACACTCTACCACTTTCTGCTGACCGCAGGGAGCCCGCAGCACAGAGACCACACATTCCCCCCACATTCCCCACCGCACATTCCCCCCCCACTCCGTACATTCCCCCCACATTCCCCACCGCACATTCCCCCCACATTCCGCACATTTGCCCCCACATTCCCCACCGCACATTCCCCCCCACTCCGTACATTCCCCCCACATTCCCCCCCGCACATTCTCCCCTGACTCCACATCGCACATCGCCGGAGCTGGCAGCCGGAGACCGCACTGCGAATGTTATAGCGGCCGATACTCCATGACAGCTGCGCACCTCCACTGACACCGCTGACAGCTGGGACTGCATGGCCATGGAGTACTGTATACAGGAGGGAAGGGGGGTGGCAGGAGTGCTAAAGCAGCGTCACCTGTTAGAGAGGTGGGGAAGGTGTCATCAGTGTGAATATTATGTAAGGTGGAGTAATAAATAGAGGGATGACGGGGAGGAGGGGCTGCATGCAGTGTTGTAGAGAGGAGAGACAGCTCAGATAAGGTAGGTACAGTACACAGACATGGCAGTTCCTTTACAGGGTGAGCGCTGGGCTGTTAGATCAAGACTGCTCATAGAGAGATCAGAAGGAGACTGCTCATAGAGATCAGATGGAGACTGCTCATAGAGAGATCAGAAGGAGACTGCTCATAGAGATCAGATGGAGACTGCTCATAGAGAGATCAGAAGGAGACTGCTCATAGAGATCAGATGGAGACAGCTCATAGAGAGATCAGAAGGAGACAGCTCATAGAGAGAGATCAGATGGAGACAGCTCATAGAGATCAGATGGAGACTGCTCATAGAGAGAGATCAGATGGAGACAGCTCATAGAGATCAGATGGAGGCTTCTCATATAGAGAGATCAGATGGAGACTGCTCATAGAGAGAGATCAGATGGAGACTGCTCATAGAGATCAGATGGAGACTGTTCATAGAGATCAGAAGGAGACTGCTCATAGAGAGATCAGATGGAGACTGCTCATATAGATCAGATGGAGACTGCTCATAGAGATCAGAAGGAGACTGCTCATAGAGATCAGAAAGAGACAGCTCATAGAGATCAGATGGAGACTTCTCATATAGAGAGATCAGATGGAGACTGCTCATAGAGAGATCAGAAGGAGACTGCTCATAGAGAGATCAGAAGGAGACTGCTCATAGAGATCAGATGGAGACTGCTCATAGAGAGAGATCAGATGGAGACTGCTCATAGAGAGATCAGATGGAGACTGCTCATAGAGATCAAAAGGAAACTGCTCATAGAGAGATCAGATGGAGACTGCTCATATAGATCAGATGGAGACTGCTCATAGAGATCAGAAGGAGACTGCTCATAGAGATCAGAAGGAGACTGCTCATAGAGATCAGATGGAGACTGCTCATAGAGAGAGATCAGATGGAGATTGCTCATAGAGATCAGATGGAGACTGCTCATAGAGATCAGATGGAGACAGCTCATAGAGAGATCTGAAGGAGACTGCTCATAGAGATCAGATGGAGACAGCTCATAGAGATCAGATGGAGACAGCTCATAGAGAGATCAGAAGGAGACAGCTCATAGAGAGAGATCAGATGGAGACAGCTCATAGAGATCAGATGGAGACTGCTCATAGAGAGAGATCAGATGGAGACAGCTCATAGAGATCAGATGGAGGCTTCTCATATAGAGAGATCAGATGGAGACTGCTCATAGAGAGAGATCAGATGGAGACTGCTCATAGAGATCAGATGGAGACTGTTCATAGAGATCAGAAGGAGACTGCTCATAGAGAGATCAGATGGAGACTGGTCATATAGATCAGATGGAGACTGCTCATAGAGATCAGAAGGAGACTGCTCATAGAGATCAGAAAGAGACAGCTCATAGAGATCAGATGGAGACTTCTCATATAGAGAGATCAGATGGAGACTGCTCATAGAGAGATCAGAAGGAGACTGCTCATAGAGAGATCAGAAGGAGACTGCTCATAGAGAGATCAGAAGGAGACTGCTCATAGAGATCAGATGGAGACTGCTCATAGAGAGAGATCAGATGGAGACTGCTCATAGAGAGATCAGATGGAGACTGCTCATAGAGATCAAAAGGAAACTGCTCATAGAGAGATCAGATGGAGACTGCTCATATAGATCAGATGGAGACTGCTCATAGAGATCAGAAGGAGACTGCTCATAGAGATCAGAAGGAGACTGCTCATAGAGATCAGATGGAGACTGCTCATAGAGAGAGATCAGATGGAGATTGCTCATAGAGATCAGATGGAGACTGCTCATAGAGATCAGATGGAGACAGCTCATAGAGAGATCTGAAGGAGACTGCTCATAGAGATCAGATGGAGACAGCTCATAGAGATCAGATGGAGACAGCTCATAGAGAGATCAGAAGGAGACTGCTCATAGAGAGATCAGATGAAGACTGCTCATAGAGATCAGATGGAGACTGCTCATAGAAAGAGATCAAATGGAGACTGCTCATAGAGAGATCAGGTGGAGACTGCTCATAGAGAGAGATCAGATGGAGACTGTTCATAGAGAGATCAGATAGAGACTGCTTATAGTGGGAGATCAGATGGAGACTGCTCATAGAGAGAGATCAGAAGGAGACTGCTCATAGAGAGAGATCAGAAGGAGACTGCTCATAGAGAGATCAGAAGGAGACTGCTCATAGAGAGAGATCAGAAGGAGACTGCTCATAGAGAGATCAGATGGAGACTGCTCATAGAGAGAGATCAGATGGAGACTGTTCATAGAGAGATCAGATGGAGACTGCTTATAGTGGGAGATCAGATGGAGACTGCTCATAGAGAGAGATCTGAGATACCTGGCAGAGAGACCTCATGTTACCTGTGATAAGGGAGAGATGACAACCAGGGAGCTCAGAGGACAATAACATTGTCTATAGATACTTTCCAGCTCAGGACAGAGACAACTGATCTGCAGATTCTGTATTAATCTGACAGCAGATAAAGAGACATTCAAAGCTTCTAAAGATTCTAAAGATTTAGGCAGAACAGAAGAGTGTGATGACATACATATTACTAATGTTAAATGGATATATTATGTGTTATAAGAGACAGCTCTCATATCAATGAGGAACATTTATTATAGACAGCTGCAGGGTCAGGCTGGGACAGTTGCCCTAGAAGAGAGAGCCCGGAGAGGTCTACAGACAAAGTATGAGATATTTTCATCTTCTTGCAGAGATCCCTGAGCCTGCCAGCCAAGTGGATGGATGAGATGGACAAGATTCAGGAACCGCTGACCCTAAAGAGGAGGAGATTTTCGGACATATTGTTTAGGCTGGAGCAGTAAGACAGAAAGACGTGTTTCACACAAGATGTGAGGCATCCATTGGATGTGAAGAGTATGAGAAGTGCTGGGTCAGCCTTTAACGATCAGGTATGCCCGAATACCCCTAATGATGTGGAGAAGTTGGCACAAGGGACGAGTATGGGTAACGGCGGCAACCAAAGCAACATCAAACAGGTAGCAAATGACCTTCCAAGTCAAAGGGGGTCCAGGAACCTCCAGAACTCACCTACAGACCTGAGCATGAAGAATGGGCGAAGTGGCCCAGCTGTCATTCAGAAAGGCCATTCCAACGGTGGAGTAATAGGTGCCCATAGAGAGAGCTCCAGGAACACAACTAATGGGGTTGGAAAGAGCCACTGTGCAGGTGGGATGCGGGATGACAGCCATAAAGTTGGATTCAAGAGACCCAGAAACTCTTTTTTTACCAAAGGGGTCAATCTTGGCCCATGGACATTTGTCCTCCCGGCCTTGGTGGCAGGTCTATGCTTTGCCAAGTCTCTGTATGGGGAGTTTGTCCACGATGACATCTGGGCCATCCTCAACAACCCGGACAGCCGACGAGAGACCAACCTCAGCAGTGTCTTCAGGAATGACTTTTGGGGCAAAGCCATGAATGACAACACGAGTCACAAGTCATACCGGCCACTGTGTGTGCTGAGCTTCAGGTACCCAGCAATGTTCATTTTGATGCCAAATTTCATTTTTTTTTTTTTAGTCATAGTATTTTGACTAAAATGTCATTTTAGTTTTACTCGTATTTTAGTCATCTGAATTGTTTTGGTCTTATTCATATTTTAGTCAACTAAAATCTCCAGTACATTTTAGTCAACTAAGATCTAATGGGTTTAGTAAAATTGTAATGCATTATTTAAGCATATATCTAGAATTTCCAAACCTATTATATACTCCTGGAGTAAAAATCTAATAACATTTTATTATTTATGGTATTAGGCTGCATTCACATGTCAGCGTTTGGATCGCGGGCAGAACCGCCGCAGTTCCGCCCGCGATCCGGAGATTATTGCAAATCGCGGGATGCCTAGCGTTGCCCGTTGATTTGCAATAGCCCCCCAAACGCCGAGCGATGTTGCCGCGATTTCCGCCTGCCGAATCGCGGCAACATCGCGCAAACAAAATCGCGGGACGTAATACGCTCCAAAGAAGTACAAGAGCTTCTTTGGAGCGTATTGCGTC
Source organism: Pelophylax lessonae (assembly GCF_965119305.1). Taxonomy (NCBI): domain Eukaryota; kingdom Metazoa; phylum Chordata; class Amphibia; order Anura; family Ranidae; genus Pelophylax; species Pelophylax lessonae. Next base: position 502,123,110 of record NC_138771.1, read on the forward strand.
CCGCAATTTTGTTTGCGCGATGTTGCCGCGATTCGGCAGGCGGAAATCGCGGCAACATCGCTCGGCGTTTGGGGGGCTATTGCAAATCAACGGGCAACGCTAGGCGTCCCGCGATTTGCAATAAATCTCCGGATCGTGGGCGGAACCGCGGCGGTTCTGCCCGCGATCCAAACGCTGACATGTGAACGGAGCCTTAAGGTTTGAACATGCACTACAGACACATATTTATAAATAAAATCAAGTTTCATGAACGAACAAAAATATTGTTTTTTTGACAAACAGAAGTGCAAAAAAATAAATAAAATTGAAACATTATATATATCTATCTATATATATATATATATATATATATATAGAAAAAAAAAAGAAAAGTAAACTATATTGGCTGTAATGCCATTGCAGATACTGTATTACCTGAATATATTACCAAAGAAAAACCCAGGGCTAGTACATTCTGAGGAACAGCGTCAGAGATGGAAAAACATCTCAGGCTGCTAAAGGCTGCTTAACGTTGCTTACACAATGTTAAGCCACATTATACGTTTTTTTTATGTGAAGATCAATGGTTCCCTATGGGAGTCCATTGATTTGAATGGAAGTCGCACCACAAGTCGGATCAGGACTTGCGCTCGCAGTGGCGGCTGGGGCTCAAAATTTTTGGGGGGGCGCAAAAAGAAAAATGTAATAGGTATTGCTTCGTGGCAAAAAACGCGGTAAAAAATTGCGTGACTTTGAGGTCATGGTACAGGCATGGCACAGGTGATGGTATAGGCATGGCACAGGTGATGGTATAGGCATGGCACAGGTGATGGTATAGGCATGGCACAGGTGATGGTACAGGCATGGCACAGGCATGGCACAGGTGATGGTATAGGCATGGCACAGGTGACGGTATAGGCATGGCACAGGTGATGGTATAGGCATGGCACAGGCATGGCACAGGTGATGGTATAGGCATGGCACAGGCATGGCACAGGTGATGGTATAGGCATGGCACAGGTGATGGTATAGGCATGGCACAGGCATGGCACAGGTGATGGTATAGGCATGGCACAGGTGATGGTATAGGCATGGCACAGGTGATGGTACAGGCATGGCACAGGTGATGGTATAGGCATGGCACAGGTGATGGTATAGGCATGGTACAGGCATGGCACAGGTGATGGTATAGGCATGGCACAGGTGATGGTATAGGCATGGCACAGGTGATGGTATAGGCATGGTACAGGTGATGGTATAGGCATGGCACAGGTGAGGGCACAGGTCGGCTTCAATCACTTACCTGCTCTCCTCCTGGGCTGCCCTCGAGACGTCCACGGCGCTGCTCCTCTCCTCGAGTCCTCTTCTTCTGACGACGGCGGGATTCCGGGAACTGTCCACGGCGCTGCTCGTCTCGTCCTCTTCAGTCTTCAGGTCTTCCGATCGGTCTGGGCGGCGGGAAGGAGATTGGGCGCTCACGGTGCGTGACTGACGCACGCACCGGCACCGCCCCCATTGCGACGTCAGCGGGGTCAGCAATCGGATGTCCTGGATGATGATTGGTCCAGGCTGGAGACTAGACCAATCACAGCCAGGATATCACGAAAGTGGGGGTGTCCTAGCGCTATGAGCTGCGCCCAGGTTACGCCCCCAGAAGGCAGCCAATCGGCGCCTCTTCTGGGTCGTAAACCCCACCCCCCCATAGCCACCACATAGGCCGGCGAACGCGATTTTTTTAAAAAAAAACTTTATTGTTCTTTTTGTAATTTTTTTTTCCTTGTTTTGGGGGGGGGGGGGGCGGCGCCCTGGCGCCCCCTATGCACAGGCCGCCACTGGCTCTGAGGATCTTGAGGGGAAACTCTACGCCAAAATGGGAAAAAAAAACATTGTGGGGGCCCCTTCAGGTCTGGTATGGATTTTGAGGGGGTCCCCCCCAAACCCATACCAGACCCTTATCCGAGCATGCAGCCCGACAGGTCAGGAAAGGAGAGGGGACGAGCAAGCATCCCCACCCCCTCCTGGACCATACCAGGCCACACGCCCTCAACATGGGGATGTGGGTGCTTTGGAGCAGGGGGGGCTCTGCACCCCCCCCCCCACCCCAAAGCACCTTGTCCTCAAGTTGATGAGGACAAGGGCCTCTTCCTGAAACCCTGGGCTGTGGATGTGGGGGTCTGCGTGCAGGGAGCTTATCGCAATCTGGACGCCCCCTGTAACTAGGGGGCCCCCCAGATTCCGGACCCCCCCCATGTGAATGAGTATGGGGTACATTGTATTCCTACCCATTCATCCCAAAAAAGGCAGTGTAGTGTAAATAATGGCGAAAGACGGTTTTAAGAAGTTCTTTATTAAAAATCTTCCTCCGATCTTCTCCCTCTGCTCTTCTCCCTCCAGTTTCTCCCTCCGATCTTCTCCCTCCGGTCTTCTTCCTCCGGTCTTCTCCCTCTGGTCTTCTTCCTCCAGTCTTCTTCCTCTGGTCTTCGTTGGAGGAGGACCAGAGGATAAAGACCTGAGGAAGAAGACCAAAGGAAGAAGACCAGAGGGAGAAGACCGGAGGGAGAAGACCAGAGGGAGAAGATCGGAGCAGTAATGGCGATACTATGTCCTTAATTCTGGTTTAATTCTGGTTTAATATATTATGTGAACTTCAAGTGGATCCTGATGAAGCCCAATATGGGCGAAACACGTCAATACCACCACCGTGCTTGGTTCTGTTTGACTAATTGCTAATTTGGCAACATTGTACACATATTTAGAATGTATTTTTCTATTTCTTCTACACACTAATAAATATTGTTTTTTAACAAACAGTATCTTTATCATGTCTACTATTGGTTGTGGCATGTTAAAAAATCCCTATATTCCCATGTCTCCCCTTGTGGGAAATTTGGGGATACCCTATGCTCTTTAAAACGGTAGTATGCTCTGCTTTTTAACTTTTAAGGCTTACCTTTAGGTAAAATTAATATCTCCTAAACCTGCACGGTTTAGGAGATATTCACCCTGCATGCAGCGGCTGACACAGCCGGACCTTCAGAGCTCCTTGCCGGAAAGTGAACTCCCGCACGCATGTGCGGGAGTGACGTCATCGTGGCTCCGGCCACTCACAGCGCCGGACCCGCTGAACCCGGAAGAGACGTCGAACATGTCTGCTCCCTTAGCGGTGTCCGGGGCAACCATGTCTGGGCTTCGTTCTAAGGTAAGTATTTCATAATGTGCTAGTATGCATACTAGCACATTATGCTATTGTCCTGCAGGTTTTTTCTTTTATTTATTTTTTTTTTGTTTTTTGGGGGGATACAACCACTATAAATATTGATTTCTGGGGAATGTGCCGCAATTTTTTATTTGCACACCCACCTAACTTTCTTACTAATGAGTCATTTCAGACATTTATTTACATATTGAGAGAGCATTTTAAAAGATTTTGTAGAAACTGTAGAATTTTGACATAGTTTTCCCTTGGGAAGGGGAATCCTGCAAATTCTGATTTAAGGGGGAAAGCTGGGGACATTGATGTGTGTGTGTGTGTGGGGGAGGGGGACTCTGGTGACCACAGACCACCTTTCCGCAGAGTAAATACCCTAAAGGACGGGGGGTTGGTGATTTAAGGGGAAAGATTTATATCAGTGTCCCCCCCCCCCCCCTTACCTTTCCATGTCTTTTTGGACCTTCTTTGTGCACTGGTCCAAATCATTTGGTGGAGGGGGGATTATGGTGTGGGGTTTTTTTTGGCTTGTGAGGAACATGGTGTTGTTTAACCATGGATATTCCATTATTTATAGGATGGGCTCAGGGATAGCAATGACAAGGACTTTGTACTGCTAAGTAGTGGACGATACATATCCACAGGAAGAGATGAGAGACAGCAGGGATAAGGACATTGTGCTGCTGAGAAATCCATGACCCTTATATATAGAAGAAGGGATGAGAGACAGCAGTGATAAGGACATTATGCTGCTGAGAAATCTATGACCCTTATATATAGAAGAAGGAATGAGAGACAGCAGTGATAAGGACATTATGCTACTGAAAAATCTATGACCCTTATATATAGAAGAAGGGATGAGAGACAGCAGTGATAAGGACATTGTGTTGCTGAGAAATCTATGACCCTTATATATAGAAGAAGGGATGAGAGACAGCAGGGATAAGGACATTGTGTTGCTGAGAAATCTATGACCCTTATATATAGAAGAAGAGATGAGAGACAGCAGTGATAAGGACATTATGCTACTGAAAAATCTATGACCCTTATATATAGAAGAAGGGATGAGAGACAGCAGGGATAAGGACATTGGGTTGCTGAGAAATCTATGACCCTTATATATGGAAGAAGGGATGAGAGACAGCAGGGATAAGGACATTGGGTTGCTGAGAAATCTATGACCCTTATATATAGAAGAAGAGATGAGAGACAGCAGTGATAAGGACATTGTGTTGCTGAGAAATCTATGACCCTTATATATAGAAGAAGGGAAGAGACAGCAGTGATAAGGACATTGTGTTGCTGAGAAATCTATGACCCTTATATATAGAAGAAGGGAAGAGACAGCAGTGATAAGGACATTGTGTTGCTGAGAAATCTATGACCCTTATATATAGAAGAAGGGAAGAGAGACAGCAGTGATAAGGACATTATGCTACTGAGAAATCTATGACCTTTATATATAGAAGAAGGGAAGAGAGACAGCAGTGATAAGGACATTGTGTTGCTGAGAAATCTATGACCCTTATATATAGAAGAAGGGAAGAGACAGCAGTGATAAGGACATTGTGTTGCTGAGAAATCTATGACTCTTATATATAGAAGAAGGGAAGAGACAGCAGTGATAAGGACATTGTGCTGCTGAGAAATCTATGACCCTTATATATAGAAGAAGGAATGAGAGACAGCAGGGATAAGGACATTGTGTTGCTGAGAAATCTATGACTCATATATAGAAGAAGGGATGAGAGACAGCAGTGATAAGGACATTGTGCTGCTGAGAAATCTATGACCCTTATATATAGAAGAAGGGAAGAGACAGCAGTGATAAGGACATTGTGTTGCTGAGAAATCTATGACCCTTATATATAGAAGAATGGATGAGACAGCAGTGATAAGGACATTGTGTTGCTGAGAAATCTATGACTCTTATATATAGAAGAAGGAATGAGAGACAGCAGTGATAAGGACATTGTGTTGCTGAGAAATCTATGACCCTTATATATAGAAGAAGGGATGAGACAGCAGTGATAAGGACATTGTGTTGCTGAGAAATCTATGACTCTTATATATAGAAGAAGGAATGAGAGATAGCAGTGATAAGGACATTGTGTTGCTGAGAAATCTATGACCCTTATATATAGAAGAAGGAATGAGAGATAGCAGTGATAAGGACATTGTGTTGCTGAGAAATCTATGACCCTTATATATAGAAGAAGGAATGAGAGACAGCAGTGATAAGGACATTGTGTTGCTGAGAAATCTATGACTCTTATATATAGAAGAAGGAATGAGAGACAGCAGTGATAAGGACATTGTGTTGCTGAGAAATCTATGACCCTTATATATAGAAGAAGGAATGAGAGACAGCATTGATTAGGACATTGTGTTGCTGATCATACAGCAGTACCAGGGACATTGTATTGCTGAGCAGTGGATGGCCCATACATGTAGGAAATGATCAGTATAGTTAGTGATAAGAATATGGTGTTGCTGAGCAATAATCAGGAAATCAAAGAGATTAGTAACAGGGGCATGGTGCTATGTATATCCTTCATCATAATGATACGTTTCTCCCTAAAATTGGGGACTAAACTACATTTTATTCTGCATACTTCTCTCCTGAGGCTGCTGTGAGCTGCACTGTAAATGGCCAGTAACTACAATTCAGGGGACACTTGCAGATGATTGTTTCTGTACACATTGGTGACAGATTGCCCACAGGGCCAACAAAGGTTTTTAGTGGGCACAGAACGACCCTGGAATCAGGAAAACAGAGAAAGGAAGAGAATTCTAGAGAAAGTGAGCGTTATTTTCCCGCAGTAACCTCTCAGCCATGACAGTGGGCACTGGGGAGCTGCGGGGATTCATGGCGAAGATATTTCAGAAATGTGCGCAGTGCAAGCGTGTGGTTGGCCAATGAATGGCCCAGGACGACTATAAACAAGGCTCACATGTTATTAGCCAATAGCACGCCTCTGCCTGGAGAGTAAAATAGTTTCAGATGTCAGCCTTAGTGTATAAACATTGTCTTCCCCCTTTCCTCCCAGCATGCTATGGATAACACAGAGGCTTTTCTTCTCAACAACTTTCTCCGGTTACATTTGTACTGGGCTTTGTTACTGTAACTGAATTTGAAATGAGAGGGGGGGGGGGGATTCCACTTTATACCACCCTGCCCTCTGCAAAATCAAGTTGTCAGCTGTAACTTCCCTTTAGAGCGCAACTCCAGGATAAGCAAATATGGTCTAAATACATAAAGCATGTTTATTATTAATTGAATCTTGGTGTTCTGGGTGTAATTCTTCCAGATCTGTGCAGTAATCCAATGTGAGACTTTCCCTCTGTGTAGGAGCTTCCTGTAATAAAGACCGCTCACTGCTGCTCTCTCTTCTTGTGCAGGATGACTGGTCTTGTCTCCTCCCACTTCTGTAGTTTTCTGAAGGCAGCCTGTATTGGATGGAGCCTGGAGCAGGGACATAACTACAGGGGTTGCAATTGCAACTGGGCGTGCCCCATGCTCCAGGGGGCCTGTGCGGCTCCCCTGTACACCTGGATAGGAGGGGCGGCAGGGGCAACATGTACAGAAATCACTGTCCTCCATTTTCCTCCTGTAGCTGTAGGAGGAAAATTAAGGAGATTGGTTCCTCTATATCAGGGGTGGGGAACCTACGTCCCGGGGGCCGTATGCAGCTGAGTCTGTGTCTCTCAGCTGATCTGTCCGAACGGAGCCAATGCTTCCTGTATAGTTCCGGCTCCGTTCTGACAGTCTGAGTGAGTCACAGGTGGAGTGAAACATCGCCACTTTCTCCAGCACGGCGCCACTGCTAGCCAGCATTTCCCGCCAGCAGCACACACAGCAGTACCAGCCAGAGCCAGCAGTACTCACAGCAGTATAAGCCAGAGCCAGCAGTACCCACAGCAGTATAAGCAAGAACCAGCAGTACCCACATCAGTACCAGCCAGAACCAGCAGTACCCACAGCAGTACCAGCCAGAGTCAGCAGTACCCACAGCACAGTACCAGCCAGCAGTACCAGCCTGAGCCAGCAGTACCAGCCAGCAGTACCCACAGCACATTACCAGCCAGCAGTACTAGCCTGAGCCAGCAGTACCCAAGGCAGTACCTACAGCACAGTACCAGCCTGAATCAGCAATACCCACAGCAGTACCAGCCTGAGCCAGCAGTACCAGCCAGCAGTACCCACAGCACAGTACAAGCCAGCAGTACCAGCCTGAGCCAGCAGTACCCACAGCTGTACCCACCAGCAGTACCAGCCAGCTATACCCACCAGCATTACCCGCCAGCAGTTATTTTCAAAACTTACCACCACAAAGTCGACTGCGCTCCAGACTGACCGACACAAACCTGGAAAACCAGTTGCAAATAGCAACATCATCAATACCAGCTAACATCACACACCTCACCAAAGAGAAGCAGTTGCAGCCATCACATTAGGGGTGAGTTAATTAAATTTTTGACCAAATATAACAGGCACATTTTTAAGTTGATCATTTTGTACGGCCCCCGAATGATTTTATAAATACCCAAATGGCCCTTGGCAGAAAAAAGGTCCCCCACCCCTGCTCTATATGCGGCCCGGCCACTCCTCCTATCCAATTCACTTGTGTTCTGGGCCTCTGTGTGCTACCCCCCCCCCCCCCCTACTGTGCTACCTCCCCTCTCCTGCTGGCTGCTGCAGGGGATGTGTACCAATAGAGAACCAGGAAGGGATCGGTAAATATGTATTTTACCAGCTCATTCCTTTTCTGAATGGACAGAGTCATAGTCAGTGACACTGTAAAAATGTAAAATAAAATGATAAAAAATAATACAATTAAAATACCTAAAATACCACCTATAGATTAATGCACAAAATCTGGGCTAAGATGAAGCAGCTGCAAGGGGTTACTGGCTTTACTGATTACAGCTTACTATGGGATAATTTTACATATCCAGAGTTGGCTAAATTACAATGTGCTGCTCGGTGGAAGGTGCGGGGAGTTACTCACCTTAAACAGGTGTTTCGCCGGGAACGCTTGTTGGACTTTGCCCAGCTCAGTACCAGATACAACTTGCCTCTGGGCATGCTATTTTCATTTATACAGTTGAGGCATGCAGTACGGGCTCAGCCTTCCTCGCTGTGCCCGCAACTCTCCCCGACTCCGGTCTTTGCTATGATGAGGTGCTGTGACACCACTAAAGGGTTTATCTCAGAATGTTATTCCATGCTACTGACTGACTATCTGGAAAAATTTCCTAGCCCCGCTAAAACTCACTGGGAGACAGATGTTGGGGATCTTAGCGACGATCAGTGGGATGAGGCGCTGGAGTCGGTGCGCACGTGCTCTCTTAGCGTTGCACAATGGCTCTCACAACTATACATACTCCTTAGGGTGCACCGCACCCCCCTCCGTCTTCATAGGATGGGTCTCAGAACGGACTCCTTGTGCACCAGGTGTAGTAGGGATTGTGGGGACCTCATTCACCTCCTGTGGCGTTGCCCCAAGCTTCACAGGTATTGGACGGCGGTGGTCTAGACTGTTAATGCTGCATTTTTACTATCTGTACTGGTGGACCCGAAGCCGTGCCTTCTTGGCATGGTGGAGGATTACTCGCCTGATACCAACGTCCGGTTGGCGCTGTCTAGGGCTTTGTTTCAGGCCCAAAAGCTCATTTTGCAGCACTGGACATCCCGTCCCCTCCCACATTGGAGATGTGGGTGCACGCCATGGGAACTACTCTGCGCTGCGAGCGCCTGATATATCAACATAGAGGTGTACCGCTAAGATATGAAAAAATATGGGGTGGTTGGTTGGCACAACCGGCCTGGCTCCCGCAGATCTAATCATGGACCGCTTGTTGCAATAGTGCCCTACGTTTTTGATGTGGGGGTGGGGAGGGAAATGTATGTTGTGCCATGGGACCATGGCCGGGTAACTGGATGTATTTTGCTGGAGTTGTGCTCATCTGGGAATGCTGTACCTATTCTATTTGATTGTTTATTCTCTCTTTGCAAGAGAGCTTATTTTGTGAAGCCTGTGAACTCTTGTTTTATTCAATAAAATTTGTTTCTGATTTAAAAAAAAAAATACCTAAAATAATAAAATAAAATAATAAAAACGACTGACACCAATACACTATATTACTAAAAGTATTGGGACGCCTGCCTTTACACGCACATGAACTTTAATGACATCCCAGTCTTGGTCCGTAGGGTTCAATATTGAGTTGGCCCACCCTTTGCAGCTATAACAGCTTCAACTCTTCTGGGCAGGCTGTCCACAAGGTTTAGGAGTGTGTCTATGGGAATGTTTGGCCATTCTTCCAGAAGTGCATTTGTGAGGTCAGGCACCGATGATGGAGAGAAGGCCTGGCTCGCAGTCTCCGCTCAAATTCATCTCAAAGGAGTTCTGTCAGGCTGAGGTCAGGACTCTGTGCAGGCCAGCCAAGTTTCTCTACCCCAGACTCGCTCAGCCATGTCTTTATGGACCTTGCTTTGTGCACTGGTGTGCAGTCATGTTGGATCAGGAAGGAGCCATCCCCAAACTTTTCCCACAAAGTTGGGAGCATGAAATTGTCCAAAATATCTTGGTATGCTGATACCTTAAGAGTTCCCTTCACTGGAACTAAGGGGCCAAGCCCAACCCCTGAAAAACAGCCCTACGCCCTAATCCCCCCTCCACCAAATGATACAATTGATGTCCTTTTTTTTTCCCACAAATAGAGCTTTCTTTTGGTGGTATTTGATTACCTCTGCACTATAAACAAAAAAAAGACAATTTTGAAAAAAACGCAATAATTTTTACTTTCTGCTAAAAAACATTTACAATAAAACAAAATTAAAAATCTTTTTTCTCAGTTTAGGCCAATTTCTATTCTGCTACATATTTTTGGTAAAAAAAAAAAATCCAAAAACGCGCATTTTAATTGGTTTGTGGAAAAGTTATAGCGTTTACAAACTAGGGGATAGATTTTTTGATTTTTTAATTATTTTTTTTTTTTATTAGTAATGGCAGGGATCAGTGATTTTTAGCAGGACATTGCGCCGGACAGATCAGACACATTACTGATATTTTTGCCACTTTTTGGGGACCAGTGATATTAATACAGTAATCAGTGCTAAATAATATGCACTGTTATTGTATAAATGACACTGGCAGGGAAGGGGTTAATACTGGGGGTGATCAAGGGGTTAAGTGTATGCCTAATAGTGCTTACTGACTGTGTGGGGGGATGGGTCAGACAGAGGCAGAGAGAGATCGGTGATTTAGCTTAGCTGAATCACGCGATCTTTCCTTGCCTCTCTGACAGAAGACCCGCCTGCTTTGTTTACATAAGCAGGCGGCTCCTCTGTCATTCTATCTGAAGATCGCAGACGGCCGGCGGCAATCGTGCCTGCTGTCTACTCACAGCGGGAGTCCGGCGCGACGCTGAATCCACGTGCACATAAACACATAGATCTACGTGATTATGCGCAGCCGAGCTGCCCTGCCATAGTAAATCTGCGTGTCGGCGGTCGGCAAGTGGTTAAAGTGTTACTAAACCCAGGAGCCTGCATTCACTATATCTGGTCTCCTACAGTACACAGAACATGGATATGCAATAACGTTAGTAAATATAGACTGCTAAATACCTATTCTCATCAGCAGTATATAGCAGTCTTGTGACTTCTGTCAGTGTCTGGTTAAAGCTTGTAGGAGGAGTTTTTATTCTACTCTGACTGTCCTGTGATGTTGCAGGCAGTGTCAGGACAAGGTCATCCAGCGCCCAGGGCAAATATGCCAAATTGCGCCCCTCCCCTTACCTTAGAGTTAGGGTCAGGGCGCCCCCATCCCTTCAATAACCCATTGCGCCCAGGGCAGCCATCCCTCTTGCCCACCCCTTGTCCCGGCATCAAACAGCCTTTTTACCCAATGCGGAGTTTGAACCCTGTAGGTTCCACAGTATAACGAGCACGCTTTGCTGCATATAGAGACTGATGTTACTGTTGTGGGTTTAGTAACACTGGAAAAGAACTAAAATCCAATAAATAAAAGGGGAGGGTCAGGGGCAGTCAGGCTGGGGAGGAAAGTCCTATAATGATGGGATGTCATCCACCCAGGAGTTGAGGCAGGCTCTATCTGTCTTGCTGCAGCTTCCAATGCACATTGTGAGAAGCTCACAGTGTGCAGTGAAATCAGAGTTAGCTATCTCAGTCCAGGAGAGGAGCCTGTATACAGTATCTCCCAAAAGTGAGTACACCCCTCACATATTTGTAAATATTTTATTATATCTTTTCATGTGACAACACTGAAGAAATGACACTTTGCTACAATGTAGAGTAGTGAGTGTACAGCTTGTATAACAGTGTAAATTTGTTGTCCCCTCAAAATATCTCAACACACAGCCATTAATGTCTAAACCACTGCCAACAAATGTGAGTACACACATATTGTTATGGCACCCCAAATGTAGCCAGCAGATGCGTGTTTTTGCACGCAACAAATATATAAAAGCATGCAGTAACAAAACGTGCAAAGCCCTACGCTACGACCAAAAAAGTGCAGTAACTTCTTTGGCACCACAAGTGAATATACGGCGGAAGGTCGGCAGGTTCCTGAAAATCGCTGTGCCTGTACATCAGTCCGTGGGAGCGATCCCGAGGGCGTGTGCCGACTCGCCAGCGGGGAAGCCGATCCACTGGGCTGGCACCCGTGATTGCTCCCCGTGAAGAGAGATTGGCAGTCTGCTGTTGTAAACACAGCAGACCGTTGTTTTCTCTGGAATCAATGCAGAGCTCCGGTGTTCCTCCTATGTAGGATCACAGGTCTCTGTATTGATTTTACAAGCCCATCCCCCTCACAGTTAGAAAACACCCCCCCTAGTCTCACACTTAACCCTTTAATCACCCCTGGGTTAACCCCTTCCAAAACATTGTCATTATTACAGTAACAGTGCATATTTATAGCGCTGATTACTGTAGTAATGTCACTGGTCCCCTCAAAAGTGTCAAAAAAAATCAGTTAGGAGTCTGATCTGTCCCCCGCAATGTTGCAGTCCTGCTAAAAATCGCTGCCATTACTAGTAAAAAAATAATTAAATAAAAATGACATAAATCTTTCCCCTAGTTTGTAGACGTGATAACTTTTGCGCAACCCAATCAAAATACGCTTATTGGATTTTTTTTACCAAAAATATGTACCAAAATACAAATTGGCCTAAAAAGATGAAAAATTCAGATTTTAAATTTTGTTTGGGGGGGGGGGGGGGGGGGGGGGAATGTTATATAGCAGAAAGTGAAAAATATTGTTGTTTTTTTTCAGAATGGTCGCTCTTTTTTTGTTTATAGCACAAAAAATAAACATTGTACAGGTGATCAAATACCACCAAAAGCAAGCTCTATTTGTGGGAAAAAGGGGACATCAATTTTTTTGGGGTACAGCGTCGCACGACCTCGCAATTGTCTTTTAAAGTAACGCAGTGCCGAATCGCAAAAAATGGTCTGGTCATTAAGGGGGGAAATCTTCTGGTCCAGAAGTGGTTAAAGAAGACGTTGCAGTCTCTTAAAATACATGTTTATTGAACACATGCTGCACTTTCCCTTTAAAAAGAATTGATTGAGTTTTCAACACGGCGCCGTGGCAGCGCTATTTCACGCGTCAAGCTTCAAATGCAATGGGGGGCTTTGAAGATGTTAATTGCTGGGTAAGCTACAAATAGTTCAGACATCTGCAGGGAGATCACAATGCGCTCTTTCAGGCTTAAATTAGAACTAAACCGCACTGAAAATGTAAACATATTATCAAAGGCTGTGCCTCCAGCCTGCTGCAGTTGTGTGCTGTGAGATATGTAATCGGATCCTCTCTGTGGGATTTCGCCTGCATTAGGGCTTCAGTGGGAACGCTAAGGCCTGCCATGTTTGTTCTCATTCAAAATTTGGAGGAAATCCTAAAAATGTGTGGTGCTTTTGTATTTTTTTTTTTATATAAAACAAAAAGGACTTTTTATGATGAATGCATCTGATACAGCGAGATTATGTGCTCGGTTCACAGGCCGGATAAACTGAACCCCTTCCCGCCTGCCGCAGTGTCCCTTTAAACAGTTCTGAATGCCCGGGTGGTACAAAAATGTTTAGTGATTGGCTGTCACAGCCAGACATCCCAACCTGCAAAAACTCATATCAGGGAGATGGCAACCTCACTTCAGGGAGGTGGTACTCCACGTCCTTCTCCTCCCCCCCCCCTTCCCCCACCAATTTAACACAACTAGAGAATGATCAAATGCATTGGAATCGGTATACAGAGGTTTACTTCTTCTGAGAGACATTAAAGGAACACTCTAACCACCATGACCATTTCAGAACCACTGCACATGCTTGGATATTTACAATTATGCTTTACTGCAGGCTGGTACTGCTGGTGGGTACTACTGGCAGGTACTGCTGGTGGTTACTGCTAGCTGCTACTGCTGGTGGTTACTGCTGGCTGGTACTGCTGGCGGGAAATGTTGGCTGGTACTGCTGGCAGGTACTTCTGGTGGGTACTGCCGGCTGGTACAGCTGGTGCGTACTGATGGCTGGTACTGCTGGCTGATACTGCTGTGGGTACTTCTGGCTCAGGCTGGTGCTGCTGGCTGGTACTGCTGTGGGTACTGCTGGCTCATGCTGGTACACTGCTGGCTGGTACTGCTGTGGCTACTGCTGGCTTAGGCTGTTACTGCTGTCTGGTACTGCTGTGGGTAGTGCTGGCTGGTACTGCTAGAGACACATGTCAGGATGACATCAAGTTCCACGGAGTGAATGTGAAGACTCAGGCCTGGCGCCGCGCTGGAGGAAGATGCTTCCTGTATTGGTCAGTATCCTCACTGACGGAGTTCATTTGATATCACTCCGCCTGTGACTCACTCAGACTGTCAGGACAGAGCCGGAATTATACAGGAAGCATTGGCTCCGTTCTGACAGCTCAGCTGAGACAGACACAGACTCAGCGGCACTTGCAGGTGTCAGGGAGCCGCAGGCCGCATGGGGGAGACTCCCGCACCTCACGGGAGACTTGGGATGTCTGCACAGTGGTCACATGACTGGGAGTCGGTCCTAGTTCAGTCTCTGTGCTAGGAGTGTTCAGTGAGTGAGCCCTCAGCACAGAAACATGGGCCACCCAGCAACGCATACGTGTGGCGTATGTGTGCTAAAGTCCACCGCACATACAGTATGTGTTACATGGGCAGCAACAGGTTACAATTGCCTACGCACAAGGCAAAACTCTCCATTTACGTTTCTATGGGATGATGTTTGTACGGATGTGATATTTGGATGGATGGATTGAGGAGAGTTCATTGATTGGGACAAATTCATTTAAAACTGAGCATACACCACACAATCTGGTTGTACAATCTTCTTTAGATCCACCATCAGCTATGTAGTGTAAAAGCCTGTGGGACTAAATAGAATTTAACTGGATTGTATAGGTTTGTCCTCATATTACATAGTTTAGTAAATGTAAATGAAATTGTATAGGGATTGAACAATCAGATTATGTAAGGCCACCATTAAGCCAATCAACTCTTTAGGCGGCCTATACATGGATTGAAAGTTGGCTGGTTCAGCAGGGATCATCCGAATTTTGATCCATGTATGAGCAGGCTGGTTTTACAGAAGTCAATCTAGTGATCGACTTCTGTACAACCGGCGGGAGTGATTCCCCTATTCACATTGAGTGTGTGGATGAAGGAATCGGATCATTTTTTTTCTTTAACCCGCTGTTGATCAATGTGTGGCTTGCCTTTCCTCTAGAAAGCTCTGGTCATTTCTCTGTCTTCTTTACAGCATATGGAATGCTTAGAACCTCTGTTGGGTTTTTATTACTGTAGGTGTCCCCTTTGGAGGTGTTGGCCCAAACTTCCTGTCCTGGTGACTATAGAGAAAGTGATGTGATGTCTTTCCATTGGGGGACACAGACTGGAGAAAATCATGACAGAGGTTCTAAGCCTACCTGACAGTCAAAAAAAGAAAAAGAAGTCATTTGCCTAGAGTTTCACTTTAACCAGTTCTGGACCGGAAGGATTTGCCCCCTTAACCTCCTTAGCAGTATTCCCAAGTGTGGCTCAGGGTGGAATTTTAGTGCAATTAGCGGTAACCCCCGAGCCACACTCGGGGTACCGCCAGGGAGCATCACTGGATCCTGGTAAAGGTTACTTACCTTGTCCCTGGGATCCCGCGATGTGTCCCTACAGCATACGGCGGCTGGATCTTCCGCCCGATGCTGTGTGCCCTGGCTTCCGTCTCCTGTGACGTGACACTCACAGGGGGGTGGAACCGGCGACAAATTTGAAAAGTAAAACACACAAACACACTGATATGTTGTAATCCTATTGGATTACATTACAAAATAAAATAAATTGACATTAGTTTGCCCCCCAGTGCCCTTATATATATATACTTTAACTTATTTATAGTTATTTATTTTATTATAATTTATGATTTTGTGCTTCAAACTTTATCATACCCGAGATGTTATAAAGAAGAACGCACAGTAGAAAAAAAATCATATGTAAATAGTTGGTTTGGGCTGCTCATCCTTAAGAATTACATGCAAAATAATTGTACCGCTTTCAGCACCTAAAATCGGAAACAATCACACCGCCAGGGAGGTTAACCACTTTACGACCAGTGACGTAGACCTACGTCGGCTAGCTTTACGTGGTTATACCGGGGTGATAAAGGCATCATCCCGGTACCGTTTTTTAGAGCCGGCGGATGGCTTTTCGGCGGTAACAACCGATGCGGCTCGGGAGCCGCTCAATCGTTACCCCGGCGAGCGGGAGGGGACGTCCCCCCCCTCCCGCCGCCTTCCGCGGCTCTGCCCGGTCTCCCGTCCCCCGTCCCACTGGGAGACCCGAGCACCCAGCCGGCGTGTCCGCCGGCTGGATGGAGTCCCGATCAAAGCCGGAAGCGGCTTTGATCGGGTCTCCGATGACGTAACCCGGAGGCGACGTCCATGACGTCACATCCGGTTTACTCGGCTGCTAAAGGCGACAGATTCAAAAAGTGACTGTATTCAAAAATGCAGTTTTCGGCGTTTTGAATACATGGAAGTGTAGTGGAGGGGTCTGGGGTCTTTTAGACCCTCGATCCCTCTATAAAGAGTACCTTTCACTGCATATTGCTGTCACAAGGGATGTTTACATTGCTTGTGACAGCAATAAAAGTGATCATATTTTTTATTTTTTTTTTTTTAAATCTGTGTTAAAATTAAAAAAAAAAGAGCTACACTCTAACTCTAAACAGGTAACCATTAAAAAAATGTAAAGCGTCGCCTATGTAGATTTTTATTGACCGTAGTTTGTTGCCATTCCACGGGTGTGCGCAATTTTAAACCGTAACATGTTTGGTATCTATTTACTTGGCGTGACATCATCTTTCACAATATACAAAAAAAAATGGGCTAACTTTACTGTTTAGTTTTTTTTTTTAAACGCAGTGAAATGTGATTTTTCGTAATTTTTCCAAAAAAATGGTGTTTGAAAGACTGCTGCGCAAATACCGCGTGACAAAAAATATTGCAATGGCCGCCATTTTATTCTCCAGAGTCTTTGCTAAAAAAAAAAAAAAAAATATATATATAATGTTTGGGGGTTCTAAGTCGTTTTCTAGCAAAAAATACTGATTTTAACGTGTAAACAAAAATTGTCAAAAATAGGCTCAGTCTTAAAGTGGTTAATGACCAGGCCATATTTTGCGATTCGGCACTGCGTTACTTTAACGGACAATTGCGCGGTCATACAACGCTGTACCCAAATAAAATTGATGTTATTTTTTTCAGACAAATAGAGCTTTCTTTTGGTGGTATTTGATCACCTATGCGATTTTTATTTTTTGCACTATAAACAAATTTTATATAGAGGCACACAATCCCTGGTGAACAGGGGTGGTAGAATCCTAATTAAAATCTATTGGAAACACCAGGGGAAGAAGAAAAGCCAGAGAAACCAGAGAACAAGGGAAATATACACACTGTGGAAGCTAGACAACATTACCACATATATGCTGAGACTAAAGCCCCGTACACACGTACTGATCGTCGGCCGAACGATCGGCCGTCTTTTGTCCAGTGCTGTCCTGTCGGCTGAAAACTGCAAAAGACTGCACACGAATTTTGTCGGCCAACAACAGCCGACTGCAGAAGTGATGTCATGTGATGGTTAACTTTCCTTGTCTTTTTTTCTTTTCTGAGCATGCCCAGTCTTGCTAATCTGCTGTCTGTCGGCCGTAATCTGTACTGACTGGCGAACAATCGGGCGTTCTGGTGACGGACAACAAAAATTTTAATGCCTGCACACCCGATTCTGTTCGGCCGAAAATGCGCTGTCGGCTGTCGGAAGCATCATACTAACAAGCCTACAAACGGCCGAACGGTCGTCGGCCGAATATTTACGGCCAACAATCGGTACGTGTGTACGGGGCTTTAACTAAACTGATCACTTCAAAAACAGGTTAACCACTTAAGCCCCGGAAGATTTTACCCCCATTCCGACCAGGGTTTTTTTTGCGATTCGGCACTGTGTGATTTTAACGGTTAATTGCGCGGTCGTGCGACGCTGTACCTAAACGAATTTGACGTCCTTTTTTTCTCACAGAGCTTTCCTTTGGTGGTATTTGATCACCTTTGTGATTTTTACTTTTTGCGCTATAAACAAAAAAAGAGCGTCAATTTTGAAAAAATAACAATATTCTTCAAATTTTTTTATATGAAAATTCCCCAAAAAAAAAAAAAAAGTAAAAATCAAAATCTTTTAACATTTTAGGCCAATTTGTTTTATGCTACATATGTTTGGTAAAAAAAATTGCAAAAAGCGTATTTTGATTGGTTTGCGCAAAAGTTATTGCGTTTACTAACTAAGAGAAAGATTGTAATTTTTGGTGTTTTTTTTTTTTAAAGCGTAATGGCGGCGATCTGCGATTTTGTTTGCGGTACTGCGACATTGCGTGGACAGATCGGACCCTTGACTGACATTTTTGACACTTTTGGGGTTACCAGTGACATTACTACAGTAATCAGTGCTATATATATGCACTGTTACTGCAAAATGACACTGGCAGGGAAGGGGTTAACTTTATTGAGGAAGGAGGGGTTAAGTGTGTCCCTAGGGGCGTGCTTCTAACTGTGATTGGACATGGCTACTGGTGTAGGAACAGTGATCAACGGTCCTACATAGTAGAACCGTATGATCACTATTCCTACACATGGGAGAATGACAAGCGGCTTGTTTACATTAGCCGCCTGCCTTTCTCCCTCTCCACCGACGATCGCCGAGTGACCGGCGGACATCGGGTCCGCTGGTCACACGCACGGACTTCCTAGTGAAGGAGCCTGGGCGGACGCGCGCCTCTGCGGGCGCGCGCTCACCCGCTATTGGCTCACAAGCAAGTGACAGGCAAGTGACGTACCCATACATCACTTTGCCTGGCCGGGGCTGACCGCCGCAGTATATGTACTTGCGGCAGTCGGAAACCGGTTAATGTCCATTCTACTATTCATTCCGCTTGGAATTCTCATATTAGGCTTGTGTATCCACCACACTTCACACTGGAGTAAAATGCTGTGTGTATCTCCCCCTCTGATAGGTCTTTTAGTCTGTTCCACACCAAAGAAAGAAAAAGAATAACGGTTTCCTCCATGCACCATTCTAAAATGTTTCCATACATTTGAGATGTTTTTTGCATTATTATTGAGTGTGTCATTATAATGTTCTGATATTCTCACACGTAAATTACGAATGGTACGACTCACATACTGCATTCTACAACTACTGCAGTGCATTCCATTATATAAACAACCGTCTTGGAATTGCAGTTTGTATAATTTTTAAGTGGATGGGGTTTCCCAGTGGAAAAGGAGGTAACATTTTTACTTTTTTTGTGTCTTTTCCATGAATAACATGTGGCAAAACCACAGGGATAAGATCGCACAGCTCCCAACCATGAATTGGAGGAATGAGGGCTGTGGGAACAAAAAAAAGAGTGAGAAAGCATGGTACTTAAAGTTGGTGCCTTCCTGTTGGACAATTTACATCCTTTTTGTTAAATGTCATAAAGTTTCTTATCAGCATACAGGATAGGAAGGCAACTTTTAATAATCTTTACCACTTGATCATATTGTCAAGAATAAGTAGTTAGAAAGTGTACTCCTCCCCCCTCTGTAACAGGACCATTTATTTGTTCTATAGCAGTGGTTCTTAACCTTGTTGGGAGGTACTGAACCCCACCAGTTTCATATGCACATTCACCGAACCCTTCTTAACCACTTAAGCCCCGGAGGATTTGGCTGCTAAAGGACCAGGGTTTTTTTTGCGATTTTTTACTGCGTGACTTTAACGGACAATTGCGCGGTCGTGCGACGCTGTACCTAAACTAATTTGACGTCCTTTTTTTCCCACAAACAGAGCTTTGTTTTGGTGGTATTTGATCACCTGTGCGATTTTTTGATCACGCGCTATAAACAAAAAAAGAGCGTAAATTTTGCAAAAATAACAATATTTTTCACATTTTTTTATATGAAATTCCCCAAAAAAAAAAGTAAAAATCAAAATTTTTTAACATTTTTCGGCCAATTTGTTTTATGCTACCTATGTTTGGTAAAAAAAAAAAATCGCAAAAAGCGTATTTTGATTGGTTTGCGCAAAAGTTATCGCGTTTACTAACAAAGGGAAAGATTTTTGTCATTTTTGGTGTTTTTTTTTTAACGCGTAATGGCGGCGATCTGCGATTTTTTTTTCGGTACTGCGACATTGCGGCGGACAGATCGGACCCTTGACTGACATTTTTGACACTTTTGGGGGTACCAGTGACATTACTGCAGTAATCAGTGCTATACATATGCACTGTTACTGCAAAAATGACACTGGCAGGGAAGGGGTTAACTTTATTGGACAGGGAGGGGTTAAGTGTGTCCTAGGGGCGTGATTCTAACTGTGTAGGGACATTCCTATTGGTGTAAAAGCAAAGATCCACCGTTCTACATAGTAGAACGGACAGATCTTCACTTTTACACAGGGAGAACTGACAGGCAGCTTGTTTACACAAGCTCCTCTGTCTTTCTCCCTTCACAGGAGCGATCGCAGTGTGACTGGCGGACATCGAGTCCGCCGGTCACACGCACTGACTTGTCTGTGAACGAGCCGCGGCGGGCGCACGCCTCGGCGGGCGCGCGCCCGCCCGCGATAGGCTCGCAAGTCAGCGACAGGCGAGTGACGTACCGATACGTCACTCTGCCTGGCCGGGGCTGACCGCCGCAGTATATAGTCGTGCGGCGGTCTGCAACCGGTTAATTGGAAAAATAAAATATGATTTTTTCAAATTCAAAACATAGGTATATATTTAGGTATATATTTATATATAGGTGCACAAAATGAACAAAACCATTAAAGAACAAAACCATTAAAGAACAAAACCATTAAGAACAAAGAACAAAACCATTAAAACGTGATTTTCAGACAAAACAAAAACATAATAATGAATTTGGGATAACTTAACTTCAGCCGCTTTTCCTAGCATGATATCTTCAACACAGCTGGTTTTATGGGTGTTTCACCAATGGTGTGTGGTTTGCCCTGCTTTGCGATCAGGTAAGCAACTTCGTATGATGCTATGAGGATCGGTTTGTTGATGGGTACAAAGCCGAGAACAGGCAGACTAGACTTTTCATCGAATCTGGCTCTCCTCACCTTGAATTCAACGAGCATTGTGTTCTTGCATTTTCCATCTCCATGCAGCTTAAGGAAGTGTTCTCTTAGTTTTGCCAGTGCTAGACTAGAATTGCTAAACTTGGCATTGCAAATCATGCAGTTAGGACGCTGACTCCCATCACGTTCCCTTATACATGTGAATCCATATTGTACATATTCGTCCGACCACTTTCTTTTTTTGCTCGACATAGTTAGTATGAAGGGATTAAATATTAAGAAAGAAATCACACGACGTACCATCATGACAGTTACAATTCGACTATTGGGCGTGCCAAATTCCCTGCAGCACAGATAGGCCAAGCGATGTTGCGTGATCACCTGCAGCCAATGAGCGGGGCGTGTCATCAGGAATCATATGAGTCGGGTGTGTGTCTTGAACTCCGCCGAACCCACGAGACTAACTCACCGAACCCCTGGGGTTTCGATTGAACCCAGGTTAAGAACCACTGTTCTAGAGGCAGAAGGATTACGGTTTAGACGCAGTGGTCTCCAAACTATAGCCCTCCAGTTGTTCAGGAACTACAATAACCATTATGCCTAGTCATGTCTTTGAATGTTACAGTTTTACAATGCCTCATGGGATGTGTAGTTCCGCAATAGCTGGAGGGCTATAGTTTGGAGATCCCTGGGTTAGAGTATCACAATCTCGTTCCTCAACCAAACTCCTGCCTCTATAAGATCTTCACTATATCCCCCTGCTCTCAACCTATTTGAAACAATGTCACATTCCCCCTGAAATCATCCCATGAGGAACAATTCCTCTTGGCTCTCACAAATTCTCCCTACTGGCACCATATGTACAGGATGACAGCTTGAAGCCAGTACATTGTTTCCTATAGGCCTTTGTGTACACCACACCCTCCTCTACACAGCCTGTCAAAGTGACATCAAGATAGTCAATGCTATCAGAGTCAGTGTTGTATGTGAACTCCAGGTTCAAATGGTTGGCATTGAGATAATGTACGAAATGCTCTTTCGCATTAACTGGACCACTCCACACGAAGATCAGATCGTCTATAAAATGACCATACCAATTGATATGTGTCCTATACGGGTTGCCGTGGGAAAATAAAAAAGTTTCCTCCCACTACCCCATATATAAATTCACTAGTAGGGCAGGAAATTTAGAACCCATTGTGGCACCCAGGCACAGCAGATAAAACTTGTAGTTCAACATGATATAGTTATATTTTAATAAGAATTCTAGAGCTAAGCACATGAATTCACACAGCTCCTGATTATAACTGCTACATCGAGTTAATGGATGTTTGACTGCTGCAAGGGCTAAGTGGTGCGATATGCAGGAGTACAAAGCTTTTACATCCACAGTGATCCAGCTATTATTGGACGACCACCTAATCTCCTGTGTATGGTCTAGCAAGACTCTGGCAGCCACCAGCATGACACCCAGAGGCAGAGGCATGATGGGACTTGTAGTTTTGCAACAGCTGGTGGGCCACACTTTGCAAATCCCCGGTCTAGAAGGTGTCCTGTGTCCCTGAGATGACCTGGCAATCATTTAACAAGAGGTTGAAGATGCTCATCAACCTATTCACTAAGGCTCCGTTCACATGTCAGCGTATGGATCGCGGGCAGAACCGCGGCGGTTCTGCCTGTGATCCGGAGATTATTGCAAATCACGGGACGCCTGTGCGTTGCCCGTTGATTTGCAATAGCCCCCCAAACGCTGAGCGATGTTGCCGCGATTTCCGCCTGCCGAATCGCGGTAACATCGCACAAAATAAATCACGGGACGCATTATGCTCCAAAGAAGCTCTTGTACTTTTTTGGGCGTAATGCGTCCCGCGATTTTTTTTTGCGCGATGTTACCGCGATTCGGCAGGCGGAAATCGCGGCAACATCGCTCAGCGTTTGGGGGCTATTGCAAATCAACGGGCAACGCACAGGCGTCCCGCGATTTGCAATAATCTCCGGATCGCGAGCGGAACCGCGGCGGTTCTGCCCGCGATCCATACGCTGACATGTGAACGGAGCCTAAAGCCCCGTACACACGTAGTGATTGTCGGCCGTAAATATTCGGCTGCCGAACGATCTGCCGATTGTCGGCTTGTTAGTATGATGCTTCCGACAACCGACAGCGACTTTTCGGCCGAACAGAATCTGTTGTGCAGGCATTTAAATTTTTGTTGGCCAACACCAAAACGGCCGATTGTTCGCCAGTCAGTACAGGATTCGGCCGACAAACAGCCGATTAGCAAGACTGGGCATGCTCAGAAAAGAAAAAAGACAAGGAAAGTTAACCATCACATGACATCACTTCTGCAGTCGACTGTTGTTGGCCGACAAAATTCATGTGCAGTCTTTTGCAGTTTTCAGCCGACAGGACAGCACTGGACAAAAGACGGCCGATCGTTCGGCCGACATTCGGGACGTGTGTACGAGGCTTAACTCTTTCCAATGGAGACCCAATGCCTACCACTATCAGATGTCCCTCTACAGGTATACGTTGCTTTTGGACCTTTGGAAGATGATGGGATATGGGTACAACTGGTTTATCCATGAATAAAAAAATCAATTGTCCTTCAATCCATTACTCCCATATCACCACCACCCTCCAAAAGTTGTAGCAACATCTATTGTATAGACTGTGGGGTCAGAGCTGAGCAACCTGTATGTAATGGTATCATTTAACTGTCTAAGTGCCTCTAAGCATCCAGTACTACTGTTCCATCTTTATCCGCCTGACGGATTATAATATCCTTCCTATATTTTAAGGCCTGTAGGGCCAGATATTCTGCCTTATTTAAAATAAATTTGGTGGAGTGTGTGTGTGTGACTCAGATTTCTCCTTCAGCTTGTCGAGCTTCTTCTCTACAACAAACTGAAAGAAGTCAGCTGCTTAACTTCTAGCCTGGACAGGATAGAAATATCTATCCCCAGTAGAAATAAAGCTGTTGTCAATGCCATACAACCCTTTAGTTGATTCAAATTGTAAATGCTCAAGGGTGGATATTGCACTTAGGCTGTTAAACAAAAAATGAACAATCGTCTGATTGGATAATGTATGGGGTAGTATCTTCTTCCATTGTCTCCTGCAAAAAAATTTTCTTTAACATGGGATTTTCAATAAACCCATTAATATCCAAAATAGTGGACAGAACGTCAAAGGACAGACCTTTGGATAAGAGGGAGAGCTCACTTTCAGACAATGTCACAGATGATAAATTAAGCACATTAACAGTATGTAGTCCTTGGGTTTCCTCGTTCTCTTGGAATATTTACTGTAGCTTTGCTGCTTTTCTGCTTGTCCTGCCACGTCCCATTCTTTTTTTCTTTCCGTCTGATTTTGTTTGGTGCCCGGAAGTTTGTGGAGGATACACAGGAGAATCTTATTTTGAAAAGACTGATTCAACCGAGCTGTGAGATGTGTTCTGGGATCTGGTCTTCCCCTGGTGGTTCCAATTGATTTTAATTAAGATTGTACCGCCCAATTAAGATTGTACCGCCCAATTAAGATTGTACCGCCCCTGGTCACAGGGGTTGTGTGCCTCTATATAAATTTGATTTTATTACATTTTTTGTTCGCTATGAGAAAGGCTTAGGCTGAGACACTTTACAATTTCCAAGATGTTGTAACTGCTTCAGTGCAAAAATAAAATTTCATAAGAAGGAGCAATCGTGTGCCAGCTTTTGATCTCCATGGGTTATATCAGGTTGAGGTCAGGACTCTGTGCAGGCCAGTCAAGTTCCTTCACCCTAAACTCGCTCATCTATGTCTTTATGGACCTTGCTTTGTGCACTGGTCCAAATCATTTCATGGGGGGGGGGGGGGGATTATGGTGTGGGATTGTTTTTCAGGGGTTGGGCTTGGCCTCTTAGTTCCAGTGAATGGAACTCTTGAAGTGATTGTAAAGGTTCGTTTTTTTCTTTTTAAATAATAAACATGATATACTTGCCTGCTCTGTTCAAGGATTTGCACAGAGCAGCCCCGATCCTCCTCTTCTGGGGTGCCTCGGTGTCGCTTCTGGCTCCTCCTCTTCATCAGGTACCCCCACAGAGAGACGCTTTCCATGGGCTCACCCGTGGGGTTGCGCTCACGAGGCCTGCTGCTGCATCCATTGACACAGACAGCAGGACTCTGCCCCACTCCCATGTCACTGGATTTGATTGACAGCAGCAGAAGCCAATGGCTCCTGCTGCAATCAATTTATCCAATAAGGACCCAAGACAGCTGCTGAATCTGCTGGGCTCATGCTTGTCGCTAGAACGATTGGGTTCAGGTAAGAAAAAGGGGGGCTAAGGGGGGCAGGTTAAGCAGAAAAGGTTTTTCACCTCAATGCATAGAATGCATTAAAGTGGAGTTCTGGCCTATTTTGCAACTTTAGTGATTCCTGGAGTGCTCGCTATGCTGATCAACAATTGGGCATTTTCAATTTTTTCGGGGGTCCCTTACCTTATTTTCAGGGCATTTTTGATTGTACTTCCTCCTTCTCCCTCCTCTGTGGCCACGGCCACCGACATCACTTCCGCCTTTGCATTGCATCCTGGGAGCTGTTTGTCATCACTCCCAGGAGGCTGGAATCAGGAAGAACTCCCAGAACACTCCCTGGAATCAGGAAGAAGGACAAAGCAGATTACACTGTGGCTTCAGATGCCCACGACTAAGATGGAGGGGCCCAGACAGCGTTTTTAAAAGTAAGATTTTGACTAAAATCCAATACTGTACACCTTGTAAGTATGAGAATAGCGGTTCTGTAAAGGGTGAGGGATTAGTATTATAGGGGTATTTTTAGTTAAAAAATGTATTTGAGGCCGGAAATCCGCTTTATTAAGGTAAAAAACCTTGAAACTTTACAACTTGTTTTAGGCGTCAGCATGCTAAGACATTTTGGCCAATTTCATACTCCCAACTTTGTGGGAACAGTTTGGGGATGGCCCCTTCCTGTTCCAACACAACTGCGTACCAGCGCTCAAAGCAAGGTCCATAAAGACATAGATGAGGGAGTTTGGGGTGGAGGAACTTAACTGGCCTGCAGAGTCCTGACCTCAACCCGATAGAACACCTTTGGGGTGAATTAGAGCGGAGACTGCGAGCCAGGCCTTCTCGTCCAACATCAATGCCTGACCTCATAAATGTGCTTCTGGAAGAATAGTTAAACATTCCCATAGTCATGCTCCTGAACCTTGTGGACAGCCTTCCCAGAAAAGTTGAAGCTGTTATAGCTGCAAAGGGTGGGCCAACTAAATATTGAACCCTACGGACTAAGACTGGGATGCCATTAAAGTTCATATGTGTGTAAAGGCAGGCCTCCCAATACTTTTGACAATTTAGTGTATATGGATTAGTAAGCTGTAATGTATTATATTTTTTTTCTTGAGTTTAGATACATTTTAACATTTTTTTCTTTTCTCCTGTTACAGGATGAATGTATATTTATGGGGTCTGGATCCCTTCTATTTCCATATGATGAATGTCGTGTTACACTGCCTGGTCAGCTCCTTGCTCTGCTATGTGTGCAGTCAGACTGTATTTGAAGACCGCAGACTGGCATTGGGCACATCACTCCTATTCGCTGTGCACCCAGTTCACACAGAGGCTGTAAGAGTCTTTTATATAGATGTTTATTTGCCATGCTCCCTCAACACTGCATTTGTCTTTTGAAGTGCTGAATCTAATCCATGTATAAACTCCATGTCAATGTCAGAGTTTACACAGGGCTAAGGACCTGTTTCCTTCCTCCATGCGACAATGTTTGTGCCCGACAATTTACTTCTCAGGCTTGACATTGTATCCACAGAGTAAGGAAAATAGGTTTCATGATACATTGTAACAGGAGCCTAGGGGTAAAAGGAGGAGGCAGAATGCAATTCTAATGCTGGCCATACACCTGCTGAAAAATCGTTCGAAAATCTGTCATTTGGTCCAATCGTCCGTTTTTCCTGCAGTTAATGGGCACAAATAGAAAATCGTTTTCAACTTTTCAGAGCCGAAAAATCAAAGGAACAGTTTTGAAAATCTGCTGGCCGATCGATAAACGAACGATAAATTGAAAGGTTAATGTGTTTCTCGGCCGACCTGTTTGCACAGGTATATGTTAAAGTAATAATGGAGAAAAAGGTGTGCGAACCAATGTAAATGAGTGTACTGTGATAAATATAAAATGGAAAGGAATATGTAACAAAGTTACAAAAGTGCGCTAATATGTGAACAAGAGAACAATCTGAAATAAAGTCTTTTTCATCCAAAGAAAGGTGTTCCCAAGGTGATACATGCAGGAAAACCAACTGATGAATGATGGGTGATATGGAATAGGTGAATTAACCTCTTACCAAAAAGCAATCCATAAACGTGACTTGGAGCAAAAATACAATCTTGTGATAACACCCAGTGATGTGAATGGACTCTTACCACAACTGAGAGAGAATGGAGCATGTACTGTGGTACCAGGGAATCCAATAGATCAGCCAGATACGATGGAGTCTCAAGTGGGATGGATGGATCAACAGAGCTTCCCAGTTATGGGGGTCTGGAGGCTTCCAGAGGTAGGGATGCCAACACGGAGACCGCAATAAAAGAGGAAGGGACTAATAGTGCATTACCCACGGTTTATTAAATCAGTAAAGGTTAAAAACACTAACATTCTTCCAAAGTGGTAGACAGCGAATACTCAAACAAAAGTCACGGTCGCCTGCAGTGCGATCCGAGACATACAGCAGCATGGCTGGCTCCCCCTGACGCGTTTCTACTGATAAGTCGGCTTCTGGGACTGGAGCTGTACTAGAAGCCGACTTATCAGTAGAAACGCGTCGGGGGGAGCCAGCCATGCTACTGTATGTCTCGGATCACACTGCAGGCGACTGTGACTTTTGTTTGAGTATTCACTGTCTACCACTTCGGATGTATGTAAGTGTTTTTTACCTTTACTGATATAATAAACCGTGGGTAATGCACTATTAGTCCCTTCCTCTTTTATTGCGGTCTCCGTGTTGGCATCCCTACCTCTGGAAGCCTCCAGACCCCCATAACTGGGAAGCTCTGTTGATCCATCCATCCCCATTGAGACTCCATCGTATCTGGCTGATCTATTGGATTCCCTGGTACCACAGTACATGCTCCATTCTCTCTCAGTTGTGGTAAGAGTCCATTCACATCACTGGGTGTTATCACAAGATTGTATTTTTGCTCCAAGTCACGTTTATGGATTGCTTTGTGGTAAGAGGTTAATTTACATGTTCCATTTCACCCATCATTCATCAGTTGGTTTTCCTGCATGTATCACCTTGGGAACACCTTTCTTTGGATGAAAAAGACTTTATTTCAGATTGTTGATTAATTTTGATTTTTTATTTAATTATGGACATTTTGTTAGTGTTCTCTTGTTCACATATTAGCGCACTTTTGTAACTTCGTTACATATTCCTTTCCACTAGGTATATGTGACAAACTGAATTCATTTATGTCCATTGAATGATTTATCGATCGAAATTCGGTCATTACATGATGGCACGATCGTCTGCTCTCAGGGCAGATCTTTCGTTTTTCGAAAATGAGTTTGCCCGATATTTCGGCTAGTGTATGGCCAGCATTAGACATGATCACCAGTGTTCATTTTGGCATCACATTTTGATTTAGTTTTAGTTATAGTCGTTTGACTAAAATGCCATTTCAGTTTTAGTCCCAATTTAGTCATATGCAACTGATTTAGTTTTAGTCATAGTCTTTGACTAAAATGCCATTTTAGTTTTAGTCCCATTTTAGTCATCGTATTTTAGTCGAATCTCCAGTACATTTTAGTCGAAAAAAATAATTTTAGTCAACTAAAATCGAATGTGTTTAGTTAAATTGAATGCATTATTTAAGCATTTATATAGAATTACTCATTATATACTCCTGGAATGGCAATGGCATATACATGTACTTGAGACTCCTTTTGAATGCCAAGAACATACTCACAAACATGAAGAGTAAAATCGCATAAAACAAAGTCCACCTCAATGCGGAAAGGGCATATCCCTTTGTTGAGTGGTCCCAACAAAGGAATATTCCCTTTTCCACATTGAGGTGGACTTGTTTTAATGCGATTTTACTCTTCATGTTTGTGAGTATTTTTTTGCCATTCAAAATACATTTTTAAGGTGTCCAAGGCTAATTTTGAAAATGTATACTTTATTTGCATAAGAACAGGGCCGGTGCTTCCACTAGGCAAACTAGGCAGCAGCCTAGGGCGCATTGCAACCTAGGGGCGCAGCCATGAGTCGGCACTCTCTGTCCATCATGAATGATCCTTGTGAGCTGAGGGGAGGGGGCGGCAGTGGGGGAGGAAGCATGGACAGAGGAAGATGCCAGGTGTCTGGGGCAGTGGCTGAACTACCAGGCCCTGGCTTTCCACCACTGTTGGGGGAGGGGGGGCCCAAGAGGCAGGAAGGGAGCCCACAGGAGTGCTGCCTGCATGATGATCCTCTTTGGCTGGAGCTGAGTGGTGTAAACCCTGGGCAGGAAGTGACTCTCTGCAATGAGCTGGTGGGCAGCCGTTCATTTCCCTGGGTCGGTATTAAGCAGGAAGAGGAGAAAAGCTGAACCTGACCCCAATCTTGGCACTGGAGGGCGGCACCTTTACTGGAGCAGAAACGATGAGGCACCGAAATGGTCTGAGGAGGTTGGGGATTAGGGACGTGCGGAGCTCTCTGACTGCTGCTTCTCCCTTCACCAGGAGCCTGTGGTGAGCACTGTGGTCCAGGAGAGGAGCATCCTAGGAGAAGGAATCAGCAGGATCATGGTGAAGGAGGGCAGAGTGCGGGCCACTCTCTTCATACCGCCCAGTGAGTGTCCCCAGAACAGGGGATCAGGGTCCCTGGGTGTGACATAGAGGTTCCGTGGTGTGAAAGGGAATCAGGGTCACCAGGTGTGCCATGGGGGATAGGGGTCACCGGGTGTAAGGGTTTCGGGGTCACCAGGTGTGCCATGAGGAATTGGGGTCCCTGGGTGTGCCATGGGGGATTGAGGTCCCCAGGTGTGACATGGAGGAACATCAGGGTCCCCAGGTGTGACATGGAAAAACATCAGGGTCTCCGGGTATGACATGGAGGATCATCAGGGTCCCTTGGTGTGGCATAGAGGGACATTAGGGTCCCCAGGTGTGACATGGAGGAATATGGGGGTCACTGGGTATGACAGCATAACATAGAGGAGCCATCAGATCAGGGTCACTGGGTATGACATAGAGGAGTTTTTAACCCCTTCCCTTTTAAATTTTTATTTTTTTTGGGGGGGGGGCGCAAGTAGCTTGTCTTGCCTAGGGCGTAAAATAGTCTAGCACCGGCCCTGCATAAGAATATACGAAAAACAATACTTTGTCCGGTACATTCTCCCCTGTACTGCGACGCAACGCATAAATACACTACATTACAATACATTTACAAATAAATACATTCAAATAATGCACTAGGTGCTTGCGCCTCCTTTCTTTTGTGTTTTCAGTCTTTAGAGTTTCCCATCTGAGTAGAGCAGCACGCCTACAATTCCCATTAGAGTGAGCGCTTGGGTCATTTAGTAGTTACATATTGCCAATGATACACTGTAACAGGGTAGTAGGAGTAGAAGACAATGGAGAAAACTCAACACCAAATCCCTGTCCTGACAGCTGAGTTACTCTGAAAGCAGCCAGTGCAGGGTACAGAGAACAAAAACTTCCTCTCAGGTTACAGTTCTGACACTGAGTCTAAAATAAAGAATGACTCAATTCACATACGCCTCTGATCAGCATTTTTTCTGGTTCCCACGCAGGTGGCGGGGATTGTGGGAAGAGCGGATGTCTTAGCTTGTCTGCTGTTTCTCCTGGCATTTCTCTCATATGTAAGGTATGTGTTCTATGTGAACCTGGGTATATTCATAGGACACCTTTTATGTTGCCAATAATACATTGTAACATAAGTGAAGGGGAAGAACAAAGCCCTATTCTTGAACTCAATTGCTAACAAGTGAATGACATAGAAGTCAGCCAATACCTTGTGAGGAGAAGAATAGTGCTCTTGTCTGAGGTTACATTTTGCCAATGATACATTGGCATTGATTTACTAAAACTGGAGAGTGCATTATCTGGTGAAGCTCTTTGCAGAAACCAATCAGGCCAGTTGTATTAAGTGTGGTCGGCGGCCTGCGGTCTGTCCGAATGTCCTGACCGGCCGGTATTAACATAGCGGCAGGTAGCAGTGTGACCGCTGTATGGGGGTGCCAGACTGATTTGCCTCCTGGACCCTGCCCTCTGGCCCAATTCGCCCCATAAGATTGGCCCCCACTGCTTGCGCTCCATTTTTAATGTAGCGCCAGTCTTATGGACTGGACTGAGCCGGGTGGCAGGGTCTAGGAGGCAAATCGGTCTGGCGCCCCCATAGAGTAGACACATTGCTGCCAGTATGATAATACTGGCCGGCGGCCGATGACTGGCCTGACGTTTGGACAGACCAGCGGCCGCACTTAATACAACGGGCAGCCACCAATACTAGTAAGTGTGGCACTGGCAGCAGGTCTTAGCAGCCTAATGATCAGCCTACCCTCCTCTTTTATAGTCTTCTGGATGAGAAGTAAAGCTGGAACACATACTTTTTTTGCTCATGGTTTTTGCAACCTGCGGATTTGTCTTAGGTTTTTCTCTATAGGTACATTTTAATGCCAGTTAATCCTGTTTTTTTTTATTTTTTAACCAATTTTATTGTAATTAAACATACACAGGTAAAAGATCTTTCAGTCTGTGTGTTGACATATTTTGGGGTCATTTTTTGCCTAAAGTCCTATTACTTTGACTATTAAACGGGTTTGAAAATGTCACATGACCACCTTCAAATGAAACTGTAGTTGGGCAGGTCCCCATCTCCAGTGTTCCTCCCGGGATAAGTGGCACTGACAGCCAAGAGCGGTACCTGTGTTGTCAGATCAGCATTGTATGTCCAATAATCCACAAATATGGATTGAGCCCAACCCTATCTGCTGGCCCAATGTGATGTCATTTAGGGTTTTTTTAGCAGGTGAATATGGGCACTTCCACCACTGGAAGTGCTTTTGTTATCGCTTAGCACTGGCATTTGTTCTGACATCAGTATGAGACGTTTCAGTGACCATTCAGAATTCATTGACAGGTGCACTTGAACTCCTTCTGACCTGCATTTACCTGTGCTTAAAGTGGAGTTCCGGGCACAGAAATGATTTTTCAATAAACATACCCCCAGGACAGTCAGGGCTAGTACATTCCACAATGGCTAGCCTCTGATCTGTACGGTTCACACTTACCTTTTAGAAGAAATACTTACTTATAAAATTTCTTCCACAGCGTTTCCATCTCTCTTGTGGGCAGCTGAAGCCGGCGCGGTCCTCTTCGGCGTCTTCTTCCGCGTCTTCTTCTCCCAGAATGCGCCTGCACCGGCCCCTCTCGTCACTTCCGGTGCGGCGCCGCATTCCTCCACAGCTTCTGGGCATGCCCAGAAGCTGTTTAGCAGGGGAATGCGGCGTCGCCCGGAAGTGACGAGCGGGGCCGGTGCCGTCGCATTGATTCCTGGGAGCGATGACGTTCAGCTCCCAGGAATCAGTGCAAGCCAGGAAGTGACGGCGGAGCCGCGGCGCTGAGGGAGGAAGTGAAGACTAGGTGAGTATATTCGATCTTCAATTACAAGGTGAGTTTTTTAAAAAAAAAACCTAACTATCCAATTCCTTTTCAGGTGAAGGGGAACAAGCGGACGGGCACAAAAAAAAGATATCGATTTTGTGCCCGTAACTCCGCTTTAATGCAGATTTTGCATTCTGATAGACTTCCATAAGTATGAAAAAACAGGAATATCGGCGCAAGCATGAATAAATAAATGGATGGAAATAAATAAAAGCAGCTGACACCAAGGTAAAAAATATGTAAAACCCAATGTAAAACTGATAGTGAAAAGTGCAGCGCTAAAACAATAAGACAATAAAAACATCAATGGATAAATGAAAAGTCTATGAATGGCACGCAGTAGTCTTGTAAAAGTATAAGTATGGAAAACCTACTTGAAGCAAGTAAAAGCCTCTCAACACAGCTTAGGGTCCATTCATACCAGCTGCTGCATTGGTGAAGCCTAAAGAGGAAGGGGTGTGGTTTGCAGATGACAGGGGGGTATTAAACAGGAAGGGGCGTGGCCTTGTCAGGAAGGGGTTGGTCATATTTAAATTAGGGAATGCACGAGTTTGGTCAGGCCTAGGGCAGCACTAAACCTAAATACACCAGTGGGTCGGTGGGAGATGGAGCGGTATTGAGTGGATGCCGAACGGAGCGGTATCACCCGGGTATCACTTATGGCAAGTGTGTGAGAGATACTGATCTGCCAGCAGATCTGCTAATGTGAAATTGCTTACAGTCAGGTCCATAGATATTGGGACATCGACACAATTCTAATCTTTTTGACAAACAAGATGTGCTTTAACTGCAGACTTTCAGCTTTAATTTGAGGGTATTTACATCCAAATCAGATGAAAGATGTAGGAATTACAACAGTTTGTATATGTGCCTCCCACTTTTTAAGGGACCAAAAGTAATGGGACAGATAAACAATCATAAATCAAACTTTCACTTTTTAATACTTGGTTGTAGTCCTTTGTAGTCAAATACAGCCTGAAGTCTGGAACGCATAGACATCACCAGACGCTGGGTTTCATCCCTGGTGATGCTCTGCCAGGCCTCTACTGCAACTGTTGGGTGAAAACCTACAGGTGGTCAGCCGAACTCCCATAGAGGACAGCGGGGATCTGACAGCTCCGTCTCTGCACACAGAGCGCAGATGGAGCTTTCATCCGCCTGCCCAGCGGGGATCAAAACGGACTCCGTCGGGCGCACCACCCGTTTGAAAGGGGCCTTAGTCTTTAAGAGGTTAAACTGCCCTCGCAAATTCATTCCTTTGATCTGAAAGAAGGAAATGATACATTGTAAAATATTGTGTTTCTAAAACAGCCTAAACAATGTTGATAAACATTTGCCAGAAGCTCTATTTTTTTTTTACAGCTGTGAGTGAGCAGAGAACAGCTCTGTAAGTTCCGGTGTTGCGTCGGATAATGCCTCCCGTCAGATAGTGCATCCGACGGACTGACGTCACTGCAGCTGACTGCTCAGATCAGCTGTGCTGGCGGTGACGACACTGACATGCGCAGTTTGTCGGATGCACTATCTGACGGTAGATAGAGAGCGGAGGAGGGGAGAGAATCTAATGTCAGATTCTGCCTCGCTCTCTGCACATCTATCGGGACGGATCGGATTACAGTGCAGTACAATCTGAATGTACATATAATCCGCTGTACATTTATCACCCTACGGCTGATAAAAATTTAGGGTCTCGGGGACCTTTGGGCTCGGAGCAGCGACGAGCCAAAGTGGACCAAGTTTCCCCATAGATGCCAATATTCAATCCCGAGTGTCTCCGGGTAAAGTTTCTGGGTTTTCCCCGTCACTTTGTGGAGCTGTCCCGGGCGAACCATACGGCTGATAAAAATTTGGGGTCTCGGAGATGCAAGGGCTCGGAGTAGTGACCCCGAGAACCGGCCCTCCCCTGCCATAGACTTCAATGTTAATCCCGGTCACCACGCGGTGAGCTCGCGGTTAGGGTACGGTCCCTTTGGGGTGCTGTCACGGGCGAGCCATAGGTCGTGTCTGCTACAAAAAAAATATGGTAGGTAGCCAGGGCCCTCAGGTATATCTGGAAAAAATTTGGGGTCTCAGGGACCTTTGGGCTAGGAGCAGCGACGTGCCAAAGTGGACCAAGTTTCCCCATAGACTTCAATGTTAAATCCACACATGCGCAGATCGCAACGATTCTTCCCGCAGCCTTCAGTCGAAGAGTGCATCCGACGGACTGCGCATGCGTCAACCCCAGCTAATGACGTCAACCCAAGCTGAGCGGAGCAGTCAGCTGGAGTGACGTCATTTACCGCGCATGCGCAGTCCGTCGGATGCACTATCCGACGGAAGGCACTATCCGGCAAGACACCGGTTCACATTTCCTCGATGCGGGAACGCTGCGAATATACAGCGTGTTCCCACATCGCATCCGCATCCCTGGCAGTTCACACTGCCATATGCGATATGCAGGGGGTGTCAATTAAAAGTTAATGACACCCCCAGTTGAGATTGCATATTACAGTGTGATCTGCAAGTTCGCACAGAATCAGATCACACTAGTGTGAACCACCATGCGATCCGATTCTGCTGCGGATTAAAAAAAGGGTCATGTACGTGTTTTAGTGCGATTGCGGTGCAAATTCAGCCATACAAACTGTATGGCTGAAATTTGCACTGCACAGAGATCGCATGTAATTTTAGGAGCAGTGCGCTCCGAATTACATGCGATCTCGCACAAATGTGAACCGGCACTAAGAATCAAGGATGTGCCATTTTAGGATAGTGAGGGGGGGGGGGCTAAATCGTGATTTTTTTTAACAATTATTCATGCAGCTCTATCCCATTGCGGACATTTCCCTTCACTTCCTGTCCCATAGCCAAACAGGAAGTTAGAGGAAATCCCTGCAAATTAAGGGAATTCCTTGGGGGCCCCCAGATCACCAGAACTAGTGTCCGCATTGGAAGATTTCCCCTCTATTACCTTTCTGGAGAAAACCCAAAATCTGGGATTTTCTTATACTTTCACTTTCAATAATAATGGTAAACAGGACAAATAGAGATAACGAATCTCCTTAACGGGGGCACAGACAACAATAAAAAAATGGCAGGTATTCTAATCCACCTACACTCTATCCAAAACGAAAAAAAAAAGTTTTGCCTTTAGTTATACTTTAATTCAACAAGCTTAAAGTGCTTCTTCCCCCAAAACCTAATATTCCTGATATGTGCCTGCTTTACCATGTACTTGTATGAGAAAGTATATGGTTCTCTTTATATGCTTACTTTGTGTGACATCCCTGGTGTTCCTGCCAGTCCCTCTGCTTTTCTAATAAAAACTGACCACACTAAGCAGGATAACACATCATGGTCAGTTCTCTAGCTATTCTGGGAACTCAGTGTATTCTCTTATTCTCTTCCAATGATGATGGTGCTGCTGCTTCTCCTCCCCCAACTCTTATGCAGCTAATAACAGAGGGAATTTGATCACTTAAAAAAAGGGAAAAAGGGTATTTATAATGTATTTCTATATCTATACAAAAATGTTTTGCCTTTTATTTCTGTTTGAAACTAAATGGGTTGTTTCACAAGGTGATCATTTACAAATACTTGATGTTAGACGCTAATTGGCTACCATGCACAGCTGCACCAAATTTAGCTCTCTCCAGTTTTAGTAAATCAACCCCATTGCAACAGAAGCAAAAGAGAAAAAGGAGGAGAACACAGATCTATTCTTGGATTGAATCACTAAAAGTGAATGACATGTCATGAGAAGGGCAGTCTTCTTATCCAAGGTTACCTGTTGCTAATGATATACAATCAAAATTCACATTATTATTATTATCATTATTCAGGATTTATATAGCGCCAATAGTTTGCGCAGCGCTTTACAATATAAAAAGGGAGGCATAACAGTTACAATACAATAAAATACAAGAGGAGACGGCCCTGCTCAGAAGAGCTTACAATCTAATGAGGTGGGGTAGGTGTTACAAGAAGTTGTAACTGTGGGAAATGAGCTGATGGAAGAGGTCAAAGATTAGTTGGCGGTGTGATAGGCTTCCCTGAAGAGATGAGTTTTCAGGGATTGCCTGGAGGCAGCTTAAGAAGGCGGTTGAGGTAGAGCGTTGAGGTAGAGCGTTGAGGTAGAGCGTTCCAGAGGATGGGAGAGGCTCTGGAGAATTCCTGGAGACAAGCATGGGAGGAGGAGACAAGGGAGCTTCAGAGTAGGAGGTCTTGAGAGGAGCGGAGAGGACGGTTTGGGTGATAGCTGGAGACAAGATTGGTGATGTAGCTCGGGGCAGAATTGTAAATGGCTTTGTTATGGTTATTATTTTGAATTTATTTGCTGGGCAATCGGGAGCCAGTGTAGGGATTGACAGAGAGGGGAGGCAGACACTGAGCGGTTGGTAAGGTGGATAAGCCTGGCAGCAGCATTCATGATAGACTGAAGAGAGGATAGCCTATGGAGAGGTAGGCCTATGAGAAGGGAGTTGCAATAGTCGAGGCAAGAGATAACGAGGCAGTGAATGAGTAGCTTGGTGGTTTCAGTTGGTAAAAAGGGGCGAATTTAAAGGTTGTTACGGAGGTGAAGTCTACATTGAGAATGATAATAAAGTGGTTACAATAGGATGCAGCCCCCGTACCGGGTCATTGTATTCAGGACTATATCTTGTATGCATCTGCCATGTACAACTTGTTGTTCCAGGAGTGTGGATACAGATGTGGCTGCAGACCATTTCCCCAGTACAAGATCACCTCTCCTCCTACTGCTCAGTCTACTACTGGGCACTTGTGCCATGCTGGTGAAGGAGACAGGAATTACAGTCTTCGGTGTGTGTTTGGTGTATGACCTCCAGGTCTTGTGCCTGCGTAGAATGAAAAGGTTTGTTCAGCATTTATTTCTGCACAATAGTTTTCTCACCTCTAGCTCTACCAGTTTCAACCCAGTTTAATAATATCTTCGTTCTTCAACTGGGTCGTTCCTAAAATATGTGGGGCTGCCAATGCTACCTGCTTCTGAAACTGTACTTACCTGGCAATTTATGCTTATCCTCAGGCTTCAGGACTTTATATTACTGAACTATAACACATATGCAGGTCAGGAGTTCTGAATCCCCTTGTTGCCTGCTTGGTGTGGGTCAGTGACTGAGAGGGCATCATTGCCAAAGGATGGACATGACTGACAGACACCCAACATTTTAAGATGCAGGCTGTTAGAAGTCCTGGCTACTGTGTCAGTAGCTCAGATAGTGTTCAGGCCAAAGGATCAGCATGGCAACCAGTCACTTAGCATTTTCAGGAAGAAGTCAGTGA
The DNA here is from genome assembly GCF_965119305.1 of Pelophylax lessonae. NCBI lineage: Eukaryota > Metazoa > Chordata > Amphibia > Anura > Ranidae > Pelophylax > Pelophylax lessonae. The sequence goes on from NC_138771.1 coordinate 502,160,925, forward strand.
TGACAGCATGTGTGTTTATCTCGGCGCAAGGGTGTTGAGGCTTTGTGCTGACAATACACACAGAGATTTTGGGAGGTGATGTGCAGTCATTTTAATCAACAGGATGTCTGAAATAATCAGTTTAATAAAAACTGTGTAACCACTTTTAATGAGGTTTATTAAAAAATATGAAAATCCCCCATATCTTTTGCCCCATTTGTTTCAGATTGTTTGATACACCATACATTTGTTTTGACAACAATTGGGACCTATTCGCATCAATACACTGTGATAATGCAGGGTAAAACAGATGTGACAGCAACATGTAATGTGTATGTACCATGTAGGGCCAGGGCAAGGGGTGGGCAGGAGGGACGGCTGCCCTGGGCACTGTGGTATTATGTGAGATTCGGGGGCACCACAAGGAGATTGGGGGGGTATTTGTGTTGGGAGGGAGAATTGGGGGGGGGGTGGCAAGGGGTAAGAATTGTTTTAGGAGGGGAAATTTGGGGAGGTGTGCTAGGAGTGCTGATTTGGGGGAAGGGAGATGAGGGAAGAAGATTTGTGCTAGGATTGGGGGATTTGGGGGGTTTGTGCTACATATGGTAATATGGTGGTGGTGGGGGGGGGGATTGTCCTAGAAGTGAAAAGTGAAAGATTTTTTCGGATAGGGATTTGTGCTAGTTGGAATGGTTGGGGGGCATTTGTACTAGGAGGGGATATTTGAGGGGGGGGGGGATTGTGCTAGGATGGGAACCAAGGGTGGGGAATTTGTGCTTAGAGGGGGATTTGGAGTGGGGGGGGGGGTTGTGTTTGGAGGGGAAATTTGAGAGGTAGAGGATTAGTGCTAGGAAGGGGGAATTTTTTGGGGGAGTGGGGGGGTGGGGGAATTGTGCTAGCAGCATATGTGTTATGAGAGGATATTTTTTTTTTTGGGGGGGGGGGATTTTTGCGGACACATAATGCCCATACATCTTGGGGGGGAACAATTTGTCATGTTCGCCATGGGCTTTAGATGAGCTTGTCCCGGCACTGGTACCATGGTGTGGTGTATTGCGATGCTATTTATGTGGCACCTCAAAGCACTAAGCCAGTTCACCTATGCTGCATTGTTGCAGCTGTGGTGCCTGTTAACATACTACCTTTGTGGTGCACTACGTTGCAAAAAATTGTGCAGGTCTGATTTTTATGGCATTGTGGTACAGGATGTCTGACATCGCTGAAGTGTGAATTGGCACCTAATGGTAATTTTTACAGAAAAGGGAGCGAATAAGAGAAGTTCATTGTTAGGTTTTACACACACTTTAAGCTGTGGTAGTAGTTTTGTAGCATAAACAATGATGAGGTCTCAGCAGAGCATTCAGATAAATAGTTGTAAGATACATACTGTGCAGAGTGGGAGGTCAGCTGACTAACAATATTATTTCCATTCAGAGGTGACAGGTCCTCCCTGTGCCTCGCCTGTCCATGTACGCAGGGTTCCTGCATCACCTCTCTCTCTCCCTGACCTTTAGGTTGTCGTCCCTGGAGCGCCCTGCAAAGGATCTGTGGGCTGCGGCCGTTCCCTTCCTGAGGAGAGCAGCGCTGGTTTCCTGCCATGTGAGTGGAATGTGGGATATCATTCTGTATTCAGCCAATTCTCTGCCTCAGCATGCAGTCAGTGAGTGGGGCCCCTGGCAGCCGGAGCCAAGTTAAATGATGTGTCCTGGGGGGGGGGCACTTCTGTAATGCAAGGAGTGCTGATAATATTCTCTACTAGCCCAATCTGTGTATATATATAAAGTTACAATCAATTTTATAACATTTGCTTTAAAGTGTTACTAAACCCAGGACCCTGCATTCACTATATCTGCTCTCCAGTACACAGAACATGGAAATGCAATTATTTTGGTGAATATAAACTGATAAATACCTCTTCTCATCAGCAGTATATAGCAGTCTGGTGACTTCTATCAGTGTCAGGCCGAGTACTGGTTAAAGCTTGTAGGAGGAGTTTTCATTCTCCTATGAGGCTGCAGGACCCCTGACCCTCTGTCTGGGCAGTGCTGATTGGCCCTGTGCTGATCACATGCACCCTCCCAAAAAACAAAAACAAAAAACACACCAAGTGCAGAGTGACTCCAAAGGCTCTGTACTATATACAGATGGATTGGGGACAGTGGAAGAAGGGGAGGATCAGAGAAGACAGGATCAAACACAATGCAGATAATTAACCCCTTAGGTTCCACAGTGAGTATAACAAGCCTGCTTTACTGCATAAACAGACTGATTTTACTGTTGTGGGTTTAGTAACGCTTTAAGTAAGCTAGTTAAGTTAGTGTATGTACTTCTATCCAGCAACTACAGCAGTTGTGTTCAAATCAAAAGGTCCATTTATTTCTCAGTAATTTTCATACTTATCTAATATAAAGGTTAAATGAGATGATACCAGGAATGCTATTATATTAAGGGATAAAATAAAGAAGGCTAGGGGGTGAGTCCAGGTAAGAGATTTAGACAAAACGCATTCATGTCCTTCGCAGTTTGTGACATGCTGTAACACTTTGTGCAGCTATTTTCACTGCTGGCTCTTCTTCTCCCAGTAGAATGGGGAATTTCCTTTTCTCTTCTATGGAAGTTAAAGCAGGGCCATCTTACCAAATGGGCACGCTGGGCAGTTGCCTGGGGGCCCCACTTGCCTGGGGGATCCCACCTTCCCAGCCCCAGCCAAGCATTAGTCCCGATTCCCGTGTTAGTCCTGTTTCGCCTGTCGGCCCTGCGCTGCTGTCAGGCCACTTGGGCCATGGAGGGGGAGCCCACAACTGTAGAAATGCCTGTCTGTCTCCACGGGGACAGGCACGGACTCCCACGGGAACAGGCACGGAACAGAGACTGACTCCCGTCCGGGTGTGTGTTCACCAGACCCAGCCATCGAACTTGGATGCTGTCATAAGCCTGCCACTGCTGTACCAACAAATATTGCCTTATCGATAATTTGCATTTTTATTCTCGTATGTGATTGTGTAGGCAGGGCCCCAGTGCACTGCATTGCCCGGGGCCCTTAAATGCTCTTAAGATGGTACCGAGTTAAAGCAGAACTTCACTCTTTCAATCAACATTAAATATTTGTAATGCTTATGCTGCTAGCATTAGTAAGCAGATAGGAAGTTATATTATATTTAATTATTTTATTTATTTTTTTACATTTCCTCATTTACTTCCTGGTTTCCATGCCAAGGCAAATGATGCCATACATCCCAGGAGTCTTCAGAATGGGAGGAGGGGTTTTCTCAGCTAAGAACACCCTCTTGCCTGCATGCCTGAGCAGATAGAAAGTAGAAAGGATAGGAAGTAAATGCTACATGAATCATCTGCCCTTACTCAAAATGGCCACAGCTGAAATGCTATTGGGTTTTTTTAGTTATTTCTCAGCAAAGCATGGAGACGTGGATGGATGGGGGAGGTTGCACTGAATGTTAAAAACTGATTAAACAGCATTTTTGGTTTGTGTTGTTCAGATGCAGTGTAGTTCTGCTTTAAGTCTGGAATGAGAGTGGAGAATTTCTGGAAGTGAGAAGTAATTGGGGCACCATAGCAGGAAGTGGTCCAAAAAGACCCCCTGGTCACATTGCTGGCACAGTCTACTCCTCTTGGTCTTGTAGGTCTGTCTATGCCATCCTGATTCTATTTTCAAGTGGTATGCCCTCAATCTGTATAGGCTCAGTGTCTGTCTGTCTGTCAGTACTCGGGGTCCTGCAGCTTCTCCAGGCATGAAGCCAATTTGTAGTCTGTTTTGACTAGTAAGTTATCAGTTTTTATAAGTTTGTTATTTTTCTCCATATTCTCTGGCATGTTTATCTTTGGAATTGTTCATTATGTCCGTTATTTGAGATTTTGTCAGGCTGCATTGTTGTTAGTTTTGGTTGGATAAGAGGCTGACTAGTTGTAGGTCTTGGTTGTGAGACTTTATGGTGGCATGAGTTGGGGCTCTTGTTTTTTAGGTGATCCTAATATGTCAGTGCCCTCATCCATATTGCAAGCAATAAATGGGAATCTGACCAGCTCAGTCCTTCGAGTATTGGAGTGGACTTGGAGGAGGTGCTTGCAGAATCCTGGATACATTATTTCTGTTGGGTTGGAGTCTCATTTGGGTTGGTGTGAGTAGGTGATAGAACCCCATACTTCACTGCCATAAAGGAGGATTGGGAGAATGACACTATTGAAGATTACTTAAAATGGAGCGTTAGTCAGAAAATTAAGTTCTTCTAGAAGACGTCAGGCTGACCCCTTTTGCAGGTATAACTACATACAACAATAAAAATAAGTGCCTATACTGTTTAAAATCCAGTAATGCATTGTCTCACCCTGCTCTGCATATGCTCAGTTGCTCTCCGTGGAGGCCGATCTGCTGCTGACAGCCTTAAAGCAGAATTAAACCCACCTATCCTTTACAGCCAAGGAGGCTGCTTCTGTTTAATCTGAAACTGCCATAGTATTGCACATGTGATCAGTTATGAAACCAGCCATTTGATGGTTTGTCAGTTTAGTTGAGGACACAAGCAAATTGTGACAGCAGTCCCGACATTCCAGGAATGTAACTGTTTATTTGTTGGTGTCGATGGCGTGCATGTACAGTAAATATCCCCTGAACGGTACACGTTTAGGAGATATTTACAGCCTTATTATAGGCCTACCTATAGGTACAAATTATGCCTTTGAGCTTACTTCCTCTTAACCACTTAAGCCCCGGAAGATTTTACCCCCTTCCTGACCAGGGCCTATTTTGCGATTCGGCACTGCGTTGCTTTAGCGGACAATTGCGCGGTCGTGCGACGCTGTACCTAAACGAATTTCACACCCTTTTTTTCCCACAAACAGAGCTTTCTTTTGGTGGTATTTGATCACCTGTGCGATTTTTTGATCATGCGCTATAAACAAAAAAAAGCGTCAATTTTGCAAAAATAACAATATTTTTCACATTTTTTTATATGAAATTCCCCCCCAAAAAATGTAAAAATCAAAAATGTTTAACATTTTCGGCCAATTTGTTTTATGCTACATACGTTTGGTAAAAAAAAAAAAATGCAAAAAGCGTATTTTGATTGGTTTGTGCAAAAGTTATTGCGTTTACTAACTAAGGGAAAGATTTTTGTCATTTTTTTTTTTTTTTTTTAATGAGTAATGGCGGCGATCTGTGATTTTTTTTTTTGCAGGACTGCGACATTTGGGCGGACAGAGCGGACCCTTGACTGACATTTTTGACACTTTTGGGGTTACCAGTGACATTACTACAGTAATCAGTGCTATACATATGCACTGTTACTGTAAAAATGACACTGGCAGTGAAGGGGTTAACTTTTTTTTGAGAGGGAGGGGTTAAGTGTGTCCCTAGGGGCGTGTTTCTAACTGTGATTGGATATGGCTACTTGTGTAAGAACAGAGATCAACGGTCCTATATAGTATGATCTCCATTCTTACACAGGGGAGAATGACAGGCGGCTTTGTTTGCATTAGCCGCCTGCCTTTCTCCCGTTCTAACGGACAATCGTGAGTGCCCGGCGGACATCGGGTCCGCCGGGCACACGTGCGGGGGGGTCCGTGAGCGAGCGGGAGCGTGCCTCCGGCGGCGCGTGCTCGCTCCCCAGAGCCTCCCAGGCTAGCCACGTAGACCTACGCCGCTTTGCCTGTGAGGGGCTGACTGCCGACGTAGATCTATGTTAGGCAGTTGACAAGTGGTTAAGGAAGGAACAGGAGCAATGCTGAAGGCAATCTACAGCACGCACTAATTCTGCTAGCATAAATATTAATGTGAAATGTATGTTCCTTGCCAGAGAGCATTATTTTTTATCAAGTTGTTATGGGTAAAGTTCTGCTTTAAGAGACTTACTGGTGGTTTTAGGTGGTACAGCTGTCTCCTGATGGCATAGACGGTTTTGTATGTCTTTCAGGGCCTTTATGGCTGGCTTGAAACTTCCTGATTTTTTTTATATCTCTCTCCTTCCTCTCTCTTTTGAACTTTTATAAACAAAAGCCCTGAAGTATTGAATAAATATGAATACCTGGCTCTTCTGAATGGCTTAACACTGTCAGGCTGCACCCACCATATAGCTGTATGTATACTCAATAGCTCCCATTGTTGTCCCCCTGTCTTCTGGAAAATAAGAGTTGTAAATACGCTGGCTACACCTAGTCTTAGCTCGGCAGGAGTCACTGACCACCACCTATAAAGGGATATTTGATCAGAACCCTTTTCTCTTGCAGGTGATGGTGGTGTTGGGTTTCCGCGTCCACATCATGGGAGGCTCTATGCCATTGTTCTCAGAGCAAGACAATCCGGCTTCCTTCTCGCCTTACATTCTCACCAGGTATGTGGAAGAGCGGTGGCCCAAGGCCAACGCAGCGTTTCTTTGTCTCTGGCAGCTGGATAGGCACTCTGTCCTGTCTCTGCAGGTTGTATTAGCAGTTGTCAAGAATGCAAAGCAGAATTCAGCCATGTTTGGGTGTGAATAGGCAAAGAAACCTGTCACAGACTTACTGATAAAATACAACGTAGCTTCTAAATGCGTATTTAATCCTTCTGGGAATGTTAAGATGCTCCGTACTAATTGGAGAGTTCTAGCTCTGCCTTTACAGGGGGCATCTTGGACCTCTGCAGAGAGACCACTGCTTTCCTATATAGAGCAAGGGTTCTTCTCTGCAGCATGCTGGCAGGACACAGGCTTTTCTACAAAGATGCCATTCCAAAGAAAATAAACTATAAGGCTTTAGACACCTTTTGTTTTTATGCACCTGGAATATATGCCGCATGTTGTAACTGATGGTTTAGATGGACTCTAAGTGCCGGTTCAAACTTCTGCGAGTGCCGGGTTCGCATGTAATATCGGAGCGCACTGCTCCTTCATTACATGCGATCGGCTGTGCGGTGCGAGTTTAGCCATACAGTTTGTATGGCTAAATTCGCATCGCACCCGCAGCAAACACGCACAGGAGGTATTTTTGCAGCCGCATCAGGATCGGATCGCACAGCGGTTCACACTTGTGCGATCCGATCCTGTGGGAACTGCACGATCGCACTGCGATATGCAATCAAACTGGGGGTGTCGTTAAGATTACATTGACACCCCCAGCGTATCGCATATGGCAGTGTGAACTGCCGGGGGTGCGTGTGCGATGCGGGAACAGGCTGCAAATTCGCAGCCTTCCTGCATTGCATAAGTGTGAACCGGCACTAAGGGCTCTTTCACGCTGGTGACGGTATAGAAGCAACCCCTTAATGCAGTGTGTCATTTTGTCCTGGAGATGTTTCTTGGCGGTGGTCAATGTCAAAGACATCTGATGATTCTGCAAGTCTGAAAGCGGTAGTAACTGTTGAAAAGGTTAAAAAAAAAAAACTTTCTCCTTGCAAGGCAAAGGCATGTTGTGCTAGTATGCATGCTAGCATATTATGAAATACTTACCTTGAGACTAAGCCCTCCAGCGGTGTACTGTCACCGCTGCAGAGGCTTCCATCTTCACCCGGTCTTTCATCCGGGTTCACAGGCTGCGGCTGTGTTGGATTCACAGCACAGGGCTCTGAAGGAATGGTACGCGTATGCAGCTCCTTCAGAGCATATGTGGCGGTGACGTCACTGAGTGCTGCTTACTAGAATATCTCCTAAACGGTGCACATTTAGGAGATATTCATTTAACCTACAGGTAAGCTTTAATATATGCTTACCTGTAGGTTGAAAAAAAAAAATTGAGAGTTTACTACCACTTTAAGCTGCAGTCTCCAGCATTGCTTGCAGGTCTGCCACTTCTTCATAGGTCAAATATTGCCAGCCTCTTTAAAGGAGGGCTGGTCAGTATCCACTTGTAAAAGGGCATTCGGTACATTAATAAATTATAAGATGGATGTATATTGTTCCTACATATTTGAGAGAGTAGCACTACCCCCTTGGGGGTTGCTGGTTGATGGGTGTTTCTCAACATTACAATGACCCTGTGAACCGTCCAACCTGGCACTCTAGATTCTGAAATTGTGTATATACCTTTAAGAACACACTGACACAATATAAATGAGTTTGACTTATTACTCAGTGAATAAATGGATTAAATTATGTCAGTCAGCCGAATCCCAACTAAACCATCAGGAGTAAGCAAGACTGTTACAGAAAAACAAAAGAAACAGTGAATTATGATATCAAAGAACAATATTAACCACTCCCCGACCGCCCGCCGCCTTTTTACTGCGGCAGTGCGGCCCTCCTGTGCAAACCGACGTTGACCTACGTTGGCCGTGCGCCTGCAGCTAGGGAGCGAGCGTGCGGTGCGCTCGGCAGCGGGGAAGCTGATGCATGGGGCAGGCGGCTCCGATTTCCGCCTGACACCGGCGATCGCTCCCCGCTGAGAGAGAAGGACGGGTAGCTGTTGTAAACACAGCTGACTGTTCTTCTCCCTGGAATAATCATAGAGCCCCTGTGATCCTTCTATATAGGAACACAGGTCTCTATGATCATTTCACAAGCCACGCCCCCCCCCCCCCACAGTTAGAATCACTCCCCTAGGCTCACATTTAACCCCTTGATCACCCACAATGTTAACCCCTTCCCGGCCAGTGTCATTATTACATTAACAGTGCATATTTTCAGCACTGATTACTGTAGTAATGTCACTGGTCCCACCAAAAGTGTCAAAAATGTCAGTCAGGGGTCCAATCTGTCCGCCGCAATGTCGCTGTCCCGCAAAACATCGCAGATCGCCACCATTACTAGTAAAAAATAAATAAATAATAATCTAAATCTTTTCTGTAGTTAGTAGACGCCATAACTTTTGCGCAAACCAATCAAAATACGCTTATTGCGATTTTTTTTACCAAAAATATGTAGCAGAAAACAAATTGGCCTAAATTGTTAAAAATTTTTGATTTTTTAATTTTTTTTGAGAATGTTATATAGCAGAATGTGAAAAATATAGTTTTTTTTTTCAGAATTGTCGCTCTTTTTTTGTTTATAGCGCAAAAAATAAAAATTGCAGAGGTGATCAAATACCACCAAATGAAAGCTCTATTTGTAGAAAAAAAAAAGGACATTGATTTTATTTGGGTACAGCATTGCATGACCACACAATTGTCTGTTAAAATAATGCAGTGCCGAATCGCAAAATAGGGCCTGGTCGTTAAGGGGGAAAATCTTTCGGTCCAGAAGTGGTTAAAGACAACGTTTTATAGTCTGAAAATATTGTAAATACTCCCTATGGAAATGAAACAATATTCAGATTAAAGAAGAACTCTATGCCACTCTATAACATCAGTGCCCTCACTAGTAATACTGCAATGAAATAAGACATGTCCCCTTTAAGAACTAATATATATCAATGTCCCTCCCTTAGCAAAGCCTTGCTAATTTTCTTCACCGGCAGTTGGAGCTCATAAACACCTTCCACTGGGGTATAAAATAGCAGAAGGGTCAGATGTTGAAATGTAATCCTAAGGAATTTGATGTCTATTGCAGTGTCTGCAGTCAGTGTGAAGAGATGAAAGGTTATACTTGCTATCTGAACCCGACACAGGCAGCCTCTTCCACTCTTGGATGTCCTTCCGTGAGGGCCCTATAGGATAGGCGATGTGATCTCCCATGCTCCGGCAGCAATACTGTGCAAGCATCCACAGCACAGCGATCAGCATCCGCTCTGCTGAGGCTGGGTTCCGTGAGCGGGTCAGGCCTTGTGCACTAGGCCGCAACTGCAGTCAGTCATGCACACTCAGCAGGCTGATATGCTCTCAATGGGTCCCGGGAGCAAGAGAGTGCTCAAGCTGTGGATCAGATAGTTTTAAATCTTCCCCCGTGATCCCCTGCTCCCCCATTGCTTCATGGGAAGATAGTTTCTCCAACAATCCAGACAATGATCAGCTCTGTGTCAGAAACACTATCTCCCACAATCCCATTCTTCCATGTCCTGTGAAATGACGACCTTCCCTGAGAGCAGTCTTAAAGGGGTCCCAGAACAATTCCAACAACAACGATAAGTATATATATATATATATATATATATATATATATATATATATATATATATATATATATTGGCAGTCCAATCCCGGCTACAATAGCTATAAGGCACCCTTCTATACCATCTCAGAGAGGCAGAAGATAAAATACACCTCTACTCAGTGGCAGCTGCTGCTCCATTGGTCGGGGGGGGGGGGCTTCGGGCAGCAGGGGGACCCCCCCAATCACTCCAGCCCGCACCACCATATACCCCCCATGCCAGTTTACTTATCTTGCTCTGCGGGACTAACAGGCAGCGGCTTCCCCCTCACTCTCCATGTTCCCTCTCGGTGGCCGTCTCCTCCCTCCTTCTTGGCCAATAGGATGCCTTCTCCTTTTGGCCAATCGGGAAACAGGTCTCAGGACCCGCTTCCTGTTTGGCCGAGAGGAGAATCAGTGTGGCAATAGTGACTCTTCATTTACTATTGTCACACAAATGGGTGGGCTCAGGGCGCAGTGCTCTGCGCCCTGAGCCCACCCTTTTTTGAAGCCTATTAGAAACTCAGGCTCTAATCACGTGCTTAAAAAAAAAAAAAATCCCCCATTGGAATCAATGCATCCGGTGCCCTGCATGTAGATTAGGGGGCTGGACGCATGGATAGGGGGGCAGCGATCCTGCGCCCCAATGGACGGACCGCCACTGCCTCTACTGATAATGCAGAATACATCATTACATAGGCTGAGTTTATCTGCACAGTTTAGGAAAGACATTGGGATCATAACAAATGTCACTTGACCCATTACCCAAAAATTACAGGTTTTCACATAATGAAATGCAATTTCTCTGTCTTGCAGGTTCCTGACCTTCTCCTACCTCCTGGTATTCAATGCCTGCCTGCTTCTGGCTCCCATCACCTTGTGCTATGACTGGCAGGTGGGCAGTATACCCCTTCTTCATTCCCTCTGGGACAGACGGAACTTGGAGACACTTGTCCTGATGGTAGTACTCCTATCACTTGGCCTGCACTGCCTGGTGGCAAGAAAGGTACTTCTGATATTATCGAAGAGAACCAGTCACCTGTAAACAAAATCTCAGCAGTGCACAGTGCTCAGTAAAGTCTGGTACAGTCCAGTCATTATCTCTTCCCTTTTAGAGAGTGAAGATGAAACTAGCTCTTCCAAAGCTGAAATAAAGAGAAGCAGTTGGTATCTTATCATGTAATGGTTAGATGAGTGCACAGAGAAGGATTGGCTCCAGATATTCAGCAGATTATATATGGAAAACAAGGGCCAACTCTGGCTGGAAAACAATGACAACTGTAGCTCAGCTGCAATGGTCCCCTAGGTAATGTAGGTGTCCCCTCTAGAGATCTTTTGATAGCCCAATCCCAATCAGGAATTATGATGAGGTGCTCCCACCAGTTTTGCCAACATTAGCCTAGAATGGTGTCATGGCCCGCTTAGACGAAATGTGGTTGTAAAGAAAAATCACCGCTTTTGTTTTCAAACAGAGCCATGTGATCACCATCTCAGTACTAACATGAGGATCAGTACCTTTGTTGATAAGCAAAACCAACTCGAAAACCAGCCATACACTTGGCCAGTTTGGGAGGGACCTGCTAAATTTCAATCATTGTGTGGCCGTCCAAGCTTGACAAAAGCTGAAGGGACTGGCTGGAAAACTTTTGGCGATCAGTGACTGCAGCCAATTGCCAGGTCCTGCTGTCAGAATACAATGTTACAGCATGGATGATTCTTCTGTCCACTTTATTTGTGTAGCACTACTCCCTTGGGAGCTGCTGGTTATGGGTTCCCCTGGGTTACCATTAGCAACAGCACAACAGTTCAACATTTTCCAAGTGATTTTGGCTCAGTCAGGAAACAGTCTAGGAGCTTTGGTTTTTGTGTTTTTATTGAGAACTTGGATGGGAGAAGGGAATGAGTGGGATACTCCAACTTATATAACTATGCACAATTAGCTGGAACGACTGAATATTGCTGAGTGCAGCTAGGCCATTGCTGTTTCATTTTGTCAGTAGCAGTGATGTAGTAAGAAATGAACTGTCTGAGGTAAACTGTCCTGTACTGCAGAACAACCTTCAAGCCCCTTCCTGCCACCCCCTTTGTTCCTATTCTTCAGGGTCAACTACACGGCACCCCTTTACTGTTACACTTCCTGTGTGAGATAGCTCCTTGATCCCCCTGACTTCTCTGGAGTGGTCCCCCTTCCTGGGCCAGACCCTTTGGTAGGTCCCTCGGTACTCACGAACACTGTTTTTCTCAGGAGACTCTGCCAGCAGCTCCAAAGTCAGCACTCTGGATCCTCTGCAGCTCAGCTCCACACCTGGTTCACTAGGCCGACCGCCTAAGACCACCTTCCTCACACACTGCAGGAGGAGAGACCAGCCATCTGCCTCCTACTTGGACTCTGCTTCCCACCAAAGACGCCCTGTCATATGTCCCCTCCGTATTTATGGCCAATCCCAGGATGCATTGCAGGAATGCCCTCCCACTGGGGCTGCCATAAAACAGGATGTGTCACTGGCTAGGTTTCCTCCACTGTCCAGCAAACTCCCTTATTGGATACAGTGGGGACACTCCCTCAGACCCAGTGAATCACACCTAGAAACATGTGACAGGCAAACTAACAGATCAGGCTCCCCTGATAAGCAGAAGGAGCAAATAAATGCTTTTTCCTAGCAACTACCTAGGAGGGTGCTACATTTGGTTTAGTGTTCAGTGTATGGCACGCTTAACCCTAATGCTGACTTTACTCTTTGTTGATAACAAAGCAAACCCCAACGCTAATTACGGTGCATTCATAAAGTATTCAGAGCCCCTACACTTTTTTAATGTTGTTATGTTGCAGCTTGATACTAGAGTTTGATTAAATTCATTTTTTTCTCAATAATCTAAACTCAGTACGCCATAATGACAAAGTGAAAACTGCATTTTAGAAATGTTTGCAAATGTATGAGAAAGGAAAAACTCAGACCCTTTGAAACAACACTTGCAATTTAGCTCAAGTGCCTCCCATTTCTCTTGATCCTTGCTGAGATGTTTCTACATCTTGATTGGAGTCCACCTGTGGTAAATTAATTAAATTGATTGGTCATGATTTGGGAAGGCACACACCTCTCTATAAAAGATCTTATAGCTGACAACGCATACTGTATCAGAGCAAAATCAGTGAGGTTAAAAGCTCAGAGACAGGATTATTGCAAAGTACAGATCTGGAGAAGGCTGAAAAAAATTTATATTGCACTGAAGGTTCCCAAGAGCACAGCAGTCTCCATAATTCTCAAATGGAAGAAGTTTGGCCTAACCAGACTCTTCCAGGAGCTGGTCGCCTAGCCAAACTGAGCAATTGGGGGGAGAAGGGCCTTAGTAAGAGAGGTAACCAGGGACCCAATGGTCACTTTGAGCTCCAGTGGTCCTGTGTGGAGATGGGACAAAGTTCCCTCCAGCACTCCACTGATCTGGGCTTTATGGCAGAGTGACTAGACAGAAGTCTCTCCTCAGGGCAAAACACATGAAAGCCCACTTGGAGTTTGCAAAAAAGCACCAGAAGGACTCTCAGATTGTGAGGAACAATATTTCTGGTCTGATAAACCAAGTGTCTGATAAACTGTTTGCTGCTAAAACACCCCCCGCAGCATAATGCTGGTTCACCTTCCAACATGACAATGATCCTAAGCACACAGCCAAGACAACACAGGAGTGGCTTAGGAACAGCTCTGTGAATGTCCTAGAGTTGCCCAGCCAGAGCCCTAACTTGAACCCTGTTGAACATCTCTAGAGAGACCTAAAAATAGCTGTCCACCGACAGTCCCCATCCAACCTGACTAAGCTTGGGAGGTTTTGCGAAGAAGAATGGCAGAAAACCCCCCAATCCAGGTGTGCAAAGCTTATGTCAATCATACCCAAAAAGACTTGAGGCTGTAATTGCTGCCAAAGGTGCTTAAAGTGGATTTCCGGCCTATTTTGCAACTTTAATGATTCCTGGAGTGCTCGCTATGCATATCAACAATTGGGCATTTTCAATTTTTTTCGAGGGTCCCTTACCTTATTTTCAGGGCATTTTTGATTGTACTTCCTCCTTCTACCCCCTCTGTGGCCACGGCCACCGACATCACTTCCGCCTTTGCATTGCATCCTGGGAGCTGTTTGTCATCACTCCCAGGAGGCTGGAATCAGGGAAAACTCCCAGAACACTCCCTGGAATCAGGAAGAAAGAAACTGCAGATTACACTGCAGCTTCAGATGCCCACATCCAAGATGGCCGCGCCCAGACAGCGTTTATAAAAGTAAGATTTTGACTAAAATCCAATACTATATACCTTGTAAGTATGAGAATAGTGGTTCTGTAAAGGGCGATGGATTAGTATTATAGGGATATTTTTAGTTAAAAAAGGTATTTGAGACCGGAACTCCACTTTAAACAAAGTATTGAGTACTAAATACCTACACGTGATATTTATATTTTTTATTTTTTATAAACTCACAGACATAAAGTTCTGTTTTCACTTTGTCATTATGGGGTTCTGAGTGTTGAATAATGAGAAAAAAAATAAATAAAAATTAAACAACTGTAGTGTCAGGTAGCAACATAACAAAATTGAAAAAAGTGAAGGGGGTCGGAATACTTTAGGTATGCACTGTATATCTCTAATGCCAACCCTAATGCTATTCTCGGGTCTGTGCTATGCGCAGTATGAGGAGCTCCCACCATCCCTGGTGAATTCTTAAATGTATTTTAATTGATTGAGAGTTTAACAGGAGGAGCCAGAAAACACAAAAGAAGGAAGGGATTTTTGGCAGTCGGTGACCAGCACCATCCAACAGCTGACCAATGTTGATCTGGTGGACTGCCCGGCGGTATGCCTGCTGCACCTTACACAACGGCCCATCAAGAAATACAAGTTCTCTCTCACTATTGAGCTATTGAATGCTACTAAGGCTTGTATTCACTTGTGCTGGAGGTCCATGCATCCGCCATCGAGGTCTCTGTGGTTCTCTAAAATTAATGAGCTCCGGGACACGGAAGACCTTACGGCCACTCATTCCAATCGAGAGGAATCCTTCCGTGACACTTGGAGGCCATGGCAACATTTTGTATGCAGGGATGCCTATTTCCAAGGGATCTCATGACACAGTGCCTTTTTAAGGGGGTCGCTCGGTGGCCCTTGGTAGGGGAACCCTTCTCTGCGGCACCTCTCACCCTCTTCCTTTCTATCCTTCTCCTTGCTATCCCTTTTTCTCCACTTTCCCTATGCTCCTTTCCCCTATTCACTAGTATTCTACTTTACCCCTATTGTGTTTCTCTACATTTTTGCTCTTACTCCTCTCTGCCATAGTCCCTATACTGTTCTCCTATAACAGACAAATTCCATCTTGAATAATTCCAACATACTCTACACTTTGTAGAGTTTCTGCCCACCGGGAGTTTCCTGTGAACCCCAGCTAGTTTGACGATATCCTTTTGTAGCCTACTTATTAAACCAACACGGTTTACTTTTGTCAGAATTATTTAAATTATTCATCAACCTGGACCCAGTCCATACCAGGACACCTTGTCTCAGAACTATTATGTTTATTATTATGAGATGTGTGATGGGTTGTTTGCAACAATACTTGCGTTATTTCTCTTAAAGCGGTTGTAAACATAAAAAAAAAAAAAAAAAACCCTGCAAGACAAAGGCATAATGAGCTAGTATGCATCGCATACTAGCTCATTATGAATTACTTACCTTAGACCGAAGCCCCGACACGGACCCCCGGACACCGCTGTGGGAGCTGACATGATCCCTCGGCTTCTCTTCCGGGTTTGGCGGCTCCGGCGCTGTGATTGGCCGGAGCCGTGATGACGTCACTCCCGCGCATGCACGCGGGAGTCATTTTCCGGCAAGCTCCCGGAAAGGAAAGCTGAAGGTCCACCGGACCTTCAAAGCGCATGCGTCGCTCGCGTGAGCAGCTGCATGCAGTGCAAATATCTCCTAAACTGTGTCGGTTTAGGAGATATTAATTGTACCTACAGGTAAGCCTTATTATAGGCTTACCTGTAGTTAAAAGTGGAAAAAAGCGGTATACTACCGCTTTAAGTCAACAACAGATGATTTGTCCCCACATGTTACGTGATTGTTACTTGATTGAGACTTTTTTCTATTGCCCCACTGTAACCTTGTATTATGTTACTGCTACATGTATTTTCTATAAATAAAGAAATTACAAAAAAGAAGCAACGGAACAACCAAAACTCCCTCATGGGCAGGAACAGAGTCAGGAGAAATGGTGGAGAGATCTTGCTGGTGGAGAATCCAAGATATATACAAAGCCAAGGGTAGATTCAGCCAACCAGGCTCCCCTGACTCCTTAAATGACCGTAAATTCTCTTTAGACAGGAAATTATATTCTTTTTCTGTCAGGAAAACATAACAATATTAATTTAGAAACTGTGCTTACTGAAAATACAGGTTCCCTTTTTAAAGCTCCAACTTGTCATGATTTTGACAGGACAAGAGCACCACTCCCTCAAGCACTGGGTTGATTAATTGCAATTCCTTACAATAAGTACGTGATGTTTCCTCACTCTTTTTCCTCCCACTGCCATCACCTCCTCCAAATTTGATCGTTATCATCTTTACCAGGAAGTTTGTTCAATCATTTCTCTCAAACAAACTGGAAACTTTCTCTCCTTCTGCCAGAACATAAGAGTTTATTTCACAGCTTTCCGTGCTGCTGTTAGTATTCAATTATCAGTGTTACCATGAACCCGGGTCGGCAGTGCGATAAAGATCTAGTTATGTGTAAATAATGCACACGTAAATGGAGTGTTAGCATGTCACAGAACTCATTCTGCTATTCAGTTTTACTACAGAAATTGATTGATTTTTCAAACTGATGTAACAAACGCATTTCTCTCACAGTTATTTTTAGAAATTAACTGAACAAGATTAATAAAACATCATGATACAGACGATCAATCGTATATAACAGTTATTTCTCTAAAGAAAATTTGGTTTAACAGTGGGGTCTGAGTACTAGGAATGTGCAGTAGTGCTCGGTTTAAGTTATCTGCTGCAACATTAATTAATGCTGTCATGGAATGGGGCATTTTGCCTATGTTCAAACATAAGCTCAATTAGCAATGTGCATAAATACAGGAGGATGGCAGGTCAGTCCTAATGATTTTCGGTGTTCCTGTCTGCTTTAGTGTGTCCCAGCTTCTCCCATTACATTTTTCGTAATATAATGTAGCACCCTCAAATGTGTACTACTAGAGTGAGAATAGGCAAACTATACCCTGACTCATGCTTAGCCTGAGTCTGTAATTAGATCAGGGTTATTAGAGGTTAGGCCAGCATGACTCCTATAGACAGCCCTCTCTGGTGCCCCCCCTTGCTCTGGAAAGTTGGAGAACATTCTGGAACTAGTGGGCAAAGGTGTGGAGGGGCTGTTCTGCATATTTAGGGGCCTTCAGCCTATTTCAAGGAGTTGGGCCTGGCAGGAGACTAAGTGAGCCCTTAAATAGACCTGAGTCATGCTGGGAAAAGAGTCAGGTGGAAGATGGAGATATAGTGTTGGAGAATGTCGATGGCCCTCTAGGGGCTTTACCTCAGGCCTGGGCTCGAGTGGCTGTCCTACAAAAATTCTACCACAGGAGAAGTTGGAATGAGGTTTTCCTGAGAACCAGCATGAGCAAGGAAGGACAGTGTGAGTGCATCAGCGCAGCGCAGGGATGGACAAGGGAAGAGACTGCCTCATGTAGTGGGTCTCTCTTGAAGACAGCGGTGTGCTTAAGTCTTCAGCTTTGCCCTGGGAGATCTCCAGAGTGTCAGTCGGGTGGACTGGTGCAGGCTTTCAGTTGGGTAGACTGGGTAGAAGAAGCAGCCAAGTGGGCTGGTGAATTTCCTGCAAGAAGGTCCAATGTCTACAGAGGAGTGGAGGTGCTCCAGGATGCAGTTCACAAAGGAGTAAATCAAGCGGAGTTGTACAGAGGACCAAGTCAAGCTGTGCAGGAGGATCAAGTGGAGCTGTAAATAGGTAGGAAGTTGTCCCTGGTTCTTTTTGCTGCTGTCAAATTGGGCATCCCATAATCCCCATCCTCATCCAAATTATTATTCCCTAATGAAACAACAAAAACAAATCTCAAGGACTGTTTTCTGTGTCTGAATGCAAGTTGAAGATGCTATGCGACTGGCTGTGCAGCCGTGGTCAACCCTGACATTTGCAACTCCTACAGCAGAAGTGCTATATCAAATAAATTAAAATTCAGTAGGAATGTTGGGAACACCTCATAATGGGAATGGCAGGTGTCCAAAGTTAAGAACTCAGGACAGAGATCTCCCCAGTAGAGTCACTGAGAGATAGAAGAAAGTCATAAAATCAGGCAGTTTAAACAGCATCTACCAAAGACTAAAATATTAGTTTTAGTTGGACTGAGCCTTTAATAGTTGTGAATTCTGTTACATTATCTAAAGTTCTGCCTTTTCTGCAGAGGACTGGACATCGGGAGGTCTTGGTGGGACTGCTCTTCCTGGTTTTCCCATTTATACCAGCCAGCAATCTCTTCTTCAGGGTGGGCTTCGTGGTGGCAGAGCGAGTCCTCTACATGCCAAGGTACATCAATGACCCTTCATGTAAACCAAGGGGATTTGTATATACTTAAAAGGAAAAATGTAAACTCCCCAAGTTATAACTATTCTTTAAAGTAAAGTTTGCATTAAAAACAGAGTTTGTAATTGCACAACATTTTCAGATATACTGTATGTGGAAGCCGCACTGCCTCACCAAGGTTCCTCTGTACAGTGCGGCCCTGATTCAAATCAGTGAGGCAGCCCATTCTCCCTTAAAGGCACAGGGACACACCAGAAGCCCAGCAGAGCACAACGCTAGCGGAAGCCATCCAATGAGGTTAATTTACTAAAACTGGAGAGTGTGAAATCTGGTGTTGCTCTGCAAAGGAACCAATCAATTTTCAGGTTATTTGTTTGTCAAAGCCTAAAGTGGAATTAAACCTTCCTATCCTTTTCAGCCAAGGAAGCTGCCATCGTAGCCTCTGTTTGATCTGCAACTGCCATGGTTCTTCATGTGTGATCAGTTGTAACTCCAGCCATTTGAAGGTTTTATAGTATGGTTGACAACCCAGGCAAATGTGTCAGTTAGCATTCCCGGCATGCCAGAAATGTAACTGTTATTTTTAACCATTAAATTGACGGGTTTAGCGCTGCTTTGAATTAACCACTTCAGCCCCGGAAGGATTTGCCCCCTTAATGACCAGGCCATTTTTTGCGATTCGGCACTGCGTTATTTTAACGGAAAATTGTGCGGCCATGCGACGCTGTACCCATATACAATTGATGTCCTTTTTTCCCCACAAATAGTGCAGTCTTTTGGCGGTATTTGATCACCTCAGCGGCTTTTAGATTTTGCGCTATAAACAAAAAAAGATCGACAATTTTGAAGAAAAGCGCCATATTTTTTGCTTTCTGCTATAAAACATTCCCAATAAAAATGTATTTTAAAATTACAATTTTTTATCAGTTTAGGCCAATTTGTATTCTGCTACATATTTTTTGGTAAAAAAAATCCCAAAAAGCATATTTTAATTGGTTTGCGCAAAAGTTATAGCGTTACAAACTACGGGATAGATTTTTGGACTTTTTATTTTTTATACTAGTAATAGCGGCGATCTGCGATTTTTAGCGGGACTGCGACATTGCGGTGGACAGATCGGACCCCTAACTGACATGTTTGACACTTTCTGGGGACCAGTGACACTAATACAGTAATCAGTGCTAAATAATATGCACTGTTACTGTATAAATGACACTGGCAGGGAAGGGGTTAATACTGGGGGTGATCAAAGGGGTTAAATGTATGCCTATGTGCTTACTGACTGTGTGTGTGTGTGTATGGGGGGGGGTTCTGTGACAAGCACAGAGAGTTCGCAGTTTCAGCAAAGCTGAAACTGCTGATCTGTCCCTGCCTGTCTGAGAGAAGATCCGCCTTCTTTGTTTATACAAGCAGGTGGGTCTTCTCTCCGTTTCCCGGATGATCGCGGGAGGAAGGCGGCCTCTCCTCCCGTGGCCCGCCTCTCGCTGTGTCGCGGCGACGCGTTATCGGAGCATGCGCTCCTTCTTCAGGCCGTTAGAAGGAGCGCATGCTCCGATAACGCGTCGCCGTTGCAGCCCTCATCCCCGCCAGGAGTGACGTCAGGATCCCAGGACCCACGAGTGCCAGCGTTCCACCAGCTGACGGGGAGCCCGCGGACACCACCGAGGCCGTCCCTGTACACACGGAGGAACCCCCCCTGCCGCTCTCACCGGGATCCACTGCCTCCACCACCAGGACCCGCTCCAGTGATGCTCCTGATGATCAACATTACTTGACTAACTGCATCTTATTCACCGACTAAATGTGAGTGTAATACTGCTGCACATACTTCAATAAATGTCTTGCTGCACTTAGAAGGCGCTGCGCTGTCTTCCCTCTTGTGTCCCCCCCAGAGATCTCTTCTGTCTCTTCCGCTGGCAGCCGCTACAGTGGACAGCTACCCCCTGAACTGTTTGGGGGGCCCCCCTACCCCTTGGTTTTTCCCTTCCCCCTTCCCCCCTCCCCCGGGTCCCCAGGACCAGACTTTTTTGAGACTTCTTCTTGCGCCAATTCACCACTAAACCATTGGCTTCCATGCACAGCTGCTCCAGATTTTGCACTCTCCAGTTTTAGTAAATCAACCTCAATGTGTACCTGCACCAATTCCAGCAAGCTGATCAAAAATGGCAACTGCCAAATTTATAACCAGCTGTTCAAGTACAGTGCACATGGAAGGGCTTTGCATACAGCAAACACAGCAAATCTTTTTTACAGCACATTTACCAGCTAGCTAGCAAAAAATTACATTGTCTAACAATTAGTATTTAAAACAGGTTTTATTTGCATAACATTCGAAGATGCATTGTGTTTTATATACTTATCTGAGTGTGAAGTGTTGGAGTGAGATTTCATCTGAAGACTGAAAATGGTACCTTATTTCTTGATGGAGTACTCTGTTTCCCAGCTCCAGAGAGTGATAACAGCATTAAATAACAGCCTCCTAATTAGGAGTAATGTAGACAACTACATTATTTGACATTATTATGCACACACGTTATGCTTGGGGGTCATTGAGTGAAAAATACTTAGAACCCCCGAACGTTATATATATATATATATATATATATATATATATATATATATATATATATATATATTTTTTTTTTTTTAGCAGAGACCCTTGAGAATAAAATTGTAATTGTTGCTATATTTTGTGTCACAATGTATCTGCGCAGCGGTCTTTCAAATTAAATAAAAAATAAAATGAAATACATTTTCAGGAATTAAATAAAAAACAAAACCATAAACTTAGCCCAATTTTTTTTTATAATGTTAAAGATAATTTTACGCCGAGCAAATAGATACCTAACATGTCATGCTTTAAGATTGTGCACACTTGTGGAATGGCAACAAACTACGGTACCTAAAATTCTCCATTGGCGACACTTGAACATTTTTTAACAGTCACCTGCTTAGAGTTACAGAGGACAGAGGAGGTCTAGTGCTAGAATTGTTGCTCTCGCTCTAACGATCGCGGCGATACCTTACATGTGTGGTTTGAACACTGTTTACATTTGGGGGCCTGACTTACGTCTGCAATCACTTCTGCCCCCCGAGAATGGAGGGATGGGGCACTTTTAAAAATAAATTCTTTTTTCCAGTAGAGACACCAATTCTGGGTACACACCTAGATTCTCTCGGTTTAAAATTATTTCCTCTTACTTCCTCTTTTGGCTATGGGACAGTAAGAGAAGAGAAATCTCCCCAATGGGGCACAGATATCCAAAAATGAAAAAAAAAAAAAAAAGTTGTGCGTTTAGTTACACTTTTCGTTCAAAGATTTGTATGATTGATTTAGGGAGCAAAAAGTAATACAAATAGAACAAACCAATGTACAGGTCAGTAAAATCACGTAATAGTTTACAGACCGCATCAGAGTTAACAGGGCATAATATATCACAACAACTTCAAGGGGTCAGAGAAGGTTAAAAGACATCTGATGCTATCATAAGAGACTCCCTATGTATACATTGGGATAACAAGCTTAAAACATTGTTTTTGTGACACGGAGCACAAAAAAAAAGGGGGAGAAAGAGTAAACCAACGCCTTAGAGTAGAGGAGAGGAAGACGAGAGAGAGAAAGAGAGAGAAAGAGAAAGAGAGAGAGAGAAAGAGAGAGAGAGAGAGCAGTAGTGTCATATGGTCAGCCAAGTGTAGGTGACAGGGTTATTTTGACATAATTTACCCAGTGCTCCCCGGTTTACTCTAAGAGTCTCTGTTTATCATTAATATTAATAGCCACTTTCCCATGTAACATTATCCATGATACCTTACGCTTCATGTGGCGGACAGAAACGGAGGGAGACTTCCAAAGCTCCGGCAATAGTGATCTTAGCCACCAGCAGCATAAATCAAACCAAACATTTTATGGGGTGCGGCATATTACTTGGAACATCATTCAGAGGTTCGTTGTTCTAGTTCAATGCCTGTGATCTTTCATATCATAGAAAAGACCTTGTTCCAATAACTCCTAATTCAGGAGCATTCCCACCATATGGGGAGCATAGTACCTCGTAAGGAACACCCTCTAAAGCAGTCTGCTGACAAAGGTACATCTTAGCCAAGCGATTAGGGACCAGATACCACCTTGTCATAACTTTAAAGCGGAGTTCCACCTAAAAAACAAAAAAATACATAAAAATACAGTTCAGAGGCTATCCATTGTGGAATGCACTAGCCCTGACTGTCCCGGGTTGCACTTACCTGCAAGAAGAAATACTTACCTTGAAAATGTCTCTAGCGCTGCCATCTCAGGTGTGGGCAGCTTGAAGCCAGCGTGATCCTCTTCTGCGTCCTCTTCCGTCCTCTTCGGTCCCACGATGCACTGCGCCGGCCCCGCCGTCACTTCCGGGTCTGCAGCGTCATCCCTGCACAGCTTCTGGGCATGCCCAGAAGCTGTTTAGCAAGGTATGACGGCGCCTGCACTAGAACTGACTTTGGGGCTGGTGCAGCCGCATTGATTCCTGGGAGCGATGATGTTCAGCTCCCAGGAATCATTGCAAGCCAGGAAGTGACGACTCGCGTGGCCGCCGAGGGGAGGAAGAGGAAGTAAGGTAAGTATATTTTCTTCTAAACAAGGTAAGTAAAAAAAAAAAATTGCGATTATCCATTTGTTTTTCAGGTGACCCGGACCAAGAAGATGGAACGAACTTCCATTTTCGGGTGGAACTCCGCTTTAAAGCGGAGTTCCAGCCTTTTCACTCACCTGTCCAACGGTCCAGCGATGCGGCCGCCCGAAGCCTTGATCCTCTCCCTCTGGTCTCGGCGGCGCCGGCATCACTGCTGTGGGCACCCGGCTGTGACAGTTTGCGGCTTCACAGCTGGGTACCCACTGCGCATGCGCGAGTCGCGATGCGCGTCTTGATTGGCCGGCAATCTTCTGGGACCTCTGACATGTCCCAGAAGATTGCAGGGAGGGAGGGGGAGAGGAGAACTTCCGTTCAGGGCGCTCCGAGCGGAAGTGGGAGCGGGTACCTGTCAAAACTAGGTACCCGCTCCCCCCCCAAAAAAAATGACATGCCAAATGTGGCATGTCAGGGGGTTAGAATACCTAAAGCGGAAGTTCCACTTTTGGGTGGAACTCCGCTTTAACACTCACCTCTATTAAAGAGACATTCAATGTACCTTTTTAAGCGACCTGAAGCTTGTAATACTAGAACTAGAACTTTACCGACTTGAATATACTTTGGACAATTGCATAAGCTGTGCCGCTTTATAGTATGCCCAGAAGTCCAGAACACCCAGCCCTCCCTTGGTTCTTGGCATATATAGAGTAATGAGGAACAACATATGGCCCTTACGACCCCAGATGAACTTAAAGCAGAGTTCCGGCCTCAGCAACATTTTTTAAATAAAAATACCCCCGGGACAGTCAGGGCTTGTGCATTTCAGAATGGATAGCCTCTGAACTGTCCCAGGTTGCACTTACCTTTTAGAAGAATTACTTACCTTGAAAATTTCTTGTCCAGCACTGCCATCTCAGGTGTGGGCAGCTGAAGCCAGGTTGCCCTCTTCGGTGTCCTCTTCGGTCCCAGAATCCCCTGCACTGGCCCCGCTCGTCAGTTCCAGTGCAGGCGCGTCATCCCTGCACAGCTTCTGGGCATGCCCAGAAGCTGTTTAGCAGGGAATGACGCGCCTGCACCGGAACTGACGAGCAGGGCCGGTGCAGGCGCATTGACTCCTGGGAGCGATGGCGCGGGCCATGGCTGCAGTGGAAGGACGAGGAAGTAAGGTAAGTATATTTTCTTTAAAAACAAGGAAAGTAAATATAAAAAAAAAAATTAATTATCCAATTGTTTTTCAGGTAATTTAGAGCAAGCTGAAGGGGAAAAGTGTATTTTTAGGGTGGAACTCCGCTTTAAAGATTTTAGATTGGAAATGGGCTAAGTCAACTCTATTATGGGGGACAGGCAGGGAGCTGAACAAGTACAGCAATTTAGGCAACAGTGTCATTTTGACCACCGCTACTATGAGATATCATGTAATGAATAACCCGAGAGAAGATCGTCCAGACGACGATAAAAGGGGGGAAAATTAGCTGAGTATAGCGAGGAATAGGATGCGGTGAGAAAGATTCCCAGATACAGGCCAAACTACTTTAAGGCACCGTTCACATGTAGGCGTTTTGGGGCGTTTTGGGGGCTTTTTTCTGCTCTAGGATCAGCTCTCAAAACGCCCAACAAGACAAATCCTATTCATTTCAATGGCCCCTGTTCACATCTGAGCATTTTCTGACCATTTCTGAGCAAAACGCCCAACGCTCAAAAAAAGTACATGAGCTTCTTTTTGGGCAGATTACAGGCATTTTCCTTTGGTCTCTATTCAATCTAAAAACACTTGCACAAAAAACGACTGTAAAAACGCCCATAAAAACGCCTGAAAAAACGCCCATAAAAACGCCTGTAATAGCAACGCCAAGATGTGAACGTAGCCTTAATGGTAAATGTTTAAATTTGTAAAAAACAATATCTCCAGATTTACTGATTGTTTTGAAGTGTGGTTTTCACTGGAGGTAATTTCTGCTGATGTATTTTTTCATCATATTCTGTTTGGTTTGTGATATGTTCATTTCATAACAAAATCAAAGCAACACTGAGACTAATGTCTTCACATACCCCTAATTATATTCCAGTTGCTACAATTAAACACATTCATCTGTCTGAGCTGAGGCCAAAACAAACAGATTTTTAGAGGTCCGATTCAAGTCTCTGGAAATCTTTGTGAAGAGGATCTGGGCTGTGTTCTATCTTGGCGGGGAGGAATATGGCTTTGCCAATGCATTGTGGGATTATCGCCAGCCAGGATGTTATGATGTGTGTAATCCAGGGGCCCTGCTCCAGATACGGTTACAGAAACACAACACCGACCAAAGCATCATTAATATTCCAATAGCACAAAGCTATCAGTATATTTACCAGGACCTGAGACTTGGGCTCTTTCCTTTCTGTGATTGTACACAGAACGTCCGTGTTATCTATGTAACTAATTTCGCCAAAGAAAACGGCTTAAAGTTTGACTAAAGGCAAACATTTTTTTGGTGTGGAGATGGATTAGAAGCCTTGTATTTAGGTTTTTATTGCTGCATGATCCCCCCCCCCGTTTGGAAAACTCACCATCTCTATTTGTCCTTGTGACCAAACCCATTTGAGTACCTGGATCTTTGTTCCCTCTAACATCCATGAGTCCCAGATAATTTTTTTCATTACAGTGATGTCTCTTTAGAACAGATAAGACTTCAATTGGATAACAGATTTGGATAAATACTGTATCTATATTTTTATTTTCTTGGTTTCAACTAGCATGAAATTTGAAAAAATAATCTATTTTCCTGTAATTATTCCCAACGCAACTGTTCCTAATTAATGCAGCCCCTGATATGCAACCCAAAATGGAACTGTCAAAGTCTGCTAATTAAACAAATTTCACATACCGTAAGTGTGAAAACATGTGTAATGTAACAAAATAGTAAAGCTCAAAGTGAATATTTGCACTTAACTATAGGACACCTTTATTCCCATGCCAACCCACGCAGAAAAAGTGTAGGTAAAATCGTGTAAGCTTTGCAAGAACACAAATTAGCACAGAGACAGATACTCCTTCACAGCGACTCGATGACGTTGAGTTCACCTACATGACCATTTGATGCTTACACAGAAAACGCAAAAGTTATTCAGATCAACTTCAATGTGGTAAATCGGGATAATCTATGGAGCAATTTTATTTTTTTTATTGTATTGTAACATATACAGTATCTATATAGATATATGTATTTCTTATTATGGTGGTTATTGATATATGATCTAGCCCCCCCCCCCATACAGCCGCGCAGAAGCAAATCACTTCTAGAAGATCATTTGTGTTGCCATTGCACTTCAAAAGTAAACACGATGCACAAGAATTGTGTTTGATGTAAACTGCTACAAATACTCCTATCGAGCAATGTGTAGCAACATGCTGAATGCTGGGACCAGGCAGGACTGCTGAGTCCAATGCCATTATACATCTACAGCAGGGGTGGGGAACCTTTTTTCTGCCGAGGGCCATTTGGGTATTTTTAAAATCATTCGGGGGCTGTACAAAATTATCAACTTAAAAATGTGCCTGTTATATTTGGTCAAATATTTAATGAACTCACCCCTAATGTGATGGCTGCAACTGCTTCTCTTTGGTGAGGTGTGTCATGTTAGCTGGTATTGATGATGTTGCTACTGGTAACTGGTTTTCCAGGTTTGCCCCCCCTTAATGCCGAGAGATGAGTGCCCCCCATCAATGCAGAGGGATGAGTGCCCCCCATCAATGCAGAGGGATGAGTGCCCCCCATCAATGCAGAGTGATTAGCGCCCCCATCAATGCAGAGTGATTAGTGCCCCCCATCAATGCAGAGCGCATGGGGATTAGAGCGCCTCCTGATTACACACAGAGCAGGGTTCTTCTACTTACCCGGCGCGGGTGCTCTCATACGAAATCACGCCTCCTATCCTTTGATAGATGTCACCACTGTGCTGTCTATCATAGGTAGGAGGCGTGAGTTTGTATGACAGCGGCCGCGCCGGGTAAGCAGAGGAACCCGCTCTGTGTGTAATTAGGAGGCGCGCCACCCTCCCCTTCTGCTCCGGAGGTAGCCCGATGGCAGGGCCGGATCAGATGGCTTCAGGGGGCTGCATACGGCCCTCGGGCCGTAGGTTATTCACCCCTGATCTACAGGAACACTAGAAAACCCCATTTGGAAAACCTAATTGTTTTGTTTTTTGCAGTATGGGCTTTTGCATCCTATGTGTCTATGGAATGAAGGTCCTTTACAGCAGAAGTGGACCACGTGGATCTGCTGCTATCATCTTTATTTTTTTCCTTCTGCTACTCCTCTTCTCCTGGAAATCCATGTCACAGAGCGAGATCTGGCGGTCACGGGAGTCTCTGTTCAGGTATGTACCGCGCAGACTGACTAGATTTTCTGGTCTCAGTCTATGACCTTCCTCACAGCTTTTCTTGCCTCAGGTCCGGTGTGCAGACCCTGCCACACAATGCCAAAGTTCACTATAACTATGCCAATTTCCTGAAGGACCAGAACCGAAAAGAGGAGGCCATAAACCACTACAAGACTGTCCTGAGGTAACTCCCATCTTTATCATGTGTTAATTATTGAACAACAGATTTGATGCCAAAATTTGGCTAATGCTAGATGCGGACCTATTTTCATGAATTTGAATGTCCTCCTGAGCCAAATAGAAATTTCAAGGATATTATTGGCAGTTTACAGTATTGTTCCAAAAGGCTTCTGGAAAGAAGGGACCAAAGACTCTTCTGAGATATAACCGCTTTCATTGTTGTCTGAGAACTCGACTGCCTGTCCCCTGGCAAATAGAAGGTCCACTTTTTTGACAGCCCCCTCCCTTGTCAACACAAATGCCTTTCACCCCCAAAAAAACAAAAATCTTACCTTAAACCCGGCTCTGGTGCTTCCAGAAGGTGTGGTTTCTGTGCCTCCCAGCAGAGCCAGGAACCTAAAATCCTGCAACAATGCACTCCAGCCCATTATAAGAATGCATTCTCATGGGATTTTGAGTTCCTAGTTATAGCAGAAGGCACATCAATCCATCAATGTCACTTGTGCCTCATGGAAGTGTTGGAGGCCGGCCCGAGGTAAACATTTTTTTATTTATTTCGGATGAACAGTTTATTTTTAAATGCCCTTTTGAAGCCAAATGTGCTGGAAGACAGGGTGTGAAAAAAGAGGGCCTTCCATTTGCCACGTAAAGTCCACTTTAGAAAAAAGATATGTTTTGGTATATAAGATCCTTTATTTTATTGCATTTTTTACACAAAGATATATATATAATTGGCGAACCTGTCCTTTTAGGGCAAATCTAAAACCAAGAAAAAATTTAATATATTGCAGCTTAGATGTGGTGATTGCATTAGTTAGTATTTTTTCAGGCTGAGAACAATTTCAGCAAGTACATAAAATGCCTTTTGATCCAACCTGAAACAGCTTCCTTGTCATTTTCTGTGAGCTGAAAAAATACACCTTTTATGCCCTGTTCCCATCTAACGATTTTGAATCATTTTCCAATCAAACTGAAATTGCGGCAAAACGCACAATGCGTATTTGGGTGCCATTTATTCTTAATAGAACCCAAAATGCAGTGCGTTTTTGCTGTGATTGACACGTAACAAAACCTGCAATAATTACGACAAAACACACGTGAAAAACCGCACCTGGCTCAGAGCGAAAATTTGGTCCTAAGCTTCTTTGATGCAACAAACCCTATGCGTGACATGTGAAAACATGTGTAAATCGCATTAAACTAAACAAATTGCAAGCAGGAACGCACATTCCCACTTTGTGAATGGAGCTTTATTGTGTAAACCACTAACCGCATGAATCCATCAAGTATTGGAGATAAACAAGGACAGACATGTTTGCAGTAATTTGTGAGAGAAAAAGCTAGCACACCATATTTCAGGCCTCAATATTTTATTGGGATCATAGTAACAAGGATAGTTTCAAAGTAAAAACAAAGGCATAATAACATCAGTGTGCCCAGAAATCAGCTTTAATGTTAACTTATATACTGTTTATATTCATGCATCATTGGAAGGTCAACTTTAGTCTCTTGTGTGTTTCCTTATCCCTAGCTTATACAAACAACACTCAAGTGCCCTCAACAACCTAGGCACATTGACCACCAATGCCACTGCAGCTGAGGAATATTACCGCAAGGCCCTGGCAATCAGCCCACAACACAGCCGGGCGCTCTTCAATCTTGGCAACCTGCTCCGGTGAGGAAAAATTTGCCCATCATTGGGTTATTACAATGGCACCAACGATGACCGAAAATTCATAGCCCACACAATCCAATCAGATAAAACCTCTCATGGAAGATTATGGAAATTGGTTTTCTGTTGGTTGCTGGATGTCAATGCATTCTGTTAGATAATGCCCAATTTAAAGCAGAACTTAAACAGTTTGATAACGATTAATGTTCTTTAACAAAAGAGCATACATTCCACATTATTAATTATGCTACCAAAATTAGTGTGTGCTGTAAATTGCCTCCAGCATTGCTCCTGTTCCTTCTTGCTGGAAGTCACTATTCTGTTGAAGCGAAGGCAATCACTTCCTCATTGGAAACTCCCCCCCTCTTCTTGGTCTCAAAAACTATATGTCAATTTCTGTATTAAATTCTGTGCATTACCAGCCTTGATTGTTTGTCTTGGCTCAGCTAGACAGGAAGACTTGCAGAAGCTTTACAGTGCTGAATTTGACTGGCTATCTAAAGTAGATATCTTATGACTTGCACTTCAAATGCTAAAGTGATCTATGTGGCCTTCAACGTGACTCACTGCTTGAGAGGAAGAGAGACAAGAGTTCAGTTGTCTTCATGGGAACCTGTGGTTGGCATAACTGAAGACCACCACTGGTCAATATTCAGATTATTTCTGTGTGTGGTCATAGTACATAGCTCCTGTTAAGCTCTGCTTTATGTCAGTGGCTCATCTAAACAATCATTTTACAGGATAGCACCATAATATTTTTTATAAAATCATGACAGTCCTTTGTTTTTAGGTCCGTATATTAACTAGTCCAGAAATGGATAATGGTAAAAGGTGTTGTGACTGTGTTTCTGCTATAGGACGCAGGGGCGAAATGAAGAAGCAGAGCTTCGTCTTAAGGAATCCATTCTTTACGGTCCATATTTTGCAGATGCCTATTCCAGTCTGGGATCACTGCTGGCGGATCAGGTGAGAGAGTCTTTCTAACATTATCCTTCCTTGTCACTAACGTTGTTAAAGTAGGTGCCTGTGTTAATGGGTTTTTGGGCTATCGTCAATGGCAGGCTCATGTTGATGAGTTCAGTTTATCAGTTTGAGACACTTTTTTGATCATTCAGAATTCATTGATGGGTGCATTTGACCTGCAGCTGACCTCCTTCTGACCCGCATTTGACCAGCTTCAAGCAGCTTTGCATTCCTTTAGACTTGTATGGGAGTGCAAAACCAGTTAAAAACCAGCAAAAGCCCATTGACACAGACCCTTAGACTGTCATGAGAGACCAAAAAACTGCCATTGTTGAGTTCTCCCATTGAAGAAAATGCTATTTGCTTGGTTGTCATGCTAACCCTACTGCTCTTGCACTTTGAGTCACTGACTGAACAAGTATATACACTCTGATCTTCCTGATCTGCATGTTTATCTGGCATTTACCATTTAGAATTTAACCATGACTCCAGCGCACACACCTTGTAATTCAGCTTCTGAGCACCTTTCTGAGGCCAAAAAGAGGAAAATGCAATAATGTGGGGATCCCGTGAGAAGGGAATGTAGCCTCCCTGCAGGAGCCACATGAATTATTGTGCCCGGGTCTCCCACTGAATAATCTACAGCCAGTCACAGGGTATTTTCACACAGCCAGGTGCACACACTCTTCTGCTCGTTGCCTCTAATAACTAGGCTATTGGTTGTGTTTTTTATGGGGTTTTTTTTTTGAGAACTTAGATAGGAGAAGGGATTTAGTAGGATACTCCAAATTAACTAGGACAACTTCTTCAATAGAACTGTGTAGCAGACTGTCAGTGGAACTATGCAGCAGGCTGTAAATAATTAAGCAAGTCCCTTTGTAGTAGAAGGAATATAGTGGACTTTGCTTCTTCAAGACACTTGCCAGTGTCCCCTTTAGCTTACACCCAGTATGTTGACTCCTAGCACAAAGAGGGGGATTTTAGCAACAACAGTCTCTAGAATCCTTTTAGGGGGTCTGTACTCACAAGGCCCTGGTCACCTTTCTCTGTAATACCAGACATGATTAGTTAACATCCTCCCTCAGTCAGCTTGCAAGAAACCAAAGTAAATAAGTTCAGAAATTAAGTTTTTGTAATAAAATGGAATAACACAGGGAAAAAGTATTGAACATGTTAACTGAAATGTATTTAATACTTTGTACAAAATCTTTTGTTTGTAATGACAGCTTCAAGAAGTCTCCTGTATGGAGAAACTAGTTGCATGCATTGCTCAGGTGTAATTGTGGCCCATTCTTCCACACAAATAGTCTTCAAATCTTAAAGGTTCCGTGGGCCTCTTCTATCAACTCTGATCTTTAGTTCTTGTCATAGATTTTCTATTGGATTCGAGTCAGGTGATTGGCTGGGCCATTCTTGCAGCTTTATTTTCTTTCTTTGAAGCCAATTGACAGTTTCCTTGGCTTTGAGTTTGGGATCATTGTCTTGCTTGAAATGTCCACCCTTGTTTCATCTTCATCATTCTGGTAGGTGGCAGCAGATTTTTATCAAGAATGTCTTTTTCCATTCATCCTTCTTTCAGTGACATGAAGTTTGCCAGTACTGTATGCTGTAAAACATCCCCATACCATGATGTTCCCATCTCCAAACTTCATTGTTGCTATGGTGTTTTTGGGGTGATGTGCAGTGTCATTTTACCTCCAAACATGGTGTGTATCATGGCATCCAAAGAGTTCAATTTTGGTCTCATCTAACCAGACTATATTCTCCCAGTATTTCACAGGCCTGTCTAATGGCGCTTTTCCACTGCATGGAACCGTAACGGTTCGGCACGCTTTTGTGCTTTTCCACTGCTGGTACCGCATGGTATAGGGTCGGAACGGTTCGGTACGGTACAGTATAGGTTTGCTTTTCCGCTGCATGGAACCGAACGGTACGGTACGGCTCTGGAAAAACAGTACCTACTCGATTGTGGTTCCAACAGGTACCAAACTGGTACCATATCCCACAATCCTTTGCATGCAGTCACTACTAGCCACTGATTGGTCAGAGAATCCCACCCACCCCGTTGTTATCCCACCCACTTAACTTTAGTACTACTTTAGTGGAAAAGCAAACCTATACTGTACCGTACCGAACCGTTCAGACACTATACCATGCGGTACCAGCAGTGGAAAAGC
This sequence comes from Pelophylax lessonae, assembly GCF_965119305.1. NCBI lineage: Eukaryota > Metazoa > Chordata > Amphibia > Anura > Ranidae > Pelophylax > Pelophylax lessonae. Next base: position 502,193,422 of record NC_138771.1, read on the forward strand.
AAACCGGGCCAAACAGTAGGGCTGCTGAATATAATCGCCGAATCGATGCATCGCGATGCGACCCTTCGCGATTCTGCATCGATTCGGGGTGGTTGAGTAATCGATTACCTACTGACGTCACTTCCAGGGGCGGGGTATACATGAAGAAGCGCCGCGTCGCATCATGAACCGCTGCACTGCACATGAAGTTCCGGCTGGGCGCCGGTCAGACCGCCCACTGCCTGCCTAGCCTATGCTCTGTGGCTCTGCCCTCCCCGTCAGCAGAGTGATTCTGCGGAGGACTCGGAGAAGGCGGGAGGACAGAGGAGAGCGGGGGATCATGTGTGGCCGAAGATTTGAAGGAGGCGGGAGGACCGAGGAGAGCGGGGGCTGCGGAGGACTCGGAGGAGGCGGGAGGACCGAGGAGAGTGGGGGATCGTGTGTGGTCGAAGATTTGAAGGAGGCGGGAGGACCGAGGAGAGCGGGGGCTGCGGAGGACTCGGAGGAGGCGGGAGGACCGAGGAGAGCGGGGGATCGTGTGTGGCCGAAGATTTGAAGGAGGCGGGAGGACCGAGGAGAGCGGGGGCTGCGGAGGACTCGGAGGAGGCGGGAGGACCGAGGAGAAGACGCCTGCCACTGCAGGTAAGTGTACTGGTCAATCTGGCATTGAAAGGGTGCACACTGGGGTCAATCTGGGGCACGCTGTGGTCACTCTGGGGGCACACTGGTCACTCTGGCATTGAAAGGGTGCACACTGTGGTCAATCTGGGGGCACGCTGTGGTCACTCTGGGGGCACACTGTGGTCAATCTGGGGGCACGCTGTGATCAATCTGGGGGCACACTGGTCACTCTGGCATTGAAAGGGTGTACACTGTGGTCAATCTGGGGGCACGCTGTGGTCACTCTGGGGGCACACTGTGGTCAATCTGGGGGCACACTGTGATCAATCTGGGGGCACACTGGTCACTCTGGCATTGAAAGGGTGCACACTGTGGTCAATCTGGGGGCACGCTGTGGTCACTCTGGGGGCACACTGTGGTCAATCTGGGGGCACGCTGTGATCAATCTGGGGGCACACTGGTCACTCTGGCATTGAAAGGGTGTACACTGTGGTCAATCTGGGGGCACGCTGTGGTCACTCTGGGGGCACACTGTGGTCAATCTGGGGGCACACTGTGATCAATCTGGGGGCACACTGGTCACTCTGGCATTGAAAGGGTGCACACTGCGGTCAATCTGGGGGCACGCTGTGGTCACTCTGGGGGCACACTGTGGTCAATCTGGGGGCACGCTGTGATCAATCTGGGGGCACACTGGTCACTCTGGCATTGAAAGGGTGCACACTGTGGTCAATCTGGGGGCACGCTGTGGTCAGACTCTGTAGTCCCCCTAGTTGTTGTATAACAGGCCCTGGTAAGGAGGAATGCTGGGCTCTGTAGTGCCCCTAGTTGTAGTACAGTAGGCCCTGGTAAGGAGGAATGCTGGGCTCTGTAGTCCCCCTAGTTGTAGTAGAACAGGCCCTGGTAAGCAGGAATGTTGGGCTCTGTAGCTCTGTACAGAGCCAAGCATTCCTCCTTACCAGAGCCTGTTATACTACAACTAGGGGGACTACAGAGCCCAGCATTCCTCCTTACCAGAGCCTGCTATACTACAACTAGGGGGACTACAGAGCCCAGCATTCCTCCTTACCAGGGCCTACGGTACTACAACTAGCATCAGGTAACTCTTCAAACCTGATGTGGCCTGCTCTAAAGGGGGATCTATGAGAGGACCTGCTCTACTAAAGGGGGATCTATGGGGAAACCTGCTCTACTAAAGGGGTATCTCTTGGGATGCTGGCCTGCTCTAAAGGGGGATCTATGGCGACCCTGCACTAAAGGGGGATCTATTCCATAGATCCCCCTTTAGAGCAGGGTCCCCATAGAACCCTCTTTAGAGCTCAGTTCCCCTGGATCCCCTTTAGGACAGGCCCAGGCTCCCCATAGATCTCCTTTAGAGAAGGGTCCCCATAGATCCCCCTTTAGAGAAGGGTCCCCGTAGATCCGCCTTTAGAGCAGGGTCACCATAGATCCCCCTTTAGAAAAGGGTCCCCATAGTAATCGTGATGCATCGCGGAATCGAATCGTATCGAATCGCGACCCTAATAATCGTAATCGCATCGAATCGTGAGATAAGTGAAGATGCGCAGCCCTACCAAACAGGGCCGAGTAGAGCCGAGCCGGTACGAGCCGGTACTTGCAGTGGAAAAGTGCCAAATATGTTGTGCAGCAAACTTTATATGAGTTTCAACATGCGTTTTCTTCAGTAATAGAGTCTTGCGTGGTGGGCGTGCATACAGATCATGGTGGTTGAGTGCATTACTTATTTTTTTCTTTTGAACAATTTTACCTGCTAATTCCAGGTCTTTCTGAAGCTCTCCACAAGTGGCCCTTGGCTTTTGGACAACTCTTTTCATTCCTCTGTCAGAAATCTTGGAAAGGACTCCCTGGTCGTGGCCAGTTTATGGTGAAATGATGTTCTTTCCACTTCCGAATTATGGCCCCAACAGTGCTAACTGGAACATTCAGAAGTTTTGAAATCCTTCTGTAACCAATGGCCTCAGTATATTTTGCAACAATAAGGTTGCAAAGGTCTTGAGAGAGCTCTTTGCTTTTACCCATTATGAGATGTTTCTTGTGTGATACCTTGGTAACGAGACAGCTTTTTAGGCCATCAGTTGAGACTGAACCATCTGATATTAATTTGCCCTGACAAGGGGCAGGATTGCTTTCCAATTACTGTGAGATTTCAGCTGGTGACTTGGCTTTCCATGCCTTTTTTCACCTCCCTTTCTTCATGTGTTCAATACTTTTTCCCTGTGTCTTTCCTTTTTTTTTTTTTTACACATAACTTAATTTCTGAACTTATTTGTTTTTGTTTCTTTGTATGTATGAATTGCATGGGTTGTTACTGACATGTGGTGAAAATTGAATGTCAATAGCACCTTTAGAAATATATTTACCTAGACAAAATTATGACGTGTTCAATACTTATTGTACCTGCTGTATATAATGTGTGTGTATGCAATGTAATTCATTTTTGCAGTCTGAGGGCAGGTGTGGGAATATGGAGGAGTGGAGTGTGGAGAACAATGAGCTGGGTTAGGCTATGGGCTACAGCTCCACTTGACGTTCCCTATTTGACTAAGCATCCTTCAAGTGAACAACTTTCTACAGCCTCCTAGAAAACAAATGTGCAGTATATGTCTCACATTCTCAGTCACATCAATACACAAATTCACCAATTTTGGATGGAAGCTAATTATTCTAAGAGATGCCCAAGGAGAACATACAAATTTCATGCAATATCCAAGGTGAAAATTAAACCCAATAGGGCACCCGATTAGTAGGGATTTTTTGTAGAAAAAAAGCAGGCCATTGACATTGCATAGGTTATTAGTAATGCCGCAGGTAATTATTAACATATACAGTAAGCCTCTTTATAGCATGTATTGACAAATGCAGCTCAATCCAGTTGTTGGACTTTACGGAGATTGAAATCATCCTGAGACTACATCTAAGAAAGTGTTACTGTTTGGTCTCCCTCAATCTCTTCAGAAACGTCAGCAAGAAGCAGAAGAGGTCTATGTGACTGGAATCAAGAATTGTGCAGACAGCTCAGATTTACAGAACAATTATGGAGTGTTCTTGGTGGATATTGGTGAGTAACCTTTCTCTTAAATGTCAATAAAACCCAAATTTAAAAAGGTTCCCCAAGAGGTTTTTTTTTTTTTCAAAAAGCAGCTTTTGCTGTAATACTAATCTGCTTTCTGTGTTGTCTCCCGTATTGTCCCTTGTAGTATCCTACTAATCTGCTCTTAGTTATTCCTTTCTGCCACTAGTGTCCTTAGTTTTCTAGGTTAGATGATGCCCAGCATCATTCAACCTATTTCTTCTGAGTGCAGGGTGTCGTGGTCCTACCCCTTGATAAGGAGTCAACACAGCACCCTGTACTCCCAATATAACACAGCTCAGAATGCAACTACAGGGAGTGCAGAATTATTAGGCAAATGAGTATTTTGACCACATCATCCTCTTTATGCATGTTGTCTTACTCCAAGCTGTATAGGCTCGAAAGCCTACTACCAATTAAGCATATTAGGTGATGTGCATCTCTGTAATGAGAAGGGGTGTGGTCCAATGACATCAACACCCTATATCAGGTGTGCATAATTATTAGGCAACTTCCTTTCCTTGGGCAAAATGGGTCAAAAGAAGGACTTGACAGGCTCAGAAAAGTCAAAAATAGTGAGATATCTTGCAGAGGGATGCAGCACTCTTAAAATGCAAAGCTTCTGAAGCGTGATCCTCGAACAATCAAGCATTTCATTCAAAATAGTCAACAGGGTCGCAAGAAGCGTGTGGAAAAACCAAGGCGCAAAATAACAGCATTTGAACTGAGAAAAGTCAAGCATGCAGCTGCCAAGATGCCACTTGCCACCAGTTTGGCCATATTTCAGAGCTGCAACATCACTGGAGTGCCCAAAAGCACAAGGTGTGCAATACTCAGAGACATGGCCAAGGTAAGAAAGGCTGAAAGACGACCACCACTGAACAAGACACACAAGCTGAAACGTCAAGACTAGGCCAAGAAATATCTCAAGACTGGTTTTTCAAAGGTTTTATGGACTGATGAAATGAGAGTGAGTCTTGATGGGCCAGATGGATGGGCCCGTGGCTGGATTGGTAAAGGGCAGAGAGCTCCAGTCCGACTCAGACGCCAGCAAGGTGGAGGTGGAGTACTGGTTTGGGCTGGTATCATCAAAGATGAGCTTGTGGGGCCTTTTCGGGTTGAGGATGGAGTCAAGCTCAACTCCCAGTCCTACTGCCAGTTTCTGGAAGACACCTTCTTCAAGCAGTGGTACAGGAAGAAGTCTGCATCCTTCAAGAAAAACATGATTTTCATGCAGGACAATGCTCCATCACACGCGTCCAAGTACTCCACAGCGTGGCTGACAAGAAAGGGTATAAAAGAAGAAAAGCTAATGACATGGCCTCCTTGTTCACCTGATCTGAACCCCATTGAGAACCTGTGGTCCATCATCAAATGTGAGATTTACAAGGAGGGAAAACAGTACACCTCTCTGAACAGTGTCTGGGAGGCTGTGGTTGCTGCTGCACGCAATGTTGATGGTGAACATATCAAAACACTGACAGAATCCATGGATGGCAGGCTTTTGAGTGTCCTTGCAAAGAAAGGTGGCTATATTGGTCACTGATTTGTTTTTGTTTTGTTTTTGAATGTCATAAATGTATATTTGTGAATGTTGAGATGTTATATTGGTTTCACTGGTAAAAATAAATAATTGAAATGGGTATACTGTATATTTGATTTTTGTTAAGTTGCCTAATAATTATGCACAGTAATAGACACCTGCACACACAGATATCCCCCTAAAATAGCTAAAACTAAAAACAAACTAAAAACTACTTCCAAAAATAGTCAGCTTTGATATTAATGAGTTTTTTGGGTTCATTGAGAACATGGTTGTTGTTCAATAATAAAATTAATCATCAAAAATACTCATTTGCCTAATAATTCTGCACTCCCTGTAATGACATTTGAATAAAGAAAGACTGCCCAGCATAGATGAAGAGGACAGTCATTAGTTGCAGCACAGTGGCTAAAGAGGAACGACGCAGGAACCGGAAGGAGCGCCAAGTACAGAGCAGAGACTGCAAACCTGGACCTGTCAGCATTGGAGGAGGGTACTCTGCAAGGTATGCTGTGCATACTTGCATATAATGATTGTAGCACTACCGCCATTGGGGCTGCTTGAAGATGTTTAACCCTAGTGGTTGCCTTGACCTTGAAAGCCCCCCAACCCGACCCTCTTACACTCTGGGTTCAGCCATTTCTGGCTGTAACAGTGCAGACACCAAATTATAATGCAGTAAGCAAGGAAGTCTTTACTTAATATTTACTTAATATTTTGCAATTAGCCAATCTCTAAGGTATAGCATAGCTACACATGAAATTATTACAGTTAATGCAAAAAACATAATACTTGTGGGCATAAGATAATAAAGAGAGAGAGCAACAGTAAACTGCAACCCAAATAGAGCACACAGGTAAGAAAAGAGAAGTAGAGTGCTGGCTTGGTGTCAGACTACTCCCTACTGCCCCTGGTGTCACAACCCCAGAATGGACACAACTGTTTGGCAATGTTTTGCAGATTATTTGAAAATTATAATACACTGGTCTCTAAATTAAAGAGTTCCTTAAAGATATGGGCAATGTTGCACCCAATGTCCTTTAGTGGGGGGGGGGGGGGGGGAGATAAAGCAAAATAAGTCCTTTTGTTGCAGGTGTTCTGTGTCTTCAGCTAGCTCAAATAAGGGCCCAGTACAGCTTCTGTATTCTAACATCCCATGTTGGGGCAGCAAGTGTACTGTATCTTCACTTCTATACTGCTGGACGTCAAATGATGTCTTGGGCTTTCAGTGGAGGTATGCAGGCATCATTCAGATATCCTTTTTTTCTGTTGGACTTATAGACCCCAGATCTCGCTGTAAAGAGGACCTGTCATACCCTATTGCTATTACAAGGGATGTTTATATTCCTTGTAATAGGAATAAAAGTGATAAAAGAAAAAAAATTTAAAGGGAAAGTGTAAAAAAAAATAAACAATAAAAAAAAAAAAAAAAAAAATTAAAGCGCCCCGTCCCCTCGTGCTCGCATGCAAAAGCGAACACATATGTAGGTCGTGCCTGCATATGTAAACGACGTTAAAACCATGCATGTGAGGTATCGATGCGAACGTTAGAGCAAGAGCAATAATTCTAGCATAAGATCTCCTCTGTAATTCTAAACTGGTAACTTGTAAAAAATTTTAAACCATAGCAAATGGAGATTTTTACGTACCAACGTTTTTGCGCCATTCCATGAGTAAAGCATGTTAGGTATCTACTTACTCAGATTAACATAATCTTTCACATTATACAAAAAAATTGGGCTAACTTTACTGTTTTTTTTTTTTTTAATTCATGAAAGTGTTTTTTTTTTTTTAAATTGCATTTGAAAACATTGCTGCGCAAATACAGTATGACAAATAATATTGCAATGACCACCATTTTATTCTCTAGAGTCACTGTTAAAAATATATATTTAATGTTTGGGGTTCTGAGTAATCTTCTAGCAAAAAATATATAATTTTTACATGTAGGAGAGGAATGCGGGATTAGCCCAATATGGAAGCAGTTAAATAAGCTCGAACAAAAGAAAAAATGTAAATGTTTCTCCCAGAGGCGTAACTAGAACCTTCAGGGCCCCGGTGCAAGAAACCATGAAGGGCCCTTGCGCCCTGGGGCCCTTTACTCTAGTTGCGGGGCCCTTTATTACGGTGAGGGAAGGGAGAATTCTGAAGGGGGGGCAGCACAGAAGGGGGGGACCAGGGGAGCACACAGGGGCCCAGAGACAGCAGAACACAAGTATACTGGATAGGAGAAGTGGCGGGGGCAGCGTACAGAGGAACTAATCTCCTCCATTTTCCTCCTGCAGCTACAGAAGGAAAAAGGAGGACAGTGATTTCTCTACATGCTGCCCCCGCCGCCCCTCCTATTCAGGTGTACAGGGGAGCCACATGGGCCCCCTTGAGCATGGGGCCCGGTTGCGATTGCAACCCCTGCAACCCCTGTAGTTACGCCCCTGGTTTCTCCATATGAGGCTTTGATGAGGGAAGCAAAGTAAAGGTGTCTGCATTTAGTATCTCGTGGGCTGCAAATAGAATGGGCTTCTGCCTGCTCACCAATCCAAACAACACCAGGCTTGTAGGAATTGCAGGAAGGTCCTGAAGCAGGCTCCTGTGGATGCTGTGATCAGAATAGGAGTTCTCGACCGCACACCTTGCACACAGTGATTTGACTTGTTCCGTGTTGAGGACGAGGGTAGCCACCTCCCGACTGCCACCAACAAACCGGAACTGCAGATGGCAGATGCAGTTCCTTGCTCTCAATGGAGGCTCCTCTTGCTGCCTAGGCCACAGCACCAACTCACATACCCTCCACCTTCCGGGTCAGTTCTTCCAGAAGAAGGCCAAGGTTCCAAGAGAGCGATCTCGTCCCTGCACTGACTTTTTATTACCTGTTCCAGCATTCTGTTCTCTCTCTTCAGCCGGCTGGTACTTGTAGTCCATAGCAGTCCGACTTTAGTGTAAAGCCCGGCTCTTGGGATTACATGTCCCAATATTCTTTGCTCTACTCGATCTTCTTCTCAAAATCTTCTCATCCTGAAAGCAGAGTGAATCTTATTCACTCTGCATCCAGGATATGGCAACATAGGGTCCAGGCTGAACACTAAAGGGAACAGCCACGCTGTATTAGGTGCTGCAGAGTGTCTCCTGATAGCACAGGCAATTTTAGCCAGCTCCTGGCTATATGACAAAAAACCACCCTTCCCAGCCTTACCGAGAGGACTTTAGTCCCACTTTAAAGTACTTCTACTAAAGTTGCCTTTATCTTTTCTGCTTTTCATTACAACTTGTTATACTTAGTCATTACATTCCCTCAAGCCATTGTTATCCCATTTCACCAACATCCAGTCCATCTGCACTTCATTAACAGCTTCCCCTCCTAGCTGGGGGGCCTCTTTATGCAGCATTGTTATAAAATTATTTTGGTTTATACTAAGGTTTGGCAGGACCTTTGTAAAAATAAGCACTTGCTTCTAATGATTCTCTTTCCCGCTTGCTCTTTTGCACAAGGCATTTGTTTCTACCTTTTGTTACATTATAAGTAAGGATGATCGAACTTTTGAAAAGTTCGGTTCGACCAGAACACCCGAATTTTCCAAAAGTTAGGTTCGGATTTCAGAACCCCATTGAAATCAATGGGACACCATTTTGAAGCCCTAAAACCCAATACATGCCCCTAAAAAGTGCCTAGGGTTCTGGGTCATGCCCCAATAACTAATAATCACACAAAAAAAGTTCTTAAAAATTGTCATTTTTGATAAAAAAGCCAATTATTGAAAAAATTAAAAAAAAAAAAAAAAGAGAGATTTTTTGATTTTTAGTATCTGGGGGGGGGGGGTCTAAAAGGTGTGCATGTGAAGTTTCAGCTCTGTAGCATGTCCAGAACCATGAAAAAAAAAAAGATAATTTTTCAGTAGAACAGGGATGTGGGTCGGGACCCTCCTTTAACTTTAACACCTATATGATCTTTTTTTCTGGTTCTGGATATGCTACAGAGCTGAAACTTCACAGGTACACCTTTTAGACCCCCCCAGACACAAAATCATACAAAAAAAGTTCTTAAAAATTGTCATTTTTGATAAAAAAGGCAATTATTGAAAAATTAAAAAAAAAGAGAGATTTTTTGATTTTTACTTTGGATTTCGTATCTGGGGGGTCTAAAAGGTGTGCGTGTGAAGTTTCAGCTCTGTAGCATGTCCAGAACCATGAAAACTTTCTGACAGGGGGTTTGCTTCGCTCCTGTAACACCTTGCCGGTTTAATAGAAGGCATTTTTTTGGAATCTTTGCAGTCAGGAAAAACATCTCAACTTGTGTATAGTGGTACTGTGCACAAGTTCAGATGTTTTGCCTGCCTCCAAAACCCCCCAAAAAATGCCAGCAAAAACACACCTGGGCATTTTTTTTTTTGACGCTAGCATTTTTTAGGCATTTTTTTGGGTTCTTTTGAGGCAGGCAAAACATCTGAACATGTGTATAGGTGGTATATATACACATATATGTCTGAATATATACCCCTAGACATATATAGGTGTGATAGTAGCAGAAATATATTACTGTAAATGATTTCATTAGCGCAAGCATTTATTTCTGCTACTATCACACCTATATATGTCTAGGGGTATATATTCAGACATATATGTCTATATATACCCCCTATACACATGTTCAGATGTTTTGCCTGCCTCCAAAACCCCCCAAAAAATGCCAGCAAAAACACACCTGGGCATTTTTTTTTTGACGCTAGCGTTTTTTTGGCATTTTTTTGGGTTCTTTTGAGGCAGGCAAAACATCTGAACATGTGTATAGGGGGTATATATACACATATATGTCTGAATATATACCCCTAGACATATATAGGTGTGATAGTAGCAGAAATATATTACTGTAAATGATTTCATTAGCGCAAACATTTATTTCTGCTACTATCACACCTATATATGTCTAGGGGTATATATTCAGACATATATGTCTATATATACCCCCTATACACATGTTCAGATGTCATGTCTGACATCAAACATGTCCTCAAAAAAGCACTGGCAGTGGCAGCCCGTGCAGCATAAAAAATGCTTGGCTGGTGAGAAGCCATATGGGTGTGATGAAGCTATTCAGAGAAATGATCATTTCTCTATAGCGGTCACCCTGCTATGGCAGGGTTTTGTCACCCTGCCATAGCAGTCACTGCCAGTTAACCCTACACTACACTACGGTCCCCTTACACTTAACACTTTCCCTACAGAAACTCAATTTTTGAAGCTAACTTAAGTGTAAAGGAGCACTCTAACTACACTAGATATCCCTTTCCTCACACTAAAAATAGCTAAATGACACTTTTAAAGTAAAATTAAGGGCTCTTTCACACGGGCGGTCCGATCAGATCCGCCTGTCAGTTTTTTAGGCGGATCTGATCGGATCCTCCATGCAGCTCTATGGGGCAGCGGGTGTCAGCGGAGGTCACCTCCGCTGACACCCGCTGCCATCCGCATCCGATCCTGTGCTGAAATCTTGACGGATGGAAACCCTATTTTTCCATCCGTTCAGTAATCGGAGCGGAGCGGATCTGATGAGAGCGGACAAGCGGTCCGCTCTCCTCCGATCCCCCATAGAGTGCAGCGGGTGCTGAGACACCTCCCTCTCTGCTCTGCAAGCGGAGACTGAGCTGTCATCCGCCCGGCTCAGCGGGGATCGCAGATCGATCCCCGCTGAGCAACACGGATCCGCCTGCGGAGGCGGACCGTGTGAAAGAAGCCTAACAGAACTGCTTCCATTCTCTTCCATGTCCAGTATAACAATGCTAGGAATATGGCGGGGGCGATCTTATATACTGGGGGGCGTATTCACTAATGATTGGTCTAGGGACCCCCTAGTCACTCCAATCACATTCCTAGCATTCTCCTGCCCCCTCAATTAGCTTTTGCTAATGGTTCTGGTCCAATCACAGGCTTTTAAAGCCCATTTCCTGAAGCATTGCATTTTGAGCGGTTCTGGTTGCCGAATTCCGAACTTTTTGGGCAAAAAGTTCTAAATTCGGCCGAACCTCGAACACCCAATGTTCGGGTCGAACCGATGGTGGACCCGAACCGTTCGATCATCCCTAGTTATAAGGATCTTTTTTTGATTCTTCCAACACAGCAGACAATTTTGCCACTATATGAATAATGATAAAAATGGTCTCAGCATTGATACATTTTTGAAAGGTCGTGTTTCTTAGGGCTGTTTCACACGGATCAGTTTTTAATGCTCTTTTGGTGTGTAGAAAGCGGAACAAGAATGCACAACAAATTTATCTCTTTAGAGTGGTTGTAAAGGCTGCAGGTTTTTCATGAAGGAAAAAACCTCTATTTCGTTCATTGATGGACACAGCTCCTGATATTCTTAACCATTGGGTTATACTGCCCCCTACAGGAGTAGGACACTAGGCAGAAATAAAAGTCTGGCTACACCTATGGGCAGTCCCAGGGTGTATACTTCCTCTCTCTGTTATAGGTACTCAGTTTTGTTACAAGCAGTGTCAGAAGAATTACAACTCCATAGAGGGGTGGGTGCTGTGTCCGTCAATGAACATCAGAGAAATAGATTTTACGGTAAGTCGAAAATCCCATTTTCTCTTTCGTTAATTGATGGACACAGCTCCTGATATTCTTTACAATTGGGATGTCCCAAAGCGAAGGGTGGGAACAGCAAAAAATTCCCAAGGCTATATTCTTGTAGCTGGGTCATACAGTCCGGCTACAAGAATATCAGGAGCTGTGTCCTTCAGTAAACATCAAAGAAATGGATTTTACGGTAAGTAAAAAATCCCATTTTTGTGTGCTGTTCCCCCTAATAGTCCCCTCTCGATCCAGCCACGTGCATGAAAGCCTCAGCTGTCCCGGGTCTCTCTCTCTCTTCATTGTCTTCATTGGCTGAGACTCCAGCAGGAGCCATTGGCTCCCGCTGCTGTCAATCATAGCCAGTAGCCAATAAGGAGAGAGGGGGGGAGGGCTAAATCGTGCCTCATGGATGCATAGAGCAGGGCTCAGGAGTGAGCATGTACCAGTGCCCCCATAGCAAGTGGCTTGTTATTGGGGGACTGGTCAAGCTGGAGAAGCCAGGAGAGTGCCAGTGGGGGACCCCAGAAGAGGAGAATTGGGACCGCTGTGTGAAAAACCACTGCACAGAGCAGATAAGTATGACATGTTTGTAATTGTTTTTAATAAAAAAAGCCGAACCTTTAATACCTCTTGAAATCCTACAGAACTCTTCACACCAATGCACTGCGGGTGCGGTGCATTTTTGAAAGTCTTTCATGCTGCATTTTTAGTGCATGTTTACAAAGTGCACCAAGAATGCGCCTCCCCATTGAATTTTATTGAAAACGCATCAAAAATGCACAACTGTTGCGTTTATGGTGCGCTTTTGAGTCACATGTCCATTTTTCACAGGTGCATTATTGGAGTCAGGAACTAGAAAGTGCATCAAAAACACATATGTGTTTTTATCAAGGGAGCAGTGTAAAAGGACCCTTAAAGTAGATGTAAACTCAATCACTTAAATCTTATATGATTTACAACCTGTTATTGCCAACAGTAATTTTTAATGTTTCAAAATTTGCAGCTTTTTTTTTTAAATAATCCCTGGTGAACCTGCCATTAAGATCCTTTTTCAGGCACTTCCTGCTATAGGGGACAATATTCTGTCCCTGTCTCCTAATTGTCCTCTTGTTATGTCCCCCGGTCACATGCAAATCCAGTCAATACTGCAAGTGATTGTGCCAGTGCACATTGCACAGCCCACTGTTATCAGTATCAGGAAACTCACCCTAAGAAATGCAGTGCAGCCATTGCTGTAATGCATGCAGACAAGATATCTCTCCAGACGCTGCAGGAGAATTGCAACACAGTGTTACAAAAAAGAGGATGCTAAAAGGTAAAACCAACACGTTATTGACAAAAAAAGCCAATTGTTGATGACAGTGCTTTAGCAAATTAAATACCGTTTAATTTACTCTCTGTTCCAGGAGCTCCGCAGAAAGCCGTGTCTCACTATCTCCTAGCACTACAGCTGCGTCCAAACCATCACGTGGCCATGCTGAACCTTGGCCGCCTTTACCGATCTCTGAACCAAAATAGGGAGGCTGAGAAGTGGTACAAGAAGTAAGGCACCTTCTGAGTTTCATTGGGGGATCTTTAATTCAGACATATTGGTGTTAATTTACTAAAGGAATCTCCACTTAATACATTGTAGTAATAATAAACAGGAATATGCTTTTTCATGATTGGATAATAGAAATTAATCTTTACTGAATTTATTGTGTGAAGATTCTTGAATACCTTTAGTAAATTATCCTCATGGCGTTAGCTCAGCTGTTGTAGAATGGTTGTGATACGGGCATACATCAATATAAAAATAATATTGTGGACATAGGTAGATTCTTCTGGGCTGAGTGATTTTCTGGCTTCTATAATCTCCTGAAGGCTAAATTGATAACATTTCCCTGCCATAGTTCCTAGCTTTGGCCCACTTGGGTGCCAGTCGTTCCTCCCACCTTGGGGTGTACATGCCCACCCTAGAGTGTTCCCAGTCCCCCTGTCACTTTTTCCATAATTACTATTAAGTGATCCTCCTATGGTTAGGCAAATTCAAACGTGCAATTTGTTTCAGAGGCCATATTTCTGATACAAATCACCAACATTTAGTGTACTAGTAAAGGGATCATTTACAACATGGGTCACAATCCACTTCCCATTCAGGTGTTAGCTCCCAGCAATTTGAAAATAGGCAACACACCCTAAGGCTGGCCATACACTATACAATTTTCTTGTTCAACTTTCCTTTAGATTTACCAAAACCATGTAATATAGGGTCAAACCTAAACACTTTCAATTTGTATGCAGTCAGGCAGGCCCTTGCACTACATAGTTTAAGGTAAATCTAAAGGAAATTGAATAAGAAAATTGTATAGTGTATGGCCAGCCTTAGAACCGGTTCACACTACTCCGACTTGTCAGGTGACTTGGTCGCCTGACAAGTAGCGCTCCATGCTGTGCAATGGAACCATTCTAATCAGAGCGACTCAAGTCGCTCCGACTTAGAAAAAGGTTCCTGCACTACTTTTGGGCGAAGTCGGAGCAACTTGCATTGACTTCTATTATGAGAAGTCGTTTGCAAGCCGCGATGAAGTCATGCTGCATGGGCGACTTCAAAGTCAGGGCGACTTTGAGTCGCCACGGTGTGAACCGACTCTTAGGAGTGTTGTCACAATGTAAATGTTGTTATTTGAAATTTACCAAGTCCTAACTTCATTATAGCATGGCACTCTTAAAATGGAATGCTCCTTAATATACCGTACAGCAAGTATAAATGACACTCACCTATTCACTTAGGCTTTGTTTACTTTTGATTGGCGGGGGGGGGGTAAAAAAAACACTCAGTTAAGCCATGTTTTTAGCACCCCAGGTGCAAAGCAGTGGAGGGGGTGTACATATGCCGTAGCCATGATGTTTTGCTTCATGGCACAACAAAAATGATTCCTGCTGTTGTGTTTGGCGGCAGTACCGCCCACAGAACATGACTTGTTAAACTGAATGGGGGCCCCTTCAACTGCATGCAATGTACACAGTTGTGGTGCACTGGTGCAGGGTTTAGGGGGGTTAAGACAGGTGGTCAGGAGGCCATATAATGTCTCCTCACAACCTGTCAAATGCCCTCTGAAGAGGTCCTAATCATTCAGTAATGAGAAGACACTGAAAATGGGTGAAAGAGCCACTTCTTATTGCATGCAAAGAGTGAACCGAAAAGGGTATCAAAGTACTGTACCCCCTTACTTGACAGTCAGATTTCTAAACATCTGGTTGCTGTGGATTCTACCTATAGTCTTCAAGTCTGACTCACTCCTTACTGTCCATAAAATGAAATGAAAATATAGTATAGAAATTTGATCATCTATGCTCAAACCTGCAAAGTATTGATGTCACCTCTGATATAATTAACCGTAGTAATGTAATTTGTGTCATATTACTTATATTAAAAATAAAACAATTGTGAAGTTAAATGGCTTTTCCCTTCTGTGTCTTGACCAGGGCTTTACAGATATCTCGGGACATTGACGTCATCACCCCTCTCGGAGCCTTGTATTATAATACGGGGAAATATGACGAGGCCTTACGTCTGTATAAAGAGGCAGTGGGGTTGCACCCAGAGAATGTCCAGATTTGCCTGTCACTGGTAAGTGTATAGGATAACATCCTGAAGGGGTCCCTGAACTTATTTAAAGTGTGAACACAGAAGATGGAATGCTTTCTTACACGTCTACCTTATTTGATCCACTGGAGACTTGTTATTAATATTCAGAAGTGATTTTCTGTCTCTGTTGTATTTCTTTAAGCTAATCTGCCTATGTTTGCCTTCCCTGGTCCCTTTCCCACCTTCAGTAACATACTACTGACATTTTTTTCCATGACATTGTTTATTTCAAACCTAGTGATGTCTTCATTTGGTCTCTGTGCCTCTTTGCAATGCAGGCAGATCATGGCTGATAGGCAGGCTGGGTGATGAACTTAAACTAGAACTGAAGGCAAAACTGATTCTTTTCATTTTGGATAGAGTAATGGAGGGTTAAACCCCCTGTAAAGTTTGTTTTTGTCACCTGTGTCCCATTTAGGAGATTCCCCTTCACTTCCTGTCCCATAGCAAAACAGAAAGTGAGAGAAAATACCTCTATAGTAAGGGAATCCCTAATATCACCAGGGTCACCAAAACTAGTTTTCTCTGAAAATTTCTGCACTAATCCTGTTCTGGGGACAACCAAAAATTTGTGATTTTCTTTTGTTTTCACATTAAGGCTCCATTCACACCTGGGCGTTTTGAGTGTTTTTCAGCTCCAAAAACGCTAAAAAAAAAATGTTCCAAAACGCCCAACAAGTAAAACCCCATTAATTTAAATGGCCCCCGTTCACATCTGAGCGTTTTGCAAAACGCCTGTAGCTGAAAAAAGTACATGAGCTTCTTTTTGGGCTGATTACCAGCATTTTTGATAGATATCAATGCCCGCCTCCAAAAACGCCTGAAAAAAAACGCCTGAAAATCGCATAAAAATCGCAGTAAAACGATACGCTCAAGTGTGAATGCAGCCTCAGTGATAATGGTAAATATGACAAATAGAGAGGGTGAGTCTCCCTAACAAGGACACAGACAGCAATATACAATAGGTGTTCTAATCCCTCTCCACTCTATCTAAAACTAAAAAAAAAAAAAGGTTTTCCCTTTAGCTATACTTTACCTTCCTCTTCCTGAACAAATCACAGCACCCTGACTCAGTACTCCTCAGAAGGGCCTTCAGCCATGGCAGAAAAAGGAATTAGGCATATAACAAAATGCCTTTATAGGTGGATGTCAGTCTGGAAGAGTGGGTGTTCTTAGCCAGGCTGTATCTGCATGCAGACTGGCCTGGGCAACACCCATGTTAGATGTTCAACCTCCATAATTAAAACAACTGGAATCCAGTGAATGAAGGTTGTGGGCTAGGGATAGTTGGGATAGAGTGGAAAGAGCTGGATGATCTTGAACTGGACATCCTTCAGCCATGAAACTAGGTGGTCTCCATCTGATTTGCTGCAGCTTCCAATAGACAATGTGAGTAGCTCACAGTGTGCAGTGAAATCAGCTTCAGTTTCAATTTAATTACATGAGAGGTGCCTATACAATTGTGCAAGACTGGAGATAAGGCTTAAGTTCAGCTTTAAAGCGCTGCACAGTCCAGCCAAAAGCCCACAGGTAAAGAAGACATTATCGAATCTCGCCTAAGCCAAATAATCTTTTGACTACACTCATCATCCCCTTTTACCCCCTTTTCACCTTTAGTACTGCTACTAGGTTGGGTGGCCAGACTAAGAAAAATTAAAGGTTTTTTTGGCCATGCTTCTCCTTTGGGTCACAGGAATGCACTTAGTTCTGCACTCCTGTGACCCAGAATCAGCAGATAGTGGGCTAAAGTCAGCCGTCAGCTTGTGGGGCAGGTCAGGGTGACAGGGTTGTAATCACGTCCTCCATGTTTCCCTCCTCGTTGGGCACCAACCAAGGGTCAAATTGGAGTCCTACCCTGGGGTGGGTTATTCTGGGCTATGCTACGCACTTTGTTCAGGGTCACTGCCTTACACATTGGGTATCTTTATTTGAGCCACACTTATGACCCAGTGGATAACAAACATGAACAAACTCTGGTAACTCTCTTAATGCAATAAGCATCATCACGGTTACTTGGGCATTTAGGAGGGACACGCAGAGCCAATGCTCTCTCCACCTGTCCAACGTATCACTGGTACCTGTCCAACTTATCACCGGTACCTCACTTGACTCTCTCTATTCCGTACCTATGCACAGGATGAGGGCCTCGGTGGTGAAGATCTGCTACTGTTGCTATGGGAGATGGAACACCGCCAAAGCAATGCTTACAACCTCCCTCCCTGCAAGAGGCTGTCTCACCCGCCACATGTACACACTTATGACAGGCAGCTAGAGAAAACTTAGTTACCCTTGGAAACTACTGTGTCTTTACACTGTATTAACTATTGTACTGATGTCTTCATACCCCAGTGTGTTTTAGTGACCCGAGCTTTAGCTATATATGCCAGTTACTTACATTGCACCTCTTTAGTACCTTCAGGCCAGGCAAATTTTCAAAAGCTTTACTGAAGAATAAATTAACATGGTGACAGTCACAGATAACAGTTCAGAATAAAGTGCAGACATTTCCCTAACATCCTTAGTCCCTAACTTCGGGCTTGTGGCTGCCCCAGTATACCTACTTGGGGTAAGTCCATAACTGGAAGAGTCCATAGTGGGTTAAACTCTGATTTTGGCAATTCTTTGGTCCTCCAGGCTCTGATGACAGCATGGCAGCTTTACAAACCCCGCATTTCTGGGCCCCATCTAACCCCTTTATGCTCATGTCTTTTTAGTTGAGGCTTTCTCTCCTCCCGGGTGGGGACCCCTGTTTCTTTTTATATCACACGAAACCAGTGGGTTGGTCTCAGCAAAAACTCACCAAACAGAAAACCCGGGAACACAATTAACTCTTCAACTGGGCAGTGTAAATAAGCAGCCATAACTTCAACCTGCCTACAGGCTGACTCCACAGAACCACAGAGCTCTGCAGAGATCCCGGCAATAATGTCAGAATCCTCCCAGATGCCTGACCAGCAGTTAGCTCAGCTTCCCAGTGCACTGATGGGAGACTGAGCCAGACGCTCCCGCAACCTCCACAGCCACATGCTCCAGTAACAGCTGAAGGGGCAGGGAACAGAGCAGGTAATGACAGTCACAACTCTTTGCTTGGATCGGACCTGAGAACAAGTGATTAGTGTTTTTTGATCGCTTAGTTCTCAGTGTAGAGCCAGTGGGGAAGAGATGCAGCATCAGATCAACGTTACATCCACCTAGGTGAGTATGAATGTTTATTTTTTTTTCTTCGTTTTAAGAGATTCCACATTTTATCCTGCTCCCCTAGACATTGTCTACAAGTGCCTTTTGGTGAAAATTACCCCATTTCTGAACTTGTCTATTTTATACATAAATATTTTTTTTTCCAGTATTGCTACTGTTCATTTTTATTTTGCATGCTTTGCATTTTTTGATCCCTTGCATATTTTATACATATTTTTTTCTAGCGATGAATCTGTTTTTCTTCTCCTTCTCTGATGTTCACTTTGTCCTGCAGGCCCAAGTCCAGGCAGTGATGGGTCAGTCAAATGAGGCAGAGACTCTAACACATCGTATAGCAGCAGAAACCCCTGACTGTATGGAATGTTACCGTCTCTTGTCTGCCATCTACAGCAAGCAGGAGAAATACACCAAGGTACTCTATGTAACAATTAGTCCCATAGAATTGGTAAAAGCAATCAGAACAGCCAGTCAGTTCCCCAACCACACACAGAACCCACTATAAGCCTCAGGATTCCGTGAAACCAAGAGGCATATGGCTTCACTTTGCATTGACTTGCCATCAATCCCCATCATCCCGCTATTTAGTGGCCATTAGTGGTTTAGACATTAATGGCTGTGTTGAGATATTTTGAGGGAACAGCAAATTTACACTGTGTCATTTCTTCAGTGTTGTCACATGAAAAGATATAAAAAGATATAACAAAATATTTACAAAAATGTGAGGGGTGTACTCACTTTTGTGAGATACTGTAGATATACAATAACTGCACATACATGGTAATACCTATGGAGAGGAGGAGGTTCGAACAGACTTCCTTAGAGCTGGTTTAGGGAAATAACACCTTTACGACTAGGTTTTCAAAGCTGTCTGCTTCTTATTTCCCTTGACCTGTAGTGTCACCTATACACGAGGTTATCACCTAAAACAGCAGGTAGGGATTTATCTTTTATTTCTGTGAGTTAAAATCTCATGTCTTCCTGTTCTGCAGGCTCTAGAAATGATCGATCTTGCTCTGCAGATAAAGTCAGAAGACCCTAAAATAATATCCGATCTTCATTTTACAAA
Organism: Pelophylax lessonae; assembly: GCF_965119305.1. NCBI lineage: Eukaryota > Metazoa > Chordata > Amphibia > Anura > Ranidae > Pelophylax > Pelophylax lessonae. The sequence continues at coordinate 502,213,121 of NC_138771.1, forward strand.
AGGCAACCAACTGCGAGAGCTTAATCAACTGGACAAAGCCTTCCAGGTAACTCTTGAATATAGTAGAAAACACCTGTAGTAATTCCCCAAGGTGGCGAGCGGTCGGTTCACTAGCTTGTAGTGTCCTTCTAGCACATGAGCAAACATGTAGATAAAAGAAAACCAGCAGCCCGATCTTCCGCAATAAATAAATGTATTAATCCAGGTGTGGTACATAATAATACAGGGCTTACATGTTTCGACATGTAGCCTTAATCATAGCCGTGGCTATGATTAAGGCTACATGCCGAAACGCATGAATCTTGTATTATTTTGTACCACACCGGGATTATTAAATGTATTGACTGTGGAAGATCGAGCTGCCAGCTTTATTTTATTCCAGGTATCTCTTGTATGATAATACACTATATAGATAAAGGTTTGTGAGCATCTGGCCATCACATCTACTATATATGAGCTTGTTAAGCATTCCTTTCAAACCCATGGACATTTATATTAAGTTGCTTCCTCCTTTGTGGTTATAACAGCCTCCACCCTTCTAGGAAAGCTCTACACAAGATTTTGGAATATGTCTTGTGGGATTTTGTGCCCATTCAACCAAAAATAAATTTGTGAGGTCAGATACTGATGTTGGATGACTTGGCTATCAATCAGCGTTCCTATTCATCCCAATTGTGTTAGGGAGGGTTGAGGTCAAGTCTGTTTGCAAGATAACTTGGGTTCCTCCACAACGAACTCGTCAAACCATGTCTTTGTGAAGCTGTCATTGTGTATAGGAAACAGAAAAGGACCCTCCATCAATGTTATTATAAGGATGGAAGAGCCCAATTGTTTTAAAATGTCGATATGCTGTAGCATTATCAGTACCCTTCACTAAACACATCTGAATCCATAATTTGGAGGGGTGTCCAGGGCTGCCGCTCCTTACAGCCCACCTGACAGGGCCCCCCTCGACCCCAAACCCTGACTACATGCTGTCACAGTGTGTGTGTGTGTGTGTGTGTGGGGGGGGGGGTGGAATCGGGGAAACTAGTGACAGGAGCATGTTACATATTCCACCCTAAAATCAGGTGAAACATGTAACATGTTCCAAAAGGTGAACTTATCCTTTAATAACCATTAATATTCTAAACTCTGTTTAATCTTCAATTAACTGATCACATGCTGCACATGTGATCAGTTATGCCATTGGATGGTTTGACAGTTTGGTTGAGAGCACAACCAATGTGACAGTTCGCATTCCCGGTAAACAATTTTTGAAACTGTTAAATTTATGGGTTTTCTTCCACTTTAAGTAGGAAGATGAATCATTGAACCCACGTTATGAGCTTAACTGCAACAAATTTTCTTAAAAAGTTCATGCCAACTCACAAAATAACATTGGCTGTCTTTTTTATGTAGCACTGACCCTGCAAGACCTGCTGAATTGTGTCTTGATGGGCTCCCCTGATCACCAACACGGTTACCTTTAGATAAAATCTCTGGATCCCTCCTTGCTCCTGATGGCTCATCACACAAATGAACAGTCTGGGGGTGTTGGTTTTTTGGTTGTTCATTTGTGATTGGGATAGGAGAAGGGAATAGCGGGATACTCCAACTGAACTATTCACATTGGTTGAGGACTTCTATCTTCAGGACTTTCTTAGCAATTAGGAACAGCCAGGCTGCTAATCCACACTGCCAAATGTGTAGATGGGGTTAAGTCTCTTGCTCTCTTTTACTCTCTGACAAGACGACTTACTGAATGGTAACTTATCTTCAGGACACTTTTACTAGCATCCCCTTTCCACTGACACCCATTCACTGACACTATCCTAAGAGCAGGGGTGGCCCCCCTCAGGTCAGGCCCCTTGACACGAGTTTCTGTACTAACTGTACTGTAGAGAAAGATCCTCCAGTGTCTCCCCTCTGTCAGCTCCTCTCGACCTCCGGGTTTAGTTCCTCGCTGCTACTCTTCAGGTCCTCAGCATGACCCCCTGAGACCGCATGACACTTCTACAGAGGAGGAGGCAGCAACCCCCTCCCTCCAAGACTCCGCTATCCAGACGAAAGACCTCAAGTGCATGTGCTCCTGGCTTTTATACAGTATCCCAGCATGCACCGAGACACTTTTCCTCTGCCAAATCACCAGAGCTGTATCAAAAGCCTGTGCACTTATTCGTCAGGTTTCCTCCCACTGTCCAATGTGCCTCCCTATTGGATCAGTGTGAAACGTAATGACGTGTTGGAAAGCAGTAAAAAAAAAAAAAAGGAGATCCAATTCTAATCTTTTTTTCTTTTTTTAGAGTTACAGCCTCGTAACTGATCTGAGTCCCAAGCAGGCCCAAGCCTGGATGAACATGGGAGGCATTAAACACATTCAGGTAATATGAGAGATTTGGGGATGTGATAGTGGAAGAACAGTAAAACCGAATTGGTGCAGTCGGTCTGAGCATTTACTTCCTTGTAGGGTCCATTTAATCCAGGCACATTCTGTATTGCTCCTTGTATGTACATAACAGTGTGTGTTTATGCGTGTTTTCAACTCAATGTATGCCTTAAATGTGTGTTTCTTTTTCAACTATTGAGGAACCCTTACCATTGGGTTATGCAGGAGACTTGGACACTGGCAAAACGAAAAACTGTGGGTCAGCTTAGAATACGGCTACCAGCATCAATTTTTTTTGCTAGCTTCCTTGGAGATGGAGGTCTTTTCCCCAGATCTGCTGTGTGGAGGCTAACCTGTTTTTACTAGCATATTTTTTCTTCACCAAGCTTATGGTCTCAAGGATCAGAGTTTGACCATTCCTGCCAAGGAGCACTCTGCTAGATCCAGGAGTGCTTCTTGAACTTTTTGGCATCAGGCACTGTGTCCCAGATTTGCAACACTGCCACCTGGTCCTCTACCAGGTTGGTGCTTCTGCTTCATCTGATGACAGCTCTAGACCTAAAGTGTTACAAAATCCAGGAGCCTGCATTCTCTATATCTGGTGTCCCACAGTACACAGAACATGGAAATTAAATTATTTTAGTAAATTTAAACTGCTAAATATCTTTTCTTATCAGCAATACATAACAGTCTTGTGACTTTTGTCAGCGTCTGGCCGAGCACAGGTTAAAGCTTGTAGGAGGAGCTTTCATTCTTCCCTGACTGTCCTATAAGGCTGCTTGACCCCTGCCTTTCTGTCTGGACAGTGCTGATTGGCCCTGTGCTGATCACATGCACCCTCCCACAAAAAAAAATCTATAGCAATACACACCAAACTGAGTATGTGCAGAGTGCCACCTAGGGCTCTGTTCTATCAGCAGATGGATTGGGGACAGTAAAAGAAGGGGAGGATCAGAGTACATTGTGGAGAATTAACCCCTTAGGATCCACAGTGAGTATACTAAGCATGCTTTACTGCATATACAGACTGATTTTAGTGTTGTGGGTTTAGTAGCACTTTATGTTCCGTCAGGTGACTCGTTGAGCCCCAGGCAGTCCCCAGTTCTCTGCTGTTTTTATTGGCCTTTTTAGTGTTTCTTTGCTGTGTTGCCTACCCCTCAATTAATTGCTTTTGAACGTCCCGAAGATTAAAGGATAAGTTCACCTTTTCAGAAAAAAACAATAAATGCACATTTTTTTGTAGGTAAAAAAAATTGCATTTATTATTTTCTGTTGCAGGAGCCGGTAAAGCAGATTGCTAATGCCATGCAGGTCTCCTGCAGACCTGTCAGTGTATCTGCTTTCTTGTACCTCGTATGAGGAAGCCGATACATGCTGGCAGGAAGAAGGAATAAACGACCACAGTGCTCACGGCCCCTTGGTAGTTCATTGAAAACTATAAGCTGACAGCCGCAAAGGTTGCCTGGACCTTGTAGTTTTCCATTCACAGAGTGATGCTGCCAGGTGGGCGGACCCTTGCATGGCCACATTAAAAAACTAATTTTGACAGCTAGCCGGTGGAGAAGAACCCTCGCTAGCTGGCACAACGTAGATCAGGGAGGTGCGGGGGCCACTGCATTCATAACATGTTACAAGTTAAACCCCGAATATGAGTGTAACATGTTATGAAAGGTAGTAACAAACAGGGTGCAGTGCCAATACTAACGATGTTCAGTCCAAAAAAGGAATGTCCATATGCAAATGTAACAGGAAAGACAATCCTCACACCAAATGCTGTGAATCCTGAAAGCACACATCACCACTCTGTCAGGAGAGAGAAAGTAATGACTCTCAAATTATAGAGTGGTCAAAACAAGTGTGTGAAAGCCCATAAACTCGATCTGCACCTGGACCAGATTTGAACTGTGTCACCTGAATGCCAACAATTGGTTCACCTCTTCTCCAAAGCTAGACTATTCCCAAATCAACAGGCAAACAGACCCACCTCAGATATCAAGAAGTGCTCACACAGTGTAGTAATTTTTAAGAAAGTGATTGGATAAAAGCAATGAGATGCACTCACATGTAAATGAATGGCAAAAAACGTGTAGAACAATAATCAAAGATGGGCGCGGCATAGCGTGCTTGCGTTGTGTCATTCACGTCTTACGCGTTTCGTCATCGATAGACGTCATCGGAGGTAGCAGTTGTTATGAAAGGTGAACTTATCCTTTAAGGACTTGCTGTGTCTCTCAATAGCCCAGGAAGAAAGTAGATAGGATTTTTGTGTTCATCATAAAAAAAAAAAAATGTTGAAGTTCATTGATGGATACTGGTCTCATCTCTCTGTGTTTATGATCATAAACACATCTTGGTAATGCTTTGCTACAAAATTGAGGCATACTGGCAATAGGAGAAGTTATCCTGGGCTGATCTACTGTTTTGTCTAGTGTCCAATTCTCATATAGGCAGCAATATAACCCGAAGGTGAAATACCTGTGTGCTTCACCCTTTTCTTAGTACAGTCTTCCTTTCTACATCTGCTCTCTTCTACTTACTTACATTAATGCTTTATTCTTTTACTCTCCTACCAATTACTACTGTTTCCTTGTTCTAGTAACATTAGTTGTGTGAACGTTAAAAAAGAAAATGCATACTTTTTAGTTTATTTTATACTTTACATTATTCATAATAAAATGCAATATAAAAACTATAAAATAATTACATTTTTTGAAGCTATCTCCAAAAGAATACCTTGTTTGTGCCAAATAAGATATTCTGTATGTATCACTAATGGCATAACTAATGGCAAGGTTATTACAAAATCACCAGTAGGTAAATTAAAATAACATTGCACAGGTGGTGGGATAGAAGACTCCTCCATGCTCATTTGTAATTGGTCTTTACACTCTCTCTTTGGTTGTTGCAGGGTGATTACACCACCGCCCGAACCTATTATGAGAAGGCTGCAGTTTTGGAACCCGAAAGCAAATTGCTAAAAGAGAATCTGGCAAAACTAGAGCGCTTGGAAAGCAAAATACATGGAGCAAAGGCAAAAGATTCAGATGGACAACAGGTAAAAAGAGAGAACTCTGAGAAAGAAGAGAAGACATTCAGCACAGGGGAGGGCAGGACGCATATAAGAACCGTTCAAGATAAAGAATTTAGTGGGACAAGACCACAGAAAATGAAAGAGAGGAGAACAACAGGACAGCTTTGATGGAGAAATTTAAGACATTCCTTTAGAGGAATAGATGGAAAAAGCTCTCAAAATTCAGATGATGCCACAAGCCAGGACACCGGCAATGATCCTACAAATGATCCTACAAAGATGGAAGACAGATGGAAAGCACAAGATGAACTGACAGTGACAGCATGAAGGGAAAACATCAGCTTTTTCTATCAGTTCTTTAATGTCTTCTTTTGGAGGAAGTCCAAGTAGGCGTATAGTTAATAAAACTGCCTAAACAGAAATGATCTTCAGTGATATCATCAAGATAAAGGCAGATGAAGTTACATGCACATCTTAACGTTTCTTGTAAAAGTTACATTAAAGGACCAAAATTAGTCAGATGAAGACATGGCCAGGAATGGTCAAGATTTGTGTCTTAATACCTATCCTTGTACTGACACATCACCCACCCCACCCTTCCACGGGCCCAGATGAAGAATAGAAGCCATTTTGAACTTTCGGCTGTGTAGTTGAAGCCTTGAGGATTCTGATCTTTAGTACAGGATGAGACTTTCCAAAATGATGGAAACTCTGTTTATGGCTGATAGTTGATTATTGCCTTTTCCATGGAGAGAGAGAAGGGAACAAAGCTTTCACGTTGCGTGTTCCATATAAATCAGGATGAATTTTACTGGAGGTTTTGACAACGTGACCACATCCCTAAATCTTAGCAAGGCATCTGCCTGTAAATAGTCACCCTGAGATGACATCCCTGTTGTTTATATTAGTGGACTGGGGTAAAAAAGATCTCCATCTTCTAAACCACTTTTATTTTCACCTTACCCAAGGTGACAACCTGTCCAATTTCCTAATATGTGCTAATTTTACTGCTACCACTAGGCTGAGATATAAACACTGGATGGCCATTCAGCGTAGGGCTCATAAACAGACATATCGTATCAATAAGATTTGGACAGGCATTGACAGAAAGTTCTATATTATATAGGACTTTCAGTCAATGGCTATCTAAATCTAATTGATACAAAGCTTTCACACTGCATATCTGGTGGCACAAGTTGCAGTCACCTGTATCATGATCAGGGAAAATGAAGGCTGTTGTATAATGTATGAATGCATTGTTCATCCCAGCCTGCAGTAGTAGATACACCTGTCAAATATTGTCAGAGAGGGGCTAAACCTGTCATAAGGGCTCTGTTAGCAGTCACGACCCAGGCTCTCATCCGGTGAAGTTGGCTACAAGTGTCTGACTCTCAGAACAATGATTTAGAGGGCACTCTGGTTTTGAGGTTCGACAGCGGCAGGCTCTAAGCAGTGTACAGACATTAAATGGTGGCCAATGTTGGAGAATTTAGCCATTACCTCTTACATGCGCACTCCTCTATTCTGAAGAATGAATGCATTCAAGGAGAGGTATAAATATCTCTCTGAAAATTACAGTAGTATATTATTAGTTTATCACATTATAATTTGTTAGAACAGTTTGTCAAGGTAATGATTGTACACCAGGCTTTAAAAGTAGTACAGGGTACAAGATAACCCTTGGCTCAATCTAATATCTTCTTCCAAGATATCCTTGCCATACAAAAAACATATATGCATTTTTCTGTTACCCACCACAAGAGTCTGTTTAATGACACAAAAGAACCATGACCAGTTAACATTAGCATGTAGACCTACAAGGAGATAAATATGCAGGGTCATTAATTAGGTTCATATCTTTGTCACCAGGTCATTTATCCACAACCATGCATTGCATTTAAACAACAATCTTTCTACAAAACTCAGAGTAAACTTTCAGGCTTGTGTCATGAAGTTGGTATCTCCCTATTGCTAGCGATCAACTTAACCACTTGCCAACCGCAATATGGTTTGTAGGCGGTTTACCAGGGTTATTACTGAAGCTATTAGCCATAAACCCGGTATTTTTTTTTCAGCGCGCGGCTAGCTCTCTCGTGAAAGCTGTCCAAGCAGCTCCTGAGCCGCTGGAACGCTTTCAGAAGAAGTGGGAGGGGACGTCCCTACCGCTCCCGCCGCTCATCTGTGTTTCTCGGGCTTATCATTTTTACCTGCGCGTCCGAGAAACGATCCAACAGTGTGGCTGGCTGGCCATAGAGGCGATAAAAGACTAGATAGTCTTTGGTCACTGCTACGGCTTTGGAGAACTGGAGTGACGCCATGAAGTCACTTCTGTTTCAGGGTGGAAGTTAACAGGTTTTTTTTTTTTTATGCAAAAGATCACATTTTTTTTGTTTGTTTTTTTTCTGTTAAAGGTAAAGGAGAGATATGTTTTTTTTTTTTACCCCAGATCTCTCCATAAAGATGACCTGTCAGCCTTATTTCTCTTACAAGGGATGTTTATAATATGTTGTAAAAGATGTGATAAAAAAAAAAAAAAAAAATGAAAAGCGATAGTGTAAAAATAAACTAAATATAAAAAAATATCTAAATATATTTAAAGCACCCACATCAGCAAACAGAAGCGAACACATACGTAGGTCGCGGACGCATATGTAAACGGTGTTTGCAGCACACATGTGAGGTATTGCCCCTGAACATCATCTTTCATATTTTACTGAAAAATTGGGGTATATATTGTGTTTTTTTTTCTTTTTTATTCATTAAAGTGTATTTTTTCAAAAATAATTGCTTTTGAAAAACCGCTGCGCAAATACTGTGTAACATAAAAAATTTCAACGATCGCCATTTTGTTCTCTAGGGTGTTTACTAAAAAAAAAATATATATATATATTATATATATATATATATATATATATATATATATATATATATATATATATATATATATATATATATATATATAATGTTTGGGGGTTATAAGTAATTTTCTAGCAGAAAAAAATGATTTAAACTTGGCCAGGAAGTGCCAACCAGAGCCACAGTGGGTCCTAAAAACATAGAAATGCCCCACCCCCCTTTCTAATTGTTCTGGATGGGAGCCTCAACGGTAACAGTACACAGCCATCCTAACAGGCCTCCTTTTAAATTACCTCTCTCCTCTAACAATCACCCCAGTGCGGGCATTTAAGGCTTGTCAGTAAGATAAGGTGTCTGGCAAAAAAGCAAAATGGTCACCCTAAAGGCAAGATTAACTACACAGCTTGAGTTAATTATGGCTCACAGAAGTTAAAATATTTCCTTCTACAAGAATATTATGTTTCTAAATTTTAATAGCAACTTTAGCCAAGTACATGTGGAAAGTACAAAGACTCTGAAGATTGTATTCCTTTTGAAAACGGTTAAAGTGTAATCCCAGCAATTTTTTACAGTTTCTAATAGACTAGAAAATTGTTAGAGCCTCTTCCAGTTGTTATCACTGTGTGTGAGATCCACCCAGACCATCCTGGTAAACCATATTACAATGCAAACGCTTTTGCCATAAAATATTTAGAAAACATCATTTGACACTGACTGTTCTGCTAAGTACTGGGACACCTGTTTTGGCTGCTGATAGGGTGAAAGTATACAGTGCAAGGATCAGTAGTATAATGTACAACATTTAGTGTACATTGCAGGGGTCAGTAGCATAATAAGCATGTGCACCGGGTGTGCCAGGTGTGCCTGGGCACACCCTAATCACCCCGTGTATTGCTGATTCCACTTGCTTCCTGTCTCCCCCTGCAGTGCTGCCAGTTTCCTTCTTCTCCTCTCAAGAGCGGGGAAGGGGCTGGTAAATATTTCATTAACCCGCTCCTTCCATTTCTGAATGAACAGTGAGTGATCTGTAATGATTGCTCCTGTCTTTATTCTTAACTGAAGCAAAATAAACTATGTTTACTGCAGGCTGCAGAGAAAGGGACTGGGGAATCTATGTCCTCATTTTCTTTCTCTGTCTCAAAAGGCAGACATCAGGGGTCTGTTTAGACCCTTAATATTTCACCAAAACCCCATAACTGGGTTCCTAAAAAAAATTGTAAAAAAGGATTAAAAAATAATATTGTTAAAAATAAAAAAACTACTGACATCGTCCACTGCCCTACTGAAACCAATCTTTGCTTTACTGACACCCTCCACTGCTTTTCTGATATACACACATGTGTGTTGTTCTCTGGGATGCACACCCTAATGCAATAGGCTGCGCACACCAATGGTCAGGAGTATAATGTACAACAATAGCATAAGGAGTGCAGGGGGTCAGAAGTATAGCATATAACATAGTTAATGCAATGCAGGGGCCAGGACTATACAAGACATAGCACTGCGCACAGAGGGCAATTGCCAGTAATATAAGTACGAGGAATAATAGACCCTCACCTCCATCTTAAAATGGCTAGCCCCCCGTTGCCTCCTCCCACATTGGACCCCCAGTGCCCAGGCGACTGTGTTGGTTCACAGTGAGGATAATGTGGGTGGACAGAGTGGGTAAGCAGCATCACACCAGCTGATTTACTACATCCTCTGCTGCAGACCAGGGCCTGGACCTTTCCTCACATTCCTTCCATAAAAGGGGCAGGCCAGCGATGATTTGCATATGAATGAGCTGTGGGGCCAGTATAACAGTGACAGGAATGACTACAGAAAGATGTAGTAGGAGCAGTAGAATTGTAATTAGACAGCACTCAGGGCCAGTGCTTTAAGTGGGCTGGTATGCACTGGTACTCAGTACTGCCACTTCCAAATATGGCTCTTCAGCATACCGCCACCTCTCTGTGCGCCTTAGCATACCAGTACGCTCATTTTGGAAATCTGCGCCCTCAATTGCCCCCCCCGAAGGATATTTCCCACTCCAGAGCCAGACCAGTCACCACCAGTGAGTCCCCCTGCTTCAGAGTCCCAGCCCAGTCAGGGGGGGGGGGGGGGGGTGCTCTGTGGGGACCCTGATGTGGGGTGGGGGGGGGCGAAAAAATTTATAGGCTTTAATAGAGTAACGGCACCTTTTTTGGGCCACTTAAAGCACTGCTCAGGGCTATGTGGAACAAAATCTCCATACACATTACAGCAGGACCAAGATGAAAATGCAGGGCAGTCCCGCACATTTGGGACTATTTTGAAGGTATGCATATGCTAGGAAATATCAGGGTGTCACTGAGACAGAAATTGAGGAAGAATCCCCCTATCAGGGCCTCAGACAGCAATAAATGGTTGTAACCCTCCCATACCCTTTTGAAAAACCTTTGGTTGCAATTCCACTTTTAATCTTAGCAGAGTTGATAGAACATGGAGATACAGTGTCAAAGGCACCAAGATGTTCATAAATGACAATTGTATATATGTAAATACAGAGTTAAAAACGTTTTTGATGTGGAGTTTATGCCAAATGGCAGTAGAAATTCTGGGATGAGGAAAGAAAAATGAATATTGCACAAGAGCTTTAAAAAATGAAATCCCAAAGTTTTTCCTTTATGTGTTTTGGTTGATGCATTGATACCAATCCAATTCCCCAAAATTGTGTGCTGTGAGCGAAGTGTTCCTTTTACTGCATGCGGAGTGTCTGTTTTTTTTTTTTTTGTTTTTTTTTATCACTAAAGCGAGAGGCATTAAACCTATATGTCAGGCAGATGAATTTAGCCAAAACCTTCCCTAAGCACTCTGTTTGTAACCTTCTGTAATGTTATGTGGCTCAATGAATACAGCAAGGCAGATATGAAAACCTACCCTTCAGTCTAGCTATGTAGTTGTTCATAATATCCAGGGCCTATTCGTGTTGTGGCAACATGTGCGAAAATGCACGTTAGTGTGGATTGTCACAACACATGGCAATACACCTACTGTATGTGCAGTGTATTTCAGTACCCTTCATTGTGAATGGCACCCAACGTATTATACAGTAGGGCCTGACGCACTGCAGAGCACCACAATGCGTATACTGTTGTTATGCGCTATGTTGTGAAAAAAAGGATCATGTGCTTTTTTTCACCCATTATGGTGTGTTAGAAGTCCATTCATAATAATGAGCTTCCCTAATGCAACGCATGTTAACACATTAAAAAAACGCGCGTTAACGTGTGCGTATCAACTAATACACTGCAACGGAATGCTTAAGTTCGAATGGGTCAAAATGTTACTGAAACCCATGAGTTCTGTGGTTTCCCTTACAGTCCTAAAATCATCATTGGCACAAAATCTAAATTGTCCCTGCAAAACAGCAAAAAAAAAAATAGTATACACCTTTCCTGCTACCGGCACTGCCGAACGCTGCTCCATTTAACACACCTCCAAGACGACCACTGCCTTGCTAAAGAAGCTGAGGATAAAGGTGATGGACTGGCCAAGCATGTCTCCAGACCTAAACCCTATTGAGCATCTGTGGGGCATCCTCAAACGGAAGTTGGAGGAGCGCAAGGCCTCTAACATCTACCAGCTCCGTGATGTTGTCTTGGAGGGGTGGAAGAGGACTCCAGTGGCAACCTGTAAAGCTCTGGTGAACTCCATGCCCAAGAGGATTAAGACAGTGCTGGAAAATAATGGACATTTTAACTTAGGGGTGTACTCACTATTTTTGCCAGCGGTTTAGACATTAATGGCTGTGTGTTGAGTTATTTTGAGGGGTCAGCAAATTTACACTGTTATACAAGCTGTACACTCACTACTTTACAGTGTAGCAAAGGGTCATTTCTTCAGTGTTGTCACATGAAAAGATATAATAAAATATTTACATAAATGTGAGGGGTGTATAAACTTCTGTGACATACTGTGTATATATATATATATATATATATATATATATATATATAGTGCCTTGCAAAAGTATTCGGCCCCCTTGAACTTTTTGTCCTTTTGCCACATTTCAGGCTTCAAACATAAAGATATAAAACCGTAATTTTTTGTGAAGAATCAACAACAAGTGGGACACAATCATGAAGTGGAACGAAATTTATTGGATATTTCAAACTTTTTTAACAAATAAAAAACTGAAAAATTGGGCGTGCAAAATTATTCAGCCCCCTTAAGTTAATACTTTGTAGCGCCACCTTTTGCTGCAATTACAGCTGTAAGTCGATTGGGGTAGGTCTCTATCAGTTTTGCAAATCGAGAGACTGAAATTTTTGCCCATTCCTCCTTGCAAAACAGCTCGAGCTCAGTGAGGTTGGATGGAGAGCGTTTGTGAACAGCAGTTTTCAGTTCTTTCCACAGATTCTCGATTGGATTCAGGTCTGGACTTTGACTTGGCCATTCTAGCACCTGGATATGTTTATTTGTGAACCATTCCAATGTAGATTTTGCTTTATGTTTTGGATCATTGTCTTGTTGGAAGACAAATCTCCGTCCCAGTCTCAGGTCTTTTGCAGACTCCATCTTCCAGAATGGTCCTGTATTTGGCTCCATCCATCTTCCCATAAATTTTAACCATCTTCCCTGTCCCTGCTGAAGAAAAGCAGGCCCAAACCATGATGCTGCCACCACCATGTTTGACAGTGGGGATGGTGTGTTCAGGGTGATGAGCTGTGTTGCTTTTACGCCAAACATAACGTTTTGCATTGTTGCCAAAAAGTTCGATTTTGGTTTCATCTGACCAGAGCACCTTCTTCCACATGTTTGGTGTGTCTCCCAGGTGGCTTGTGGCAAACCTTAAACAACACTTTGTATGGATATCTTTAAGAAATGGCTTTCTTCTTGCCACTCTTCCATAAAGGCCAGATTTGTGCAGTATACGAATGATTGTTGTCCTATGGACAGAGTCTCCCACCTCAGCTGTAGATCTCTGCAGTTCATCCAGAGTGATCTTGGGCCTCTTGGCTGCATCTCTGATCAGTCTTCTCCTTGTATGAGCTGAAAGTTTAGAGGGGCGGCCAGGTCTTCGTAGATTTGCAGTGGTCTGATACTCCTTCCATTTCAATATTATCGCTTGCACAGTGCTCCTTGGGATGTTTAAAGCTTGGGAAATCTTTTTGTATTCGAATCCGGCTTTAAACTTCTCCACAACAATATCTCGGACCTGCCTGGTGTGTTCCTTGTTCTTCATGATGCTCTCTGCGCTTTAAACGGACCTCTGAAACTATCACAGTGCAGGTGCATTTATACGGAGACTTGATTACACACAGGTGGATTCTATTTATCATCATTAGTCATTTAGGTCAACATTGGATCATTCAGAGATCCTCACTGAACTTCTGGAGAGAGTTTGCTGCACTGAAAGTAAAGGGGCTGAATAATTTTGCACTCCCAATTTTTCAGTTTTTTATTTGTTAACAAAGTTTGAAATATCCAATAAATTTCATTCCACTTCATGATTGTGTCCCACTTGTTGTTGATTCTTCACAAAAAAATTACAGTTTTATATCTTTATGTTTGAAGCCTAAAATGTGGCAAAGGTCGAAAAGTTCAAGGGGGCCGAATACTTTTGCAAGGGACTGTATATATCTATATATATATATATATATATATATATATATATATATATATATATATATTTCAACTGCATTTTTTTGGCCTGGAGTTTGAAATTTAACAGTATTTCAAATGAACCTCACAATTTGCTTTATATTTTTATATCATTAAAGCAGATTTTGCAGCTTATGCTGTAGCCTCCACCCCATCATTAAATGTTACTTAGTTAAAATAATAAAAAATACTTACCTAAACATGCTTTCCGTGTGCTTACCTAGGAGATGGCGCTGTCCCTGATGACCTCACTGATGGATCCCTGGAAGGCCGAGGATCCCAAATCTCACTACAAGATGCTACAGAACTGTTGAACAATGCATTTTTGTAGGATTTGGCCTCCTTAGTGTTCCCATGATCCTTTACTAGGCTCAGTGACATCATCCTCTAGTCTAGGTCCTAGGCCTAGGAGGTCAGCATGCCAAGGTGCAGGGAAAGTATTTTTTACATTTTCATGCAAGGTCTAAAATTGATAAAAAATTCTAATTATTTACAAAGCACAGCAACAACCCTACAGATATATTAATACCCTCATAAATTATTAAATGTTATATGTATGTATGTATTTTATTGGACTATGTAAAGTTTTATACATTTTGCTGAAATTATTTTTTTACAGTGGCATATTAATCTATTTAAAATGTCTAAAACATGCAAAGTAAAGAATATTTTTTCTGAAAGAAATATATAACATTATACAGTAGAGATACAGCTTCTATTAGCAATTGTAGCACAAATATAATGGAATGGCAAGATGCAATGCAGGTCACCGCCTAGAGCACATCTAATTATTATCTTCAGGTTTTATTTATTCTAAAAGTTTGCTATGTAGACATTCTTCTTTTAACAGTGAAATAGTGTATTTTTTTTTTTTTGTTGGAGGGAAGAGTATTTGATGCATTTTATGTTAAGAATTTCATATTTCTCTTTACCTTTACAGAAATGGCTGTGTTATGTGGTCTTGTGATATCTCAAATAAAGCAAGAACATCAGTGCGTGTTTCCTTTGTACATTGAGATATGTTTTGATGAATGTTGATGTACATTTTCAATGCATCTTTAATTTAGGATTTGGAGTGGATAGGGTTAGCAGCCAGGGTCAATGATTGGTAAGGCTGGGTTCACATATATGCAGATTGGATGCATTTTAAACTGCATCCAATTTGCATGATGTGAATGTGACCGGCTCTTAATAGCTCAAAAAGGGTCTTGTGCATTTTTTGATTCAGGTGCAAATTCAGGCAAAAATTTGCACCTGAACCAGTGAACAGAAACGCACCGGGCCCTAGAGTGCAAACCGCTGCCGCACATATGTGTACCTGGCCTAATACCCGTTGCCAACCAGGGCGCTGATAAGGCAGTACAACCAGTCCTGTTGTACCCGGGCCCCATCAGCCAATCAGGGGGGCCCAGGCCCCATCATCTAAATAGGGGGGGGGGCAGGCCCCATCATCTAAACAGGGGGGCCCAGGGCAGCTTTATTGTTCATTTCTGCCTAATCAGGAGGGGCTCTGGAGGTGGGAGCAGAGGTGGGACTTTTTTTTTTCATTTGTGAGATATAGGCAGATAAAGTCAGCGTTGCTTTTCCACTGCACTGCACTGGGGGTAGGGTGTGGGGGCTCCATCAGGAGGGCTGTATGGAGTCCCATGATTTCTAACAGAGGCCCTGTTGCCAACACATCAAAATGTATCAAAACATATATTATATGTGTTAAGCTGCGATGTCATTTTTTGGACCCAGACATATCGCACTTTTCAAAAGCACTTCACTGCAGTGCTGAGACACAAACTATATTATATAAATGGCCCCTAAATGATCACCCAGAAATCTGAATTTCAGTTTAAAAAAATCGTAGTGACTCACAAGCTGAGAGCCTGCAGTAGTGGCTAATCTGTGACAGTAATGATGGAACAAAGATTGTGCTGTCTGGAGAGAAAAGCAGATGAAGGCATTGTCAGGGAGATTATTGTGATCTCTGGGAGAGGGAATACCTACCTGGAAGTGTTACTTAGCATTTAACTGGAAGAAATATATTTAGCCCACGTTCACATTGGTCCGATTTGACATGCAATTTGACATGTTAAATCTCATGTCAAATCAAAGCCAATTGCCGGCAATAGCATCGTTGGAATCAGTGCTACGCCGACTTTCGGGCGCTGCACTGATTCCCAAAAGTAATTTCTACACTACTTTTGGTGACTTCCGAGGGCAATTTCCCAAAAGACATCAGTGCAGGAACCCACACAGATGTCTGTGAAATCGCCCCTGAAGTCGGACTTAAAATGCCTCTATAGCTGAACTTGCAAGATTTCAAACCGGCCTCATTGTGAACCTAGGCTAAAGCCCCGTACACGTGATAAGAAAATCTGTAGGGAAAATTCATCCGACGACCGATCTGACGATTTTCGGATTGTTTGTATGGTGCTTTCGACAGCCAACTCCGACTTTTCAGCTGGCAAAATCCTGATGTGCAGGCTATAACATTTTTGTCGTCCGTAATACATTGTCTGATTTTCGTCTCATTAGTACAGATTTCGATGGAAAAAAATCTTAAGAGCAAGACTAGGCATGCTCAGAGACAAAAGAACACATACAAAGCAATCCAACACATGACATCACTTCTGAAGTAGAATTCTGTCGTACGGGAAAATACGTATGAAAATAGCCTCTTCACTTTCCACATCAGACTAGCATGCCACAAAAAACGGACGACAGATCGTTCGATAATCTGATCATGTGTACGGGGCAATGAATTTCCGCCGACCGGTCGTCCATCTTTTGTCCAGAGTGGTGTTTTGTTGGTTGGAATGTGCTCTAGACTGCACACAAATTTTCCCCCACAACAGAATTCTACTTCAGAAGTGATGTCATGTGTTGGTTTGCTTTCTTTGTGTTCTTTCTTCTCTGAGCATGCCCAGACTTGCTCTTAAGATTTTTCCCTGTCGAAATCTGTGCTGACTGCAAGAAAATCGGACGTGTTTTGACGGAGGACAAAAAATTTATAGCCTGCACACCAGAATTTTTTCGGCCGAAAAGTCGGAGTCGGTTGTCGGAAGCATCATACTAACAAGCCGAAAATCGGCAGATCAGTCGTCGGACGGAAATTCCTGGCTAAATTTCGACTCGTGTCTTTAAGCTGGATACACACTATACAATTGTCTTTAGATGTTTTCCTTTAGATTTACTAAAACCATATAATATGAGGTCAAATCGAAACACTTTCAATTTGTATGCAATCAGGCACGCCCTTGTACTACATAGTTGAAGGTAAATCTAAAGGAAATCTAACAGCAAAAGTTGTATAGTGTGTATCCAGCTTTAATGACAGGTCCACTTTAAGGCAGCCATGAGCTCTGAAGCACCTGACTGCTATCTGCTGTAGTCTCCACACCTGATTAATGTGAAAGCTCAGCCCCATTCTTCAGAATTATGGCAGTTTGCATGTTGTTCCTTGCTAGCTTGGTCCTGTCAGGGGGTGAGATAATATATCAGATTTCTTGTGTATCTCTAAAGTTTAATTATATTTATTGAGGAAAAGATACTTGGTACAAGGGATAATCTTTGCTTTAACCTGCAACCTTTAAGCTGCTGGTATTACAATACCATTATAAACAATACAGCCCATATCATTGCTGAACATTTACAAGCAACTATATATATATATATATATATATATATATATATATATATATATTTTAGTGTTTTTTGTTTTTTCTTTTGATTTTTTTTTTTTTTAAATGCATCCTTGATTGGGAAGCAGCAAAAAAATATTGCAGTGTTTCTTGTCTCTATTTGAAAGCACACAATTGAGAAATGGATGTAATAATTTTGGAAAACGTCAAAAAAAAAAAAACAGGGGGTTGCTACAGGCAACTGCTCTGCTTTAGTAGCTTTAACTGATTAGATATTGCTTTATTCCAACAATAGAGCTTACTTATTCTTACCTACGTACAGCTATCTTCAAGCTGACACCGTCTGATGGGTCCCCTTCACTGATCTCCAGCAAGCGGTTTGCATCTCGTGACACCAGTGGTAAGTGCCTAATGTGCGTCTGACCCCTTTGCCTGTAATAATTCCATACATGACAATAAAACATTGCTTTTAGATGAAATCTACAAATTCTCAGATAATCCAACTTTATGTTGTGATAGTTTAAACCACTTCAGCTCTCACACCTGTACACCCCCCCATTGAACCAGAGCAATTTGTACATTTCTACTATGGACATAATTATTCTCATCGTTTGTCATTACTAAAGATAACAAAGTAATAAAAATCATGTTTTTTTTTTTTTTTTTTTTTTTTTGTTAAAAAAAGACAAGCAAAAAAAAAAAAAAAAAAAGACAAGCGAGGCTTATTTGCAATTTCAATTTTTTTTTTTTTTAACAAATTGCCCAAAAAGTAGCAAAACGAAAAAAATTAAATTTTCTCACCAGTGTTTTTGTTTTTTAAATTTTGCACTTTTTTTTTTTTTATTTAGACTGCATGTACACTGTAAATCGATAGACTCCTACAGAAGTTTAGCAGCAGAAAAAAGTAGTAAAAAGCAGCGCTTTTGCGTGTGTTTGTGCATCTGATGTTCATTTATTCTGGCCAATAAGAATGTATTAACTTGTCTAGAATTACCATGCGTTTAGGTGCTTTTGAGCGTTTTTTTTTTTTTTTTTTTTTTTTTTTTTATGCTCAAAAGCTCTTCTCCCTCTAAATGCCTATAGTGTTAATGGACACATAAGCTAAAGCCTCATACAAACGATAAGAATATCGAAGGATTGCCTGTTTTTTTGCATCCTAGTCTCATATCGAAAATGAGGTTACAAAAATTCTTGTAAAATAGAATACATCTTCAGAAGTGATGTAATGTGTTTTATTGTAATGAATTCTTTAATTTCTTAACATGCGCGATCTTGGTCACTCGATATCTTATTTCTTTTTTTTCTTCCCTTTTTTTTTTTTTTTATTTTTATTGTACTGATTAAACGAAAATCGTTCGTTTTGGTATCGTATGAGAATATTTTCATGCTTGTCCCTTCGCATAATTTAGCATAAACTGTTGCAATCTGCTCTTGAAAGCTGTGTACAAACGATAAGGTTACAGTGTGATCGCTTGGAAAGCGTTTTTTTTTTTTTTGTCAATTTCTTTTTATTGCTTTTAAAAGAGAAACATAAACACACGCAAGACGGAACATACAAAAGAAAAAAAAAATTGCCTTGCAGGGCGGAATATAAAAAACAAAAAACATCAAAAGCACACAACTCCCATTCCCTCCCCAGCCAGGTTCACCACCCTACAGGCAACTTCACCATCCCAGGACATAAGTCCCACTTAGGAGACGTAAATAATCAATGCTATAATACATACATATGCAGCCTCTAGGATGGTAATGTGATTGAGCACATAGTCTGGTGCCTCCTACATCACTTTTAATCAAATTCTTGACCAAGTATCCATTAATTAGACTACCTTATGCGATGGAGGCAGTGCTCTCCAGTCAGCTCTTCCACACCTTATCAAACTTCTTTGGGCAGCCTCTGCTCAAATATGTGGCTTTATAGAACGGAGTCCCCTTATTCACAAATTCTTTCCAATAAGATATAGAGGGTGTCATTGGCTTTTTCCAATAGAGGATCAGCGCCTTGCAAGCATAGAATAGAAGCAGACTAAGTAATGTATGCTGGGCCCTAGTTGATGCCAGGTTCTCCACTAGACCATTCAGACAGGTTTACATGGTCATAGGCACTGGCACAGAGGTGATCTCCATGACACAACACGTAACAGCAGTCCAGAACTCCTGAGCTGCCGGACAGTGCCAAAATATGTAACTAAAGTTAGCCGGAGCGTATGAGCAGCGGCGGCGCCAACACTCCGCCGAGATCCCTGGGTACATTTTAGATAGACTTGCAGGAGTATAGTATATCCTATGCAGGAATTTGAATTGAATGAACCAATCCCTTGCAGATACTAAATGTGCAAAGGGAAAACTCCATACATCATCCCAATCCTCTCCTCCCAAGTCCAAAACCTCCCTCACCCATTGTTCCCTACACCTGGCTAGCCAGGGGGGGGGGGGGGGGGGTGGGAGAGAAACTGGGAGCAATTCCATATATAATTCCGACAACAGCTGTGTTTATTGGCTTCATCCAGTATGACGTTCTCCAAGGCAGAGGGCTTAATTTCCACCCTGGTTGTGCCAAACTGGGAGATGAATGCGTGTCTCAGTTAAAGGTAACTGAAGAGATACGGGTTGGACAAGCTAAATCTTTGTTTCAGATCGGCAAATTTAGATAATTTGCCACCCCCGTTGATATCACCCAAGGTCTTAACCCCTTTGTATACCCATGTAACAGGATCCGGTATGGAGAAAAAATTAGGAAAACCGGGACTCAACCACAGTGGCCAGGCCAGCGATAGAGAGCCAGAAGCAGACGCCAGCAAATTCGGAGTATTATCCCAGGCCTTATTGGCAGCTCGCACTGTCCCTGTTAGGGGAAATTTGGCCCCAGCACCAAAATACACCAGAAGACTAAAGGCCCGTACACACGTACTGATTGTCAGCCGTAAAGATTTGGCCGACGACCGATCGGCCGATTGTAGGCTTGTTAGTATGATGCTTCCGACAGCGCATTTTCGGCCGAACAGAATCTGTCGTGCAAGCATTAAAATTTTTGTTGGCCAACACCAGAACGGCCGATTGTTCGCCAGTCAGTACAGATTTCGGCCGACAGACAGCAGACTTGCAAGACTGGGCATTCTCAAAAAAGAAAAAAGACAAGGAAAGTTAACCATCACATGACATCACTTCTGCAGTCGGCTGTTGTTGGCCGACAAAATTTGTGTGCAGTCTTTTGCACTTTTCAACAGACAAGACAGCCCTCGGACAAAAGACGGCCGATCGTTCGGCCGACGATCGGTACGTGTGTACGGGGCTTAAGGCTCTCATATGAACCCAGCATAGCTGCTTCTAACACTGTGGCAGAATCCCCATCATCTCCAAGGAGCCATCTGCGCGCAAAAACTCCCTGGCCAGCCAAAAAATATTTGTAAAAATCTGGCAATGCAAGACCCTCTTGTCCCCAGGGCTCCTGAAGAGCCCAGAGACCTATCCTGGGAGTTGTTTCCCCCTCTGAATGAACCAATTAAGCCATGCACCCGGCGGAAAAAGTAACGTGGGACCCATATTGGAGGATTGTGGAGAAAATATAGAAAAACCCGGGGGATCTTCATTTTTAAGAGGTTTGTTCGTCCCAAAACCGACAAAGGGAGATTCTTCCATACCTCCGACCTTCTTTTAAGGAGTTTCAGCAGAGGCAGCAGATTCAAATTAAGGTAGCCCGCCACTCTTGCAGAAATGTGAACCCCTAAATTTATGAAGCCAGTAATCTATTGCAATGGCAGCGCTGCATCAGCCGCTGCCCTAGTGCCTGGGTCAAGCGGAATAATGATTGATTTATCCCAGTTCACTTTAGGCTGGAAAATTCGCAAATGTGTCCAAAATATCAAAAACTGCTCTGAGACGAACCCGGATCCTGTAAAAACAATAACATGTCATCCGCATACAACGCCAGGCATTCTCTGATGGAGCCAACCTCCAATGCACCTACCTCAGAGGAGGAGCCCGACGCCACAGCCAATGCTTTGATCATCAAAGATAAAAGGAAGGGCAACAATGGGCAAACCTGCCTGGTCCCCCTGCCAACCCCCAAAGAATGGAGATATCGAGGACCCTATTTTTAACACCGGAGCTCATTACACAAGACACCCACTAAAAGTAACTTGGACCAAATCCCATACACTTCAACACTGCTTTCATATACCCCCAATCCAAAGAATCAAAGGCCTTGGCTATGTGCAGCAACACCACCACCCTAGTCCCCACCGTTTTATGCAGGTGAGTAAAAAGGCGACGGAGATTAGTGTTAGTGGACATCCCTGGCATGAAGCCGGTTTGATCAATATCTACTAGGGCTGGAAGCACCGCCGACAGCCTAGTACCCGGGACCTTCATAAGGATTTTTAGATCAGCATTGAGGAGGGCTATTGGCCTATAGGAGGAGCAGCATTAATGATCCTTGCCCAGTTTAGGCAGGAGAAGCACATATGCTTCCAACATAAATTATGGCAACACCTCATGTTAAAAGCAATATGAGTATAGTGATTGCAATCTGGATGCTAGCGTATCAAAGTACTGTTGATACCACTCTACCAGGAACCCATCTGGGCCTGGAGATTTGTGCTGGGGGAACGAAAGAATAGCTGCCTCCTATTTCTTTAAGAGTAATGTCCCTATCGAGCCAGGCACTGTTATCCGCTTCCAAAACTGGTATAGGAAGATCAGGGAGAAGACCCATCAACTCTGCCCCATCATATACAATTATTGGGGAATATATACCCCTGAGTAATACTCTACAAAGATATTCATAATGGCCTCAGGATCCTTAACCAACTCCCCCGCTTGGGAACAAATACAGGGAACGCTGCCAATATTTTGCCATTTTTGTCACCCATTCCAAAAAGGGACTCCGCTCTATGAAGCAAGGTAGTATCAAACAAGGCAAGCTGACGCTTGGCTCCCTCTAGGGCTGCATAAGTTTAATTACTCCAGGGGCAGCTGCACATTCCCCCTCCCAGCCAGTGGTGTATGTAGGTTTTGTGCTGCCCTAGGCCTGACTAAACTTGGGCACCCCCTAATTTAAATACGACCCACCCCTTCATGTAAAGGCCCCACCCCTTCCTGTTTATGACCCACCCTGTCATCTGAAAACCACAACCACAGTATATCAGTGCCCATAAGTTCAGCCTCATTACTGCCCATCCGTGCAGTCTCATTACTGCCCATCAGTGCAGCATATCAGTGCGGCCTCATCAGAGGCCACCAGTACAGCCCCATCAGGGGCCACCAGTGCATCATATCAGTGCCCATCAGTGCTGCCTTATCAGTGCAGCTTATCAGTGCCATCTCATCAGAGGCCATCAGTGTGCCCATCAGTGAAAAATATCAGTGCCCATCAGGACAGCATATCAGTGCAGCCCCATCAGTGAAGCTTATCAGTGCCGCCTCGTGCCCATCAGTGCAGCATATCAGTGCTGCCTTATCATTGCTGCCTCATTAGTGCCCATCAGTGCAGTTTATCAGTACGCACCACTGCCGCCTCATCAGTGCCCATCAGAGCAGCATATTAGTGCCCATCAGTGCAGCATATCAGTGCCCATCAGTGCAGCATATCAATGCTGCCTTATTAGTGCAGCCCCATCAGTGCAGCTTATTAGTGACAACTCATCAGTGGCCATCAGTGCCCATTAATACAGCTCATGTCACGGGATTAGTAAGATTGCTCCTTTCTTCTAAGAAATTTGGACTTGTGTTTGCTGCCACTGATTGTAATCATAGGATTATTTCACTTATGCGTATAATGACTAGGAAGTCTATAGTCATTATATAAATAAGTGAAATAATCATTGGCAGCAAACACAAGTCCAAATATCCTAAAAGAAAGGAGTAACCTTACCAATCCAGTGACATATTGCGATAGCAGGTCCAAAATATTGCCATCATATACAATTAAAAGTCTTAAAGAGGAAGTAAACCCTAGAAAAAAAAAGGAGAAAAAAAAGGAGAAAAAAAAAACCTGTGAAGACAAAGACATAATGAGCTAGTATGCATCTTATACTAGCTCATTATGAAATACTTACCTTAAAACAAAGCCCTCAAAGTGCCGCCCACTCAGCGACAGGGCGGCCGACATGTCCCTCGGCCCTGCTTTCTTGTTCGTGTCCTCTGGCCATCTGATTGGCCGGAGGCCCGATTACATCACTCCCGTGCATGCATGCGGGAGCCGCCGTTCACGGCACTGGGCTCTGAAGGAACGGCACGGGTGGCCGTTCCTTCAGTGCGCATGCGCCGATGATGTCATCGGCTGCATGCACTGTAAATATCTCCTAAACGGTGCATGTTTAGGAGATATTTATAGGCTTACCTATAGGTAAATGTCAACAAAGTGGGTTTACAACCACTTTAATTGTATATGATGCAATTCAGTATGCTCGCTCAAGGACAAGGATGTTTAAAGAAATTATATTATTGACATGATGCCTGCCATACCTGGGGGCAGAGGAGGATAGGTGGAGCATTAGACTGTAGTGCCACACTTATTAGCATTGGCGGCCGTCGGGCCAGTTGTATTAAGGGTGGTCAGCAGCCTGCAGTCTGTCCAAATGTCCTCACCGGCCAGTATTATCATACCGGCAGGTAGCAGTGTGACTGCTTTATAGGGGTGCCAGACTGACTTGCCTCCTGGACCCTGCCCTCTGGCCCAATTCGCCCCATAAGACTGGCACTATACTAAAAGTGTAGCGCAAGCCAGCGGGAACCCTTTTCGTGCGGGAGCCAGGAGAAGGCTGTTTTATTTTTTTCGTGCAGTTTGCAGCTTTTTTGCTGCCCCCTGCAAAGTGCCGCCCTAGGCCTGGGCCTTGTTGGCCTAGGCCAAGATACAGCACTGCTCCCAGCCTATGTTCCTCCATCTGCAAGGCCTCCCTCTCCGCATTATAGTCTTTACGTACTGCCTTAATGGCCTATATGTACTGTCCCTGCATTACAGCTCCAAATGTGTCCCAAACCACCGTATCTGCCGCAGAGGAAGAATTTTTATCCCAAAAACTGGACATAGGAGATTGTACTTCCTCCACTCCTGGCTGTCAGCGAGAGAGTCGTCAATAAAGGTTCGTGATCTGACAAACCAGCCGCCAGATAGGAGACAACATAAACTAAATGCAAACAACTGGTGTTGGCAAACTTGAGATTAATTCTGGATGCCGTTTTATGTGGTCGAGACAAACCTGAGTAACTCTAAACACCAGAGTTCTTCCACCGCCACAGCTCAGTAATCTGAGCAGCAGATATCCAGAAGAGATCAGTGGAAGCCAGTTTCTGCGGGTTAAAGGTATGTAGTCCGCCGTCCAGAATAGCATTAAAGTCACCAGCCAGGAGAAGAGGAGGATGCAAATAAGGAGCCAACGTCACTAATCATATAATAATAATAATAATAATACTAATTGCGGCTGAAAGGGTGGTGGTAAGTAAATGCTAGCAATCGCCATTGTTGTTTGATACATACCCAGCACTAGAATAACATATCACCCTCCTGGATCAGAGATCACCTTCCGGATGGAGCAAGGTATACTCTTACTGAGCAAAATAGTTACTCCCCTGCAGAGCCTGACTGGCCTACCGGTAGGTCGCCTTCCCTGGGGCTGCTTCAGTGTTTCTAACCCCCCAACCCATATATGTTGGTTATGGGCAGTGGCGCCCGTAAACAGTATGGCTGCGGGCCAACAGTGCAACTACGCATGCACTGTTCCCTAAGCCTGCCAGGCTCAGGAAAGCTTATACACACTCGGGCTGAGCAGTCGCTGGCCACCACCTGCAGCATGTCCGCAGTCGCTGGTCACCACCTGCAGCATGTCCGCAGTCGTTGGCCACCACCTGCAGCATGTCCGCAGCCTCTGACCATCTCTTGTCTTTTATCATGTCTGCATTAATGTCTAAACTGCTGGCAACAAAAGTGAGTACACCCCTAAGTGAAAATGTTTAAATTGGGTCCAATTAGCCATTCTCCCTCCCCGGTGTCATGTGACTCGTTACAAGGTCTCAGGTGGAAATGGGGAGCAGGTGTGTTAAATTTGGTGTTATCGCTCTCACATATTCCTACTGGTCACTGTAAGTTCAACATGGCAAAGAATTCTTGGAGGATCTAAAAAAAAAATTGTTGCTCTATATAAAGATGGCCTAGGCTATAAGAAGATTGCCATGACCCTGAAACTGAGCTGCAGCATGGTGGCCAAGATCATACATCTGTTTAACATGACAGGTTCCACTCAAAACAGGGCTCGCCATGGTCGACCAAAGAAGTTGAGTGCACGTGCTTAGCGTCGTATCCAGCGGTTGTCTTTGTGAAATAGTTATATGAGTGCTGCCAGCATTGCTTCAGAGGTTGAAGAGGTGGGGGGTCAGCCTGTCAGTGCTCAAACCATACGCTGCACACTGCATCAAATTGGTCTGCATGGATATCATCCCAGAAGGAAGCCTCTTCTAAAGATGATGCACAAGAAAGCCCGCAAACAGTTTGCTGAAGACAAGCAGACTAAGGACATGGATTACTGGAACCATGTCCTGTGGTCTAATGAGACCAAGATATATTTATTTGGTTCAGATGGTGTCAAGCGTGTGTGGCTGCAGGTGAGGAGTACAAAGACAAGTGTGTCTTGCCTACAGTCATGCGTGGTGGTGGGGGTGTCATGGTCTAGGGCTGCATGAGTGCTGCCGGCACTGGGGAGCTACAGTTCATTGAGGGAACCATGAATGCCAACATGTACTGTGACATACTGAAGCAGAGCATGATCCCCTTCCCTTCGGAGACTGGGCCGCAGGGCAGTATTCGAACATAACCCCAAGATGTTATAACACACCTCCAAGATGATCATTGCGTTGCCAAAGAAGCTGAGGGTAAAGGTGATGGACTGGTCAAGCATGCCTCCAGACCTAAACCCTATTGAGCATCTATGGGGCATCCTCAAACGGAAGGTGTAGGAGCACAAGGTCTCTAATATACACAAGCTCCATGATGTCTTCATATAGGAGTGGAAGAGGACTCCAGTGGCAACACTGTGAAGCTCTGGTGAACTCCATGCTCAAGAGGGTTAAGGCAGTGCTGGAAAATAATGGTGGCCACACAAAATATTGACGCTTCGGGCCCATTTTGGACATTTTCACTTAGAGGTGTACTCACGTTTGTTTCCAGCGGTTTAGACATTTGATGTCAGTCAGGGGTCCGATCTGTCCGCTGCAATGTCGCAGTCCCACAAAAAATCGCAGATCGCCGCCATTACTAGTAAAAAAGATTAAAAATGGCATACAATTGTGTTTTTGTTTTTTTTTGGGAATGTCATATAGCAGAATGTGAAAAATTTGTTTTTTTTTTTTTTTTCAAAATTGTCGTGTTTTTTTTTTTTTATAGCACAAAAAATAAAAATCGCACAGGTGATTAAATACCACCAAAAGAAAGCTCTATTTGTGGGAAAAAGGACGTAAATTTTTTTTGGGTACAGCATCGCATGACTACGCAGTGCCGAATCGCAAAATAGGGCCTGGTCAGGAAGAGGGTAAAATCTTTGGGGGCTGAAGTGGTTAATGGCTGTGTGTTATCAAATTTACACATTTAGTGCCAGTTCACACTGAAGCAGCACGACTTCGGGGGGCGACCTGTGAAGTCGCGTGCACCGTGACTTCAGCGCGACTTGCACGGACTTCATATAATGAATGTCTATGCAAGTCGCTCCGAGGTCGCCCCGAAGTAGTACAGGACACTTTTTCTAAGTCGGAGCTACTTGTGTCGCTCCTATTAGAACGGGTCCTGTAGCAGTCAATGGACCGCGACTTGTCAGGCTGACAAGTCGCGACAGTGTGAATGGGCTCTTATAAAAGCTGTAAAGTCACTACTTTACATTGTAGCAAAGTGACATTTCTTCAGTGTTGTCACATGAAAAGATATAATAAAACATTTACAAAAATGTAAGGGGTGTACTTTTGTGAGATACCGTGTGTGTGTGTGTGTATAGTTAGATAGATCTATCTATCCTAATCTATCTACTTTCAAATCTATATAATGTATAATACACTCTTCGAGTGTGCTTTAAAATACTGTACATGTTTTTCCTTTTTATGAACAAGAAAATATGATGACGCTATGCTGTTGGGCTGGTATGAAATTATTCCCAGTCCGGCCCTGCTATATGAGGAGTAAGAAGCATGGAACATACGCTGTATCCATGGCCTACGTAACAATAGTATTTTAACTGACTAAGCCATAATAATATTTTAAAATGGCGACTTATCCAGGAAGACTGAGTCAAGCAACCAGCCCTGCCCCTGTATTCCAAAGAAGCTGCAAAGAAAAATAAGATTATGACAGAGTTGCACAATATCCCCACATGGTGGCGCCTGCTGTAATACCTAATAAAACAATATTAGCAACCTGGCATTCAGTTTATACCATACCCAAAACCCATAAGTCACTGGAAGTAGCTAGCACTTTGGCAGATGTTGATCATCTGCAGTCGTCCTGTGGCAAAAATTTCATACAGAAAATAACAAAAAAGGGTAGAAAAGCAAAAAAAAAAAAAATGAATTTCAAAAACTGCGGACCAATCTAGGAGCTCCTGCAAAATGGTACAGGACAGTCAGCATATACCCCTGCCTTCCAGCAGGGTGAGCAGCCCTAGTCCAAAACAGACAGTTATGTCACCACTTATGAGGATGGTGGTAAACATAAGGAGGAATCCATGTAACCATTAAGAAAATAAAGGAAACATTATTGCATAGGTGTTGCATCAAGGACCCAGCAGGCCTTTATTCCAGCCTGGAGACACCCAAAGACTTGTGACACAGATATAATTGTATTCAAGTAAGATTAAATGGAATCCAGCCAGCCAATCTGTGGCGTCTCCTGCAGATTTAAAGAACAGTACCTTGATATTCCACCCGTAGCGGCGTTTGAAAGCGGTATTTTTAGTCTGATTGTCTCATTCTGTGCACTAGGCATAACATGGAGGCAGAAGAAAAAATGCTCAGATGTGTGCATGAGGCCTTTAAATGTGGCACTAAGAAAAATTAACAAAACAAAAATGGAAAAAGTTAAATATTAATAGATAAGATAGAAATGAACAAAAAGTTGTTGAAGGTAGAGGGTAAAAGGAGTTAAACAGAGACCCATTTCATTAAGGCTCCATTCACACCTGGGCGTTTTCAGCTCCAAAAACGCTCAAAAGAAACGCTTCCAAAACGCCCAACAAGTAAAACCCCATTCATTTAAATGGCCCCTGTTCACATCTGAGCGTTTTGCAAAACGCCTGTAGCTGAAAAAAGTACATGAGCTTCTTTTTGGGCTGATTACCAGCGTTTTTGATAGATGTCAATGAAAAACGCCTGAAAAAATCGCGGTAAAAATCGCGGTAAAAACCGCTACGCTCAAGTGTGAATGCAGCCTAAAATAAAAAATCAAAACTTGTCAGGTTGCTTTTTACTGTCTGCATTTGCAGGTGGAAACTCACCCTTTAGGCTAGGTTTGCACCTATGCCTTTTTAGTGCGATTTGCGTTATGCAGAAACGCACTACAATCCATTTAACATAAGGTTTCCCATGGGACACGTTCATATCTGTGTTTTTCAGCGAGTACGTTTTTGGAAAGGTTCAGGGACTTTTATTTTCCTACAGCAGATTGCATTTTGCATGTAAAAGACTTCAGTGGACCCACACCAAAAACGCAGGTGTTGCGTTTTTGCATGCGCTTTTTTTTTATTAAACTGTGAAAAGCGGAGCTCCAAAATGGGTAAACCCCCAAAAGGTGCCAAATGTGGCAGCGGAGGGGGCAGAGAAAGCAAGCAAGCAGAGCTTCCCTTTTTTGGGTGGAGCTCCGCTTACACAATCGATGACTCATCAGCTGTCAGCGGGATTCCCCGCTGACAGCTGAATGTAAACCAAAGAATGCCAGCATTTCAAAAAAACTTTAGAAAAAACTGTGTGGGGGACTTTTCCTTTATTAAAAAAAAAAATGTCTCTGTGTTTGTTTCTTTTTGACACTTTTTTTGGGTGAATGAGTAGGGGTACAATGTATCCCATATCACATAAGGGGTGCGGGATTCCGATAAGCCCCCAGATTCTGCGAAGCTCCTCGCCTACAGACCCCCCCCCCCCCCACAACCACTGGCCAGGGTGGTGGGGAAGAGGCCCTTGTTCCCATCAACATGGGAACAAGGTGCTTTGGGGGGGCGGCGCTCCCCTTGCCCAAGGCACCCCCCAATGTTGAGGAAATGTGGCCTGGTATGGTTCATATGGTTCAGGGGGGGTGCTCCCATTTGTTTCCCCCCCCCCTTTCCTGGCATGCCGGGCTGCATGCTTGGATATGGGTCTTGTACAAATTGGGGGGGGTCCCCATGCAGTCTTTTTTTTTTTTTTTTTTTTTTTTTTTTTCATTCAGCTGTCAGCAGGGAACTTATGACACTGTAAGGAAGGAGAGAGAGAGAGTAGTGCTGCTGCCCTTAAGCACAGAGCTGGATCAAGATCAGGCTCAGGTAAGTATTTAGGATTTTTGCCTTTACAACCAATGTAAGCTCTTTTAGTTTGGTTTTATTCTATTAATTTCTGGTTTTGTCTTGCCCTCAGAGGTGAAGTGCGGCATTCAGAGAAAGAAGCAGATAGCTGAAAGCTTTTTCCAACAAAACTCACGTATCATTGGGGGAGAGGATGCTGAGGCAGGGGAACAGCCTTGGACGGTAGGTAGAATGAAAGAAGCATGGATGTTCTAGGGGGAAATAAAAGAAAGTATGTCAACAGAATGTATAAAATGTATGAAATAATTGTATCCAGGAAATGTCAGACGTCAACCCAGGTATATGTAAACCCTCAGCTTGTAAAACAGCCCTTTAAGCCCCCATTCACACTAGGGCGACTCACGAGGCGACTTGTGTCGCCCCAGGTCGCCCCAGGTCGCTTGACATGACCAGACCAATGTAAATGAATCAGTGCCGTCTTAATTGCCGCTATTAAGGTCGCTCCGACTTCAGAAAAGGGTCCTGTACTACTTTCAGGCGACCAGTGATCCGACCTGTCCCATATACTTCAATGGGAGTCGCCTCCTTATCTTAATTGAAGCGACCTGTAATCCGACTTGTCATCCGACTTTGCTAAAAAATGGCAGTGAACAAGAAAAGAGCATAATTTTCTTGCAGGCATTAGCGGTCATTTTTTTAGGCAGGCATGTCATTTTTTGGATTTCGTTTCTGGGGGGTCTAAAAAGTGTCCCTGTCAAGTTTCAGCTCTGTAGCATGTCCAGAACCCCTAAAAAAAATTCATTTTTCTTTTAATTTTTTGTAGTGTCTTTACCAGCTGTCTTTTATTCTTGCAGGCATTCATCAGCGGTCATTTTTTTAGGCAGGCATGTCATTTTTTGGATTTCGTTTCTGGGGGGTCTACAAAGTGTCCCTGTCAAGTTTCAGCTCTGTAGCATGTCCAGAACCCCTAAAAAAAATCATTTTTCTTTTAATTTTTTGTAGTGTCTTACCAGCTGTCTTTTTTTCTTGCAGGCATTTAGCGGGCATTTTTTTAAGCAGGCATGTCATTTTTGGGATTTCGTTTCTGGGGGGTCTAAAAAGTGTCCCTGTCAAGTTTCAGCTCTGTAGCATGTCCAGAACCCCTAAAAAACAGCATTTTTACTATATTTTCAGGGATACGGCTTCTCTGCGGCTGGCTTTTTTTCTTGCAGGCATTTAGCGGGCATTTTTTTAGGCAGGCATGTCATTTTCTGGATTTAGTGTCTGGGGGGTCTAAAAAGTGTACCTGTCAATTTTCAGCTCTGTAGCATGTCCAGAACCCCTAAAAAACAGCATTTTTACTATATTTTCAGGAATACGGCTTCTCTGCAGCTGGCTTTTTTTCTTGCAGGCATTTAGCGGGCATTTTTTTAGGCAGGCATGTCATTTTCTGGATTTAGTGTCTGGGGGGTCAAAAAAGTGTCCCTGTTAAGTTTCAGCTATGTAGCATGTCCAGAACCCCTAAAAAAAATCATTTTTCTTATAATTTTTTGTAGTGTCTTACCAGCTGTCTTTTTTTCTTGCAGGCATTTAGCGGGCATTTTTTTAGGAAGGCATGTCATTTTCTGGATTTAGTGTCTGGGGGGTCTAAAAAGTGTACCTGTCAATTTTCAGCTCTGTAGCATGTCCAGAACCCCTAAAAAACAGCATTTTTACTATATTTTCAGGAATACGGCTTCTCTGCGGCTGGCTTTTTTTCTTGCAGGCATTTAGCGGGCATTTTTTTAGGCAGGCATGTCATTTTCTGGATTTAGTGTCTGGGGGGTCTAAAAAGTGTACCTGTCAATTTTCAGCTCTGTAGCATGTCCAGAACCCCTAAAAAACAGCATTTTTACTATATTTTCAGGAGTACGGCTTCTCTGCGGCTGGCTTTTTTTCTTGCAGGCATTTAGCGGGCATTTTTTTAGGCAGGCATGTCATTTTCTGGATTTAGTGTCTGGGGGGTCTAAAAAGTGTACCTGTCAATTTTCAGCTCTGTAGCATGTCCAGAACCCCTAAAAAACAGCATTTTTACTATATTTTCAGGAATACGGCTTCTCTGCAGCTGGCTTTTTTTCTTGCAGGCATTTAGCGGGCATTTTTTTAGGCAGGCATGTCATTTTCTGGATTTAGTGTCTGGGGGGTCAAAAAAGTGTCCCTGTTAAGTTTCAGCTATGTAGCATGTCCAGAACCCCTAAAAAAAATCATTTTTCTTATAATTTTTTGTAGTGTCTTACCAGCTGTCTTTTTTTCTTGCAGGCATTTAGCGGGCATTTTTTTAGGCAGGCATGTCATTTTTGGGATTTAGTGTCTGGGTGTCTAAAAAGTGTACCTGTCAACTTTCAGCTCTGTAGCATGTCCAGAACCCCTAAAAAACAGCATTTTTACTATATTTTCAGGAATACGGCTTCTCTGCGGCTGGCTTTTTTTCTTGCAGGCATTTAGCGGGCATTTTTTTAGGCAGGCATGTCATTTTCTGGATTTAGTGTCTGGGGGGTCTAAAAAGTGTACCTGTCAATTTTCAGCTCTGTAGCATGTCCAGAACCCCTAAAAAACAGCATTTTTACTATATTTTCAGGAATACGGCTTCTCTGCAGCTGGCTTTTTTTCTTGCAGGCATTTAGCGGGCATTTTTTTAGGCAGGCATGTCATTTTCTGGATTTAGTGTCTGGGGGGTCAAAAAAGTGTCCCTGTTAAGTTTCAGCTATGTAGCATGTCCAGAACCCCTAAAAAAAATCATTTTTCTTATAATTTTTTGTAGTGTCTTACCAGCTGTCTTTTTTTC
The DNA here is from genome assembly GCF_965119305.1 of Pelophylax lessonae. Classification (NCBI taxonomy): domain Eukaryota; kingdom Metazoa; phylum Chordata; class Amphibia; order Anura; family Ranidae; genus Pelophylax; species Pelophylax lessonae. Next base: position 502,245,903 of record NC_138771.1, read on the forward strand.
TTGCAGGCATTTAGCGGGCATTTTTTTAGGCAGGCATGTCATTTTCTGGATTTAGTGTCTGGGGGGTCTAAAAAGTGTACCTGTCAATTTTCAGCTCTGTAGCATGTCCAGAACCCCTAAAAAACAGCATTTTTACTATATTTTCAGGAGTACGGCTTCTCTGCGGCTGGCTTTTTTTCTTGCAGGCATTTAGCGGGCATTTTTTTAGGCAGGCATGTCATTTTCTGGATTTAGTGTCTGGGGGGTCTAAAAAGTGTACCTGTCAATTTTCAGCTCTGTAGCATGTCCAGAACCCCTAAAAAACAGCATTTTTACTATATTTTCAGGAATACGGCTTCTCTGCGGCTGGCTTTTTTTCTTGCAGGCATTTAGCGGGCATTTTTTTAGGCAGGCATGTCATTTTCTGGATTTAGTGTCTGGGGGGTCAAAAAAGTGTCCCTGTTAAGTTTCAGCTATGTAGCATGTCCAGAACCCCTAAAAAAAATCATTTTTCTTATAATTTTTTGTAGTGTCTTACCAGCTGTCTTTTTTTCTTGCAGGCATTTAGCGGGCATTTTTTTAGGCAGGCATGTCATTTTTGGGATTTAGTGTCTGGGTGTCTAAAAAGTGTACCTGTCAACTTTCAGCTCTGTAGCATGTCCAGAACCCCTAAAAAACAGCATTTTTACTATATTTTCTGTAATATGGCTTCTCTGCGGCTGGCTTTTTTTCTTGCAGACATTTTACGGGCATTTTTTGGGTGTCTTTGGAGGCATGTGCTTCTTAAAAATTATAGGAAAAAAGCTCTTTTTTTTTTTTTACGTTTCTGGACAGACAAACAAAGCTATGTGAGACACACAACACTGCACACATGGGAAAAAGGAAATATGTAAAAAAAAAAAACACAGGAAAAGGAAATTAGGTCACAAGACATCAGATTGTGATTGGCCAAATAAAAAGTTGCCTCGCGATTAGGTCGCGCCAAAGTCGCGCTAAGTCGCGCCAAAGTCGCGTCAAAGTCGCGTCAAAGTCGCGCTGGAAGCGACGCTACTTTAGTGGTAGCGGCAGTGTGAACCAGCACTCAGTTAAAAATAGAAATGAAAGGCAAAACATTTGTGTACAAACAAAAAAAATATTATAAATCCTTTTTAACATTACCTCTGTTCCCAGTTGCAAAAGAACTAGGGGGAGGAAAAACAGCAGGACACTGATCTTCCTAGTGAATGGCTGTGCAGGGGAGGGGTGTCAGGACACGTTTGATCATTGGAGGAGAGTACACTGAGTTTCCAGCACAGCTAGACAACCGACCACAGTGTGTTCTCCTGCCTAATGTGGTCGGTTTCTAATGGGAAAGGAGAGGGACTGTCAGAAACACCACATATTTCACACAAAGAAAGTTATACAAAGAGAACAGAATAATTTTTCATACAAGTACATGGTACAGCAGGCATATATCGGGAATATGAAATGTTGGGTTTACATATTCTTTATAGCTGAGCTTTGGGTAATCGGCTAAATACACAATTTCGATTAAGTGCCCATTCACACTACCGCGACTTGTCAGGCGACTGGTCAGCCTGACAAGTCGCGGTCCATGCAGTGCTATGGGAACCGTTGTAATAGGAGCGACTCAAGTCGCTCCGACTTAGAAAATAGTTCCTGTACTACTTCGGGGCGACATCGGAGCGACTTGCATTGACATTCATTATATGAAGTCCGTGCAAGTCGCACCGAAGTCGCGGTGCACGCGACTTCACAGGTCGCCCCCGAAGTTGTGCGGCAGTAGTGTGAACCGGCACTCAAAGAAATGTTTACTATTTTACTTACCAAAGGATCTGGAATTCTGCCAAGGTAGTCTTGTAAACCAGACATCCCTGTCACACCACATAGCCAAATCCTCTCCAGATTAAAACAAAGCCAAGAAATAGGGTTTGGTCTAAGGCCTGCCCTGGCCCATCATTGGGCAGTGGAGGAGTGCCGTCACATTTGGTTAATTGTTTCGTGAAAACATAACTGTGAAAAGTAATATATCTCATAAATTTAAAAGTGAATACACCCAGAGGCAGGATATATGGGCATTTTAACTAGGAGTTAGACACGAAGCTATATGAAGGGAAATATAAATCTTTTATATTAAAGTAGCACTAAAAGCTGAGACATGTTTTTTTTTTTTTCCATGCATATGATCATTTTAAATATAATGTACAATACTGGTAAAAGTTCCTGCCCAGGACTACATGTCCCACGAGTCATTGCTCCTCACACATTCACAGTCACAAGTTCAGGCACTTAACTAACACGTGTGGATGGTGTACTGAGTTGTATGTGTGCTGCACTGTGTCTTCTGACATGTATGGACGTTGTACTGATCTGTATTTCATATGTAAGCAAATAATGCATTCTGTATGCAGGCCAACTAATCGGTTGACCAACTAATCAATTATGAAAATAATTGACAACTATTTTCATAATCGATTAGTTGTTGATTAATCAATTCATTGTTTCGGCCCTAATATTTTGTGTGACCACCATTATTTTCCAGCACTGCCTTAACCCTCTTGGGCATGGAGTTCACCAGATCTTCATAGGCTCCCACTGGAGTCCTCTCCCACTCCTCCATGACATCAGAGTCGGTGGATGTTAGAGACCTTTCGCTTCTCCACCTTCCGTTTGAGGATACCCCACAGATGCTCAGTAGGGTTTAGGTCTGGAGACATGCTTGGCCAGTCCTTCACCTTTACCCTCAGCTTCTTAACAAGGCAGGGGTCGTTTTGGAGGTGTGTTTGGGGTCGTAATGTTGGAATACTGCCCTACGGCCCAGTCTCCGAAGGGAAGGGATCATGCTCTGCTTCAGTATGTCACAGTACATGTTGGCATTCATGGTTCCCTCAATGAACTGTAGCTCCCCAGTGCCGGCAGCACTCATGCACCCCCAGACTATGACATTCCCACCGCCATGCTTGACTGTAGGCAAGACACACTTGTCTTTGCACTCCTCACCTGTTTGCCTCCGCAGACGCTTGACACCATCTGAACCAAATAAATGTATCTTGGTCTCATCAAACCACAGGACATGGTTCCAGTAATCAATGTCCTTAGTCTGCTTGTCTTCAGCAAACTGTTTGCAGGCTTTCTTGTGCATCATCTTTAGAAGAAGCTTCCTTCCGGGGCGACAGCCATGCAGACCAATTTGATGCAGTGTGTGGCGTTTAGTCTGAGCACTGACAAGCTGACCCCCCCCCCCCCCACCCATTGAACCTCTGCAGCACTCATACGTCTATTGCCCAAAGACATACTCTGGATATGACGCTGAGCATGTGCACTCAACTACTTTGGTCAACGATGGCGAGGCCTGTTCGTAGTGGAACCTGTCCTGTTAAACCGCTGTATGGTCTTGGCCACTGTGCTGCAGCTCAGTTTCAGGGTTTTGGCAATCTTTTTATAGCCTAGGCCATCTTTTATGTAGAGCAACAATTCTTCTTTTTAGATTCTCAGAGTTCTTGCCTTGAGGTGCCATGTTGAACTTCCAGTGGCCAGTATAAGAGAGTGAGAGCGATAAGACCAAATTTAACACGCCTACACCAAATTCACACCTAAAACCTTGTAACACTAACGAGTCACATGACACCGGTGAGGGAAATTGGCTAATTGAGCCCAATTTTGACATTTTCATTTAGGGGTGTACTCACTTTTGTTGCCAGCGGTTTAGACATTAATGGCTGTGTGAGTTATTTTGAGGGGACAGCAAATTTACACAGTTATACAAGCTGTACACTCACTACTTTACATTGTAGCAAAGTGTCATTTATTCAGTGTTGTCACATGAAAAGATATAATAAAATATTTACAAAACTGTGAGGGGTGTACGCCACTTTGTGAAATACTGTAAATGCAAGAAATGGCAATATAACCTAACAGAGGTTCTGGGTCTTCCACACTGGAGATGGTCTTTTGACTTTAGACTGATAGCTACAGACATTTTCTCATGCTCTGGACATTGTGCATGGTTGAAGACCCAGCAGATAATGTTGCCTTTTTTTGTCCAGGTGTCTCTGCAGTATAACGGTAAACACATCTGCGGAGGAAGCATTGTGGAGACAACGGAGGTGGTGACTTCTGCACATTGTATTTACTCTTTGAGCAGGTATGTCCAGATCTCATTAAATGGCACGCTTTAATTATATGTACTGGTGTACTGAAGCTGGACCTATATATTTTATTATTGCCTAACCCCAGAACCAGGTTTTGGTAAGTACTAGAGTTACCATGGCTGTCTGGCGGCAAAATCGAGGAGTTCCCAAGTCTGCATGCTTTCCATGGCCGCAACAAGACTAGATACTCTCTGCATTGGATATTTAATTTATTTATTATGCAACAGTAGAAGAGTGAACACCTAAAGTGGGGAACTCCCAAGTCTTCCAGGTACGCAGGGCCAAAGTAAAATGCTATAGTAGCAAGTGAGAGAGAGAGATGTATTCCTAGATCAGCAAATATCCTCTAGATACAAGTCATGTGTATTCTTACACAAATCTTGGTGTGCTCTGTGTATTTTGTCCAGATCTGTGAAGTAATTCACTGGGAAACGTTGCCTTCCATTACTTCCTGTAATTAAGACCGGTCACTGCTGCTCTTTCTCCTTTTGAAAAGTAACTTGCCTTGTCTCCACCCCCTCATGTGACTTTTTGTAGGCAGCCCATATTTGGTGGGCCTGCTGGGCCCTTCCCACAGCTCTTCTCTTTGCTCAGTGATGATGTTGCTGCTACTTTTAGAGCCGGTTCACACTAATCCGACTTGTCAGGTGACTTGGTCGCCTGACAAGTAGCTCCGAATGCTGTGCAATGGAACCGTTCTAATCAGAGCGATTTCGACTTAGAAAAAGGTTCCTGCACTGTTTTTTGGCAAAGTCGGAGCGACTTGCATTGACTTCTATTATGAGAAGTTGTTTGCAAGCCGCGATAAAGTCGCACTGCACAGGCGGCTTCAAAGTCGCCCGAAGTCTGGGCGACTTTGAGTCAGATTAGTGTGAACCGGCTCTTACAATGCAAAAACGTGGTTTGCAAAAACATTTGATGCACACAAAGTGTAAATATTTTCTTTTGTAGCTATGGAGGAATATATTTTAATGAAGGTTTTTCTGCCTGGAGTTAAAATTTAGCGCTGGAGTCCATATGGAATGTAAGAAGCCAGTGGGTCATTCCACCACCCACCAAATGTTGCATTATCCAGAAATATCACTTTAGAGTGGTCCAATCCCTTAATACTAGCATTGTACTGATACTGAAACCAGGATCGGTGCTTAAAATAAGCATTTGCATGAGTACTTGTGCAAATGCTCTGCTACTAAAACCAATACCTTCAAGCCTGCCGACTGAACCCACCAACCCACTGCTGTGGTGCGTATTCCATACTTTTTTGAGTCCCCCCCCCCCCCTCCAAATCCATACCAGTCCTTATCTGAGCATGCAGCCTGGCAGGCCAGGAAAGGGGGAGGACAAGCAACTGCCCCTCCTCCTGAACCATACCAGACCAAGTGCCCTCAACATGGAGGGGGGTGCTTTGGGGTAGAGAGGTTCCTCATATTGATGGGGACAAGGGCCTCTGGTGGGTGGTTATGGGCTTCTGCGGGTAGGGGGGTTGTCAGAAACTGAAAGCCCCCTTTAACGATGGGGCTCCAGATCCCTGCCCCCCCCCCCCCCATGTGAATGTGTATGGGGTACAATGCACATCTACATATTCACCGAAAAAGCTTTAAAAAGAAATAAAAAAACAGACTCTTTTTGACAAGTCCTTTATTAAAAAACAAAAAAATTTCCCCCCAAAGTAAATCCAGCGTCGAAGTCAACTCCACCGACCCGAGAAAAAAGCTCTGCTGCCGCTGTTGGCTCCCGCCATCTGACAGCTCCACGTAGCTGCCACTAAATAAACTAAATGGGGGGGGGGCACCCGGTATCATGTGGAGAGAAACTGTTACATGACACTAAAAATAGGTATCGGTAATTGGTATCAGCGAGTACTTGAGAAAAAGTAGAAGTACTGATACACGGTCGTAAAAAACTGGTATCGGTGCCTCCATACTTAAAATGATACTAAAGTCCTTTTTTTTTTTTTTTTTGTTTTGTTACAATTAACAAACCTGTTATACTTACCTGCTCTGTGAAGTGGTTTTGCACAGGGCAACCAAGATCCTTCTCTTCTTGCGTCCCTCTTCAGCGCTCTATTCAGACACAGCTGCGGCTTGGCTCCACCCCTCTCTCTTTTGACAGCAGCAGGAACCAATGGTGCTTTGTTGCTGTCTCAGCCAATGAGGAGGGAGAGTCCCTGGCAGCCGAGAAACATCACTGGATCAAGATGGGCTCAGGTAAGTATTGGGGGGGGGGGGCTGCTGCACACAGAAGACTTTTTATCTTGATGCAAAGAATGCATTAAGATAAAAAAAAAAAAAAAACCTTCTGACTTTACAACCACTTTAGTATTGTGCTACTCAAATTTAAAGGCAATCTCCAGACAAAACATATTTTGTTTTTGGATAGATTAGGATAGGGGGCTTTTAGGCCCACATTGGTGGTGTTAGTCCTTTCTACGAAAAAGAGATTTCCCTACACTTTCTTTTTTTTTTTCCAAGAAGGACACAATAAGAAATGCAATAATAAATACAAAATTTTTTGTATAGTCAGAAAGATTAGAACTTATTGCTGTCTTTGCCTTTCTGACTTGGTAACGATCGCACCCTCTTTTTTTTTTTTTTTTTTTTTACAGGGGTCACAGGGACAGTGATTAACCACTTAAGCCCCGGAAGATTTTACCCCCATTCCGACCAGGGGGTATTTTGCGATTCGGCACTGCGTGACTTTAACGGACAATTGCGCGGTCGTGCGACGCTGTACCTAAACGAATTTGGCGTCCTTTTTTTCCCACAAACAGAGCTTTCTTTTGGCGGTATTTGATCACCTGTGCGATTTTTTTGATCACGCGCTATAAACAAAAAAAGAGCGTCCATTTTGCAAAAATAGCAATATTTTTCCCTTTTTTTTATATGAAATTCCCCCCAAAAAAAATGTAAAAATCAAAATGTTTTAAAATTTTCGGCCAATTTGTTTTATGCTACCTATGTTTGGTAAAAAAAATCGCAAAAAGCGTATTTTGATTGGTTTGCGCAAAAGTTATTGCGTTTACTAACTAAGGGAAAGATTTTTGTCATTTTTGTTGTTTTTTTTTTTAACGCGTAATGGCGGCGATCTGCGATTTTTTTTTTTTTTTTTTTTTTTTTTTTTTTTTTTTTTTGCGGTACTGCGACATTGCGGCGGACAGATCGGACCCTTGACTGACATTTTTGACACTTTTGGGGTTACCAGTGACATTTCTACAGTAATCAGTGCTATACATATGCACTGTTACTGTAAAAATACACTGGTAGTGAAGGGGTTAACTTTATTTGAGAGGGAGGGGCTGTGTGTGTCCCTAGGGGCGTGATTCTAACTGTGATTGGCTGGGGCTTCAGCTGTATGCAGAGTGATCAACGGATCTACATAGTAGATCCAGATGATCAGCTCTCATACAGCGAGGAGAATGACAGGCAGCTTGTTTACACAAGCTGCCTGACTTTCTCCCTCTCCCCCGCCGATCGCAGAGTGGCCGGCGGACATCGGGTCCGCCGGTCACACGCGCGGGGGGGTCCGTGACCACTCGGGAGCGGGAGCGCGCGCTCGCTCCCTAGACCCTCACAAGCTAGTGACGTAGCCCTACGTCACTTTGCCTGTGAGGGGCTGACCGCCGACGTAGATAGTCGTGTGGCGGTCGGCAAGTGGTTAATAGAAAATCTCTCCAATAGGGTCACAGTCGGAAATTAAAACCTGACTGAATTTTTTTTACTAACATCCCCCCCCCCCCCCCCAAAAAAAAAAAAATTGCCAAGACTCTAAATTTGGTATTTAAAGTGCTACTAAACCCACAACAGTAAAATCAGTCTGTATATGCAGCAAAGCATGCTTGTTCAACTCACTGTGGAACCCTAAGGAGGGTATCCCTCCACATTGTGTAAATAGGCTGTTTGATCCCTTCTTCTACTGTCCCTAACCCATCTCCTGATAAGACAGAGCCTTTGGACTCTCTACATGGGGAGAGTGCATGTAATCAGCACAGAACCAATCGGCACTGTCCAGACAGAGGGTAGGAGGTCATGCAGCCTCATAGGACAGTCAGAGGAGAATGAAAACTCCTCCTACAAGCTTTAACCAGTGCTCTACCGGAGACTGATAGAAGTGACAAGCTTATATTGCTGATGAGAAAAGGTATTTAGCAGTTTATATTTACTAGAATAATTGCATTTCCATGTTCTGTGTACTGTGGGAGACCAGATATAGTGACTGCAGGGTCCTGGGATTAGTAACACTTTGAGTGACTATACACCTATAAAGATTAATAATACCTCTGAAACCTGATCAAATCTGCACCATAATTGCTTTTACATCCAATCTAGTAAAGAGTCCTGAACTTCTAAATACATTCAATGTTATGCCACATATTCATGCTGTCTTTGTAAATCCTAATTGTGGGCAGTTCTATGATCTGCAGCTGATGTGTTTACCCCCTGGGGGTTTGGGTGGTTTGCTCTAGAAAAGTCTGATCTGTGATGGAGTAACCATTTTCCCTTTTTGAATGGTTTTTCAGTGAGGTCAGTCACTTGACTGTTGTTGCTGGAGAATACGATCGGACTGCCATCGATGTTGAACAACAAGATATCCCAGTCTCAAGTGTAAAGGTTCACCCAAAATACCGACCTGATGGAAGTATGACCTATGATGTAGCATTGCTTTACCTTTCTAAGCCAATCATCCTGGGTGAGCCAAGATAGATTTTAGTTGGTCTAGCTACTAGCAGTTGGTCACATTCAACTGGATTTGTTCTGTAATGTTGGAGATGTTCTGCTTTTTAACCAAGTACAGAACTTCCTTTAGGACAGTTGGTTTCTTCAGTCAACCTGAGATAACACTTAACCTGAAGTAGATTATTTTTCATCACAGGTTCTGAGGTGCAGCGGATCTGTCTACCACAGGTGGGGGAGGAGGTAAAAGTTGGGACATTGTGCATCTCCAGTGGATGGGGGAGAGTTGGAGAAAGTAAGTTTTTTTTGTGTATTTGAAGATAAAGCATGGTTGTCTTGTATTAGAAGGTACTTGCATGTCGTCACTTAAAGAATAAAATTCAAAAACAAGGAACTCTGTCCCTCTGAGTTATTGCATCTAAAGCCCTGTACACACGATAAGAAATTCGGCCGGGAAATTTTGTCCGACGACCGATCTGCCGATTTTCGGCTTGTTAGTATGGTGCTTCCGACAGCCGACTCCAGGATTTTTTCGGCCGAAAAGTGGGTGTGCAGGCTATATGATTTTTGTCGTCCGTCAACACAACGTCTCATTTTTCCTGCAGTCAGTACAGATTTCATCAGACAAAAATCTAAAATCGGAACACGCATGATCAGAAGCAAATAACGACCCGGAAGAATTTTGTAAAGAAAACTAGCCATTGTATCAAGAAAGAACTTTCGTTTTGCGGCAGGCAAATAAATATTTAAAATGCGACTACTAGCAACTAGCGAAATGTCGTTAACCAAACAAATGCTACCGAAATCAGCGCGAGATGCCCAGAAGGGTCACGGGCAAAAACTCACTTCCTCTTTTGTAGCGTTGGACGTAGTGACAAAAGACGGACGACCAGTTGGCGGAAATTTGTTGCGTGTGTACGAGGCTTTAGAGTCATGCCAGTCATTCCTTTTTTTTTTTTTTTTTTTTTTTAACCCCTTTTAGATTTCTATGGATCCAGAATCGGCATAGCTGGTGTAGCTTAGCCTTTTAAGTGCAAAATGTTAATGGATAACTTGAGTTATCAAATTTTCTGAAAAACTATTATAGCAGAGTTTAAGTCCACAATACTTGCCTCTCTTTCAATGGTCAGACATCCTTCGCTGGCATCTTCTATCCAGCTTCTTCTGGGTACCGAGCTGCATCCGTCTTGGCCAGTACGGGATGACATCACTTCTGCACATTCTCAGGATTTTGGTCATCCTAACACACAGAATCTATGCTAGAACGTAAACTGAGCTGCGCATGAACAGTTCTGTGTACATTCTAAAGAAGGCTGGTGATACATTATGTAATTTTCTTATATAATTTTCCTTTAAATTGACCAAAAGCATGAAATATAAGGTCAAACCTAAACACTTTCGGTTTGTATGCAATTAGGCAGGCCATTCACTACATAGTTGAAGGTAAATCTAAAGGAAATTGAACAATAAAATTGTATAATGTATGGCTGAAGACTGGGTGAAGGTTTTAATTTATTACATAAGAGACAGACATTACAAGCTTGCCTGCTTGTAGTTTTCAAAATTAGGCTTTTGTTACCTTTTGAGATACAGAATATGTTTCACCACCTGGTGTGCAGAACCATCAGGTTAGAATATGGCTCATGGTGATGGTTAATGGGGAATGTTTATAACTCCTGAGGGTCAATGTCGGTTGTTTTTTTTTTTTGTAATGGGAAGAGAGACTGTCTACACCAGTGATGGTGAACCTTGGCACCCCCGATGTTTTGGAACTACATTTCCCATGATGCTCATGCACTCTGCAGTGTAGTGAAGCATCATGGGAAATGTAGTTTCAAAACATCTGGGGTGCCAAGGTTCGTCATCACTGGTCTAGACTGATGGGAAGGGTCAGGAGGTGGGAGAAGATGAGCTCAGTCATCACGGGAAAAGTCAATATAAAAAAAAAAAAAAAATTCAGCTGTCACTATGTCAGGATCTGTTGAGAATTTGGAGTGAGATAAACCACTCCTTTTTGAGCTAATCTGTGATCGCAGTCATATTTCTAAAAGTAATATTGTAAAGGAATTACTACTTCCCTTTAACACTTCTGTTGGATTTATCCTTCAGACCTGTGGTTTTCAACCTTTCGGATACCTTGTAGATTCTTCCAGAACCTTCCCTACCCCAAGAGTAAAGAATAAAGTTTATACTTGCACAATAAAAGTAATGGAATTCAATTGCTGGGTGGCAATGTGGGAGGTTTGGGTGGCACTGTGAAGGCTGAGGTCTCTCAGGGTGCTTGCGGGCTTTGTAGAACCGTATGGGAGGTTGAGAGCACTGTGGGAGCTGGAAGGCACGGTTCAGAGATCTGCAACTGGCTGGAGGCCTAGGAGAGCAGAGGCTGCGGACCAGAAGTGGGCCATGGCCCAGTCATTGGGAATCACTGCTGTAGACCACTTGTGTAACAATCCTTATTTTGTGTTTTACAGATGCCGACTTGTCAAGTGTCCTTCAGGTAGTGGCTCTTCCAATTCTAGACACGAATACCTGTGCCTCAATGCTGGACTCCATGGAACTGCCGGCTTTACATGAATCCATGCTATGTGCAGGCTTCCCATATGGAGGAAAAGATGCTTGCCAGGTGGGTGCATGAGGCATATGTTTTAAATAGTGGTTAGCGGTTAGTGTTATCTAAAACCAATTTTTTTTTTTTTTTTTTTTTATTTTGATTGGAGTGTGAACGTTTTATTGCATGAGCATGCATGTATGCACACCCACAAACATGCCAGTGCACAGATGCATGTCTGCACACAATTTTATTAGCAGAACAGTGCAGGTGCCTATGCCAGATTCTGGCTATGCAAGTGCACACGATCTCTCTGAAAGCAGTCCACACTTGACAGTAGCTGTAGACCTGCAATCCTACAAAATAACAGAATCACAGGGGAGAGAAAGGGGAAGCTGCAGAAAGACATGTTTACATTTAATGAGAAAGCTCAAACTCAAAGGTATACTGTCTGGTTATGCTGTATAGATCCCTGTAGTCCAAAATGCAGCCCTTTGGCACTTTGTGTGGCCCTCAGGGCCCCTGTAAACACTAATCTGTGTTTCCATATTGCCCTGTTATACCAATGATTTCTAGCACTATCATGTAATATGTTCCCAGTCTCCAACTTTTATAGCATTGTTGCAGTCTGACAGTCTCCTGGAGCATGTCTGCAGTCTTTGACCATCTCCTGTATTGTGTACACAGTCTCCTGACCATCTCTTGTATCATGCCCATAGTCTTTGACTACATCCTGTTGTGTGTCTGTTGTCTCTGACACTGAATATTCACTAAATATTATGTATGGACCTTTTGGTGGGTCCCCATATCAAGAAAGTTGGTATGGAGAATGTGCTAGTGCTAGTACATTCACAGGTTGGAGCATGTGTCACACTTTATGGACCATTTTATCACATTTGCCTTCTCATTTTGTTGCACCAAAGACCTCTGATTTTAGTAAAAAATTACAAATGGGTTCTAGCAGGGCTGGGAGCTGAGAAATTTACTATTTTGCCCTTTGTAATTACTACACATTTGTTTATAGAGCAAAGGGAGCTTCACAAAAAAGCAGCACGGAGTGCTCAGGCAAATTGCATGCATCCTGTTCATTCTGTGTCTAAATCAAAAATTCATGATTAAAAAATGTCCATTTTGCCAAGATCCTCCGACTTCATCCTACCCAGTAGCCAAAAACTGCAGCAGTTATTAAAGAGGAGCTGAATTCTGAAAGCTGTACCTCCAAAAAGACAAGTAGGGGGATAAGGAACTAGTCAACAGTCTCCCTGCAGCTGATCTTTTACCCATTTCTGACTTAACATGCCATACTCTACACCAGTGGTTCTCAACTCCTGTCCTCAGAACCCACTAACAGGTCAGGTTTGCAAGATAACTGAAATACATCACATGTTATATCATTTGCTGCACAGTGATTGCAGTATTCTAGTCTGCATTTCCCCAAGAAAATACTTAAAGCGGAGTTCCGCCCTAAAAATAAACTTTGCACCGTCTGCTAGCTTAAAAAAACCTGAAAAAGAATTGGATAGTTAACATTTTTGTTTTTGTTTCACTTACCTTGTTTTTAATGAAAATATACTTACCTTCCTTCCTCTTCCTCCCTCTGCGGACACGGCCCACGATGTCACTTCCTCCTTACATTGACTTCTGGGAGATGAGCGTAATCCATCCCAGGAGTCAATGGGCCTGCACCGGTGTCCCTCGTCCCAGGCGTGTCATTCCCTGCTGAACAGCTTCTGGGCATGCCCAGAAGCTGTTCAGGGATTGCATGCCTGCCCCGGAAGTGACGAGCAGGGCATTCTGGCACTCCGACGTCACCAAAGAGGACGCTCCGGCTTCAGCTGCCCACACCTGAGATGGGAGTGCTAGACAAGACATTTTCAAGGTAAGTATTTCTTCTTACAGGTAAGTGAAACTGGGGAAAGCTCTGTGGCTAGCGTTGCTTAAATGCACTAGCCCCGTGGGTATTTTTTAGCTTAAAAATTTTTTTTGCCCGGAACTCCGCTTTACAATCTGTCCTGTTAGTGGGTCCTTAAGACAGGGTTGAGAACCACTGCTCTACACAAGGTCTCTATGTGAAGGGGGCCATAATGGTAGAGGCAGGGTTATGCTTCCTTATGTCAGGGTCTCCAGCAAGGAGAACAGTGAACACCACAACAGTGACCTCACCAAATCTCACTCCATCCCTGATGAGTCTAGCAATCAGTGCCTTTTATCCAACAATGCATATAGAAAGCTATGAGGCACAAAATACAGGAGTGCTTGGCACACTCGCATACCAAGTCGTAAAGCAATTTCAGACAAAAGGTGAATTTTTAGAGTAATGCTTGGGCACAATTAACATTTGTAAATGTTGCCAATAACATAGCAAATCTTCACTTTTTGAATTCACTTCCATTTTTTAGGTGCCAAGTCAAAATATTATGTTCTAGAAACTACTTTGTGATAATAATGACATTGCAAATAACAGTCCATCATTATCCCGATGTTCTTTTTTCTCCTAATGGTTTCTATAATTCAGGGAGACTCTGGTGGTCCCTTGGTATGCCAGCGGATATCTGGGACTTGGTTCTTGGCTGGGAGTACCTCTTGGGGTGTTGGTTGTGGAAGAGCTTGGATAAAGTCAGCGACTAGCAGTGAGGATCTTGGCTCCCCAGGGGTTTTTGCAAGAATTTCTGCTGTACTGGATTTCCTGAGAAACGCAATGGCTGACAGTGAGTGAAGAGGTCTACCACATCTAGTGACTTGTTCTTGTGTTTATATAGCTTATTAACAGTGCAGAGAGAAATTATGACTTGCTGTCTATCTTAAGTCCAGTATACTGTAAAATCTTGTTTTTACCTGTTTTTCATCCGATGTTGCAGCTCAGTGCTGCTAACCACCTGCAGTCTCCTTGAAGCCTCTTCCAGTCTACATGCACTCCCGAAACAGTTTCACATATGTCAGGGCAGGTTTCCTGATGGTGAAAGTAGTGAATTATTCCTGTGCAAAGTGCTTCAGCTTGGCCACTTATCAAATACTGAACAAGTGCATGACAAGGTGACAATTTAAGGGGAGCAACCGGGTAACAGGGACAGAGTTGCCCCCTTATAACAACAGAAAGTGTCTGTACAAGGACACTCATGGCAGAATTGCCAGCTGTTGCTTTGATGAAAGTAGCAGATTTTTAAATACTTAAAGCAGAACTACACTGTATCAGAGCACCACAATTCAAAAATCATTTTTATTTTATTTTCAAAATTAAGAGCAAACTTCCCCCATCCATCCATGTCTCCACGCTTTTATTTAGCATTTCTGGCTGTGGCGATCTTGAGTAATGGCAGATAATTCCTACCCTTAGCTCAGGCATGCAGGCAGGAGGGTGTGCTTTGTTGAGAAAACCCCTCCTCCTCTCCTCCCCTCCTGAAGACTTATGGGATGTATGACATTATTTGTCTTGGCCTGGAAACCAGGAATTAAAGGGCAACTCCACTTTCACGGGGAAAAAAAAATCTGCAAATAAAAAAACTAATATAGCGTATACAATTGAGACACAAATCATATTGTAATTGAATGTTATTAAAAATTATATTTCCTTTTAATCTGCAGCTGTTGTAATTTTCAGAAAATGCAATGCAATATGGCTACCTGGAGGTACTCTGTACACAGAATGTGTACTGACCACACCCCCAGAAACATAATTTCCTGCTTGTGTGATTGGCTCACCAATTTTCCCAGAAGTCTGCCTAAGAGACAAGTCAGATTTCTGACATCCCCTGCAAAAAAAATAAAAAATATATATAATTTTTGGTGAGATACTCCTAATAGGAACACATCTAAAGGGATGCAGGCCCAGCAGCTTTCCTCATTAGAGCCCTGCAGCTGTCACAGCTGATAGATAAATTTGAAACCACTCCCATTTGACCCACTCAGCACAGAGGAACAAACAATGATTTCTTCAAAATAACAAAAGGTAGAAATCTGCAATAAAGTTTGTTAAAATCCTTGCAATGTACATAGAACACCCAGAGGGGAATGTTTTTTTTCTCAACAAAAGTGGAGTTACACTTTAAGAAACACAAAAAAAATGTTTAAAACCAGTAAATTGGATATACCTTCCTATCTATTTTCAAACACTAGCAGCAGAAGGATTGGAATAGTCAATGTTGATTGAGAGAGTGGAGTTCTGCTTTAAAATAACATTTAAAATTACATTACCATATTAAAGCTTGCATGAGATTTTAATATAGCTTCCTAGACCTGATCAGGTGAGGGTTGAATATATTTTATTAGGAGATGAGACCAGGTTTAACACAAGGATAAACGGCTCATTGAATATGTGATGTTGAAACAAACTGCAGGTAGCTGGAAGCTGAGATGGCCATTACATAAATAATAAGGCATACCTGTTATGAGCCATACCGGAGCCAGTAAATTTTCAAATATGCATAGAACAAGAAAGCTAAAGGGAATAAAGGCAGGAAGAGGGAAGGAAAAAAAAAGGGGGAAACCTAAAAATAAGAGAACGAGAAGGAAAGAAGGTCCGTACCTGAGGAGCATATAACGGCAAGAGCAGCAATGTCTAGTTTTGCTGTAAAAAAAAATATATAAATAAAATAGTTGAAACAACGTAAGAAAAAAATAAGTGATAGATTAATCAACAAAGGAGAGGTAAGGGAAACAAAGGGGGATCACAGCCTATTTTTAGACCAGGGCAATTTAAACTGAGCATACAATGTGAAAAACGACCTAAGCAGCAATTACTTCCAGTGAAAACCTTATGTGAAAATGCCCAGTAGTTCTAAAGTTATAGACAGCTGAATTTATGTGCAGATCTTGTTTTATTTATTTATTTTTGTGACCTCATTCCTCTCAGCTTCTGATGCCTGGTATTGGTCATTCCTACCACCAATCAGGTTAAAGGACCAATCGGGAGAATCAAGAGGGTGGGAAGGTGCGTGGTTAAACTCTAAATTAAGATTTGCATATAACTTTAGATCACTAAAAAAAGGTGTACAGCGCCAAATCTACATTGATTCATAACATGCAACAGGAACTCAATAAAGACAAAAGTCCATAAAGTCAATAAAAACAGGTGCTTAAGATCAGTGGTGAGTGAAAGAAGGGGGAAGAATTCCAACACCATACAGCTGAGATCCCAAATCCTAGAAGAACCACGTGTTCTAGTAAAGTTGTCTCCTTACCGGAACGTTTGACCCCCGGTCAAGAAAATTCAAACAGGCATAGATCATAAGGTGGAAACCCAGAAAACGCGGTATCTCCAATGATAGCTGGCACCACATTTGTCACACTTGGTTCATAGGTGATGTTAAATCCAAATATATTCACATCTCCTAAGTTCCTTCTCTTGAATGGTTAAGGATGCCCAGAAACACTGCAAGCTCTTGTGGTCTACATGTCTTTCTGAGTTTCACCATCAAAAACTCAGAAAGACATGTAGACCACAAGAGCTTGAGAAGAGAAGGACCTTGGGAGATGTGAATATATTTGGATTTAACATCACCTATGAACCAAGTGTGACGAATCTGGAGCAAGCTATCATTGGAGATCCCGCGTTTTCTGGGTTTCCACCTTATGATCTATGCCCGTTTGACCTTTCTTAACCGGGGGTCAAACATTCCGGTAAGGAGACAACTTTACTAGAACACGTGGTTCTTCTAGGATTTGGGATTTCAGCTGTATGGTGTTGGAATTCTTCCCCCTTCTTTCACTCACCACTGATCTTAAGGCACCTGTTTTTATGGACTTTTGTCTTCATTGAGTTCCTGTTGCATGTTATCAATCAACGTAGATTTTGCGTTGTACACCTTTTTTAGTTGTTTATTGGTCTGATATACTTATGTACTGGCTGCCTTTTGCTAACGAAGTGCAGCTTCCCCCCCCCCCTTTTTTTATATAACTTTAGATGCCTGTATTTATTGAGCATTCTGACATGTTTTTCTGGTGAATGTAACATCTGCTTATGATATTATTTATCATATGCTTAGCATGCTTTATTAAAGAGTTAGTCCACATTTGGGACCATGTTTCATGTTGCAACCTAATTTAGGGTGTAACCTGAATCGTGGTTGCATTTCCCACCCTCAAGCTGCCACCCCCCACTTAAATGAATCCTAGGGCTGTGGAACTTCTCCTTGGAGAGGCCTATTACTTAAATTTTAGTGTGGTTGTCTGTGGCTCGGCCTACAAATAGAATTGTGATTAGGAGGACTACAACTCCAATCTTCCACCACAGCAGAGGAACTTGCAATGCGCTGCAGACTTTAGTGCAAACATTTTATAAATGCAAATTTTAATTTATTGTGCATGCTTTTATTACATTTTTGCAAAAGTTGAATTATGCCTTTTTAAGTTTTGTAGCGGATTTACTTTTTGGTGGACATGCAGGTTGCCTTTGTGGTGAACTGAAGTCTTCTCATGTTGACTTTTGTTAATAATGTACTATACAGTTGGTGAGATTTACTAAAACTGGTGCACACACAATCTGGTGCTGCTGTGCATAGTAGCCAATCGGCTTCTAACTTCAGTTTGTTCAATTAAAGTGTTACTATACCTACAACAGTAAAATCAGTCTTTATATGCAGTAAAGCATGCTTGTTTTACTCACTGTGGAACCTAAGGGGTTAATCCTCTGCACTGTGTAAAATGGCTGCTTTATCCTATCTTCTTGATCCTCCCTTTCTTTTACTGTCCCCAATCCATCTCCTGATAGTACAGAGCCCTAGGAGGCACTCTGCACATGCTCCGTTTTGGTGTGTATTGCTAGAAATATTTTTGTTTTTTGGAGTGTGCATGTGATCAGCACAGGGCCAATCAGCACTGTTCAGACAGAAGGTCAGCTTCATGGGACAGTCAGAGAAGAATGAAAACTCCTCCTACAAGCTTTATCCACTGCTCAGCCGAGCACTCCTAGAAGTCACAAGACTGCTATTAACCGTTCTGTGTACTGTGGGGGACCAGATATAGTGAATGCAGGCTCCTGGGTTTAGTAACACTTTAAGCTTTGACAATAAAGCCTAGAAGCAAATCTCCCTCAATATGTATCTCATAAAGTAAGACAAATGTTACTTTTCAGCATGTTTCAAATTTAGCAATTTATCTTGCAGATGGTTGTAGCTCCGACCCGCTGATTATTGCTGGCACAAATGGGGTTATCAAGTATCCATTGGATGCCACCAGCAATTATTCCACCAACAGGTGAGAGGTGAATTCCTAAGTGTACTCCATGAAGACATAAGAAGCATTAAAGCCGTTGTAAACCGCTGGACGTTTTTTTTTTTTTTTTGGACCCTGCAAGGAATGCATTGCATACTAGCACCTTGTTAAGCTTACCTTTAACCCCCCTGGCAGTATTCCCGAGTGTGGCTCGGGGTTAAATTTAAGTACCAAAAGCGGTAACCCCCAAGCCAAACTCGGGATTACCCCAGAATGTTACTCACCTTCCCTGCAATCCCCTGCCGCCCTCCCTGGCGTCCTCACACACTCTCCCCGCTCTGTGCACGGCCGATTGCCGGCACTCGTCTTCCAGTTCCCTCCCTGCGAGCGTTGCGACGCGGGGGGTGTAACCGGTGGCAAATTCAAAAGTGTAAATACACAAATGACATGATACAAAGCTGTGATCCTAACGGATTACACTGTATCATACCATTTTACCACAGGATTGCACCTGGTGACTTTTCCAGTGCCCTGCCTGTGCTTTTCCAGTTCTTTGTGCCTGGAAAATAGAGAACGACCACGGTGTCCAAAAAGTGCTCTTTTTGCACAAAAGCGCTTTTAGGTGAACTGGAAAACAGCGACAGTGAAACTGAGTTACTTGAAGAACTGAGTGATAGCGATTCGTGGGAGAATTTGTCATCCGGTACGGAAAGTAACGACCGCAACGATTCTGATATCTCTTTCTGGCACATAGCTTGTGGAATTTGGGAATTATATCAAATGATTCTTCAGAATTTCCAATTAAACCGAGATGTCAGAGCTGCAGGTGCTCCCGTCTTCACCGGTGTTGCTTCTGGGTTGGTAGACTCTGTCTCTGTGACTGGCTGGAGCTGCGATGACGTCACTCCTGTGCATGCGAGCGGGACCTGCCGATTACGGCACAGGGCTCAGAAAGAACAGCATGGCTGGCTGTTCGTTCAGAGTGCATGCGCCAGTGATGTCACTGGCTGCATGTACAGTAAATATCTCCTAAATGGTGCAAATTTTAGGAGATATTTACACAACCTATAGGTAAGCCATATTATAGGCAATCCTATAGAGAAAAGCCAGAGATGGAAGTTTACATCCATTTTTAAAGTGGTTTTAAAGGGTGAAGGTTTTTTATTTTCTCATTCTATGCATGAGGGTAAAAAACCTTCATGTGACGTTCCCCCCCAATACTTACCCAGGCATGATCCAGCAATGTGCACAAGATCAGCTGCTCTCATGGGTCTCTCCCTCTCCTCATTGGCTGAGACAATCACAGCCAGTGAGGGGGGAGCAGGGACTAGGACTGAGCCACACTCTGTGTGTCCTATAGACACAGAGGTGGATCGGGAGCAAGCATAGGTGGATCGGGAGCAAGCATATACATGAGTGCCCCTAGAGCAAGCCGAAAGGGGGAGGGGCCAGAAGCGCTGACAGGGGACCCGAAAAGAGGAGGATTGGGGCAGCTCTGTGCAAAACCATTGCACAGAGCAGGTAAGTGTTTTATTATTTTTAAGAACAAAAAAGGAATCCTTAGAACCACTTTAACCACTTCTGGACCGGAAGATTTGCCCCCTTAATGACAAGGCCATATTTTGCGATTCGGCACTGCATAACTTTACCGGAAAATTGCGCGGTCGTGCAACGCTGTACCCAAATTTGATGTCCTTTTTCCCCCCCCCACAAATAGAGCTTTCGTTTGGTGGTATTTGATCACCGGTGCAATTTTTATTTTTTGCGCTAGAAACAAAAAAAGAGGGGCAATTCTGGCAAAAAAAAAAACAATATTTTTCACATTCTGCTATATAACAACATTCTCAAAAAAAAAAAGGAAAATCTAAATGTTGGTGTTAGGAGGGGGGATTTGGGGGGGGGGGGTAGCAGGAGGGGTATGAATTATTGTAGGAGGTAAGATTTGGGGAGGAGTGGTAATTTGAGAGGATTTGTGGTGAGAGGGAGAATTTTGGGGGCTTTGTGCCAGAAAAGGTAATATTGGGGGGGGGGGGATTTGTGCTAGGAGGGGAAATCTCTGGGGGGATTGGTGCTAGGATGTGGAGAATTTCTGCTGGGAGGGGGGGAGAGGATTTGTGTTCAGAGGGGAAATTTGAGGGGTAGAGTATCTGTACTAGGAGGGGGAATTTTTTTCAGGGGTGGATTTTTGCTGGGGGAATGAGAGGATTTGAGCTGGGGGGGGGATGGGCAAAGATTCATGCTGGAAAGAGGATTTCAGTAGGGGGTGTATTTGTATTGGGGGGGAGGGGGAAATTTATGGTTAGGGGGTAAGCATGCAGATTAGTGCTTGATTTTTTGCTGACACATAATGCTCATATAGGGGGCTGCAATTTTGATACAGTATGTTCACCCTGGGCTCTAGGTGACCTTGTCCCGTCACTCTATCTAGGCTGTCAGAATATTTATACTGCTCTGAATATAAGTGTCTATTTATGTCAATAAGCAAAGATATGTGAGGTAGGAGAATCTCAACTTATTTCCACAAATCAATATGTAGCAAATTCTTTTTAATTGATTAATTTCTTTTTAAAAGCATATACCAATCTTAGTGAAAACAGTCTACAGTATGGAATATATAAAAATACTTATTCACAAGACATGTATTCACAAATGATCAAAATGGAAATGACACAAAAAGATAACTCTACATAAAATACAAACTTCAAACAATCAATGCAATGTGATGTGTAGCTCAATAATGAAAGTGAAAATGAAACAAATTACCATTTCCCCAGGTATAGCATAAACCATAGGTAAGTGTTCTATATAAACAGACCACAATTGTCTGCGACTAGCACAGCCGACAGTCACACCACTGCAGATGGAGCGAGAATAAGCTATGCAAGACGGAAGACTAAATAATGCGCTAAATCTGATATTAATAAAAATGTATAAAAACAAAAATCAGCTTTTTAGAGAAAAATCTACTATGGTTTATATGGCTGGGATTGTAATCTTATCACCCTTAATTATGCAATATAAAACATATAAGGAAATAAACAATATAGAATAAAATCAATTAAACAGCAAGATTATATTTACCACACTTAAGATGGCTGCTAGCTTCAAATGGTCGTTACCAGAGTCCGAAGATGGATGCCATCCCAAGATGGTGGTCAGTGAGGGAGGAGTTTCGTTTGGCTTCCCTCAAAGTTTCAGATAAATGATGGAGCAAGATGGAGTATGTAAAGATTAGTATATTGATGGATGTAGTAGTGTGTGTGTTGCAAGTGTAATGGGTGTTGTCAGTATGTGTAATGTGTGCTATTACATCTGGGTTCTCCTTTTTATATGGTATTGAACAAAGGACTATTAAAATTACTATAAGTTAAACCCAGAGGGAGGAACATTATCCCCATTGGTTGGGATATTCTACCCATTAACTGGTGATGTCATTGGCACACCTCTCCTAATTAACCCCATACTTTGGATAATAAAGTTAAATGATGATTTCTTTAAATTCAAGATTAACCATAAAACACAACATAAAACTTTGTCCATACTCTCAGTACATACATAAATGTCCATCTTTATCTCCATCACTCATCTTGGCAATTATTAGATCTGGTAAACCATTTATAAAGATAATTATTAATACAATATAATATTTTTATATTGGAAAATACTAAATTATCCCAAGACTGCATTTGGTAGCTTGTCCAAAGGAGGCAGTATTGTACTGTTCATTAGATTCAGTATTTAGACTAATTAGAACATACAATGAGACCACTATTTAAAGATGACCTTTGACCTGTCTGGCCAGTGAAAGTCCATTTAATTATTTGAATTCTGCCATTACTGTCAGACATTTAGACTAGGATTGGAAGATCTATAGTGATCATAAAAACTTAAACACAAACTTGCATAAAGTGAGGTAATTAGTATTCACTCTTTGTCTAAGTAAGATTACTATGTACAAGAATATAAACCCAACATATGGTATACAGATAATTTCTAAATATGGATATGCCTTACATAATATAATGACATGATTATTGCTAATATCTTCTCACACATAATAATGTATTTTTAAAAATATATTTTAAATGAACCTGATGAATACACTATTGTCCATTGTTAAATACAGACAGATTAACGTCTGGACATCAGTGACTAGTATGGTGTATCGCTAATTGACCCTTATCTGATGAGATGTCCATGTACCACTTATTTATGACTATATAGATACAGATGATCTTCTGTTGAAATTATAAGACCCTATTGTAAGAGAAATTTTGTTTAACAAGTACATATGAACTTTCATTCACCTCCAAACAAGATGGAAGCTGTGCTGTTCAAAATCGTATATGCATAAGATGGAATATACATGGCTTTTCAAATCCATTTTTTTTCCTATTATTTAATCACCCCAATGCACCTGACAAGGCCATTGGTAAGGTGCAATTTATTACATGTGCTTTTTGGGTTTAGACTTTCCTATTTGTTTTTGTTTTTTTAGCCTGTGTCGCTGGACAGTTACTGTACCTGAGGAGGACATAATCCAGATCAAGTTTATTCAAATAAGTATTGAAGATCATGTGACCTGCACCCTTGACTCTTTAACTTTTACTGTAAAGGAAAAGATTATCAGTGAGTATATCATGTAGATGGTTCTTTTAATGATATGGAGAGGAGGTGATAGTAGATTTATGTATCCAGGTCCAAATCCTCTCTGGGACATACCATATCTGCCTGCTTGGCAAATAGCATTCGAAGAATGAACAGAAAGGGGTCATGACTGTCCTCTATCAACATGGGTTTAAAATGAAAGGAAAAAATAGACAAGAATAGATCTAGATAGTGTGCATGTACTGTATATTAAACACAACAAATGAATTCAAGGAAATACCAGCACAGAGAGCATAACCAAGCAGCTTTAGGAACCCCTGCTAATAAAAGGGCAGAGATGCTGGAATTGCTTTGTTCCTTTTTTAAAAGGAACACATAATTGTGCTTTAACTCCCTTGTATTTTGAGTATTTTTAATTTGGTGTTTTTTTGGTGATACACCTGGTTACTTGCACAGATTACGGTCTTTTATTTGTTGGTGCGGTCTACCCTCTAAAGCTTTATCAATATGTTAGTGGGTGCTCTTGGCATACATTTTAAAGGGACAAATATGTTAAACTGTAGGAGGGAATTGTGACACCCTTGACAAATCATTTTATTTTAAGGGAATAATAACCTTGCAGCACCAAACTGTGCAGACCTTCAAGAAACTATGTAGAAAAATAGCTCTATCGATTTTCCAGGATAATCCCTTTACAATGAGGCCTAGAGAAATCATTGTGTGGTGGGTCTGTTAGAGGACGTGAGCCCTGCGAGTGCGTGACCACCTTTTGGTAGTTGGGGCAGTGAAATGAAGTCTGGCGCAGTGCAGACTGTCACTATATTGCAAAGGACTGGTTGAGAATCCTAAGAATGCATTAATGGACAGTTGGCCTCAGGGCAGCCATTGGGGGGGACAGCACATACACATGTTAGGGGCCCATGCGTCCTGAGGCCCCGGCTGCCTGGGCCCAAACTAACCAGACCAAGCTGTTCCTGCTGTAGTAACCAGCAATTGCTAAAGTAGGGTGGCCGCAGAGTGAGTCAATGTAGCTCACTTAGTTCCAGCTACAAGGGGAAGGTGGCGTGATATAATTTGCACCTTGCCTCTCCCTGCAGTCCGGATGCTGGTTTGGGCACCATGCCAGTCGCCATGCCAGTCACAGCTCAGCCATGTGTAGTCTGCAGGACTTCTTAATGCTCACTATGGACTGGTCTGGGGACAATTTGTTAGACATCACAATGGTACATTGATTGATAATGTTGCTGGATATGGGCCTGTGCTGTGACTGTCTCTTTTCTGAATACATGGGGACTTCTCTTTGCTGGATTTTGTTTATTTTCATATATTAGGTTGCAAGAGTGTTAAAATAAAAAGTGGGTGGTGGACTGAAGAGGGATGGCCAGTGGGTGGATTCAATGGGACAGCCAGTGGGTGGGCCCTGGCAAATGTTGGTGGTCAGGCCCGGCAGTGGCAGAGCCAGAGGGCTAGCTGGGGTGGCAATTGCCACCCCAGACGACATGCTTGCCACCCCTGTTGCCACCCCGCTCGCGCTAGCTGAACGAGGGGGCGCCTGTGCCGCAAGTTCTCTGTGACTGTCACTGTGTGACTGAGCGCGGTGAGCGGCAGCGGCGCCGTGAGCCGCTGCACAGCTAACCAATCACGCGTGCCTGCACACCTGATTGGTTCGCTGTGCTGCTACTCACCTCCCAGCTCCGCCCCCGTCTTCCGTGTCCTGTCCATCTCCGCTGCCGCCCGCCCCTCCTCCTCCCAGCTCCGCCCTCGTCTTCCGTGTCCATCTCTTCTGCCGCCCGCCCCCTCCTCCTCCCAGCTCCGCCCTCGTCTTCCGTCGCGATGGCATTGGCCGAGGAGGCATAAGGAGGACTCGAGGAGACGTGGGGGACAGAGGGAAAGGTAAGTGCACCGGTCTCGGGTGGGGGGGCACGGCACGCTGGTCATTCTACATTAAGGGGTCACACTGGTCATTCTAAATTAAGGGGTCACGCTGGTCATTCTAAATTAAGGGGTCACGCTGGTCATTCTGCATTAAGGGGTCACGCTGGTCATTCTGCATTAAGGGGTCACACTGGTCATTCTGCATTAAGGGGTCACACTGGTCATTCTGCATTAAGGGGTCACACTGGTCATTCTGCATTAAGGGGTCACACTGGTCATTCTGCATTAAGGGGTCACGCTGGTCATTCTACATTAAGGGGTTACGCTGGTTATTCTGCATTGAAAGGGGTCATTCTGCATTGAAAGGGGTCACGCCGGTCATTCTGCATTGAAAGGGGTCACGCTGGTTATTCTGCATTGAAAGGGGTCACGCTGGTTATTCTGCATTGAAAGGGGTCACGCTGGTCATTCTGCATTGAAAGGGGTCAGGCTGGTCATTCTGCATGGAAAGGGGGCATCCTGGTTTCTCTGCATTGAATGGGGGGCACTGCATGCTGGTCACTCTGCATTGAATGGGGGCACGGCACGCTGGTCATTCTGCATTGAAAGGGGGCACGCTGGTCATTCTGCATTGAAAGGGGTCACGCTGGTCATTCTGCATGGAAAGGGGGCACGCTGGTTTCTCTGCATTGAAGGGGGGCACTGCATGCTGGTCACTCTGCATTGAATGGGGGCACGGCACGCTGGTCACTCTGCATTGAAAGGGGGCACACTGGTCATTCTGCATTGAAAGGGGTCACGCTGGTCATTCTGCATGGAAAGGGGGCACGCTGGTTCTCTGCATTGAAGGGGGGCACGGCATGCTGGTCACTCTGCATTGAATGGGGGCACGGCACGCTGGTCACTCTGCATTGAAAGGGGGCACACTGGTCATTCTGCATTGAAAGGGGTCACGCTGGTCATTCTGCATTGAAAGGGGTCACGCTGGTCATTCTGCATTGAAAGGGGTCACGCTGGTTATACTGCATTGAAAGGGGTCACGCTGGTCATTCTGCATTGAAAGGGGTCACGCTGGTCATTCTGCATGGAAAGGGGGCACGCTGGTTTCTCTGCATTGAAGGGGGGCACGGCATGCTGGTCACTCTGCATTGAATGGGGGCACGGCACGCTGGTCACTCTGCATTGAAAGGGGGCACACTGGTCATTCTGCATTGAAAGGGGTCACGCTGGTCATTCTGCATTGAAAGGGGTCACGCTGGTCATTCTGCATTGAAAGGGGTCACGCTGGTTATTCTGCATTGAAAGGGGTCACGCTGGTCATTCTGCATTGAAAGGGGTCACGCTGGTCATTCTGCATGGAAAGGGGGCACGCTGGTTTCTCTGCATTGAAGGGGGGCACGGCATGCTGGTCACTCTGCATTGAATGGGGGCACGGTACGCTGGTCACTCTGCATTGAAAGGGGCACGCTGGTCTGTCTGCATTGAAGGGGGCACGCTGGTCTCTCTGCATTGAAGGGGGCACGCTGGTCTCTCTGCATTGAAAGGGAGCACGCTGGTCACTCTGCATTGAAGGGGGCACACTATACCTTGATTACTGAAGGCCCCTTTCACACTTTTGTGACCTCAAAGTCACGCAATTTTTACAGCGTTTTTTGCCGCAAAGCAATGCCGATTACATTTTTCTGTTTGCGCCCCCCAAAAGGGGGCATTTGGGGTGGATGGAGCTGGGGTGGGCATATGGGGTGAATGGAGCTGGATGGGGGGGGGGTGGATGGAGCTGGGGTGGGCATTTGGAGTGTTTGGAGGTTGGATGGGTGTTTGGGATAGATAGTGCTAGGGTGGGCATTTGGGGTGGATGGAGCTAGGGTGGGCATTTGAGGTGGATAGAGCTGCTGGGGGCATTTGGGGTGTATGGGGGGGTGTATGGAGCTAGGTGGGCATTTGGGGTATAGAGCTGGGGGGGTGGATGGTGCAGAGTCCGACCCCTGCTTTCTGTACATTACACACTCCTGTCTCCTGCATTCTGTACATTACATACTCCTGTCTCCTGCATTCTGTACATTACACAATCCTGCACTATATACACAATACTGTACATTATATACTTCTCACCAAAGTCTTCATTGTCTCAACAGTTGCTGGTTGCTATGCAGTCTCTGACTATTTTAATGAAGTTCTACTTTAAGGTAGACTGAGCAATCAAAGCATATTTTATGAGTACTAGGAAGTCTGGGTTTTGTTTACCCTATCCCTTAAGCCCCTCCCACTGCTAAGCAATTGGCCACACCCACAATTTGCTACGCGCGCCGCAGGTTTGCTTTTTATTATAGTGTCCCTCATTGCAAAGTTCAAAAGTTGGGAGGTATGCACGCATGTATATTGACCCCCCAAAATAATACCTTGCCACCCCTTTGCCACCCCTGTTTTAAAAGTCTAGCTCCGCCACTGAGGCCCGGGGGTCCAAGTCCTAAAGTTTTGTAAGGATCCCCAAAATTTCTGATGGCTTCCCTGGTTGGCCTCTGGATTAAAGTCCTTCAGTTGCAGACAGAGGTGCAGAACGGACCAATTTTGTTTAGTTTAGTTCTCTGATAGATTCGTTCTGTTACTAATTTCGTTTCATTGATTCAAAATTGCCAGCATTGAAAAATTCAGAAAAAACCCCCCAAAAAACAGCGTGCTCCTCTCCTGAACCATACCAGGCAACATGCCCTCAGTATGGGGGGGGGCTCTGCCCCCCATCCCAAGGCACCTTGTTCCCATGTTAATGGGGACAAGTGCCTCTTCCCATCAACCCTGGGCAGCAGGGGGGCCCCCAGATCCCCCTCCCCTATGTGAATGAGTAAGGGATACACAGTACCCCTACCCATTCACCAAAAAAGTGTACAAAGTGAAAAAAGCAATGACGTCCGCCGCCACCCAAAAAAAATGTCTTGTCAAAGTCTCCTGCCTTCTGAAATTTCTTAAATAACTAAGGGGTGGTGTCCCCTGATGCTGTCAGCGAGTGACCCCCGCCCCCCTACCCAGCATTTCGGCATTCTTTTGCTTACATTTCCGCTCTTGGGGCTTACAGCTCATAAGTCAATGGTTGTTAAGGACGCGGTAGCCGGCTTCCCGGTCCACTCCTTAACAACCAGTAATACCTTACAAAAAATTTGAATCGGTTAATCGTTTCAAAATTTGGAATTAGTTAAATGAATATATAAAAAGGGAGTTAAATGAATTTCAAATGTGTTACGATTTCATTCGGAGATATTCGAGTAACCAAAAAGTTGCCGAATTGCTCTTGTCTGCAGACGGGAAACACAGTGGTGTTTTTTACCTGGGAATATTCTTATGGTTAGGTGAACTGAACTGGCATTAGGTGGATTTAGGATTAGGGTCCCAATAAGAGAAACCCATGTGAAGGTTGGGATATATAGAATTGTTGGCAGTGTTTTTCAGTTATATTCACCGTATTTACAGGTGCATCACATAAAATTAGAATATCATCAAAAGTTTATTTCAGTAATTCAATTAAAAAAGTGAAACTCCTATATTTTTAAAAGGATGCGTTCTACACAAAATTGTATATTGGAAGCATTTCTTTCTTATTTTGATGATTATGGCTTACAGCTAGTGAAAACCCAAAATTCAATATCTCAGAAGAATAATAATTTAATATAATATGTAATATTTTTAATATAGAAATGTTGGCTTACTGAAAAGTATGCCCATGTACAGTATAAGAGGCACTCAATACTTGGTTGGGGCTCCTTTTGCACAAATTACTGCATCAATGCAGCGTGGCATGGAGGCGATCAGCCTGTGGCTTTGCTGAAGTGTTATGGAAGTCCAAGTTTCTTTGATAGCGGCCTTCAGCTCATCTGCATTGTTGGGTCTGGCGTTTTCCTCTTGACAATACCCCACAGATTCTCTGTGGGGTTTAGGTCAGGCGAGTTTGCTGGCCAATCAAGCACAGTGATACCATAATCATTTAAACCAGGTGTTGGTACTTTTGGCAGTGTGGGCAGGTACCAAGTCCTGCTGGAAAATGAAATCCGCATCTCCATAAAGCTGGTCAGCAGAGGGAAGCATGTAGTGTTCTAAAGCAACCAAAGAGAGGTTAGCTGTCAATTTTACTGGTGTAGATTGGAGAGAGTAATTATGCAGTTGATTGGTTGTTGGAGGCAACATAGGCAGTTTCATAATCTCTTGGTCTAAATAAAGCCCAATTAATCACATTTTTTTTTTCTTTTTTTTAGGGAAAGTGTGTGGATCCACTTTGCCATCTCCATTACTTATCCAATCCAATGAAGTGACAGTCACATTCTTTTCAGATGCTACCAATAATGGTCGTGGCTTTGAACTAAAATTCTTGGCCCTTCCAGCTGCTTCAGTGAAAGGTGAGTGAAGATTTCAGCCTTGCTAAGTGGCCAATTGGCAGGTGCTAGTGCTCTGGGCAGTATTGCTTTCTGCTTTGGCACCAGAATGTTTAGCAAAGGCTTAGATGGTAAGTGGAGACTGCTTGGAGTGGATGGTAGGTGGAAGCTGTTTAGTGTAGAAAGTAATTGAAGGTTGCTTAACATTGATAAGTGGTATGAAGGGTAAGTTGCAGATGCTGAGAGTGGATGTTAGGTGGAAGCTCTGTAGAGTGGCTGAGCAGTGGATACTCTAATGGATAGTTGAGGCTCCTCGGAGAGTGGCCACCCCCTCTCCCCCAAGAGTGGATGGAGAGTGGCCACCCCCCCCCCCCAAGAGTGGATGGAGAGTGGCCACCCCCCCCCCCAAGAGTGGATGAAGAGTGGCCACCCCCCCCCCCCAAGAGTGGATGGAGAGTGGACACCCCCCCCCCAAGAGTGGATGGAGAGTGGCCACCCCCCCCCCCAAGAGTGGATGGAGAGTGGCCACCCCCCCCCCAAGAGTGGATGGAGAGTGGCCACCCCCCCCCCCAAGAGTGGATGGAGAGTGGCCACCCCCCCCCCAAGAGTGGATGGAGAGTGGCCACCCCCCCCAAGAGTGGATGGAGAGTGGCCACCCCCCCCAAGAGTGGATGGAGAGTGGCCACCCCCCCCCCAAGAGTGGATGGAGAGTGGCCACCCCCCCCCCAAGAGTGGATGGAGAGTGGCCACCCCCCCCCCCAAGAGTGGATGGAGAGTGGCCACCCCCCCCCAAGAGTGGATGGAGAGTGGCCACCCCCCCCCAAGAGTGGATGGAGAGTGATCACCCCCCCCCCCCAAGAGTGGATGGAGAGTGGCCACCCCCCTCCCCCAAGAGTGGATGGAGAGTGGCCACCCCCCCCCCCCCAAAAAGAGTGGATGGAAAGACAGTGGCGACTCAGTACTAAGAGACTTAGTAGGGGCTACTTACAGGATTCTTCGCAAAAATTAAATGCTATTAGTGTTACCATTTTATTCTGCAGAAGTTGCATTCAATATTTTCTTATTTGTTTTTGTCACAGGTTCCGGGTGTAGTAGCATGGCAATGTTAAAGAAAGAAGGGCAAATCTACACTTACACTTACCCAATGTTGTACCCCAGTAACACTACATGTCGCTGGTTAATTGAAGCACCAAGAGGCAAAATTGTTCAAGTATATAATGGGAATTTTCAGAGTTGGGTACAAGGGTGTAACTGCAAGGGACATAGAAATTGCACATTACAGGGGATTGAAACCTTTTATTATAGCTTTTCTGTGTGTGTTTTTTTTTTTTTTTTTTTTCAGTTGCAGTTTGAAGACTTTGCTGTGGAGTTCCAGGAGGAATGTCTATTTGATCGTGTTTCAGTGTACGGTGACAGAGACCAAAAACAACTAATTGGTAGGAGTTTTCAGTTACACAACAGTTAAAGCAGGACTTCATTAAAACACCTAGATAAACCTTTTGAAATGCATAGTGTGTGTATGAATTGTTTCAGCTACCAAAATAAATAATTTTAATTCTGTTCAGCCAGTCTTATGATTTAAAGACCACCGTTGGAAAGCATGGGGCCCCATGTAGCCTTTCAGATAGGCCTCCCCTTCATCCCACAAAGAGAAGGGACTTTAATTATCCTCTTGCACATGCACAGTTATATAGTTTTACATTTTTTTTTTTTCATTAAAATGATAAACATGTTATACTTACCTGCTTTGTGCAGTGGTTTTGCTTTATGTTATGGAAGTGCTCGATTTCAGGCTGGGCTTTTTGCGTCTATTTAAAGATGCAGCGTGGCTCGGCCCTGCCCAATTCCCCACCCCTTTTTCACTGACGGCAGCAGCAGCCAATGGCTCCTGCTGCTCTTAGCCAAGCCTGTGAGACCAGAGAGAGGGGTGAAGAGCTGCTGCAGATGTGAACAGTGCTGGATCGAGATCAGGCTAGGGTAAGTATTAAGGGGGGCTGGGGCTAATATTAAAAGGTTTTGTAAATTAATGCAGAGAATGCATTAAAATATAACTAAAGGCAAAATATTTTCTTTTAGTTTTGGATAGAGTGGAGAGGGATTAGAATGCTTGTCAGTTTTTATTGATGTCTGTGTCCTCACTAGGGAGATTCACTCTCTATTTATCCTGTCTTACCACTATCATTGAAAGTAAAAGAAAATTAACTTTTCAAAGTCTGAGGTGATGGGGATAGCCATACCAAACTCTCAAATCTCACACTTGCAAAGTACTTACAAATTCAAATGGACAGACCGCATCCTGAAATACCTGGGCACTTGTATTCCAGCTCAATTTTCTACCTCTTCTTTCAGAAGTTCAGATACTCCAGAAGTGGCAATCAGGTCATTTCTCTTGGTTCAGCTGATGCATCATTTTAAAGCTATGTTACCTAAATTTCCTCATCTTATTCTTATTCCTGCCTCCTTTTTGAAACCACTTAACAAGGAACTACAGCCTGCTAACATAATTTGTAAATAAAAACACTTATTTGCCATTCTGAAGCTTCCCTCCAACCACTTTGCATATTATTTTATATATATACTGTGATTCTGTACTTGCCGAATATGCTTCAGAAATCTCCCCTCACTAAATCTGGATGCAGCCATTTTAACTGTGCGCAGCTGAAGCTGCTGCCTGTTCACTTCTAGGATTTACACAGTCAGGTGCTGACACACATAAACATATAAACAGACAGACACACACCACTGCTTGCCTGCACATTTCTCCCCTCTCAATGAATAAACCTAGATCTCTGCTGTCTCCTGTTATCTACACCCTCATCCAGCCCCCTCCAGCTCTGCAGCTCTCCTTGGCTTTCCTATGACTCCTCCCTCCACTCTTCTGCCCCCCCCTCCCTCCCTTGCTGGCAAACTCTCAGGAGAGTGAGAGAGAGTTGTGCATGATGTCATTATCCTAGGCAATTCACCAGACAAGAGGTTAATAATTAAAGTTACTGCTCCTAAAAAATAATTGTTTTTTTTTTTAAAGTTTGCATTGATACGTGTCCCCCAGGGCAGTACCCAGACCCCCATGTCCTTTTTATGGCCAATTACTTGCATGTAAGCCTTAAAAATGGGCACTTTTGATTCTTCCTGTTTGGCTCCCATAGACTTCAATGGGGTTCACCATTCGGGTTACAACATTTCCCCTGTACGGGAGTTCTGCTACAAACCGAACGTGGGGTGTTCGGCCCATGTCTACTGCTGAACTTTCATTTAATCACTGTGACACAGCCTGTGAGATTGCTGCTAATGTGCCCAAAGGTTTTTTAGAGCCCCCTTCTCTGCCTTCCTGCTGAGCAGATGGGGCCAGGGCCTAGTACAGCAGGACTGACTCTACCCCTTTGTCGGGGGCCCTGGACAAAAGTATTAACTATTTTGTCTTCACAGCTTTCCATGTCGCATCCCTTCCTCCTTCCTGCTCACTGGAGAAATGGTGAACATCAGGCCCCTGCGAGGCCCACCTCTCCTTTAGTCATTTCTGAAACACCTTTACCTCCAGTGCCTGAAACATGTTAGGTTGGCAGCTCTGTGCAATGCAAATTATTTTAATTCTATGTGCGTCCCCTATGGAGAAAGTTCAGCCCTCTCTCTGTGGCCTGGTGATCATTGGACAGAAAGTAACAGCCAATCCAAAAATGTTACTATTGTCATAAGAATAGAGGTGTAGCACTGCCCCCTTGAGGGCTGCTGGTTGATGGGTGTTCCTCAGCAGTCCTGTGACCCTGTGAACCGTCCAACCCCTCTTGACACTCTAGGTTCCGTCATTATATGTATACCTTTAAGTACACACCGACACAATATAAATAAGGTTTTGCTGTTTATTTAAAGGATAAACAGGTATAACTCTATCAGTCAGCCAAATCCCACCTAAATCAGCAGGGTTCAGTGAGACTGATGTAAAGGAATAACAAATAAAGATGTACAATATCATTGAACAGTGGTAGAACTATACTCTAGATTTGCAAAAGTGACTGATGACCTTTATAATAATACTTTGTTGTCAACCTAAAGAGATACTTAGTGCTATCCTTGTGTTATTACTGTTCTAATTAGCAATGCTGTAAACAAATTAAGTGGGTCCCCTTTAAGATGTAGCAGGTGTAGACACCCCTCTCCTAGCAAGGCCTTGCTAAATCTTCACTGGCAGTTGGAGCTCTTATCACTGTCCAAAGTGATAATTTGTAATCCCAAGGGAGGTAATGTGTGCAATAGTGTCTGCAGTCAGTGTACTGATGAGAGAGTTTATACTTGCAGTCAGGATTCCACACAGACACCCTCTCTCTCTCTTGGATGTCCATTCGTGAGGGTCCTAACAGACAGGCGATGCACTCTCTCACACTCCGGCGTCTGAGAGTGAGCGATACTCTGCTTCCTCAGGCTGTCCGTCTGGCCTTCACTCGCTTCCTAGTCAGCTATACTGTGACAGCATCCACAGTGTAGCTATCCGCATCAGCATCCGCTCCGCTGAGGACGAGCTCCGCATGTGGGTCAGGCCTCGTGTACTAGGCCTCAGCCACCACCAATCCTGTTCTCACACCACAGGCAGATCCACACTCTCACTGGGTCCCGGAAGCAAGAGAGCATTTACACTGTGGGGCAGATAGGTTTATAGTCTCTCCCATGGTCCTTCACTTCCCCGTTGCTCCCTGGGAGAATAGTTTTCTCAGCAATCCAGATAAGTTTGCTCTTGATTCAGAACTATATCTCCCACAATCCAGTTCCACTTCCTGTGAGTGGCCGATCTCCGCTGAAAGCAGTCTTAAAGGGGCACACACAAACCACTCCAACGGCAATGATGCATATAAATGTATACCGTATATATTGTAGTAGTCCGATCCTGGCTACAGACTGGAATTCTTTCAATGAGTGCATCAGTTTGCCTCACCTTGGAGAGCTTTCCTTTCACTTCCTTTTGTGTCTGTAGGACCGAAATGAAGGGACATCTTCTTCTACTTTTTTTGCCTCTGTGTAGGGGCTTCCTTTAATAACGACCTGTCACTGCTGCTCGCTTATCTTGTGCAGGGTGACTGGTCTTGTCTCCGCCCCCTCCTGTAACATTCTGCAGGGAGCCTCTAGTGGGGGGGCCTGCAGGGTCCCTCTCAACAGCTCTGCTCACTGCACAGGCTATGTAAAGCACAGTGATGATGTCCCTTATACAGTGATGATGTCCCCGTATATCCTTTGTGGCTGTGTAGAGGAATATATTTAATTGAATGTTTTTGCTCCTGGAGTTCAGCATTAAATAAATGTAAGGATTAGTGAATGACTTTATATCTGAAATAACATGGGTTTTCTGAATCTGCTTTAACCACTAAAGGGCCCATATATTACAGCTATTTCTTATCTGTTCTCTGTACAGTAACACTATGTGGATTTTCTGTGACTCAGCCAGTCTACAGCCCGGGGAACATTATGGTCATTGTATTTGAGAGCGATGCTGAGAATAATTTCTATGGCTTCAAAGCCAAAATCAGGTTTTTATATTCAGGTAAGACCAGTCAGCCATGGAAATGTCCTTTCAAAGCCATCTTTGTTACCTAGAATTCTGTTTACACTTTTTTTTTTATCAATGTGTGCACAAAGTTGGGTATAATTAAAATCGAAGACCTGCTAAAGTGTATGTAATCCCTGACTTCTTTTATATACTCCCTTTTGATTTGCTAAACATACCACTGAAAATGTTTTGTTATATCTGTTTGATAAGGGGAAAAAATATGTTAATCCTGCAAATCCAGTAAACCTGTAAGTTTCTGTAGTGAGATGAAAAATATCAAGATTTCTGTCAGCCCTTCCTGAGTTTTTGGGCTATAGAACAGAACTATGTTTTAGAATTAGAAATGATGAGGGGGGTGTTTCTCTAAAGCCAAGACCTCCAGCCTTACCAGTCTTGCACATTTTTACAGGTTCGGTTCCCCCTCCTCGCTGAAGTTGCTTAATCTGATTTCACTGCACACTGTAAACTTCTCAGTGTGCATTAAAAGCTGAAGCAAGCCAAATAAGAGCCCACCTAATTTCCTCGCTGTTCAGCATCATCTAGCCCTTTCCACCCCACCTGACCACACCATTCCATTCAGTACATGTGGGCATTGCCTAGGAAGGTCTAAAATAAAGCCTGCCTATGAATGCCCACTTCTTCAGACTGATATCCACTAAGCAAGGCATGTGGATGTTTGCGTAACTCCTCCCAGCTTGCATTAGGACTTTTTACCAAAGACATTTACATTACATTACATTACAAAGACAATACATTTTGGCCTAAATATATGAAGAAATTTGGATAGGTTTTATAAGTGTAGCACCCTACAGGTAGGGGCTAGGTAAATGCATAGTGGACCTTGTCTGCCTAACAGCAGGGCCATGATTTATTTTTGGTCAGGGTGTCATGGCTTTTTTGGGGTGTCTGCTGAGGGGGGAGTCTCCCAACTCGCTCTGTGAGAGGTTTCTCATAGGGCAGTGGAGGAAACCCAATCAGGGACACATTCAGGCTTGTAACTACCCCAGAAGGCAGATTCTGCCACAGAGGATTCTGGGAGTGGGTATAAGTTTGAGGGGAGTGCATGACTCAGCGTCTTTGGCGGGAAGCAGAGTCCCAGGACGAAGAGTACGGCTGTCTCTCCTCCTGTCAGAGGTAGCGGATGTCTCTGGGTGCTTCCTGAGAATCCAGAGGGTGTTGAGCAGAGCTGAAGGGTATCCGGTGTGCCAAGAACCAGTGGAGAGAGAGAGGCAGAGAGAAACATTTTGCCTATTCTTGTTTGCAAAATAGCTCAAGCTATGTCAGATTGGATGGATAGTGTCCGTGAACAGCAATTTTCAAGTCTTGCCACATATTCTCAATTGGATTTAGGTCTGGACTTAGACTGGGCCAATCTTAACACATGAATATGCTTTGATTCAAACCATTACAGTGTAGCTCTGGCTGTATGTTTAGGGTAGTTGTCATGCTGGAAAGTGAACCTCCGCCCCAGTCTCAAGTCTTTTCCAGACTCTAACCGATTTTCTTCTAAGATTGCCCTGTATTTGGCTCTATCCACCTTCCCATCAACTCTGACCAGCTTCCCTGTCCCTGCTGAAGAAAAGCATCCCCACAACCTGTTGATGCCACCTCCATGTTTCATGGTGGGGATGGTGTGTTCAGTGTGATGTGCAGTGTTTGTTCTCTACCACACAAAGCGTTTTGGTTTTAGGCAAAAAAGTTAACTTTTGGTCTCATCTGACCAGAGCACCTTCTTATACATGTTTGCTGTGTCCCTCACATGGCTTCTTGCAAACTGCAAATATGACTTCTTTTGGCTTTCTTTCAACAATGGCTTTCTTCTTGCCCCTCTTCCATAAAGGCCAGTTTTGTGGAGTGCATGACTAATAATGGTCCTGTGGACAGATTCTCCCACCTGAGCTGTGGATCTCTGCAGCTCCTCCAGAGAACATAGGCCTCTTGGCTGCTTCTCTGATTAATGCTTTCCTTTCCCAGCCTGTCAGTTTAGGTGGGCGGCCATGTTTTGGTAGGTTTGCAGGTGTGTCATACTCCTTCTTTTTTTTTTTTTTTTTTTTTCTTCCATTTTAGAGTGATGGATTGAACAGTGCTCCCTGAGCTGTTTAAAGCCTGGAATATTTTTTTTTTTTTTTTATAACCTAACCCTGCTTTAAACTTCTCCAACTTTATCCTTGACCTGTTTTGGTGTGTTCCTTGGCCTTTATGATGCTATTTGTTTACTAAAGTTGTCTAAACAAACTGAGGGCTTCACAGAACAGCTGTATTTTCACTGAGATTACATTGCGCACAAGTGTACTCTATTTAATAATTAGGTGACTCTGAAAGCAAATGGTTCCACTAGATTTTAGTTAGGGGCATTAGCGTAAAGGGGGCTGAATACAAATGCACGCCACACTTTTCAGAAATGTATTTCTAAAAACAAAATTTGAAAACCATTTATCATTTTCTTTCCCCTTCACAATTATGTGCCACTTTGTGTTGGTCTATCACATAAAATCCCAATAAAGTACATTAAGCCCCCGTTCACACTGGGACGACCTGTCGGACGACCTGGTCGCCTGACAGGGCGCCGTAGGTCGCCTGCCATAGAGAAGCTGTGGACCCGTTCTAATAGGAGCGACACAAGTCGCTCCGACTTAGAAAAAGGGTCCGGAGCTTCTTTGGGGCGACCCGGAGCGACCTGCATAGACTTCAATGTTATGGAAGTCCCTGCCGGCCGCTCCGACTTATGAGGTCGCCCCGGGAAGTCGGATCGCCCCAGTGTGAACGGGGCCTTACGGTTTTGGCTGTAACATGACAAAATGTGAAACATTTCAAGGGGTATGAATATTTTTTATGGCACTGTAGATTGTTTCTCATTAATAGAAGCAATAGTACAGCTTCAATTAATTGAGCATCTTTGAGGAGGTGGACGGGCATAGTCGGGCACTTTTGAGAAGTGCCTGTCACAGCTACCTTAGCTCTATTTACCCCTGCCGCATCAGAAGGTTTTGGGTGTAAGGGATGGGACGGGGAAGCGCATGACTTCTACTAAGACAGGAGACCGAGCAAAGGGACACATCACACTGATAGTCGTCACACATCCTTTTTGCCTTAATTAAACGTTGGCATTAATGCAATACTTACAATCAAAGACAATAATTTAAACCAATGCGTTATCCCTAAGGATTTTGAAATGTATGTAAAGTCAAAACTTTCTTTTGAAATATACCCTCTTCTTTTGGTCCTGACAAACTGGGTCATTGAGACTGAAAATGAGAGAAAAATGAAAGCTTTTTTAGTTGTCACTAGCACAGGAATAGAGACAAAGACTTTGAATGGAGATGCTTGTTCTGGTAATAGCTGTGATTCCCCTCACTTTGGGGAGATTTCATTTCACATCCTAAGGTGTCTAAATTAAAAAACGAAAAACGAAAAAAAAAAAAAAAAAACAACCAGACAAAAGTATTTAGTTCCTTTTATCTATTTATTTAAATCCTCAAAAAAAAAAAAAGTTTTGGTTTTATATGTACTTTAACATAATTTTTATAATTTCAATAGTTTTGTTCCCAATGTTCATTTTATTTTTTTAGAGGAGGAAAAGTCACAGGTCTTACCTAACTTTCGTCAGGCTCCCAATTTCAGAAGCGTCAGCAATAGTGAGTAATGGGAAAGATGGGTCTGGGTGGAAACAGATATTTTTATAAAACATGTTGTGAAAGATGGAACGCTGTTAGGAGTATCCAATCGGACTCAGTGGATACATTAGGGCTCATTCAAACAGCAGATTAGTGCCGTCCTCTATGGACTGCCTGCATGCAGCTCCGGGATGGATGCATCTTCCAGCAGCTCTGCACGGAGGATGGCACTAATGTGCTGTCTAAATGGGCCCTTATTCAATACAGCAGTCTTACTCTTAAAGTGGTGAACATAGTTAACAACAATGTTCTTGTGTTTGTGGCATTCTAACGATGCTCAGTGGGTATTAGCAGGTTTATATGTTTCAAGAAAAATTCCTTGCCATTGCCAGCTTGAACCAATGACCTGAAACTGCTTAGATCTAAATATTCCATATATACTGTATCCATATGTCATGTATGACCAATTCTGGCCCATAATCTTCAGGATCAGCAGATACTAAAATGTATCTAATCAGGCAATATTTCGCAACTTTCAGATAAAAAATTAGCATTTTTTTATTTCAAAGGGTCCTGCAGAGCATCGCACTTGCGGTCAACAGATCAGGAGTGCAGTGTCCAGCTCCTGTAGACTCCCAGGAAAGCTTTCTGCTCAGATCTAATACAGGCAGGCAGTTACCTGAGAGCAGGAAGATCAAGGACTATGCGGATCCTCACCAGCGCCCTTGAAGCTCATTGAATACTACAAGCTGTCAGCTGCAATGGCTGTTGACATTTGTAGGCATTAATTCACAAGAAACGGAATCAATGCACGGTTGTGTGGGTTGGTGCAGGGAGAAGATCCCTGGCCTGATGTCACAAGGAAGGATGTCACAAGGAAGGAGGGGGGGTGGTGGTTGCAGAAGCTGAAATAAGTCACATGTTCCAAAAGTGAACTTATCCTTAAACGATCCTGCACCCACTTTTTGTTTCTGGTATTTAAGTGACAGAATAGGAACATGATGTGGTTTCCGATCGATGTATCCTTCCTCTTCATCATTCTCTGTGTTGTAGCCCATCCTCTTCATGGTCCTCCATGTTGCAGCTGTCCGCCAAATTCTTCCCCATGTTGTAGCCTGTCTTCTTCATGGTTCTACATGTTGTAGCCAGTCTTGTTCATTGTTCTCTGTATTGATGTCCATGGTTCCCTGTGTTATAGCCCGTCCTCTTCCCTGTGGCGTAGCCAGTTTTTCTGGTGTTTCTCGGTGTTGACACCCATTCTTCTCAAGGTTTCCCATGTTGTAGCCTGTCCTCTTTACGGTTCCCTGTGGTGTAGCCAGTGTTTTTTTGTGGTTGTCTGTGTTGATGCCCATTCTCTTCATAGTTCCCAGTGTTGTAGCCATCTTTTTTATGATTTATTATTGTTGTAACCCATCCAATTCATGGGTACTCATGTTGTAGCCTACGTTTTCATAGGTACCCATTTTGTTGCATATCCTCTTCATGGTTGTCTTTGTTTGAGGTTCTGAGATTGTCTCCTAATTACCACTGCTGCAAAAAGTCCCTATATAATCTGTTAAGCCCCGTACACACGATCAGATTATCGAACGATCTGTCGTCCGTTTTTTGTGGCATGCTAGTCTGATGTGGAAAGTGAAGAGGTTTTTTTCATACGAATTTTCCCGTACGACTTCAGAAGTGATGTCATGTGTTGGATTGCTTTGTATGTGTTCTTTCGTCTCTGAGCATGCCTAGTCATGCTCTTAAGATTTTTTTTCCGTCGAAATCTGTACTAATGAGACGAAAATCGGACGTTGTATTACGGACGACAAAAATTATATAGCCTGCACATCAGGATTTTGTCAGCCGAAAGCACCATACTAACAATCCGAAAATGGGCAGATCGGTCGTCGGACGAATTTTCCCTACAGATTTTCTTATCGTGTGTACGGGCCTTTAAAAATTTTTTCTGTCAGCTGGAACAAGTCTGGTCATTCTCCTCTGTCCTTTGTCATTAACCAGGTGTTTTTTTTTTTTTTATCACACAAGCTCTATTTATTGGACATTTTTAGTTTTTCCACTAACCTTTCTAAAATCTTCTAAAGATCTCATATTGTTGCAAGCACCATGTCTGTAAAGACTTGTTGAAATGATTATTGCCATGTGAGTATCACCTTCAATAAATGACATGTTCAATATTTTGTGCTTTCTTTGAGTCCTAGGTGTCTGTGGCATGGTCCCTCTCTCTACCCGGCGGCTTCTGAATCGAGTTGTTGGTGGGGAGGAAGCTTGCCCCAATTGCTGGCCATGGATGGTGGCACTGAAGTTCCAGGGAAGCTTTGTGTGCAGCGGGGTGATTCTGTCAGCAGACTGGGTGCTCACAGTGGCCCACTGCTTACTGTAAGCACCAATAACTACTTCTTATTTTGTAAAAATGTAAATAAATGACAAATGCTTAGAGAAGACTAAAACCATGTCTGACATGTATCCAAAGTCAAAACTTCTAGAAGGGTTGTGTCTGTGTTCCATTGACATTATCTTTACTTCCTGCCTCAGCATGTTATATACAGTATGTGAAAATTCCTTTGGGACAAGAAATCCCCCTCTTGGGAAGTTGTCATTGAAACAGGTAGAGTTGCCTCTCAGCGATTAAATTAATACAGCATTTTTTTTTGCTGGCACAGGTCTCAAGATCCCTCTCTATATGTGATAATTGGTGGCATCCATGACAGATTCCTTAACGAACCAACTGAACAGGTCAGTTTTGTTGGGGGGTTTTCATGCAGGAAGGACTTATTGAATTAACTATCTGCTATGCAACTTCATTCAATTTTTGTACTTTTTGGGTGACCTAGGTAATGTTTTACTCTGTGGGCCTTAATGCCTCTTGCACACTGGAAAAAAAAAGGAAAAACTCACCTAAAATGCAGCCCATTGTTTACAATGTGCCTGTACACACAGGCGCAAAAAAAAAAAAAGCGCTGCATATTCATGATTAAAAAAAAAAAATGCTTTCCAGGTCAATATTCTGCATATTGACACACAAATACATATATATAAACATAAATATTTTGAAAAATCATAGATTTTGACACAGAATTTATAGTACAAGCAAATATGTATAACACAAATGCCTGAAATTACGTCCAGAAATGCTGAAACATCAGTACCATGTGCAAGAGGCCTTACTGCTTTCTGTAATCTTCAGCAGGTAGGCCGCTCTCCCCAGGACAGCCTAAGTTTAGCTGTGAGATGCAAGCAACTCTTTCACTTTTTTCAAAAGCTGAAATAGTCCTCATGGCAAATAAGCAATACTTACCTGTCCCACTGCCTATTCTGCCGAATTCCACTGGGCTGCAAAGGTAATATTACTGAAAGATTATCTGCATTTGACATATCTGGAAGTGGATGCTGTCATTTCCTGCTGTACATTGTGGTTTCCTACTTCAGCCCCTACATCTCGAGAGGACGTGGACCGGTGGAAGGAACCGCAATGCACAGCACATGCTGCCAGCTTCCGACTCTCCTAGAAGTGTCAAAAGCAGAGATCTTTAACACAACATCTTCAATCCAGCTTAGGCAGTGGAACAGTCAAGTATAGTTTTATTGCTTTGTATCAAAAGATTGTGTTCATCTTTCTGGAAAAAAAGCGACAAAATTGCTTGAACTTTTTGTCCCTCGGAAATTTTTACTGACCATCCAGTAATGGGCCGGAGACACCATAATTAGTGTGAAATGCATTTTTTTTTTATCAGGAACTGAATATACACTGGAGTGATGATCACTGATATATTTTCCTGATGTTTT
Organism: Pelophylax lessonae; assembly: GCF_965119305.1. Lineage (NCBI taxonomy): Eukaryota > Metazoa > Chordata > Amphibia > Anura > Ranidae > Pelophylax > Pelophylax lessonae. The sequence continues at coordinate 502,288,174 of NC_138771.1, forward strand.
AATATTTCTGGGCAAATTGTACCATTTGCAATCTGGTAAAGGGGTCCTCTAGGCCAGTGGTCCTCAACTCCAGTCCTCGGGGCCCACTAACAGGCCAGGTTTGCAAGATTACTAAATTACATCACAGGTGATCTCATTTGCTGCTAGTGATTGCAGTATTCTAGTCTGCATCTCCCCAAGGTAATACTTAAAATCTGGCCTGTTAGTGGGCCCCGAGGACCTGAGTTGAGGACCACTGCTCTAGGCCACCTAACTGATTACTTCTGCTGGCTGCTGTTTATGGGAGCCCTATGCCCCAGAATGGTCAGAGAATAATAGACCCTTGGCATCATTGCCCAAATATGGAACTGTTGCACTTACTGTAGAATGGCAATTCCTTATGGGGTGGGGAATCTCGCCAAATAATACTTTGCAACAATAGCACTTTGCACCAAAATAAAATAAACGATGATTGCCTCCTCACTGCTGACCAGATTTCAGTAAGGTGACTAGAACCCATGCTCCACCCCAAGTGAACTTGTCAGGAGTCAAAAATTATCCTTTTATTAGTTCAGTAAGCACACAGAACCGTTTTAAATTGGCATTATTCCATATGAATCTATGCTGACCAAACTGGTGGATTTGCTCAGCTCTTATCATACTGTAGGTACCATAATGAGGTCATTGACCCCTAAAGGTTTCACCATATGAATATATGTAATGGTTAGGGAACCTCAATCAGGTTCAAAATAGATTTCTTGCTGCTGGATCTGATTAAATAGGTAATTACAGTGCATGCACGTGGATATCATAGACAGACACACATTGTTCAGGTAAATGATACTACTTTTATTTCTAATGGACAGTATATTATATAGTTAGTAGTTAGTTAGTGTCATATGTTAGTAGGCGGTGTCATATGTTAGTACGTCATAAGCATAATATTAGCATAATACTGATTATTTGCAGCTTTCTGATTAGTCAGGTCCGTTTATAAGGTGGTCCCTTTCCAGTTCATGAATGTTATCTTCTTTTGAAGGCACTGTGCCAAGGCTCCATCTTTCTTTTCACGTTCCATCTCGGTGGTGGGGGGTGGGAGGTATCTAGTAACGGCCATTTTGAGTAAGGACGACAGAGGAAAAATATATATATATAGATAGATAGATAGATAGATAGATAGATAGATAGATAGATAGATAGATAGATAGATAGATAGATAGATAGATAGATAGATAGATAGATAGATAGATAGATAGATAGATAGATAGATAGATAGATAGATAGATAGATAGATAGATAGATAGATAGATAGATAGATAGATAGATAGATAGATAGATAGATAGATAGATAGATAGATAGATAGATAGATAGATAGATAGATAGATAGATAGATAGATAGATAGATAGATAGATAGATAGATAGATAGATAGATAGATAGATAGATAGATAGATAGATAGATAGATAGATAGATAGATAGATAGATAGATAGATAGATAGATAGATAGATAGATAGATAGATAGATAGATAGATAGATAGATAGATAGATAGATAGATAGATAGATAGATAGATAGATAGATAGATAGATAGATAGATAGATAGATAGATAGATAGATAGATAGATAGATAGATAGATAGATAGATAGATAGATAGATAGATAGATAGATAGATAGATAGATAGATAGATAGATAGATAGATAGATAGATAGATAGATAGATAGATAGATAGATAGATAGATAGATAGATAGATAGATAGATAGATAGATAGATAGATAGATAGATAGATAGATAGATAGATAGATAGATAGATAGATAGATAGATAGAAAGAATACACCTAGAAAAATAGACATTTTGCTTAATTCACAAGTGTTCATCACATTCCTTCACAAGCCCCCCTAAAATTGCTATTTTTCTTCTGTCCCTCATACTAAAGTGCCTACTCACCTGGCCCAAACTCCTCCGGAACTTTTTTAGGGCTGTACATGGAGAAGGGCAGTAACTAGTTCACTACCCCCCTCGATACAGCCTGGAGAGGGCAGTCAGGTGCTCTCTATCCCTACAACCCTATAGAACTGTGAAATTATGAACAGGGAGTGACTGTAGAGGGGTGAAGGGTTTGTCCTCTTTCATCATAAGACGGTCTTCTTCTTCTTCTTGGTGTAGAAATGTAGGTGTGCTATTGTCTACAGCTTTGTTCATTAGCTTCTTTATAAATGGTAGAATACAGCATACAATCAGGGCTAAAAGAACTAGGATTATCAGTACTGTTACTCCTATCTGGGCGAGCGCCTTCTGCCACCCACTCATCCAGCTAAAATATTGATCCCAAGCTTGGAATTCATCTGGGACCCCTATGGCATCTATGTACACATGAGGATCAAAGCTTCCAGAGGGAGCTGCTCGCTTCCTCCTGTGGTTGGGTGCTGAGTCAGTGTATTTATCAGGGATATTATACTACAAAGATCAAAAAATAAATAAATAAATAAAAAATAAATAAATGTAACCACTTATGTGCTGGATGAATTGTACCAAAATGTAGCGACACCATTTGTCTTAGCGATGGCCGCCCGTTTGAGTACCTGTTTTGGTGATAATCACCTGCTGAGCTTTTATCAAACTTGTAAGAAAAAAGGATATACAGCACAATCATTGTGCTGCCAGCAGGATCTTGTCTTCAGGAGATTGGGCTTTCTTGCAGTGAAAGGCGTGTATCCAGGTGCTTTGTATCGGGGATCAAGTGAATTTTTCTTGTGAATTTCTTCACTAACACCCAATCTCCTGGCTGAAGACTGTGGGTTCCCGAGTCTGTTTCTGGATCTGGAATGGAGGAAAATACTCGAGAATGGATATTAGTTAAGGCTTTAGACAGATATGTAACATAACAAGTTAACATATCAGATTGTAACTGCGACTGCTGTGGGGAGTAACAGCCAAGTCTGGGGGCTGAACCAAACAAAATGGGTGTGTCTGACACTGAACAGGGCAATAGGCAAACTGTCTGGTCAACTCATGTTAGTCTCTTGAGCCATTTTTAACATCCTATTCTTTAGAGTCCCATTCATCCTTTCTACCTTCCCACTACTTTGAGGGTGGTATGGGTTGTGTAAAGCCAACTGAACTCCCAGTGCTGCCCAAATCTCTTTTGTTAGGGTTGCTGTGAAAGCTGGGCCCTGATCGCTCTCTATCACCTCTGGGACCCCAAATTTACATACTATCTCACTAAGTAGTTTTTTCGTTTGTGACTGCGTAAGGGTTTTTCCAAATGTTTCTGCGGTGTCTTTTCTGTCCTCCTTGTCTTTCGTATTCTTCTCCTTTGTCGATCCATTCCAGCTTTTCATCTGTGTGAGACGCCCTTGCATAGAGGCTAGGTATAATCTGTCAGATGGCACATGCACTGCCAAAGGCATCTGCACTGAGAATTCACTCTGCTCTTTAGCCGCTTCGGCCGTTTTTCGTTGGTTTGGCAGCTTTATCCGCAAGGTGGTTTCCCCTGGCTTCTTGAGAATTCAGCTTGCCATGTGTTTTAACCTTCAAGACAGCCACTTGTTCCAGTAGGAGTAGTGCATCCATTAAATCCTTGATGGCAGGACCATGTTTCACCGATGTTCCGGCCGCTGTCAGGAACCTTCTAGCTCTCCGGATGATACCAAAATCATCTGCTTGTAGGCTTTCAAATTCAGAAGTCACAGCATAACCTGTGTGGTACTTGCCTCCTTCATCTGCATATCTAGAGCCATCCACAAAAAGTGTGTAGTCAGGGTTTTCCAGAGGAATTTCACTCACTGTAGGGAGATATGGTCAGGGTTTTCCAAGCGCAGCATTTCAAAGCAGTCATGTGGAGTGTCATAGGGATCTCCTTCTTCACCTTCTCCTTCTCCCCCCTCGAAAAACGGCAGAAGGGTGGCCGGGTTGAGAGTGAGACACCTTCGGAGGGTCATGTTGTCAGGAAGTAGGAGGGGGACTTGCAGCCATAGATGTCTGGCCGGGGACAGGTGTCGGAGTTGCACCTGAGTTAAGATGGCAGCAATGTCATGCGGTGCCAGAAGAAGCAGGGGGTGTGCTAACACAAGGTCTGAAGTTTTGTCTAAGAGTGCTGGGGCAGCAAAGACAGCCCTTAGACAGGAAGGACCACCTCTAGCCACGGGGTCTAGGCGGCAAGAGTAGTAACCAATGGGTCTAGTCCGTCCTCCATGTTCCTGAGCCAGGACCCCTGTGGCGTGGCCATTCTTCTCCGACACAAACAGTTTGAAGAGTTTCTCATAATCTGGAAGGCCCAAAGCAGGAGCTGTGGATATTGCGTGCTTCAGCCGAATAAACTTGTCCAGGGCCTCGTTTGACAGGGTAAATGGCACGGACTTGAGAGCATCATAGAGTGGTTGCATGAGGAGGGATGCATCAGGGATCCATGCCCTGCAGTAAAATATGAGTCCATGAAAGGCATGCAGTTGTTTAGCTGCTTTTGGTTGAAGAATATTCTGGATTGCGGCTACTCGGTCTGATGCGATATGTCTTGTGCCTTTAGAAATGCAGTGTCCTAAAAAGGTGACAGTCTTGGAACACCACTGTATTTTCTCTTTGGAGGCCTTACAGCCTTGTTCTGCAAGGTAGCATAGTAGACTTTCTGAATTTTCTTCAGCAGCGGGTAGTCATCTGCATAGAGGAGAAGAGTCACTGTAGGTTGTTCCTGTTGCCAGGTATCAAGGACAGAGGTTATGGCTTTGTCAAATTGCCTTGGAAATCTTGGACCATTCTGTATTTCTCTGGTTCACCTTTTGGGATCCGTTTCTTCACTGAGAACAAAGGTGTGTTTCATTCAGAAGTACAGGTTATCAAAGCACCATTAGACATAAAGGTCTCAACCTGTTTTGAGATAGCTTCAGAATGAGCTAGCTTCTACAGGTCCAGTCTCTCTGGAGGCGTGGTTTTCTAGGTAGGAGTGCCCCAGGTTTTAGTTGCACCATGACTGGCGGTACTTTAAAGTGATCGATGTCTTCCGGTTCAGTGGACCATAGGCATGCAGGGATCCTGCCAAGTACTTCAGTGGTACTGAACTTGGAGTTGTCGCTTCACGGAGTGTCTTCATGAGCGGTAGAGAACATAAGGCAGATGAGTCTTCTAAGGATAGGGGAGTATGTAGCTTCACTCCTCCTTCTGGTGTGAAAAATAATTGAGGCCTGTAGCCCAGATAGCGAATCAGCTCCTAGCAGATGCAAGGGGCATGTAGAAGATACCACAAATCTGGCAAGCAAATCAGGAAATGTCCCCACTTGGATTGGCTCAGTAAGAGAACTAGGTAAATTTCTTGTAGCTGTACTATCATGTGGTATAGGGGCATTTGCTGTGTTTCTGGGTCAGGCAGACTTGTCATTAAGGTCGCTGCTTGTGATGGGGTTAAATCATCGGGTGTGCTTGTCAGCTGCGGTTGGTCGTCCCAGTCGGATGTGTCTTCATCACTAGTATATTGGACCTGTAATCCAGGGAGGATGGGAGTGTTAGAACAGGAAGAATTGGATATAGACCTTTGTTAGGCCTTCCGGGTATACCAAGATGGCCGTCTGCAGGAACTGTACTGGGCGGGGCAGGAAGTGAAGACTTGACTGCACCAAGATGGCCGTTTGCAGGAACTGTACTGGGCGGGGCAGGAAGTGAAGACTTGACTGCACCAAGATGGCCGTCCGCAGGAACTGTCCCTGTGGGTTGCGTTTGAGTAGGAGTGGTGTGAAGATAATGGGCGGTAGGCGGAGAGTAAGGACCCTCCCCTTTACTTCTCCAGACGCCATTATAGGGTGGGGGCTTATTGTCTTTACAATCTACTTTATGATATACATACATCATAGAGTTTCCAACCCTGATTGTCTCTTCAAGCCATCCTTCAGAATGCAGAGCTTTTGCGGTTTTATACCAGGCTGTTGCCACGGTCAACAAGCCCTTATCACACAAAATTCCTTTGTAATCCCTGATTAGTACACGCCAGAATTCTGGTTGAAGCCTTTCCACGGGATCTTCTAATTTGCAGACTTTTGCAATCTTGGATAAATGTTTAACAGCCTCACTCCCTTCTCTACGCTTCACAATATCATATGCAAACATTCCCTTCTCCGGCTTGCTAATATGCTGACCCATATTCCTCTCCCCCCTCTCTCTGGGCCACCCAGCTCAAATGCAAGGTCTCTTACACTTTTTTTCTGTTCTCCTGCCGCTGTCTCAGCTGACGGCCGGAGGGGTCAGCACTGGTAACCAATCGCTTAACTTGATTTAAAACTTTTGGCTGTGTGCCAATTTTCAAAACTCAGACCAGGGATGACCAGAGCTGATCAGAGGTTCCCCTCCTGGAATAGAGGATGCCCCCTAAATATCTCTCAAATATTAGAAGCAGATATAGAGTTAATCTAATTTGAAACTTTTGGCTCAGTGCCAATAGGGTTCAATGGTCACACTAAGTGCGGTAACCCTTTCTGTCCAAAAATAAATTCTATAACTATTTCAGGAACAAAAAATATTCACAGTTGAAACCCCCCCCCCCCCCCTTGGTAAGTAGCCAATTTTCTAAATTTTTGTCCCAGAGCTTCCTTTTACATAGGGACCTATTTGCAAAATGTAAGTTCTCATTATCTCTAATTCTATAAAAATAGCCTCAAAATATCCAGCCAACTACGGCAAACTGTGCTTCCTGATAAAAACTTTTTTTTTTTTTTTTTCTAAATCATGATTAGCACTCTTGCCAACGGTGTGTACACTTTATACACAAATGTTTAAATGACAAAACTCCAAAAATTCCATAAAAAAAGTAATAATTGCATATATGTAGTAATGCTGAGGCTTATTGTCCACCAAACTCCATGCAAGGAGTGACCCCCTCCCTCTTTCTCACGAGGGAAACAAAAGTATGCCAGCTGCGCACGTGGGGGTGTACCAACAGTGCTAGTCTCAGAGAGAAGAGGAGAAAAAAAAACTTTCAGGGACACACAGAAGAGAAGGAGGGGGGTTGAACTGAAAAAAAGACAAACTCAAAACGTAACCCCTTCCTCTCTCTGTCTCTCTCTCTCTCTCTCTCTCTCTCTGTTGCCCATAGCAACCTCAAACCTGACTGGATTTATCTGTGTAACAATAACAATGTACGTTTCATTTCACAACACACACAGAACAAAACATAACTCCTGTCGTCTCTCTCTTGTCATGTGACCTCAACAGCTGACAACCCTCAGGAGATCCTTCGAATCAGTCAACCTCCTACCCCGTCCCGTAGGACGTATGTTGTAAGGTCCATCTTTTCAAGGGCAGACAGCTCACTTGAATCCAAGGCACGCTTACAACGAGTGTATCAGCCTATTGAGACACACTTCAAGCAAAACGACAGACACTGAAGACATTACTCCTGCCTCCCCTAGTGTCGGGCATCCACCTGCAGCTGGGCTTTCCCCTCAGAGGATACAAACCTCTGAGTATCCCGTCTCAAAGGACGTACGTTGCAAATATCCGTCTTATTCAAGGGCAAAACAGCTCACTTGGTGACACACAAATGCAACCTTCCAGCCTGCAGAGACACACTTCACTCAGGATGGCAGACACTGAACAAACAATATACAGCCAGCAGAAATCTTACGGCAGGTTAATAAAAACAGCCCCAGGTGAGGATTACCCACCTTTTGAAACGTCTTTTCGAAAAGCACCTGAGATCTGCGATTAAGATAAGACAGAAACAAGTAGTACAGTGGTAAGGTAAAAGTGCCTACCGTACTCTCAGGGGTGCGCAAGTCCCTCTTGGTCTGTCTCATCCAGTCGCCAAACCTCCTACACGGCTTTTCGGCAGACGAACACCTGAAGCTCCACATTGGGACGCCATTTGTAATGGTTAGGGAACCTCAATCAGGTTCAAAATAGATTTCTTGCTGCTGGATCTGATTAAATAGGTAATTACAGTGCATGCACGTGGATATCATAGACTGACACACATTGTTCAGGTAAATGATACTACTTTTATTTCTAATGGACAGTATATTATATAGTTAGTAGGCGGTGTCGTATGTTAGTAGGCGGTGTCATATGTTAGTACGTCATAAGCATAATATTAGCATAATACTGATTATTTGCAGCTTTCTGATTAGTCAGGTCCGTTATAAGGTGGTCCCTTTCCAGTTCATGAATGTTATCTTCTTTTGAAGGCACTGTGCCAAGGCTCCATCTTTCTTTTCACGTTCCATCTCGGTGGTGGGGGGTGGGAGGTATCTAGTAACGGCCATTTTGAGTAAGGACGACAGAGGAAATATATATATAGATATGTAGAGAAGAATACACATAGAAAAATAGACATTTTGCTTAATTCACAAGTGTTCATCTCATTCCTTCACATATACAGAGAACAAACTCCAGAGAGAGGGGCTGGCAGTTCAATTGACAGTAAAACCTTGACGGTCATGATGGATGCAAGGGCAGCTAAACAAAAATTGTCATGTATGCCATTCCATTGCAAGCATTTTCACATTTGTTTTTCTCTTTGCCCTCTTCAGAGAAGGAATGTTCTGGCAATAACAGCTCATGAAAACTTTGACTTCTTCACCTACGACTACGATGTTGGTTTACTTCAGGTGGAAAAGCCCTTCGTGTTCAATGACTTTGTGCGCCCAGTCTGTCTGCCCAGAATGGATGAGCCCCCCGAACCTTCCTCCCTATGTGTGGTCACAGGTTGGGGCAACACAGGAGAAGGTGACTGCCCACAAAATGATAGTCATAGAACTTTCCAGTTTGAACAATATTTCAGTTACAAGTAGATGCTGGCAGAGTTGTATAAAGTACTCGAAACCCATACTTGAGTAAAAGTACAAGTGCTCGATCAAAAAGGGACTTGAGTAGAAGTGGAAGTGCTCTATCAAAAGTGATTTGAGTAGAAGTACTAAAGTATTCAACATTTTTTGTACTTGAGTATTGCAAGTAGTTTTTTTTTTTTTTTTTCATTTTGCTACTCAAGTACTGAAAGTAAAAGTACCAGTAGTTTTAAAAAAAATTTGCTACTCAAGTACTAAAAGTAAAAGTACAAGTACTGTGTTATTTAGTTATTAAAGAAAGAAGTCAAAAGTTTGAACATCATATTGTTTTTTTATTATTTCAAATGATTAACCTAAAGGACAATCACATTTCCTTTGTCTGTAACTTTTTGTAAACAAAAACAGATAAAGTATGTCCCTCCCTTCCCCCTTTAAAGCATCCCTCCTTCTTATCCCTGCATGTTTTTTCTTCTCCACAGCTTATTGGTGCGCAAAATCATATATAAACCAATGTGATATACAACAATATATTCCAATAATGAAATAAAGGAAGAGTGTATGAAATCAAAGTCAATAAAAAGTCCAAAATATTGTGAATCTTTAAATATATATATATATATAATGACAAAACAAGATGAATATATTTTCAACGGTGCAGGAATCAAACAGGTGCTATTCCAAATAATAGGTGCAGACAACAATTTTTTGAACTTCATGAAACCTGCCATCTACTGTTCTGGCAGTGGTAATTTTTTATAATTGTAACGAGTAACTATGCAGCACAAAAAAAAAATATCGGAGTAGAAGTATTGAAATCATCGAAAAAATGTAGTGAAGTAAAAGTGGAAGTAGGAGAAAAAAATTCTACTCTAGGAAAGTACAGATACCGCCTTTCAGTACTTAAGTACAGTAGTGAAGTAGTTCTACTAAGTTACTATACATCTCTGAATGCTGGTAGGATGAATCCCCCCCACTTGCATCACTTATGTCTGTATATACAAACAACATCTTTCATTGTTTTCACTTTCATGTTGTCTTGTGTTTGTATCTAGTTGCAGAGCTTTCCAGACGCTTGCAGCAGCTACAGGTACCCATTGTCAATGTTGCAGTCTGTAACACTACTTACCACCCTGGGAGGATTTCAGAGCGCATGATCTGTGCAGGGTTTCCAGACTCTGGAGGGAAGGACGCCTGCAAGGTGAAAATATTATCAATACGGAGTCTGGACAGTGCCATCTTAAAAGCATTAAAGGGCCCCCGGGCAATACCCAACATGTCATGCTTTAAAATTGCGCTCACTCGTGGAATGGCGCCAAACTTCGGTACATAAAAATCTGCATAGGCGACGCTTCAAAAATGTTTACAGGTTACCTGTTTAGCGTTACAGAGGGGGTCTTGGGCTAGAATTGTTGCTCTTGCTCTAACATTCGTGACGATTGAACGCCGTTTACATATGTGGGCGCGACGTAAGTATGCGTTCACTTTTGCATGCGAGTACGCGGGAACAGGGGCACTTTCAATTTATTTTTTATTTTTACACTTTCCCTTAACATTTTTTTTATATCACTTTTATTCCTATTACAAGGAATGTAAACATCCCTTGTGATAGGAATAGTGCATGACAGGTCCTCTTTATGGAGAGACCTGGGGTCAATAAGACCTCAGATCTCTCTTACCAGCTGGAAAGCCTAAGATCCCAAAAAAAAAAAAAAAACATCTCCGTTTTCAAGCCCAGATCACGGCAGTATTGACAATTGCCAGGCCTCCAAGAGTTATAGAGATTGCCGGGGACCCTCTGGTCCTCTTTATTTTCTATGGTGTACTTCTGGCACTGGCGGATTCCTTCTCCGACTTGCCGATGGTACGGCTGAGGCGGTAGAAGCACCTGAGGGTGGCGGGAGATGTCGCCTCCTGCCGCCTTTAGGAACAATCAAGAGGCTGAACAGACGCTATGATTGTTCTTATGGTGAAGGGAATCGCCGGCTGAAAAAAATATCTGAATGATGTCTGCAGCTGCAGGCATTATTCCGATATCCCCACTCAAAGCCCAAGACATATGACGTACTGCGGTATAAAAGTGGTTAATGAATGATGCAGAGTTAAAAAAAAAAATTGAGAAAAACTTTTGAAATGACATTACTATGTTAGCAATTATAATATTTTAGTGATTGAGTTCACATCTACATTAGGTTTACCTAGGCTTATTTAATAAAGCAGTTAAAAATCAATCAAAGATACCATGTCATGCAAAGCACAGTAACCCCTAGTATCCATATTTAAGTTGGATTAGTGAGTGGTGAATTGTGATTGATTTTTGGTACTGTTCTATAACCTTTACCCTATGGAATATTCCCAAACATTGTCATTCCAGGGTGACTCCGGTGGTCCTTTGGTCTGTCGCAATGCAAACAACTCCTATGTAGTTTATGGTATTGTCAGTTGGGGCGTCGGATGTGCTAGGCCCCGGAAACCAGGAGTGTATGCCAGAGTCCGGTCTTTCTTGAGTTGGATAGAAGACACTCAACAAGGTAAATAGTAACAGGTACAAAGGTAGAGTGACATAATGGAGAGCGAATGCTTGTGTTCCTGTGGCTAGATTACTTTGTAATCTTCTTTTTTTTTTTTTTTATCTGTTCTAGGAAGAAACAAACCGATTAAAGACCGACTGACCCTGCCAGCGGATAATTTATTTCAAAACTCCAGGCAGCAAAGTAATCCCCCCCCCCCTCCCCCCTACCCTTTAGCAAAGTACATTCTATTTATTCTAAATATATGAAATGTAGCAGGCATGTGACTGAAGCTGTCCCATTCTTCTCCTTCCTGTTGTTTGGTGGAATAGGGTGCAGTAGTAACACAGGGACTACATCTGCAGTCTGTGCAGCTCAAGCTGTTGTGGGCAGGGCCGGTGCTCTCGCTAGGCGAAACAGGCAGCTGCCTAGGGTGCACTGCTGCCTAGAGGATGCAGCCATGGCTCGCTGACTTCCTGTTAGCATGGCCGGGGAACATGGGGGGCCCTACACAGTGCTGGGGTGCTGACTTAATGCAGAGAAAGCGGCAGCGGTGGAGGACATTCATCACGGCTGCTGAATAGGAGGTCAGCAGCACCTAAATCTGTGGGGGCACAGCGAAGGAGACGGAGAAGGTGGGCACAGCTGGGGAGGTGGAGGAGGCGGAACAAACTAGCTTTTGAGTCCGGTGAGTTTGGGCTCTGTCCCTCTAACCTGCGAGGCCCTAGGCAAGACTAATGACACCCCTGCTGCATCCCTCAGCCCTCCCCCTCTAATCGCCCCCACAGGTGGGTTGGGGGCATTGCCGGAAGTGTTAGGCTTGCCTAGGGTGAAAAATAGTTAAGCACTGGCCCTGGTTGTGGGCCTGGCCATTCTGCCACTTGGACCAATAGTAAAGACCACTAACTGGGTATGTTTTGACCATTCTTCCAGGGAGCGCATTTGTGAGGTTGGGCACAGATGTTGGACAAGAAGGCCTGTGTCGCAGTCTCCACTTTAATTCATCCCAAAGGTGTTCTATTGGGTTGAAGTCAGGACTCTGCGCAGGCCAGTCAAGTTCCTCCACCCCAAACTCGCTCATCCATGACTTTATGGACCTCGCTTTGTGCGCAGTCATCTTGGAACAGGAAGGGGCCATCTCCAAACTGTTCCCACAAAGTTGGGAGCATCAAACTGTCCAAAATGTTTTGGTATGCGGACGCCTTAAGAGTTCCCTTCACTAGAACTAAGGGGCCAAGCCCAACCTCTGAAAAACAACCCCACACCCTAATCCCCCCTCCACCAAATTATTTGGACCAGTGCACAAAGCAAGGTCCATAAAGGCATGGATGATCAAATTTGGCATGGAGGATCTTGACTGGCCTGCACAGAGTCCTGACCTCAACTCGATAGAACACCTTTGGGATGAATTAGAGCAGAGACTGCGAGCCAGGCCTTCTCGTCCAACATCGGTGCCTTACCTCACAAATGCGGTTCTAGAAGAATGGTCAAACATTCCCATAGACACACTCCTAAACCTTGTGGACAGCCTTCCCAGAAGAGTTGAAGGAGTTATAGTTGCAAAGGGTGGGCACAGCTCAATATTGAATCCTACAGACTAAAACTGGGATGCCATTAAAGTTCATGTGTGTATAAAGACAGGTGTCCCAATACTTTTGACAATATAGTGTTTACACTAGAGTTCTGCTAAACTTCACTTTTGTGGAAGAAATAATCAATGTAAATCGATTACCTATAGCGCTTGCTGTGGAAGAAACTTCACTTTTGTTGGAAAAAGAAAAAAACATTATCATCTGTGTGATCTATGTACATTGCAGGGATTGTAATAAACTTTGTTGCAGATTCCTACCTTTTGTTATTCTGAAGAAATCCCTCTGTGCCCCTGTGGGAAAATAAATCTAATGGGAGTGGTTTCATAATTATTAGTCAGATGTGCAGCTGCAGAGCACTAATCAGGAAATCTGCTGGGTCTGCATCCCTTTAGACGTGTTCCTATTGGAAGTATCTCACCAAAAATGACATTTTTATTGCAGGGGATGCCTACAATCTGATTTGCATCTTAGTTCACACTTCTGGGAAAATCAGTGAGCTAATGACACAAGCAAGAAATTAGTCTCTGGGGTGTGGTTAGCAGAGGTGGGGGACTCAAGTCACATGACTTGACTTAAGTCAGACTCAAGTCACCAGTTTGAGGACTTGAGACTTGCTTGACTTTGACTTTGACTTGGTATTCATGACTTGAGACTTGAATTTGACTTGAGACATATGACTCGAAATGACTTTACTTTTTTAAGTTATTAAAAATTAGCATTTTCTCAAGATGTGTTAAAGCAAAATGAATGTGCCTGTTATGTTTCTGACACCACTGTCACTTAAAACACCTCAGTGTGTTCTGATTTTTAGGACACTGGCTGTTTAACAATGGAAATACTGTCCTAGCGTGACCATGCTAAGCCATTGTACTGGATTTTCAAGTTTTCTCTCCTGTGTCTGCTTCATACCATCCCCCAGCCACACTGCATGGTATGTGGGTGCCCCTTGTGCCTGCTGGGGTTCTGGCGGAGTCTCCTCTTCATGCACACTCCCGTTTTAAACTATAAGCTTATATGCAGCTGTTCCCAATGCCGCATTAACAGGCAGTGCGAGAGACACAGAATCAAAGTTGCACCTATCCTCCTCCACAGTGGTGATCGATTAGCAGTTCCCAATCTTTGGCTTTGGTTTTTGTGTGTCTTGCTCTAACCGTGTAAAGCCTCGTACACACGCAATGATTATCGGCTGTGAATTTTCGGCCAACGTCCGATCAGCCGTTTTTCGGTTTGTTAGTATGATGCTGCTGATAACCGACTCCAGATTTTTTTCGGCCGAAAAGTCGGTGTGCAGGCTATAAAATTTTTGTTGGCCGTCTCCACAACGCCCGATTTTCCGTCAGTCAGTACAGATTTCGGCAGACAAAAAATCAAGATGAGCAAGACTGGGCATGCTCAGAGAAGAAAAAACACACGGAAAGTAAACCATCACATGACATCACTTCTGAAGTAGATTTTTGTTGGCCCAGAAAATTTGTGTGTAGTCTAGAGCACATTTCAACCAACACAACAACACTGGACAAAAGTCGGCCGATCGGTCGGCCGATAATCGTTGCGTGTGTACGAGGCTTTAGTGTGTGTGTGGCAGTGGAATTGGCTTCAGATAGGCTTGTTGTTCAACCAAGTGTTGGTCCTAGCAGGCACAGGGGACACCCACATACCTGAAACTGGACAGCACAGCCAGGGGAGAGTATAAGGAGCAAGCACAGAGGCAAAAAATTGAAAAGAAAACCGCAAGAGCATGTATGTTCTGCTATCAGCATCTCATTTAAAAAAATAAATGGCTTTCATATCACTTCAATGCCCACATGAAATTATTAACTTGTTTTCTTGTTTGTAGAATGGGTGAAGAGAGTTGGGGGCCAGTCTGGTAAGTCTATCTAAGGGACACTTTTTTCCTTTAACATTCATTATATTTCAAATAGTGTTAAAATCTTATTTAAAAGTCTCCATCCCTAATCATCAGCACTGTAGTTTTTCTGCTAACATAGAGAATGGCACAAAGGTATGGTTTACAAACTTGGCAAAGCTGCATTTACTTGTGTCTCTAGGTTGTCCAAGTCAAGAGGTCCTCTCGGTTGGGTCTGGTGATCTCAAGTCTCCTGGCTATCCAGTAACCTACATGAATGGCCTAAACTGCTGGTGGATTCTCTCCACGTCCTCTGGCCAGCAGATCCGGGTTCTCATCATAGATTTGGCCTTGCAGGAGTCTCCAAACTGCACCCTGGATGCTCTTAATATTTATGATGGAGCCAGCAATCGGACACATTTATTGGGTAGGTGTTTTATAGGGGACGATAAAGGCAGACCTGAAAACAAGTTTGGAGAGAGCAGAGTGATTGGATTACTGGTGACTGACTTAAGCCCCATACACAGAGGCTGAATGTCGGGCGGCATCAGCTGGTTCAATAGAAACTGGCCGGACATTCAGCCCGTTTGTACTAGTGATCGACCGATATATTTTTTTTATTACCGATACCGATATTTTGGTCATCGGATATTTTCGGACATTTAATTTTTTTTTTTTTCCACAGGTACTCTGGTGGAGGGATCTGGGGGTTTAAAAGACACCAAACCCCTCCTCTGCACTTAAAGCATTCAAAACGCCAAGTTTGGCTTTTGTTTTGAATGCTCACATTTTTCTAAATTTGCCGCCGAGGTTTTTTACATGGAGACCCGATCAGAGCTGAATGCGGCTTTGATCAGGTATTCTTTTCGGCAGCCGTGCAGTTAGGATGCCCGGGTCTCCCGGTGGGACGGGAGACCTGGGCGAGCCGCGGAAGGCGGAAGACGTCTCCTCCCGCTCCGAGCAGCTTCTCAGCTGCATCGGTTGTCATTACAAGACAGCCGACCATCGGCTATGGACGCCGCTATCGGGGTGATGCCTCTAGCTGCAGGCATCGCTCCAGTACAGCACTTTCCTGAAATATCTGCAATATCGGGCACCTCAAGGGCCGATTCCGATATATCGGGGAAAGTGCATATCGGCCCCCGATATATCGGCATTGTCGATAATCGGTCGATCCCTAGTTTGTACTGCAGCCGATCCTAAAGAAGCTGGCCGTCCGGACAACAATAAAAACAGACAGGTGTTCTAATCCCTCTCCACTCTATCCAAAACAAACAAAAAGTTTTTCCTTTAGTTACTTTAATAATTACTGATCAGCTTCAACTTGTGTCTGTATTACTACCTGGAGTTTAGCTTTAATTGAAGTAAAGGTAGTCACCATATATTGTCTTCTGGTAAAATGTCTTCCATCTTGTTCTAGTTACCCTATGTGGAAAAATCTCCAATCTGACCTTGCAATCCAGTGGAGGTCACATAACACTTAATTTCCACACTGACTCATCTGGGACCAGCCGCGGGTTTCACCTCCAATATAGTGATAGTACTGCAGAAACACTGCGATCCCTGGAAACTGCTGAAGAAAATGGTTAGTTTTGGTTTATTTTTTTAGATTTGTTAGTATGTATAAATGAATTGATTAAAGAAACAAATCAGTGTGGTTTATAACCCTTCCATCCAGATCTGAAATTTTAGAAAAAAAATGATATTGCCTTTTAGTGAAGTGGCACACGATAACAAATGCACATATATAAAGCTTTACTTATTTGACAAAACTATAGAAATTTTGTTTTCCTATGAAGCTATGTGCAGTTCTTTCCATTATGTCAGCCATTCTGGGCTGAATGAGACTGATTAGATGGGAATAACTGGGCAGGGAAAAAGTGTGTCGCCGAGAAACCAAAATCATTTGAGTTCATTTCTGAAAAAGCCTCTTATAGGGTAAGGACCTAGCATTAACCACCTCAATACTGGACATTATTACCCATTCACTGCCCAGGCAAATTTTCAGCTTTCGGTGCTGTCACACGTTAAATGACAATTGCGCAGTCACGCAACACTGTACCCATATAAAGTTTTTAACCTCTTCTTTTTTTTTTTTTTTTTTTTTTTACACAAATGTATTTTTCTTATGGTGATATTAAATCACCACTGGGTTCTTTCTTTTTTGCTAAATGAAATGTAGCACAATTCCCAGCCGTTTTGCTGGGTCACCGGGTGCAACAAAAAGTACCTTTGTGCATATTTCTCCAAGTGTGAGCACTGAGACAATGACCAGTCCAGTATTTTTGGGTTTTTGTATTTATTTTGTAACTAGGATAGGAAAAGGGATGAGTGGGATACTCCTTTGGCTCAATTATGTACAACTTGGCGACACTTGAAAAATGCTGATTGGCGCTGACTTGACGCTGGCAAAATACTGGTTAACACTAGCCTGATGCCCGTTAACGCTGAACAAGAAGTCCTCTTTAAGCTCCCTTAAGCACTCCTTGCTGAGGTAGCTATTTGTATATACTGCTGCACTGCTGAACACTTCAGGGCCCACACCGGCGCCCCCTTTTCTCTACTTCTCTTCAGGGTTTAGACACAGGCACCCCCTTTTTCTAAACCTCTCTACTGGTTAGCTGGCTCCCATATCCCTTCGACCTTCTGGAGTGGTCCCCTTTCCTAGGCAGACCCCTGGGCAGTTTTGAGTACTCGCAACACTGTTTTTCCTGGAAACTTCTGCCCAGCAGCTCCACTCGGTCCACAGCACTCTGGATCCCTTTCTGCAGCCCAGCTCTACCTCCGGTCCTCTAGGCCGACCGCCCAGGACACACTTGCTTCCTCCGACAGGAGGTGTGACAGCCGTCACCTCCTCCTGGGACTCTGCTTCCCGCCAAAGACGCTCTGTCATGTGCTCCCCTCAGACTTCTACCCAATCCCAGGGTGCATTGCAGCAGACTCCGCCCTCTGGGTAGATACAAGCCCTGGTGTGCTGTTGGCTAGGTTTCCTCCACTGTGCAATAAGAGCCCTCATTGGACACAGTGGGGAGACTCCCCAGACTCAACAGACACACCTGGAAACACATGACAGCCTAGCAGAATGATCAGGCCCCCCTGATAAGCAGACAGGGTCACAATATACTTTTCATAGCACCTACCTAGGAGGGTGCTACAGAAAAAAGACCAAATAAAAAAAAATCACACTTGAAGGAATTGATACCATTGAATGTCTTCACGCTCACCTGACCCAAAGCCAATAGAAAACCCCTGGGACATTATGTTTTCAGTCCTTCCGACACCACCAGGTTGCACCTCAGTCTGTTCAGGAGCTCAGTGATGCCCTGGTTCAGATCTGGGAGGAAATATCCCAGGACACCATCCGTCGTCTCATTAGGCGCATGACCAGACATTGTCAGGCTTGCATTGCTTTGAGTACCATTTTGAGTTGCTGCAATAAAAGTTCAGAAAAATGGACTAGCCTGCTGCATCATTTTTTCACTTTGATTTTTGGGGTGTCTTTGAATTCAGCCTTCTGTAGGTTGATAATTTTTATTTCCATCAAACGATATGGCATCCTTTCATTCCCAACACATTACCAAGCCCATATCCATATACATATCCAGCATGCTATTTTCTCTCATTGAAATCTGATTGGTTTTCAAAGTGTTCCTTTAATTTTTTTGAGTAGTGTGTGTATGTAGTCTAGAGGAACATGTGCATGTCGCCTGGAGGAACCGTCTTTTAAGAGGGGGATGGATGAGCTCAATCGCTTAAGGGCTGCCCGTGCTAGCCAGAAGTTTCCCTTAAGTTGTTTCCTAAGAGCAGCTACAGGCCTCGGGTTCCCTCTGCAGAGGTATGGAGTTACCCGTTCCCGGCGGCTCCAGTGCCTGGCGAGGGAGAGGGCAATGATGGATAAGCATTGGCAGTGGGGAAGGCGTAAGCATCCTTGCTGCAGGACACGGCGAACCGGAAGACGCTGGCCATCATTTCTGGTGGATGTGGCATTATCGCTGTGCACTGCAGGTCGTGGTTCCGGCCTCCAGGCACAGAGAGCAAGGGGAGGGCCAAGCTGGTGTTTCTCTATCGCTCATTGACAGACGTAGTCTTCTTGATTCTCAAGAGCTGGGTTATGTTGTCTCCGCAGGAGTAGGACTAGGCAGAAAGACAAAACGTTCTGGCTCCACCTTAGGGGCAGTCCCTGAGGGTATATCCTCCCTCTCTCTGCTGCAGGGAATCAGTTTTTTTCTGTCTAGTCAGGAGTAAGGACCTAAGTTCCTTGCTGGGATCTTTTGGTCCTGGCAAGACTTTTTTCTTTAAGAAAAAGACATTTTTTAGGTAGTTTTCTCCAGTGTTTTTTCCTGTGAGATCTTCAAGCAAAAATGCCGGACTGGGCGACACTTGTGGTCACCCCAGCCGGCCTACGAGCGCGCGCAGACCATGGCATTGCGCTTGGTCGGCCGCGACACATTCAAGTAAGTATGCGGGGCCGGGCGACGGGCTGGATGTTGAGATCCAGTGGTCACCCCGGTTTCTGCCTACGAGCGCGTGCAGACCAGAGCTCCGCGCTGGGTCGGCCGCGACGGAGTCCCGGTGGAGGGACTGACCTTGCGAGTTAAAAGTCTCGCTTGGACGCCAGGAACCAGAGAGTCAAGGCGTCCGGAGTGGTCCACAAACCCCCACCCCGGTGGAGAGGGTATTGTGAAGAGAGGGTGCCTGTCGGTTCGGTATGGTGAGTAAACGTTCCCTTTTTTCCTCGTTATGAGGCAGTATGTATTATGGGCCCCTCCATATATGGTCAGTATATATCTGATACTTACAAGTCCCCCTTGTAATACAGCATGTGTTTGTGGGAAGTGGACTTGGTTTAAGAGCTAACACTCTACCCAGCAGACTGTAACATTACAGCAGACATAGGAGGTATAATCCTACCTTATGTGTAGTGTATCTCCTGTAGATCCAGATATCGCCTCTTAGCAGAGATGCAGGTGGATGTGCTGGGAAAACGATTTCGGCGGTCCGCCGCCATTTTGCCGTAGACCAAATGCATGTATGTCCTCAGGTCACGCCGGCCGCCATGTTTTTGGAGTCTTATGTCTCTTCTATGGGGGCGGCCATGTTTTGTGAGCCCAGCTACCTCGTGGAGAGCTGGGAACGCCGGAAGGCGTACACAGGGGGCGGAGCCACGTCCTTCTACCCGGGAAAAAGCAAACAGCTCCTTCCAGTCTGTGTAAGACAGACGCTGACTGCAGTTGGTTGGAAACTGCACTGCATCGGTTGGTGAGCCTTGGGGGTCCCTCTCTCTCTCTGTGGGATCGAGAAGCAGGTACTCTGAGGGGCGCTATTGCGCTAGGGGGAGACGCACAAAAAAAAAAAAAAAAAAAAAAAAGAAAAAGTTTTTTTGTTTTGCTGGCAAAGGTGTCCTGAATTAACATGGACCCTGCCACTCATGTATCTCCTCCGGATCCCCTCGAGGGGTCTGCGGGATCCTCCAGCACCCCATTGACAATTGAATCATTGTCAGCTATTATGGAAACTTTTGTGTCCCGGGTGGAAGTGGCTTGTCAGGGACAGGGCGCAAGAAAGCGACCCCCGCCTAACCCCTTATTATCTGAAACCTCGGATTCAGACTCTGAGCCTATTTCTGCAGTTGCAGGTACCTCATCTGGGATTGGTGTCTCGGGTCCTGTCTCTTCAGACAGTGAGGAGGATGTTTCGGCATCCGCCATAGCCCGAGAGGAAGCGTTGGTAAACGCACTCATTGTATCTGTTCAAGAAACCTTAAGGTTACAGGGTATTCCATCGGAAATAGCTGAAACTGAAATCCCTTTTGGGACTAAAAAACGCATCAAAGTGGCGAAGGTTTTTCCATTGCCCAAATGTTTTGGCAATCCAATCGAAGAAGAATGGCGTCTGCCAAAACGCACTTTTACTATTTCTAAACGCATTGACAGGCGTTATCCGTTTGAGGAAACCCTCATTAAGAAATGGACAGAACCACCTGTGGTGGATTCACCAATTGCTAGATTGAATAAAGCCACGGTTATTCCTTTAGAAGACGCTCCGTCTTTTAAAGATCCAGTGGATCGCAAGATAGAAGCTATGTCTCGCACCATGTTTTCCTTGATTGGATCAGCTTTCAGACCTATAATAGCTATTGGTCTGGTTTCGCAGGCTGTAACTGAATAGACCAAGTGGTTACGCCGGGACTTAGAAGAGGTCCCTCAGGCGGTATCAGATTTGTTGGAACAAATGATACAGGGGTTACAGTTTGTGTGTGATGCGGCGTTAGACGCCACTCCATTATTGGCGCGAGCATCAGTCTCAGCAGTGGTTCTCTGTGGCTAAAAGGTTGGTTAGCCGACCAAGGTTCCAAAAAAGCATTGGCTAATATCCCCTTTTCAGGAGAGCGTCTATTTGGAGCCAACTTAGATGAGATCATTAAGGATCTCACGGGTGGAAAGAGCACCTTTTTACCGCAAAATTTTAAAGGTAGAGGAACTCTTCAAAGACGAGGGCCTTCTTTTTCTGCTCACAAGAGGTTTTTGCGTCCCGCGGGTGAAAAAACGAAGTCCTCCAAAGCTCCTGCAGGAGGCGTCAGGGGTCGTTGGTCGGGCAAGCAAAAGCCCGCCACCTCCAGACCTGAAGATAAACCATCCAAAGCCTGAAGGTGCGCCCCCACCCATAACTGGGGTGGGGGGACGTCTTCGCCGGTTCCCGGATCCATGGCTTTCCAGAATCCCGGACAAATGGGTTTGCGAAGTCATAAGGTCAGGGTACAAGATCGAGTTTCGATCTCTCCCACCGGCGCGATTCTTCCCTTCCAATATCCGACTATCCTCAGATCGTTTAGAAGATCTGCGGAGAGCAGTCACAGATTTACTACAACAAGGAGTGGTAGTCCACGTTCCTTGGACAGAACGGTTTCAAGGGTTTTATTCAAACCTATTTACAATACCCAGGAAAGAGGGCAAAGTGCGTCCAATTCTGGACTTAAGAGCACTCAATTCTTTTGTCAACATAAGAAGATTCAGAATGGAGTCCATTCGCACAGTAGCAGCCTTCCTGCATCCAGGGGATGTCCTAGCGTCCATAGACATCAAGGACGCCTATCTTCACATTCCCATTTTCGCAGGACATCAGCGGTTTCTACGCTTTTCCGTAGAAGAGAACCACTATCAGTTTGTGGCGTTACCTTTCGGTCTCGCCACGGCTCCGCGGGTCTTCACAAAGGTGTTGGCCCCAATGTTGGCACTTCTGCGCCAAAGAGGCATATCGATCCTTGGTTACCTAGACGATCTTCTGCTTCATGCAGAGTCTCCTCAGACCTTGCTACAAAACATAGAAATTACTATGATTTCTTTACAGGAATTCGGGTGGCTGGTGAACCAGCAAAAGTCATTTCTGGTTCCCACCCAGAGGCTCGAATATCTGGGTCTAATTCTAGACACAGTCAGGACAAGAGTTTTTCTTCCGGTAGGGAAACTCCGAAAGATTCAATCAGCAGTCCAGTTGTTACTGTCCAACAGCTGGTCTTCCCTTCGGACTTGCATGAGGGTTCTGGGGTTGATGGTGGCTTCGTTCGAAGCAGTCCCATTTGCCCAGTCCCATACCCGAATTCTTCAGCAAGAGATTCTTCTCAGATGGAATCGGAATCCGGAATCCCTGGACAATCAGATCCGATTGAGCATACAGACCAGAGAGTCTCTGGTCTGGTGGCTTCGGTCTCCGATGCTCAGCCAGGGAAAGTCATTTCTGCCAAAATATTGGACGATAGTGACCACGGATGCCAGTCTATCCGGATGGGGAGGAATTCTCGGTCAGTTATCTGTCCAGGGACTTTGGTCCCTGGAAGAATCCAGGTTACCGATAAATGTATTGGAACTGAGAGCGATCAGACTTTGTCTGATTCACTGGACCGAGCAGCTCCAGGGCAGCCCGGTTCGGATCCAGTCGGACAATGCCACGGCCGTGGCTTATGTCAATCACCAGGGGGGCACCAAGAGTGTCCGAGCGGCCAAAGAAGTGGCTTGCATTCTTCGCTGGGCGGAACGATTTGTTCCAGCAATCTCTGCGGTGTTCATTCCGGGGGTGGAGAATTGGCAGGCAGATTATCTCAGCCGTCAGACTCTGGATCAGGGGGAATGGTCCCTCCATCCAGACGTTTTCCACCAGTTGTGCCTACGGTGGGGCACCCCGGATGTGGATCTGTTGGCATCACGATTCAACAGGAAAGTTCAGAGATTCGTGGCTCGCTCCCGCGATCCTCTAGCAGAAACCGCAGACGCATTGATCGCCCCGTGGGGGCAATACCAGCTAATGTATGCCTTCCCTCCTCTCGCGTTACTGCCAAGACTTCTTCGCAGGATAGAGGAGGAAGGAATTCCAGTAATTCTGGTAGCTCCGGACTGGCCTCGTCGAGCTTGGTACGCCGACATGGTCAGACTGGTGGCGGACGTCCCGTGGAGACTTCCTCTCAGGGAGGATCTACTGTCTCAGGGACCGATCTTCCATCCTGCTTTACGATCGCTGGCTTTAACGGCCTGGCTATTGAGACCCAGGTGCTGAAGGACAAAGGTTTGTCAGCTTCAGTTATTCCTACTCTAGTTGTAGCAAGGAAAGCGACTTCCAGAAAGATTTATCATCGCACATGGAAGTCCTACATTGCATGGTGTGAACCTTTGGGGTTCCGTCCTCGGTCTTATTCGATTAGTCGAATATTGGCTTTTCTGCAACAAGGGGTTGAGCAGAAACTGGCCTTGAGTACTATCAAGGGTCAGGTCTCAGCATTAGCTATCTTCTTTCAGAAGCCTTTGGCTACTCATTCCTTGGTGCGGAATTTCATCCAGGGGGTGCGACATCTGGCTCCGCCAGTGCACGCGCCGTTACCCCCCTGGGATCTTAATTTAGTGTTGTCGGTTCTTCAGAAACCTCCCTTTGAAGATATTAGGGAGATTCCTCTACCTACGTTGTCCCAGAAGGTGGCCTTCTTGGTGGCTATTACTTCTGCACGCAGGGTGTCAGAACTGGCCGCATTATCTTGTCGTTCACCATATCTGGTGGTTCATAGAGATAAGGTGGTTCTTCGTCCGAATCCATCCTTCCTACCAAAAGTGGTTTCAGAATTTCATCTGAATGAAGAAATTGTGTTACCTTCCCTGTGTCCTAAGCCCAGTCATCCGCGAGAGTTTGCTTTACACTCCTTGGATGTGGTCCGGGCGATCAGGGTATACTTGAAAACGACAGACTCGTTTCGCAAGACGGATTCACTTTTTGTGATCCCAGATGGACCCAAAAAGGGGTTGCCTGCATCTGCCGCGACCATTTCCAGATGGATCAGACAGACGGTAGTACAGGCTTATTCTATTAAGGGTCGGGAGCCCCCGTTCCCTGTTAAGGCGCACTCCACTCGGGCACTTAGTGCGTCATGGGCCTTTCGCCATCAGGCGTCAGTGATCCAGGTGTGCAAGGCGGCTACCTGGTCGTCGGTGCATACCTTTACTAAACATTATAAAGTTGATGTAATGGCATCATCTGATGCCTCGTTTGGCCGCAAGGTTTTGCAGGCCGCAATTTGAGGAGACCAGTGGTCTACCTCGAGGGTTTTTTCCGTTGGAAAATTTTTCTTTAGTCTCATTCTTTGTTTATAATGAGCCTTTAAAACTTCTAGTTTGGCACCGGTTGGGCCTTCTAGATTGGATTTGATTTTGTCAATCCCACCCCTCATTTGTGGCACTGCTTCTGGATGTCCCAGCTCTTGAGAATCAAGAAGACTACGTCTGTCAATGAGCGATAGAGAAAAATGGATTTTTGTAAGATCTTGCCGTAAAATCCTTTTCTCTTAAGCTCATTGACAGACGTAGTACCCGCCCCTCTATCATTGAGTTGGGTTGGGTTAAATTCTCTGTACTGCTTTAAAACAGAACTGATTCCCTGCAGCAGAGAGAGGGAGGATATACCCTCAGGGACTGCCCCTAAGGTGGAGCCAGAACGTTTTGTCTTTCTGCCTAGTCCTACTCCTGCGGAGACAACATAACCCAGCTCTTGAGAATCAAGAAGACTACGTCTGTCAATGAGCTTAAGAGAAAAGGATTTTACGGTAAGATCTTACAAAAATCAATTTTTTAAAAGGGGGACAGCATGGGTTTAAAGTACCAGGGAGCAGAGGGACATGGAGGCATCCCATGCTCTGGGGAAGACAAACACTGCCTCATCGCAGGTAGGCTGGCAGTGGCCAGAGCCATATTTTCCTGTGGATGCATTTTTTCAGTGGAGGTGGTTGGGTTTTAGCAGGGGGAGCGCTGAAGTTCCTGGGGGGAACGTTTAGCAGCTTTTTGGGCAACCTAAGCTAAAGCACTGAAGGGTGGGCTGGACAGCTGGGGTCTCTTATTAACACATTCCCCTTTTTTGTTTTTCTCTCTGTCCCCTCTCAGAAGGAATCTTTCAGATCAGAAAAATCAACTACTAAAACTGTCCTTCCTGTGCCGCAAGGCACCAGGTCATGACCGATATGGTGCTCAGGGAGTGGTCAGAACTAGCAAAAAAGAACCTTTTCAAGTAGCCTAAAGAGAAGGTTCCCCCTCAAAACATTCAGATCTGGCCTTTGAGTACATGAGACACTTGGGGTACCCAATAGACAAAAGGGGCGACATAATCCTAAAAAGATCATGGGATACCTCTACAGCCAACCTAAGGCTGTCATTAGCTATGACCTGTGTAGCAAGAAATTTAGAATTTTGGTTAAAACAGCTGCAAGACCACCTGATGGCTAGTACCCCCAGGGAGGAATTGTTAAAATCTATTCCCATGCTCTTTTTAAAGCAGTAGGCTTTATTGCCTCAGCTGAGTCAGTGAAATTATCAGTCAGAGCAGCTTCGCTATCAGTGACAGCCGGGAGAGCACTTTGGCTTAAAACCTGGCCGGGATACAGCTTCCAAGTTAGGCCTATGTAGTGTTACCCTTTTGGGCCCATAATTGGATTAAGCCCTGGAGCATACAACTGATAGGAAGAAAATCTTCCTAGTTAAAAAGAGGTCCTTTCCTAGAAAATGTTTTTGTCCCTGTAGGGAACAAACCTAGGAAACAGGGCAGGGAAAACCGAAAAATAATTGGTCTGGCAAGAAGGGGAGGCCAAGGGCAAAGGTGCTCTTTAACCTTCCTGGACAAAATTCCAAATTGCAGTGACGCCAGATGCCAAGTGGGAGGAAGGTTGGAGAAATTCCTTCCCCAGTGGCAAAAACTATCCTCTAACAGCTTCGTCAGAGGAATAATCGAAAGCAGTTATGCCTTGGAGTTCAGTGAAAGGCCTCCTTCAAGAATGCTAATTACCCAATTATCCAGGGATCTGGCAAAAGCCCAGGCCTTGCTGCAACTAATAGGGGAATTAGTAGACCAAAAGGTCCTGATACCAGTACCAAAACTGGAAAAAGGTAGGGGTTTTTATGCATTTCTGGAGCAGAAACCTTCGGGCAGATACCGCTTGATTCTAAATCAAAGGCCATTAAACACAGTCATACGGTACAAAAAATTCCATATGGAATCCATTTACTCCTGTCAGGAACTTGCTCCAGAGGGATTGTTTTATGACAATGACAGATTTAAAAGATGCCTATTTGCACACCCCCATAAGAGAAAGCTATCAGAAGTTTATTCAGCTGGCAGCAAAGATAAGGGGAAAAAAATTTATAATTTTCAAAGCAGAGCCTTACTCTTGAGCCTTTCCTTGGCCCCGAGGATCTTTACCAAAATACTGGCAGAGGCTCTTGCACCTTTAAGGCTCCAATCCATAACTACCAGTCCCTGATAGTTGCGCAGCAATGGCTATCCCATCTAGGATGGATAATCAATGTGGAGAAATCAAATCTCTCACCCTCGCAAGAGATCTTGTTCCTGGGTTAAATCTGCTCCAAGAAACCAAGGAAAAGGTCAATGGCATTGGTCAAAGGACAGCACAAATGCAGACCAATCTCCCAGTCTCGATAAGAGATATAATGTCCATCTTAGAACTTTTGACTGCCTCCATCCTGGCAGTAAGATGGGTCAAGTTTACCCCGGAGACCACTTCAATCCTTCCTCTTACAAAACTTGGGAAAAAAAGGCTTAGAGGACAGGGTGTACCTTCCAGCCAAAACAAAGCAGGCCTTATGGTGGTGGAGAAACTAAACCAATCTACGGGAGGGATTGCTGTGGGCTTTTCCAATCTCCCACATACTGACTACAGATGCCATCAGCAAGGGATGGGGGGGCTCATTTGGACGGACAACGGGTGCAAGGAATCTGGACTCAGCCAGAGAGACACAGCTTTTCCAACTGCACAGAACTCAAGGCTGTAGCGAGAGAAATTGCAGGATTTCAAGATCAACTTGTACAAGTCAGGTCGGACATATAACCTCCGTAGAGTACCTGAACAAGCAAGGAGGGACCAGGAGCCCTATCCTAATGAGTATAGCACAGGTAATCTTTTCCTGGGCAGAAGAGCATTTGGAATCCCATTCTGCGATACATCTCAAAGGTATACAAAAGAACCTAGCCGACTTTCTGAGCAGGCAGCTAATCTAACAAGAGGATTGGTCTCGATCCAGTAGTTTTTACAGAGATAGCATCCAAATGGGGCCTTTCAGAGGTCGACTTATTTGCCAACAAGTCGAACCCCAAACTACAGAGTTTTGTCTCCAGTCTCTGTCCAGGACAGCACAGGAGAGGCAGGCTCCACCTCTGGAGGCAGGAAACGCAAAGGTCAAATCCTTAAAGGGCAGTCACTATCCCTCATTCCCCTGTTTTTTGTTTCCTCCACTGGAGGAGCAGGTTATGGAGCACTGCCCCCCCCCCAAGCCTAGGGGCACTCTAGGAGGGGGTGCTGTGTTACCTTGGTAGTAACAGGATTTATGGGTTCCTGGTTTGGCTGCAGTGGAAGCTGGGACCGGCTCAAATCGCAAGTGCAACAGTGCGATGCTGCAGGGGGACGACAGACCCATGGAGCTAGTGGTGCCAGTCCAGCTCTGGTAGGCAAACACAGGGGTGGCTTAACCTACAGGGCTGGAGAGGAGGGTGGGGGGGGCAGGGGATTCTCATGGGGTCCCCCCCAGGTGATACCGGATCCGGGCTAGGAGCCTTGTGAATTTGGTTATGGCTGTTGGGGGTGCAGTTGGGTGTCGGTGAAGGTACACCCATTTATGTCGAGGGTCCTTGACAGTTTTTGTCCTTTTTTGTCCCCCTTCCCTTCTTCTCCCCTTCCCTTATTTCAGGCTCAGCCTAAAAAAATCATAAAAATTGGAGGGGTACAGAGGTGCCCATCTTGAACGTCTAAATTTAAGGAAGGATGGAACAAACCGCTCTTCAAGCCTTGTATAGATAAACTGGTATACAAATAGGCTACAGTGGCGCATAAGGGCTTTATTTCGGGCGTAGAGAAAAGAAATGAAGGTTATTTAATCTATGCTCTCGAACCTTGAGACCCCTAAACAGCCAGCCAAAGTACCTCTCACTTCAGCCCCAGAGGAGGGCAATAAAACAGGGGATAAAGACCCAGATTCCCTGGAGGAGCTAAGTGAAGTGGCCTCATCCAAAGATACTCTGGAACAAGGGACCAAATCACCTAGGTACAGGCTCTTACTTGAGGAGAAGGATGCCTTACTAGGCGTGATTTATGAAACCTTGGAGATTAAGGAAGAACAGGCTTCTCTGTCCCTTCATGATCAGATGTACCAGACCCTGAAAGAGGATCAAGGCAGGGTATATTCAGTACACAGAGCACTGTCCGACTCTTATCAAAAAGCAGTGGATGGAGCCTGAGAAAGTTAGTTATTTTTTTCCGAAAAGTCTAAAAAGGAGATTTCCCTTTAGAGAGGCTCCTTCCTGCGTGTGAAACAGTCTCAAAATTAGACGCAGGCTTTTCGCAGTGCGCTAAATCAACGGATCTCGCATTTGTGGACATGCGGGTCCTTAGGGAACCCATAGACAAAAGAATGGAGGTGTTATTGAAACTATCTTGGGAAGTAGTCATGGCCAACTTAAAGCCGGCGATGGCTACAACAGTGGTAGCTCGCAATTTGGAGGTCTTCTTGTTAGACCAGCTACAGGCCCATTTAGAGGGGGAACTTCACGGAAGGAAATCCTGGATTCCCCACCTTTGTTACAGAAAGCTGTGTGTTATATGGCAGACGCCTTAGCAGAATCTATCAAGCTCTCAGCTAAAGCCACAGCCCTGGTATATTCTTCTCGCTGGGCTCTATGGTTGAAATCCTGGTCAGGGAACCCGGTCTCAAAAATAGGACTTTGTGGCATCCCTTTTTTGAGGGGGGCCTATTATTCAGACAGGACCTGGAGAAAGTCTTGGAGTGAACCGCAGATGAGAAGAAAGCCTTTCTGATCAAAAGCAAAAAAAACCCCAGAAAGCGTTTTTTTGCTCTACCAAAGGTTGCATGGGAAGATTCCCAAAGTACCAGCCATTAAGAAGCAGTGGGGTAGGGGAAAACAGAAAATTTGTATCCTTTTTTTCCTATACTAAAAACAAAAACAAAATCCCAATGACTTGGTCCCGGTGGGAGGAAGATTGGGGCGGTTCCTCAAAAGTGGGAAAAGGTTACCCCAAATGGGTTCATACTGGGGATATTTAGGGAGGGCTATCAAATTCAGTTCAAGGGCACTCTGCCTGCAAGGACGCTTGTAACTTCCCCCTCCCAGGGATCCTCAGAAGGTGACAGCTCTTCTGTCTCAAATTGGTGACCTTTTAGACTAGCGGGTCCTCATTCCGGTGCCGCAGCAAGAGACAAACCAGGGTTTCTATTCACTCGTTTTTGTGGTTCGGAAAGCATTGGGCAAATTCTGCCCAATTTTGAACTTGAAATCTCTCAACAATTGGGTGGTCTACAAGTAGTTTTGTATGAAAAGAATCTTTACGGCAAAATCTATTCTCCCCCAAATTGCTTTATGGCTTCCCTTAATATGCGGGACGCTTATTTGCACATCCCGATCCATGAGGAATCGCAAACATTTTTGAGAGTGACAATCAAGTGGGAGAAGTAAGTCTGCCATCTCCAGTTCAGGGCTCTGCCTTCGGCCTGTCCTCATCCCCCAGGATTTTTATGAAGGTCCTGGCGGAGGCACTAGCCCTCCCTGAGACTAAAGGGGATCTTGGTTATCCCATATTTGGACAACCTTTTTATTTTTTGCCCTCTCCACCCCAAATACAAGGGGATCTGTGGGTGGCCATTCCTTTTCTGGAAGACCTGGGGTGGTTGATAAACAGGGAAAAATCAAACCTGACCCTAGGGTACAGGGTAAACTTGGTAATGAAGAAAGTCTATCTCCCAGAGGAGAAGGTAAAAAAGGTAAAGGCTACAGCGGCTTTCTTTTTTTTAAAGCAATCTGGTGGTGACCGTCCAAACAGCCATGTCGGGTCTAGGTCTCTTGGCAGCAATGATCCCGGCGGTTTCATGGGCAAGGGCCCATTTCAGGTGTCTACGGGCCAATATCCTAGGAATCTGGAATGGGAGACAGCAAGCACTGGTCGAGACCTTTCAGTTATGCCCAAAGACCAAGCAGTCTCTGTGGTGGTGGAGGAACAAAGAAAACCTCTTGCAGGGTCTTCAGTGGTCCTTTCCAGTGTCTGTGTTGCCACAGACGCCATTGCTTAGAGATGGGGAGCCCACTGGGGGTCAAAAGTGGCCCAGGGGCCCTGGTCCAGAGCAGAGTCCCAAAAATCAGCCAGTTGGAGGGAGTTGCAGGCAATTTGGGAGGCTCTGAGGCTATTTGCCCAAGAGTTGAGGGATCACCATGTTGCAAGTCCTCTTGTGGTGGTGGTCTCGTATATCAATAAGCAGGGGGGGGGGGGGCATAGTGACCTTCCTTGATCCAGCTGGTGGGTGCCATTTTTACTAAGGCTGAGGTAAACCGGAGTTTAATCTCCACAGTCTACGTCTGGGGAGTGGACAATCGTCTGGTGGACTTTCTAAATCGCCACCAGGTGCACGAATCAGAATGGCCACTGAACAGGGATGTCTTCTAGCTAGTAGCAGAGAAGTGGGGCCTTTAAGAGGTGGATCTATTTGCAAACAAGACAAATGCCATGGTTCCAAAGTTTTTTTTTTTCCTTGGAAAGAGACGTGGGGGCCAGGGGAATAGACGCCCTGGCTCAGAAGTGGATGTTTTCCCTGTACTATGCCTTTCCCCTATTCAAACTTATTCCCCTGGTCCTGAAGAAGTTCACACAAAAACAAAACACAATTCTAGTAGTTGCATACTGGCCAAAAAGGCCTTGGTTTTCCACGCTGTTGCACCTGGCGGCAGAGTCTTCCCTTATGCTACCCGAGAGGGAAGATCTACTGTCTCAGGGACCGGTCCTGTTGCTGAAAATACAGAGCCAGAAATTGTCGGCTTGGTGTCTGAGGAAAGCCTCCTGAAGTCTAAGAAACTCAGTCAAAAATGCCATTTTGCCTATTAATAGCATGTTAAATATCTTTATCTTTGATATTATTATATTCATTTTTTTGGCTAGCTGCTTGTCTAGCTTAGAAAGTCTTTTCTAAACTAGACAAACCACTTCTTCCTGTTCTTCACCAACAACACGATCTCCCTTTTATCTGAATTTGCTAAGCTGTCTTTCACTTCCTGAAAAGGTTGTCGGTCTTTCTTAAACAGGCATGCCTGGTCCTGCCCAGCCCCACCCCCATCCCTCCTATTCTTCACAGAATATGATCTCCTGTCTTCATAGCCTCTTCTAGGCTAGCAGCTTCTCCTGAGATTGATGGCAATTGTGGAAAACAGGCAATTGTGGAATCTTAAAAAATTCTGAAGGAAGTGATGGTTCTGCTAGAAAAGGACACAGACAGCAGAACAGCTATTTGTTTGGGACTTTCAGAACTGGATGGCTGGGGAACTCTCTATGAGGCCTCGGGAACACACAGTCTTTCTCTCCCGACAGATGACATATGCCGGGTATCACCCAGACAAAGTCGAATGACGAAACTAATCAGGGTATGATCAGGCGGCTACCTGAGCAATAGATTGATTGCGGTGTGCCTCCCGGGATCCTCACAAGCTGAAGCAGTGCTTCTGATCGGAGTAACAGCTGTAAGCTACTGTGGGGAGATCGGCACACCCAATCCTGTGTAAAGTGTACATGCTTGTTACGAATACTTTGATGTAAGCAGATATATTGAAGGGCTATGGAATGTATTTTTTAATGGTTTAAATAAACAGTATTATGCTACGAGTCCTTTATATGATACCCTGCATATGTCCTCTGTCGGGAGAGGAGATGATTGCTTGGTGAAAATCGGTGTGATTGAAGGAAGGATTCAATGCAGCTCTGAAGTTCACACTGTGCTGGTAGTGGAGGAGGAGCAGTGGATTAACCCAGAAGGGATGATCTGAAATATTAATAACAAAGCCTAGTTTTATCGATTTCTGGCGAGTGTTTAATACCAAGGGGAGAGGACGCATGAGGTGTGGTAACGGGAAGATCTTTCTGAATCATTTGAACATACCCTGTCTCCTCATTCACACTCCCTGGCAAAAGTTTTGTCAACATTTAAGCATGTTGCTGAATGGATAAAGGACTTTGATAATTTAAATAAGAGGAGAACTATCGCTCTTTTAAGCGCTGCTAGTGTGAACATTGTTTTTCATTTTATTCAATATTTGATTTTATGTGGACAATGGAAGCATGAGTATACAGCATCCTACAATATTCTTCTTGAATCAATTCCAGATCACCTGTTTCTATTCTAGTTGGGCCTTTTGTCCAAGGTTTTGGAAATGGTCTCCCCATAATCACTTCAAAATGTGATAATTTAGTTATTCTGGCAGGCGTCATCCTTATCTTTGCTAATACCGTGGGTAGCACAGTTTTCCATTTGGCAAATGTGCCTCCAGTAGCTTTCCTAATTTTATCCTTGATTGTCCTGTTCATCCTTTCCACTATACTGAACTCTGTGGATGATAGAATGGAAGTTCCATATTTCCTATCTGTAACTGCTTTACATACCTTAGAGACACAAGCTGGCCCATTGCTTAAATTAATCTGCAACGGACAGCCCCATCTCGGTATGATCTCTCTCACTAGTATTTTTACCACTGTTTTAGCATCTTCTTTATTACATGGAAATATTTCCGGACATTTTTAAAAAGCATCCACAATCACTAACAGATATTTTCTGTGTTTTGCCTGTTTTGAGCATGTGTGTAAAGTCAATTTGCAGATGTGTAAAAGGAGCACTAGGTGGCGGTAGATGTTCATGTTGTACATGATATAGAATAGTAGGGTTGTTCCTGATACATGTAACACATCTTTGTACATACTCAATGCACAGACTTGGTAAGTTCTGTATGCAAATGTCCACATTTAAAACATTTGCTGCCTTGCTAAAGAAGCTGAAGGTAAAGGTGATGGACTGGCCAAGCATGTCTCCGGACCTAAACCCTATTGAGCATCTGTGGGGAATCCTCAAACGGAAGGTGGAGGAGTGCAAGGTCTCGAACATCCACCAGCTCTGTGATGTCGTCATGGAGCAGTGGAAGAGGACTCCAGTGGCAACCTGTGAAGCTCTGGTGAACTCCATGCCCAAGAAGGTTAAGGCAGTGCTGGAAAATAATGGTGGCCACACAAAATATTGACACTTTTGGGCCCAATGTGGAAATTTTCACTTAGGGGTGTACTCACTTTTGTTGCCAGCGGTTTAGACCTTAATGGCTGTGTAATGAGTTGGGTTTTGAGGGGTCAGCAAATTTACACTGTTTTACAAGTTGTACACTCACTACTTTACATTGTAACAAAGTGTAATTTCTTCAGTGTTGTCACATGAAAAGATATATTATTATTTACAAAAATGTGAGGGGTGTACTCACTTTTGTGAGATACTTTACCTCTAGAGATTCTAACTAGGCTCACCTGCACATTTCCAATTGGGCAAAATTTGAGAACACAAATTAACTATTACTATTATTATTACTATTACTAGCAACAGGGAATGGCCCTAGACAATAGACAGTAAAGGCCATATGCCTAGAAGGAAATAAAACACAAATCAATAAAATACAAAAAGTTACTTTGTGACACTGAAGTCTCATCAATAAAGTAAAATAGTCACACAACACATGTTTATAAATAGACACATAAACCATCATCAACACAGAGGGATACCTTCAGATAGGGTAACATAAAGTTCTGCAGCGGTCGGCTCCATTTAGATATATATATATATATATATATATATATATATATATATATATATATATATATATATATATATATATATATATATATATATATATATATATATATATATATATATATATATATATATATATATATATATATATATATATATATGTATGTCCTAAATCAAACTAGCATTGTAGTGTGACCAATGATGACAATTGGCGTACAAATATAATAAGTCAAATATAGCAATCTTGCAGAGTACTAGCAGCATCAAATATATATATTGGAATGGAGAAAATGTGAGAGTAGAGAGAAAGCAAGCAAACGAAAAACAGGAAAACAAGAAAAAAAGGAGAAAACAAGAAAAAGGAGAAAATAAAAAAATAAAATTGCTTGCTTTCTCTCTACTCTCACATTTTCTCCATTGTCTCCATGTTTCATTATATATATATATATATATATATATATATATATATATATATATATATATATATATATATATTCCTAAATGGAGCCGACCGCTGGGGAACTATGTCCCCCTATCTGAAGGTATCCCTCTGTGTTGATGATGGTTTATATGTGTCTATATTTATAAACAAGTGTTGTGTGACTATTTTATTTTATCGATGAGACTTTGGTGTCACAAAGTAACTTTTTTGGTATTTTATTGATTTAGGTTTTATTTCCTTTCTATTTGTTTCATGAATGTGGCCTTTTACTGTCTATTGTCTAACCAGCCTGGGTGTGAAACGCATTAGCTGGCAGTATCATCCTCTCCGCTGGGGTATGATTATCCTTCATGTATTTTTGTTTTCTTAAATAAAGGACACATTTTTTGGAGTGCCGCCATCCAGTCCATTTCTTCCATACGCTGTGAAGTGAACATTAAAAAAAAAAAAAAAAACTTGGCTGGCTAAGTTAGGGCCCTTGGGGAAAGCACAACACATTAACTTGTGCAATGTTAGTCTCTTACCAGACCCAGGGCACCCTCTTCTGGGACTCATGCTCTGATTCAGTAAAAGTCATGTTCAAGTCAAACAGGTATAAAAGTTGTTGTAATTTCTCTCTTACGGTCCTGCTGAGACACACCCTCATTCCCTTCCTTACAAGTGGTGAGGGTGCTCTTTAAGACAGGCTGATCCCACCAAGCTTCCAAATCACACTTCACACCTTCCTAGAGAGAAAGTTCCCAGTCTCTGAGGCAAGGTCCTCTGTATTGAGCAGTCTCTTTGCTTCTCTGAGATCTCACCTGATTGTGATCATCTTTAGCAGGTTTCCATTCAGCCAGCCAAAATTTGATTTCATATATTTTTTTTTGTAGATATGTTTTACAGCAGAAAGTAAAAAAATTTTGTTTTGTTTTTTTTACCCCAAAATTGTTGGCTTTTTTTGTTTATAACACGAAAAATAAACCCAGTGGTGATTAAATATCATCAAAAGAGAGCTCTATTTGTGGGAAAAAATGACATAAATTTCATTTATGTACAGCGTTTCATGACCACGCAATTGTCAGTTAAAGCAATGCAGTGCAGATCACAAAAAATGGCCTAGTCATGAAGGGGGGTAAATCTTCTGGAGGTCAAGTGGGTATACACTCTTAAGACTAGTTCGCATCTATGTGTGTGGGGAACACATGCACAATTGCATGCCTTGCAAAGATGCAAAGAATTGTGCTGCCCTTAACCACTTGCCGACCAGCCGCCATTCTTATACTGCAGCAGGTTGGCTCTGTTATGCAAAACCACGTGCTGATTGGCCACAGGGGGAGCCAATCATCGGGTCTGGCAGCAGCAATTGCTCCCCGTGAGACAGAACGGTGGTCTGCTAATGTAAACACGGCAGACCGCTGTTCTGTCATTCTGTCAGTAATAAAAACAGTGATCCTGTGTTCCTCTTATTTAGGAACACAGGTCTCTGTGTCCATCCAGCAAGCCCATCCCCCACACAGTTAGAAAGCATTCCCTAGGGACACACTTAACCTTTTGATCGCCCCTGGTGTTAGCCCCTTCCTTGCCAGTGTCATTAGTACAGTAACAGTGCATATTTTTAGCACTAATTACTGTAGTAATGTCGCTGGTCCCCCCCAAAAGTGTCAAAAATGTCAGGTGTCTGATCTGTCCGCCGCAATGTCGCAGTCCCGCTATAAATCGCTGATCGCCACTATTACTAGTAAAAAAAAAAAAAGTAAATAAAAATGACATAAATCTTTCCCCTAGTTTGTAGACGCGATAACTTTTGTGCAAACCAATCAATATAAACTTATTGGGATTTTTTTTTTACCAAAAATATGTAGCAGAATACATATTGGCCTAAAAAGATGAAAAAAGTTGATTTTTTAATTTTTTTTTAAATTGGGAATGTTTTATAGCAGAAAGTAAAAAAATCTTGGGTTTTTTTCAGAATTGTCGCTCTTTTTTTTTTTCGTTTATAGTGCAAAAAATAAGCTCTAATTTGGCCTGGTCATTAAGGGGGTAAAACCTTCCAGTCCAGAAGTGGTTAAGCAGATGTACAGCAGTGCCATTAATTGTTAATGGCACCCCCACACATCTGCAAACATGTGCACCAAACTACACGGTGCCGCAGCACCCTGTGGTTTTATGTGGCATGCTTTGGACAAGATTCAGGGACTTATTTACATGTTTCCAGTATGGAAATGGGCTGCCCTACACGTGATGCATGAAAACCACGCCTGTGCTTGGTTGCACCTGTATATGTGAAAAAAGCCCAACTGTGAGTAGAATCCTCAATAAAAAAATAAATTATTCTCTAAATAATCAGTGTTCATACAATTGCACTACCACGTAAACAAGCATGAAAATTGTGCTCCACTCTTTTTTGAGAACATTTAACTTGTATATAGTGTTTAATTTAGGTGGGGAATTTGCACTTCGATTGGACAGAGTTTGGATAACACAGGCTGTAATGGAATAGTCATGAAATTTCTTCACATTATCTGGAAATACACAGAGTGTGGAGGTTATTTTATATAGTGATATTTGCCAGCTTCAGATATTTTTGTTACCTGTGAGGAAGGCTGCAGACTCAGCCAACTCCCCCATACTCACTCCCCTGCTCTTCTAGGGTTGCCACTTGAGCATTCACCCGGACAGTCCGGGTTTTGAATCATGTGTCTGGGTTTTAGTCCACTTGAAACCCAGACACATTATTCAGGCTGGAATCTGGCTCGAAATTCTCTTTTGAAGTGCCCAACAGTATGTATTAAAAAAAAAAAAAAAACGTGCTGTGCATCGCTAAAGTGTTCGGGTTTGGCTTGAAGAAAGAGTGGCAACCCTAGCTATGCTCTTCAGATACTCCTTTATTAGCTTGATCCTTTTCATCTCACTGCAACCAAATCCTGATGATTAGTCCTAATATTAAACTTCCAGTTTACCTCTCCAGATTGACTTTACCTGAAACATCAGCTCAGCTCACCCCTTCCCTGCACAGTGTCAGCATCACCCGGCTGTAGCTGTGCCCTGCCTCTGTGTATCCCCAGATGGCACTGAGGATAGGGAGAGGATCTAAGTAAATGAGGACACAGATCGAAAGTACAGGAGACATCTGGGTGGTGTATGAATTTAGAAGCAATGACACTGCTGCTGCTGCCTTCACCATCCTGATTCCAGGACTGGGCTGTAGCAAGACAATCACTGCTGTTGGCAAGTATGTAACACACATGGGGTAATTAGGGTGTGCCCAGGCACATCCTGTATGCACGCTTATGCTGGCCTGTAATTGCCAGCTTCTACCTTGCTGACCTTCTTGTGGATAGGAAGAATATAAGCTGTCTGCCAGTCATGGGGAACTTCTCCTGTTAGAAGAAATTGATTAAAAATATCCGTTAATGGTCCAACAACTATACCTAAAAGTTCTCCTAGAACTCTGGGATGAATACCATCAGGGCCCCTTGTTTTATTCAGATTTACCCAAGCCAGTTTCTCTGCTACCTCTGTCTCCAGAAATCCTAAAAAGTAACCCTCATTCCTAGATGATTCTCGAACTTGTTATTGCTAGTACGATTTATTTCTGAGAAGTCGGAACAGAAGTTCTTGTTCAAAGAGGAGTTCCAGGCACCTATAAAAAAAACAAAGAAGTCAGCAGCTACAGAAAGTGTAGATGCTATTAAACAGCCACTCACAGGTCCCACAGTCCAGCGGTGAGCTCACATCAGCCTTCTCCATCCTCTATCCTCCCTTGGCAGCACCGGAATCTTCACTATGGGCACCTGGCTGTTACAGCTTGTGGCTTCACAGCCAGGTGCCAACTACACATGTGTGAGCCGCGCTGCGCATCCTGAATGGTGGATGCAGTCTTCTGGGCTTCTTTCGGTCAGTGTCCCAGAAGACTGCAGGGGGAAGGAGGAGAACCGCGGCTCTCAGAACAGAAGTGGGAGCAGGTACTTGTCAAAATTCTTTTAATTTTGGATAGAGCAAGAGAGGTTATATCCCCTGTCAGATGTTTATTCGCCATCTGTGTCCCGTTTCCGAGATTTCCCTTCATTTCTTGTCCCATAGCCATAGCCAAGATTCCTTGGGGTCCCCCAGATTACCAGAACTAGCTTCGCCTTTGGAAGTTTTCCCCTCTATTACTTTCTGGGGACAACCCAAAATTTGGGATTTTCTTTTACTTTCACTCTCAATGATGGTAAACAGGAAAAATAAAGAAGCTGAATCTATTTAACGGGAGCACAGACAGCAAGAATAAAAAAGAAAAAAACTGACAGGGGTTGTAATCCCTCTCCACTCTGTCCAAAACTAAAAATTAGTTTTTCCTTTTAGTTGTACTTTAAATTTTCTATGTGCTGATGTTTTTCCCCTGTACTATCCTACTTACCTCTTTAGTGAACCATATTGGTCTTTTCTTCAGCTTACTCTTAGTAATTTGCCTGACATATAACCTAGTTGCCTACAGGATGGTAGACTTAACAGTACCCACAGATTACTGACTCCTGTCGACTCCAATCTTTCAATACATTTTTCAGAAATTTCCCCATTTGAGCAAAATTTGTCCTTTTTTAAATTCTAAACCTTTTTTTTTTTTTTTTTCATATGATTTTTCAGTTCTTGTTTTAATATCAAACCAAAAACATTGGTGATCACCAGAACCCACATTTTTCCCCCACCTCAACATCAGACAATCGATCCCCATGCCAGTACTAGGCCTAGAATATGATCACCTTGGGTAGAACTCCTAGTGGGTTGGCACCCGTGATTGCCGTAAAAGTGATTAGGCCGGTCTATAGTCACAAATGCAGAGAGACCACTGTACAACACAGAAGCAAGCTCACAGCTGCTACTACATCCATGAGCTTGTTTTAGCCTCTCCAGAATTTGCACATAAAAGGCATGTCTAAAATGATTAACTAGGTAAATGTAGGTAGCTTATACATTTATTTTATTCTTTTAAAGGAAACTGTGGGAAGTCACTGATCGATCCTATGCTGAGAGGTGGGCCCATCACAATACCCGAGATTGCTACAGATGAAAGAGGGACAGTGCGGGTGGTCGGAGGCCTGGCCGCCACCTATATGTCATGGCCTTGGATAGCCCAAATCCAGAACAAGAATGGAAAACACTACTGCGGAGCAACAATCATCCATGAGACATGGCTGGTGACTGCCGCTCACTGCAAATTCACGTAAAAAAGATATATTATGATTCTTTCTCACTGTGGACATTATTTTACCAGGAGCTACATGATGCTATGACATGTCTAACCCATGAGAGGAACCAAACCCAAATTTCGGATGATATTTCACATTGCATTTCATGGCTTCTGATAGCCAAATCTGAATTTCTGTTTTTTTTTTTTGCTCATATTTGCTGTTACTTGAGTGCCCTTCCTTTGACTGCCAGTACCATCAGGTCCCACCCTTCTTTCTTAGTATCCCTGGTAGAATTTTTAAAGCAAATGGCTGAAACTTCTTTTTGGCCCCATCTTCTCATCAGTCCAAGCTGCCACGGCCTTCACAAACCATTCTGCAAAGATTTGCAGAATTTCCTGCTCTGTAATATGCACTTCTATTGAGCCTGGTGTTGTTTTCCATTGACTTTCTGTTCAATGTTTTTATAGAAAGGTTGAAATGAAATTCAGTTTAAGAAAAGTATGAGTTTTTTTTTTTTTTTTTGATAATCATACTTGGGTAAATGCATCTTTCCCTCGGCGCCTCGAACACTGCGAACTGAGCGATCAAACACCGCTGATCATTCGGTTCTCACGGTTCTCTGCTATGACCCCCCCCCCCCCCCCCGCGCTCACTGGAGCGCTGGCCTGTGGAGGGGACAAGAGTGGCCAGCTCAGGCTCTCCGCAGCTCACTGAGAGGCTGAGCTGGTGTGCCGGTCCAGGCATGTGGGTGGATCCCGACTCCAATGTCACGATCTTGCCCGAGCCAGGACCGGCTCTGTGATATCCGCAGACAGTGGACTTCAGCCTGCTGTCTGCTGAAAACGGGTCACAGGAGTCCAGCAAGGACTACACTTCTGTGATCCACACACAAAGTACAGCCAGACGAGCTGTACTTCGCCTTTAAACAACTTAAAAAGGCAGACCCACACTGCAAAGTGCAGCACATTTAGTCATCAAACCCCAGTTTTCTATTCCGAAGTATGACGTTCTGTATGGAACTTTACCCAGTGGGACTTTACTGGGTGCCAAGAGAAAAAAAAATGTTTATAATAGGAGAGCGAGGGGAAAGAGATGGGGAGGAAAATTGGAAATGAGAGGTCGTGGGGGCTGCAGTTCGGTAAAGATGCCAGTTTTGGGAAACCACCATAAACAAACTATTTTTTAGTCACGGTCAGAATGCCAATAAAGAACAGTTAAGGCTGTGTTTTTTTTTTTTTTTCAATAGTCCATTCTGTCATTTGTTATAGTAGTCATTTTACTGTTGGGCATCTTCCAGGTAACTTTAGGCATGACCCCTGTGGATTTCTATTTATTTTAGTAGGACTCCTGAATTAAAAATTCTGAATTTTCAGAGGATTACACATTTTTAAAAGACCAACCGAACCACAGCTAATCCAAACTTTTCAGACCGCGAGAAAGATCGGTGGTATCTATTTGATATAGATATCGATCGGTATAGGCAGGAGGTGATGTCACCAATACAGGGGCATTGTTGTCACTGTCATCAATACAGGGGCATTGTTGTCACTGTCATCAGAGTTTTTTAGTACCAGATAAAGGCTGGTTGTCAGCGGCCAGGGCCAAACCGGTTTTTGCCAAGTTGATTAGTGCTTCTCTTCCTTGCTTTGCTCCTACTGAATCTGTCATTATGCACACACAAGTTTGCACTGAATTAGCAACATTGAAGCTACACAGCTCAGAAGCAACATGAGCTGGCAATCTAGAGTGATCTTGTTTTGTTGTTATAGATGTCATTTATTTATTTTATTTTTATTTCTGCACTAAGGCTCTATTCACACTTGTACGACTCCAAAGTTCCGTCAACTTTGGAGTGTTACTTTGGTGCAACATTGATGCAACCTTGTCGCAACTTTGGATTGGCTTTGACCAGTGATAATAGACAACTTTTGCACAACTGTTGCATTGTATAACATTTAGGTACGAATTTCATGCAGCTTTTGAGGTCAATATTGAAGTTTATGCCCCTCAAGTTGCATGAAGGTTGGACCAAAGTAGTGCATGGACTACTTTGAAGTTGCTGCAAATGTAAGTTGCAAATACAGTATATGAATGGTTATTATTGGAAAAACATGGAGAATGACTTGTCATACGACTTTGATGTTCAAAGTTGCATGACAAGTCGCACAACTGTGAATGGAGCCTAATGGCCCATACATACCCAATTCAAAAATTGGACGAAAAATTCCGCTTTCCGAGTGGTTATACAATAATCTGATTGTTAATACACAGCTTTCAAGAGACGGTCACGTCAGTTCATCCAATATTATCCTATATTATACAAATTTTTCGGATTTTAATTTAATCTATACAGTTGTCCGAAAATACAATACACTATAACACACCATTTCCCATTTTTTATTCAGTCATACAAGAATTTTTGTAATTTTAGTAAACTCTTTATTTTCGATGTGCGACTAGCATGCAAAGAAAAATGGATGAGCTATCGTCCGATTTTCAGATCATGTGTATGGGCCATAAAGATTTGTGTGAGCGCTGCAGGAATTGCTTAAAAGCACTTCAGACGTTTGTTCATCTCTACTCATGGGTAGAGTTTCTGGAAGCAGTCACTATCCCAAATGGAGAATAATCTTCCCACTTTTCTGATTGTTATATAAAATTATAATTATAAAATGATGAGACAATCTGCAACTAGAAAATGTAAAACTCCTTTCTGAATGACATGAAAATAACTTATCCAACTTGTATTCGCAGTGTTGGGTCGGACAAAGTGTTTGTGGGAGCAACTGACTTGTCACAGGAAGAAAAAACAGAAGTCTTTGTAAAACGCACTCTCACCCACGACCTTTATGATGCTGAATATATTCCTCCTGAGCATGACCTCCGCCTGCTGGAGCTCGAGACTCCTCTTACTTTGGGTAACAAGTATTTTTCCTTAAAGGGAAATTATTGTACTTTAACTAAGACATTTTTTTTAAATATTTAGTGAATAGCTAAAGCCAAAAATGTGTGTTTTCGTTTTTGGTTTAAGTTTTTAGATTTGGCTACAGTACCCCTGTCGGTTTTTTCCTTTTGTTCTTACGGTCTGTGTACAATTTGGGAAATTTCC
The DNA here is from genome assembly GCF_965119305.1 of Pelophylax lessonae. Taxonomy (NCBI): domain Eukaryota; kingdom Metazoa; phylum Chordata; class Amphibia; order Anura; family Ranidae; genus Pelophylax; species Pelophylax lessonae. The sequence goes on from NC_138771.1 coordinate 502,330,720, forward strand.
TTTCACTTACTGTCTTGTAAACACAACAAAAGGTGTGAGAATGGCTTTTTTAGACAATTGTCACAAGAACAAATGTTCACATATGGAAAGGTTTACCATTCTTCTTTTTCCGATGGCAACTCTTAACTGCCCTGGCCCAGGTCTTTTTCCGGGTCCGGAGTCTTCTGCCTACAGCCCCGAAGGTTCTCCTGCCTTCTCTATTGGCCAAAGGGACTAAGTCTGTAGGCCCAAGTTCATTAGGACATAGATGCCCTTATTTGGACATTACAAAGTGCACCTGTTAGGACCCTTTAACTAGTGTGCTTAGCAGAATAGTTTGCCTGATGAGGCAAAGAGGCCCGATTCTCTTCATACAGTGGTATATCCTCAATGGATGCATTGTGGGCAGTGCACATGAGTCTCAAGGGTGGGGTGCCCTCACACATTGCACAACAATGGGGAAATGACATGCCATGTTTTTGCTGCAGCTGCAATTGTCACTTGCAAATATCCACCAGTGTGGCAGAGACAAGCTTAGACCCCCCCCCAGCATTGAACTGGCACTGATCTCCTCCCTGGATGAGCTTAGATGTGTTTGGACCAAACTCATTTGAGCTCTCTCATAGGAAAGCTGTCAAACCAGACAGCCAGTCATAGGCAGAGGAGGCATTCCCAGCCCCACAGCTTGCCCCCTGTATATGTGTGGCTGCAAGTAGGAAATGCCTTTGCCATCTATCACTGGCTGTTGGGTTTGACAGCGATAGCTTAGATGGGTTTGGACTTGGCCTGTGTCCAAACAGGCCTGAGCTAATCTAGGGAAGTAATCAGTGCTAGTCTAATGCTGGGGGTTGGGTTAAGGTGACCAGATTTTAAAAATGAAATCCGGGGGCATAATTTTTTTTTATTGGCAAACTGCACAGGGCTGCATAATACACAGAGCGCTGGTCACAGGACTACATAATACACAGAGAGCTGGCCACAGGACTATATAATACACAGTGCTGGGCGCAGGACTGCATAATACAGAGCGCTGGCCACAGGACTATATAATACACAGAGAGCTGGCCACAGGACTATATAATACACAGAGAGCTGGGCACAGGACTACATAATGCACAGAGTGCTGGACGAAGGACTGCATAATACACAAAGCGTTGGGCACAGGACTACATAATATACATATTGCACACAGCTCTGGGCGCAGGACTACATAATACACAGAGCGCTGGGCGCAGGACTACATAATACAAGGAGCGCTGGGCACAGGACTACATAATACATGGAGCGCTGGGCGCAGGACTACATAATACAAGGAGCGCTGGGCGCAGGACTACATAATACACGGAGCGCTGGGCGCAGGACTACATAATACACGGAGTGCTGGGCACAGGACTGCATAATGCAGAGCTCTGGGCGCAGGACGGCATAATATACATATTACACATAGCTCTGGGTTCAAGACTGCATAATACACAGAGCGTTGGGCGCAAGACTGCATAATATACAGGAGGGTGTTAGGCTTAGAGTGCAGGGTTCAGAGGTTTACTATGCACAGAGGACACTTCTGCTCCCTCCATAGCTCACCTCTGCACCCTTCTCTCACTGATTATCTCTGTAGCCACCTCTTAGCCCTTCCTCTACAACAGCTAAACTCTCCATCTCTCCATGCAGCTGCATCAGCTCTGACCCCTGCTCCCCCACTGCCCTCACCTGTGTACAAACATACCCCCCCCCCCCCAATCTGCTCACCTCCCGGTCTCAGCCCTCCACACAGTCCATTTTTGGCTCTGCCTCTCCTCCACTGAACAGCAGCAGGAGCGGCAGTGAGCTTTTCCAACTGGGGACATCGGCATCCAAGCCAACAGGCTGTTTCTCACCCAGCATGGGATGCCCGGTCTATGTTAATCTGGCCTTGAATACAGGGACAAAACTGGGGACAGAGTTCGTCCGGGGACAGTTTCCTCATTCCGGGTACTGTCCCCGGAAACTGGGGACATCTGGTCACCCTAGGTTGGGTCTCTATTTCCAGGAGGACTGTTACTGGCCATTGCTAAGGCCATACAAAGTCCTCCTAGCCCCACCTACCAGACTCAGGGCTTTTGACAGAAGCCAGGAAAGGCATTCTGCTACATGGGAGTGAATGGTAAGCTGTGCAGGGGAGGGCTGTGTGGCTGTATTTGAGAATAAAGGGTGACTTACTACTGACCTCTAAACTCTGCACCACTTATTACTGACCCCCGAACTCCATCTCACTTACTGCAGACCCCTGAACTCCACCTCACTAGTGACCTCTGGGCTCTGCTTCACTTACTACTGACCTCTGAACTCTGTTCCACTTACTACTGAACCTTTGTATCACATGCTACTGACCCCTGAACTCTGCGTCACTTACTACTGAACCCCTAATCTCTGCATCACTTACTACTTAAGTCTGAGTCACTTGCTACTGACCCCTGAACTCTGCAACATTTACTACTGACCCCAAACCTACGTCACTACTGACCTTGGAACTCTTAAGTCATTTACTACTGAACCCTTGTCTCACATGCTACTGACCACTGAACTCTGCGTCACTTACTACTAAACCCCTAATCTCTGCATCACTTACTAATTAGGCCTGAGTCACTTACTACTGACCCCTAAACTCTTTGCTTAATCCTGGCCCCTGAACTCTACATCACTTACTACTGACCCCTGAACTCTGCAATATTTATTACTGACCCCAAACCTACGTCACTACTGACCTTGGAACTCTAAGTCATTTACTACTAAACCTTTGCTTCACTTGCTCTTGACCTCTGAACTCCATGTCACTACTGAACCCCTGAACTCTGCCTTTACTACTAACCCCTGAACTCTGCGTCCTTCTACTGACCTCTGAACACTGCTTCACTCTGTGTGTGCCATGCTTTCTTTTTCTAAAGTTGAAGGGCCCAACTTATGATTTTGCACATAGGCCCACTGCTTTCAGAAAACAACTCTGTCTTCATGACCCCCATAACATGGTGGGCATTGCATGTGTGACATTTTCACCTTCTGACCAAGGCTGCTGTTAGAAATCACGGGGCCCCGTACGTACAGCCTACCTGGCAGCCCCCCCGCCCAAATATATCAAGACAATATTTCCACTAAAATCATAAGGGGACACAAACCTAACAGAGAACCTGTGTGAATTAGCCCTTTTAGTTATTTATTACATTAAAAAATAAAGAAATACATTTTTATAAAATGTTAAGCATTTACAATTTTATTTTACATTTTTTTTTAATTATATATTACAATGTTTAATTATTATTATTTTTTACTATTTGTTATTTTTTTACAAGACAGGGAAGCCTGCAGCACTGGGGGGGGGGGGACACACAGTGAAAGGGGTGCAAATGGATAGGGGGGGGGGAGAACCAGAAGCAGGCAGAACGATGTCGGAGAAGCAATTACAGGAATGGTGCCCTGTATCGGTGTCTCTCCCTGCAGCAGCTGAAAGCTGGCAGGAGTGGGAGAAACTGACTTTCAGCTGCTGCAGAGAGCCGCACAGGACTACCTTCTGTAATTGCCGCTCTGCCCGACCGCACCAATTCTCTATGCTGTTGAGGCCCCCCTGTGTGCCCGGCCCTCTACAGGAGGGCTGGTGGTCCCCCCCCCCCCCCCCTATCGGCGGCCCTGGCTCTGATATGAAATCTGTGCTGCTAAAAGTGTTTGTTCTCTTTTGTTATGGGAAATCATAACCGCACTGGGCAAAGGTTTTGTAGGACAATGTTAGACAGAAAACCTTACATTTTCTTTTTAGGTGCATCAGTTGGTGTCATATGTTTACCTGAGAATAAAGAAGACTCTACAAATAATGGATGTCTGACAGCAGGGTGGGGAGTTATGAAAGGTAAACAGAACTTTGAAAACTGTACTCCAGGACAGTGGTGTATTTAGGTTTTGTGCTGCCCTAGGCATGACTAAACTCGTGCACCCCCTAATTTAAACATGACCCACCCCTTCCTGCCAAGACCACACCCCTTTCTGTTTAAGACCCCTTCCTGTTCAATGGCATGGAGTCCCCCCCACAAAATCCATACCAGACCCCTATCTAAGCATGCAGCCTGCATAGTTGCCAACATTTGAAAAAAATTTCCAGGGACACTTTGCAGCATAGCTATCAATTACTTACCACACCCACTTCCCTGAAACTCCGCCCACTCCACTTAATTAATCTCCGCCTACTTATCAGTTACTTTTAGGGTATCATTATTTATAGGGTCTACTCAATACAGAGAGAATTACAGGAAATTGAAAAGGGAATTTTAAACTTGAGGCCAAAGTAGCAGAGTTGGAATAATTCTTCTATTCAGCTGCACTACTTCTGCCTAAAGTTTAAAATTCTCATCACAATTTCATGGAATTCAAATGTGTCAATGTGCTCAGGTGTGACCATACAAAAAATGTAATATATAAATATAAATAAAGTGCAAAATGTAAATAAGTACATTGCCGGGACAATGTAAATGACCCGGGACAGGCTCCTATTTGCCGGGACTGTCCCTGCAAAAACGGGACAGTTGGCAAGTATGAGCCTGGCAGGTCAGGAAAGGAAGGGGACGAGCGAGCGCCACACCACACTTGGCCTCACACATGGGGAGGTGGGTTGGGGCAGGGGGATCTGCGGATGGGGGGCCTATCAGAACCTGAAAGCCCCCTTTTAACAATGAGGTCCCCAGATCCCGCCCCCCCCCCCATGTGAATGAGTATAGGGTACATAGTTTAAAAAAATGTGTAGTGTAAAAAAAGACATTTGACAGTATTTGAAAAGTCCTTTATTTAAAAGTTAATGTAAAAGAAAATGTCCCCCGGTATAGATCCATTGTCAGTCACGATGTGCACCACCAGTGCCATCTTTTTTACATTTTGGCATGGTTCCTATCAAAATTTCTAAAGGGCCTGATATGGATTGCGGGGGAAACTTATTTTTTATTGCCGGTCTTTTTCTTTTTTTTTTTTGTGAATTGACTTTTGCTCCTGTTTTTTTGCAGTATTTACCAAGCATTTTTGCTTTATGAGGTAAATACCAGATAAAGCAGTAGTGAATTGCCATTTTCAGGATCACGTGCGATATTTGGAAAAAACCCTAAATACTGCATGCAATCTGGTTTTGTGAATGGAGCCCAAAATTTGCTTATCCTGGAGTTCACCTTTAACCACTTAACCCCCGGAAGATTTTACCCCCTTCCTGACCAGGGCCTATTTTGCGATTCAGCACTGCGTGACTTTAACGGACAATTGCACGTGTCGTGCGACGCTGTACCTAAACGAATTTGACGTCCTTTTTTTCCCACAAACAGATTTCTTTTGGTGGTATTTGATCACCTGTGCGATTTTTTTTTTTTTTTTTTTTTTTTTTTGATCATGCGCTATTTTTTGATCATGCGCTATAAACAAAAAAAAAGCGTCAATTTTGCAAAAATAACAATATTTTTCACATTTTTTTATATGAAATTCCCCAAAAAAATGTAAAAATCAAAAGTTTTTAACATTTTAGGCCAATTTGTTTTATGCTACATATGTTTGGTAAAAAAAATCGCAAAAAGCGTATTTTGATTGGTTTGCGCAAAGGTTATTGTGTTTACTAACTAAGGGAATGATTTATGTAAATTTTTGTTGTTTTTTTTTTTTAACGAGTAATGGCGGCAATCTGCGATTTTTTTTTTTTTTGTGGTACTGCGACATTGCGGCGGACAGATCGGACCCTTGACTGAAATTTTTGACACTTTTGGGGTTGCCAGTGACATTACTACACTAATCAGTGCTATACATATGCACTGTTACTGAAAAAATGACAGTGAAGGGGTTAACTTTTTTTGAGAGGGAGGGGTTAAGTGTGTCCCTAGGGGCGTGATTCTAACTGTGATTGGATGTGGCTTGATGTGTAAGAACAGAGATCAATGGTCCTACATAGTAGAACCGTATGATCTCCATTCTTACACAGGGAAGAATGACAGGCGGCTTTGTTTACATTAGCCGCCTGCCTATCTCCCGGTGTTACGGACAATCGCGAGTGCCCGGCGGACATCGGGTCCGCCGCAATAAATAGTTGTGCGGTGGTCGGCAAGTGGTTAAGGACCAGGCCTATTTCTAACATTTGTTGTTTACAAGTTAAAATCAGTATTTTTTTTGCTAGAAAATTACTTAAAACCCCCAAACATACATACATACATACATACATACATACATACATACATACATACATACATACATACATACATACATACATACATACATACATATACATATATATATATATATATATATATATATATATATATATATATATATATATATATATATATATATTATTATTATTATATATTTTTTTTTAGCAGGGACACTAGAGAATAAAATGGAGATCACTGCAATACTTTTTGTCACACTGTATTTGCCCAGCAGTCCTACAAACGCAACTTTTTGGGAAAAATTACACTCCTTTTTTAAATGAAAAAATAAAGCTTTTAAGTTAGCCCAATTTTTTTATATAATGTGAAAGATGATGTTACGCCGAGTAAATTGATACCTAACCTATCATGCTTCAAAATTGTGCATGCTCATAGAATGGTGACAAACTACGATACTTAAAGATCTCCATAGGGGATGCTTTAAATTTTTTTACAAGTTACCTGTTAGGAGTTAAAAAGGAGGTCTAGTGCTAGAATTGTTGCTCTCACTCTAACAATCGCGACGATACCTCACATGTGTGGTTTGAACACCGTTTACATATGTGGGTGCGACTTGCATATGTGTTCATTTCTTGGAGGGCTTGGTGCTTTAAAAAATGTTTTCTTATTTATTTTCCTTTTTGTACTTTTACACTATCCCTTTTTAAAAAAAAAAAAATAATAATAATTTTTTTGATCACTTTTATTCCTATTACATCCCATGTAATAGAAATAAGCATGACAGGTCCTCTTTAACCACTTCCCGCCCGCCCTATAGGCAAATGATGGCAGGAAGGTGGTTGTCACTCTGACACACCGCATCTCAGATCTCCGATCTCGGTAAAGAGCCTACTGACGTAGGTTCTTTACCATGTGACCAGCTGTGTCCACTAGTAGAGGAGAGCCGATCTGCGGCTCTCCTGACGGGGGGGGGGGGCGGTTTGCACTGGTAATCAGAGCATTGGTTACCAGAGTAGACCCTTTGGGGGGGGGGGGGCTGCCACTAGAACCACCAGGGATGCCCACTATGGCCACCAGTGCCGCCTATCAGTGCCACCTATCAGTGCCCAGCAGTGCCACCTATCAGTGCCCACCAATGCTGCATATCAGTGCTACCTATCAGTGCCTCCTCATCAGTGCCTGTCAGTGCAGCCTCATCAGTGCTCATCAGTGCAGGAAAAAACGTATCTTTTTACAAAATTGTATAACATAAACAAAAAACTTTTTTTTTCAAACTTTTCGGTCTTTTTTTATTTAGCAAAAAAGAAAAAACCTTGCGGTGATCACATACTACCAAAATAAAGCTCTATTTGTGGGGAAAAAATGACATAAATTTGGTTTAGGTACAGTGTTGCATGACCGCTCAATTGTCATTCAAAATGCAACAGCGCTAAAAGCTGAAAATTGGCCTGGGCAGCAAGGGGGTGAAAGTGCCCTGTATTGAAGTGGTTAATGAGAGATCTGGGGTCAAAAAGACCTCAGATCTCTTTTACATTTAAAAGCATAAAACAAAAATTGGCCCTTTAAGGCCGTTGGGCGGAACTGACGTTTGACATTGCTCCAGTCCTCCAGGCGCATTGAGTCAAGTGGGGGCTATCTTGCTCTCATTCGACTTCCGGCTCATCCGTGCAGAGAATCGGATCATTTTCCCTGTTACCAACGGCTCCAAGAAAAAACGACTTTTCCTCCTGCCCATAAAAGTGATTCCATGGTGAACCTGCTGCCGGGACCACTTTTATCAGATTGCCAGGTATATAAAAAAAAAATACAGGGTTATGGCAGCCAGCTGCTGCCATAACCCCAGTATTTAACGTCAAAGTACCCATGTAAATACACGTTGGGCAGTCCGGAAGTGGTTAACCACTTGCCGACCAGCCGCTGTACTTATATTGTGGCAGGTCGGCTGTGTCCCACGAAACGGCATGCCTGTACATCGCTTCGGACGGGCATGCACCGATTAGCCACAGGGGGATCCCTCCAGGCCAGGACTAATCCTCTCCAGGAAAAGACCCAGAGTGCAGTGTCCCAGAGAATATATATAGACTCCCAGCAGCCTTCATTGCCCTGCTCCCTGGGATTGGCCAGGGCTATATAAATATTTATATTGCCATCTGCTTAGCTCCACACCTATGATCCAGAGAGTTCTTCAACTTACTGGAAAGCAACTGGGGGGCTATCAGTCTGGCAGCAGTGAGAACACTGACTGGACCTAATTAATTTCAGCTGAAAGGATTACAATGAGGCAAGCTAAATGTCCCTATTAAAAACACAATTCCACAAGACAGTGAGCCAACACTAAATCTATTTATTCTTAGCACCTATCTAGGAGGGTGCTACATACAGTACAGTGAGTAAGCATTTTCAGACAAGTACAGGAAGTGCGTTACTGGCAGGATTACCAGGTGATAATAAACTAAAAAATCTGAGGAAAGAATCTGTGCAGCCACCACATCTAAGGACTGGTAAATTGGTGTAAAATAGTTTGTCAAAGCCCTTCTGGTGTCTTATATCGAGAATCCAACTTCCAAACTGGCTATATGTGTGCAGATCTTTTTCTCTTATTAACATTAACAATGACTCTGTGGAACCTATCCAACCCCATGGTCCTCCTCCTATCATAATGTTGGCTTCCACAATACTCAGTCTGGGCAGAGTTATATAAAGTACTCGAAACCCATACTTGAGTAAAAGTACAAGTGCTCGATCAAAAAGTGACTTGAGTAGAAGTACTAAAGTATTCAACATTTTTTCTCCTTAAGTATTGCAAGTAGTTTTTTAAAAAAAATTGCTACTCAAGTACTGAAAGTAAAAGTACGAATAGTTTTGAAAAAAAATTGCTACTCAAGTACTGAAAGTAAAAGTACAAGTACTGTGTTATGTAGTTATTAAAGAAAGAAGTCAAAAGTTTGAACATCATATTGTTTTTTACTATTTCAAATGCAGCTTTTATTTATACATACAGTAGATTTTATTTTCATATGCGCTGATAATACACATGTTTTGAGCTTCATGAAACCTGCCATCTACTGTTCTGGCAGTGGTAATTTTTATAATTGTAACGAGTAACTATGCAGCACAAAAAAAAAATATCGGAGTAGAAGTATTGAAATCATTGAAAAAATGTAGTGAAGTAAAAGTGGAAGTAGGAGAAAAAAATTCTACTCCAGGAAAGTACAGATACCGCCTTTCGGTACTTAAGTACAGCAGTGAAGTAGTTCTACTTAGTTACTATACATCTCTGAGTCTGGGGTATAATAAAGTGCCTGTTTTTAGGTTCACAGTATGCCAAGACACTACAGCAAGCGAGGATTCCTTTGGTGTCTAAAGAAGAGTGCATGAAATTCTGGGAAGAAGACCTAACAGAGGGGAACGTGTGTGCAGGGGGAGCAGGCGCTTCATCTTGTTTGGTGCGAAATTGTTAACTTTTAAATGTGGTTAAAGCCTGTCTTCTATTTTTGCTAACATAGCTGCCTAGAACATTTCCTTTAATCCAAAGAAAGCCACAGACTAACTATTGCTGAGTGCTGCTTCTGAAAATGCTAGCTGCCTGACTGTCATGCAGATGGATTTGAAGCCCAAATTAACTTTGTTTTATTCGGCTAAATACATTTAAGGTGCATAAAAGCAAAAGGTGTGTAAGTCTTACAGTAGTTAATTTTCTTTAGAAAGCCGTCACAGCCTGAGTAGAGCCTGCCAGCATTCTGTAGAGAAGACCAGTTTCTCTGTGTGGAAGCAGTGGTCTCTCTGCAGAGCTCCGCCACATCCCCTACTGAGTCAGACCTATAGCTTTGCAATCAGAAAGGCTCATGCTGTCTGCTGATTGCTCTAGTTCTGACTTGTCAGGTGTGTGTTGGACATCTTCAGAGAGACCACTGATTTTACACAGAGAGCAAAAGGCCCGTTCTGCAGAATGCTTGCAGAGCACAGGACTTTCTACAGTTGTGGTTTATTTTTAAAGAAAATAAACAGTAAAACTGAACACACCTTTTGTTTTTATGCACCTGAAATGTATTTAACTGATTTAAACAAAGTTCAGTTGCATGAAACTTCTGATCTATATACTTGTTCCAGTTTGATAACAAGAAACAAATAGGGTGCCACGGCATCCAGTGTTGCCAACCTACCAGATTGAAATTTACTGACATCTCACCCAAAATTTACTGGCACAGCCAAGTTTATACTGGCATTTCCAACAGTTACAAAAATACAGTTTTAAGTTCAAATTTCAGTATTTAGGCTACAAACCTATACTTACACACATGAAATAGACTCACGGTGACAGCAGTGTGCAGCAGGACAGATGATGATGACACCTCACTCAGGGGCGTAACTACAGGGGTTGCAGGGGTTGCAATTGCTACCGGGCCCCATGCTCCAGGGGGCCCAGTAGCAAACCAGTGGGTGAACTTCCAGGATCTCAAAGGTCACGCTTGCAACCGGGCCCTGGCATTGCACCACTGTGGAGAGGCCCCAAGATTGCAGGAAGGGGGCCCACTGCAGAACTTGTGAAAGGATCCTGCTGCAGGACCATAATAAAAGGCCATGCAACGAGAGTAAAGAGCCCCAGGATTAGTGGGAAAAGCCCCGGGCTTGAAGGGAAGGGCCCCGGCCAGGGGTTTGGGGGGCCCTTCGTGGTTTCTTGCATCGGGGCCCTGAAGGTTCTAGTTACGCCTCTGACCTCACTGACATGCTACGTCCCCCTCACAGTGACAGTCTCTCTCCACGCCAGGTGGTCCCTTCAATCCACTCCAGTCCAAACATCACTGACAGTCCTCGGCTCCCTTGCACCATGACATCACACGACACGCTCAGGCTCTGCCTCCGCCAGACTCCTCTCCCACCGTAGCAGACTCGGATGGTCTCGGCCCATTGGCAGTTCCAAGCTGAGGGTCACAGCCATATTTTTTACTGGCAACCATTTCCTCTCGCTGGCTTTTACTGGCAGGAGGAAAGTGCCCATTTTTTTACTGGCTGCCCGGGGAAATACTGACGGTTGGCAACACTGATGGCAGCTGGCATTTCTGGAAGGTTGGAAATTGTCGTCTGATATCAGCCAGGCAATGATCATCTGTCTAATACAGAGGAGTTATTTGAAAGTTCAAGCATTTGGAAACTTTCCAGAAGCTTGAACATCCCAACATCTCAAAATCTCCCACTCAATGAAGGTATAACGTTACCAGTTTACTTAAAGGCGTTTTATGAATTACATTTGTTGACAAGTATTTGTATGTTAAAAAACGTTTCCTTTTAGTTTTGGATAGACTAGGGAAAAGTTGGTACCCCATCAGGTTTTTTTTAGTCCATACTAAAATAGAGATTGAAGAGCCATGCTACTTCCAAGAGGTCCAGATATAACTTTATTCCAATAGAAGTCAGAGGGACAATCTAAAAGGTAGCCCATGCATTTTGTGGGGTCCAAACCATCTGCTAATAAGGACTGTGCTTGAATAACAATAAAGGTCCAGGTAACTTCTAGTCCATTCACATTGTTTTCAATGAATCCCTAATGAAATGGCAATACCAATAAGATAATCTTACGGGTCCAGCGCTATTTTCACACTTTCCTCAACAAGGTATTTTATTCCTGTTTGTGTCGCAAGAGAGAATCTGGAGAGAGTCACCTATTTGTATTTGTCCTGGGGACCATTGTCACAGAGACAGGCAAATCCTAGACCACCAGACAAAGAAGTCATGGGAAACCTTCCGATGGGGATGTTTGTTCCAATGACAATTTCTTTAAAGCCCCATACATGCGATCCTTCTTTTTTTTTTTTTTTTGCATGCTAGTCCCATGTAGAAAATGAGGTGGTTGCTTACAGTGGAACTTTACGCATAACAACTTGATAAAAGATAATGTTCTTTAGCAAGGAACAAAAACATTCCTCGTTAATTATGCTGCCAAAATGGTGTGTGCTATAAATTTCCCCCAGCATTGCTCCTGTTTCTTCTTGTCAGAGGCTGCCATTTTGTTGACGCTTAGAGCCCTGAAGAGCAGTAAATAATAAAGCGGAACTAAACCCATTGATTTATCGGTTTTAAAAGAGTTACATTCTTAGGATTGCTAACTGCGACATTTGCTTGTGCCCTCAACCAAACTGTCAAACCATCAAATGGCTGGTGTCAGAACTGATCACATGTGCAGCCCCATGCTAGTTGCAGATCAAACAGAAGCAGCTTCCTTGGCTGTAAAGGGTTAGAGGGCTTAATGATGCTTTAAGGCTGTTTAAAATCGGCCTCTGCAACCTCAGCAGTGCCTAAAAATTGGAGAGCAACTGAGCATGTGCAGAGCAGGGTAAGACGGTGTATTACTGTATTTTAAACAGTATAGACATTTATTATTAATGTTTTACATAGCTATACCTGCAAAAGGCACCAGCCTGAAGTGATCTAGCAGGACTTAATTTTCTGGCTAAAGTTCCACTAAGTTACAAAAATTCTCGTATGACAGAATACAGCTTCGGAAGTGATATAATATGATGTATTATATTCGACTTCTGATTATTTTTTTCAGAAGAAAACTGTACTTATTAAATGAAAATCGTCTGTTCTGGTATCGAGCAAGAAAACATTTCGTGTTTGTCCCCTCAGATAATTTTGCATGAATTTATCGTGATCAGCTCTGTGTACTAATGATCAGATTATCATACGATCGTTTCCAAGGGCTATTTTTTGTACGATTTTCTGATCATGTGTACTAGGCTTAATAGGGAATTTCTATCATTTTCCTCTCCGTTTCTGCTACAACTCTGAAGTAGTAAGTAAAGAAAATCTCCCCAATGGAGCACCTCAATAAATTGACATGGGTATTTAATCCTTCCTTAGTCTTTCCAAAACAAAAAGAAATTCTGGTTAACATATACTTTAGCCGCATACGTTGAGAACATGCACCCAAAGTGGCTCTTGAGGACTGTTGTTGAGAACACTGTACTGTAATACGCATCTAATTACTTATGATGATTTGTTCAGCTTAACTTTTTTTTTGTTCTCTTTTTTTAGGGGGATTCAGGAGGTCCACTGATATGTAAAGTGAAGAACAAGTACACGCTGGTGGGAATAGTCAGCTGGGGGAGCAATATTTGTGACCCCAAAACACCAACTGTGTACACCTCATTAGCTAAATACAGAGACTGGATAAAACAACACACCGGAGTATAATAAAAATGTATTTTGTCGTTGTTTAGTTTGGCTCCATCTGAATAGCACCAGCAATGTGTAATTCAGACTTTTTAGGTTGGTGATTTTTCTATGCAAAAGTTTACTAACAATTACAGACAGGGCACGATTTACATTCTCTTGTGCCGTCACTCCATGAACTGCTATGCCCAGAGTTCAGTTTTAATGGAAAGGAAGGACTAAGCAGCACCAGCCTGAATGGCTTCCATTTTCTGAGGCCAGGAAGAAGGGGAGGATGGTGGTATTACCAGTGTAAGACTCTGTTGGACTACACAGTTGGAATTAGTCTTGGCATTTAGTCACAGCTGTGCCACCATAAGTCATAACCTACTTGGCCTAGCCATAAATCTGGCCCTGTTTACAGGTCTTGTGCCTCCTTCAGCCTGTGACTAGACAGAGGAAAGAAAAGACCCTTTCTTTGTCACTCTACTCTCTCTCCTCCTATCAGCATGTCCCTTGTTAGCATATGAACATTGCAGCACACATTATTGGCTCCTTGTGCTGCTTCTTGCAAGAGGCTTATACCAAGTCAAATTCAGGAACTTGTACTGCCTGCATAAAAAAAAAAAAAAAGAATTTAAAAGTGCTGCATTAATTTGTGTCTTTTATATCTGCCTGGAATTCAGCTTTGTAATTTACCAAGGGTGGGGCGAAACTTCAAATTGGGGTTAATAAAGCTGGCGTGGTGATTGCATCATTTAATTATCTCTGGGTCTCCTCTTTTTTTAAGTCCACCAATAATCTCAATACATCATGTGCAGATGCCCAGCTGGGGAAACCAATCCATGCTAAATATGCATTCTACGTTCTAAAACCCTTAGGCTGCATTCACACTTGAGCGTAGCGTTTTTGCGCAATTTTTACCGCGATTTTCAGGCGTTTTTTTTTCAGGCGTTTTTGGAGGCAGGCATTGACATCTATCAAAAACGCTGGTAATCAGCCCAAAAAGAAGCTCATGTACTTTTTATAGCTACAGGCGTTTTGCTTTAGGCATTAAAACGCTCAGATGCGAACAGGGGCCATTTAAATGAATGGGGTTTTACTTGTTGGGCGTTTTGGAACGTTTGAGCGTTTTTGGAGCTCAAAAACGCCCAGGTGTGAATGGAGCCTTATAGAGGTTGTACAAGACATAGAGATCCATGTATCCATGAAGCACCAAATCCCTTTATGGCAAATGCAACCTGGAGGGGTTCATTGAACGTGGCAGTGACGGTGTACATGTGTCTGACCAAATAGCTCAAAAAAAGGACAACTGGCTGCCCTCGCTGACGCATCATTGGCATGCCTTAAGCCTCCTACACACGATCAGATTATCAGAGGAATTTTAATCTGTTTTTTGTTGCATGTTAGTTTCAGATCGAAAGTGAAGAGGTTACTTTCATATGAAAATTCTCATATGACAGAATTCAACTTCAGAAGTGATGTCATGTGTTGAATTGCTTTGTATGTATTATTTTGTTTTCAAGCATGCGTAGTCTGGCTCTTTATGTTTTTTTCCGGGCGAAAACTGTACTAAGTAAACCGAAATCAGATGTTGTGTTCACTTACAATAACAATTTTATAGCCTGCACATCCAGTTTGTCTGAAAATTCGTAATAGGCTGTCGAAAGCACTATACTAACGATCCAAAAACCGGCAGATCATTCGTCGAACAAAATTTTACTTCCGATTTTCTTATGTGTACAGGCCTTTAGCAAACCCTAGGACTTGTTCGCTACAATCAGTCTGTAGCACCCTTTCTGTTCCATACTTGGATAAAATGCCATCACTCTTCTTCACAAGCCTCCATACATATCTACATCAGCCATGTTTCCCCGACAAGAAACTCTAGCTAAGGCAATCAGTGGACCTATCATCAGGGTTGGATTTCCCAATAGGGACTGTAGGCACATGCCTACTGGTGCCCTTCCTAGAGGAGTGCTCGTCTGAGTTGCGCGTCTTTCCCGGTGCTCACCTGATGGGGCTGAGTGCCTATTGGGAAATCCTGCCCTGCTGACAACCCCTGGACAAAAACACAGAGCGTACAGGCACAGTAACGTTTTAATAATTAAAAACAATTATAATTGCACTCACACCAATGCTTGACTAAGGCTGGCCATACACTGTTCGAATCTCAGGCAGTTCAGCAGATGAGGGGGGGGGGGGTGTCGTCACCAGAGCTCTCCGACCCCCCCCCCCCCACACACACACACAGTTAAAGGGGACCTCTGCGGACCCTGATGTAAAAGGGGAATTCTGATGTAAGTGGTATACTACGTACCCTGATGTGAAGGGAAATGCTGATGACTGTAATGTAAGGGGGCGACTTTGGTGTCCATAGACCACCTTACACCAGAGTTCCCCTTTACATAAAGGTCTGCAGTGTCCCCCTTACATCAGAATCTCCCTTTACATCAGGGTCCCCAGAGGACCCCCTTGCACTGTAAGGAGGAACCATGCAGATTCTGATGTAAAGGATAACTCTGATGTAAGGGGAACTCTGGGGACTCTTGTATAAGGGGGGCTCTGAGTCCCCCTTCACATTACAGTCTGCAGTATTCTCCTTTTACACATATAAAAATATTTTTATCAAGAAAGAAAGTTCGTCTTACTGTTTTTTTTTTTTTTTGGGTGGGAGGGGGGGGGGGGGGGACTGGGCCACTTCAGATTTATCTACCTAAAGGCTCCTGAGATGTAAATCCGGCCCTGTCCATCATATTTGGCTACATTCACCTAGGTATATATTTATAGATAGTGATTGTCCCGGTTCCGGTATCGGAACGGTTTCAAGGTTTTTATTCAAACCTGTTTACGGTCCCAAAAAAAGGGGGCAAGATTCGTCCGATTCTGGACCTCAAGGGCTTGAACTGTTTTGTGTGGGTACAAATATTCAGAATGGAGTCCATTTGAACATTGGTGGCATCCCTGCATCAGGGGAATTTCTATCAACATCAGAGATGCTTACTTGCACATTCCAATATGTGTCTGACATCCTGTGTTTCCTCTGCTTTGCTGTGGGAGAAGAGCACTATCAGTTCATGGCATTACCCTTTGGTCTTGCCTCTGCTCCTCAGGTCTTCACAAAGGTGTTGGTACCAGTCTTGGTGGCATCAGTGGGGGATTGCTGGGCCACTTGGACGACCTTCTCTTGTGAGCAGAGTCCTCGTCTGCATTGATGGAAGACGTGGAGATCACTATCCAGACCTTGAAGGAGTTTGGTTGGCTTCTGAACTGCCTGATCTCGTCCAGGAAATTGTATTACCTGGGTCTGACTCTGGATTTAGCTCTGGTCAGAGTGTTTCTTCCTCTGGAAAAAATCCAGAAGTTTAATTCTGCAATTCAACTGTTGCTGTCCCACAGGTGGTCTTCTCTTTGGACTTGCATGTGAGTGCTGGGCCTGATGGTGTCTACCTTCGAGGTGGTCCTGTTTGCATAGTTCCATATGACGTTCCTTCAGAGGAAGATCCTGATAAAATGGGACAAGTTTTCCAAGTCTCTGGACAATTGGATTTGTCTGAGCCAGGAAACCAGGGGTTCCCTAGTCTGATGGCTTCGTTCTAGAGCCCTTCGGGCAGGGCAATTCTTTTCTCCTCTTGTATTGGACAGTGATCACAACGGATGCCAACCTGTCCCGGTGGGGAGGTGTCCTGGGGTTGAGCTCAGTTCAGGGTTGTTGGACGCTGGAAGAATCCAGACTACCGATCAATGTCTTGGTACTTCGGGTGATCAGGCTTTGCCTGGATCACTGGATGATTCGGTTCTGGGGGCTTCCGGTACGGATCCATTTAAACTATGCCACGGTGGTGGCTTATGTCAATTACCAGGGCGGAACAAAAAGTGTATTGGCTGCTCTGGAGGTCTTCGGCATTCTCTGATGGGCAGAACGCATCGTTCCAGCCCACTCGCCATGTACATTCTAGGTGTGGAAAATTGGCAGGCGCATTACCTCAGTCAACAGGCCTTGAACCCAGGTGAGTAGTCCCTTCATCCGGACATGTTTCATCCTCATATGTCTGCGGTGGGGCACCCCTGAGATGGACCTGTCGGCATCTCGACTCAACAGAAAAGTACTGAGGTTTGTGGCAAGGTCACAAGATCCTCTGGCGGCTGACACAGATGCTCTGGGGTGGCCCAGTGGGGCCAGAATTGTTTAATTTATGCCTTCCCTCCTCTCAAGCTTCTTCTGCGGCCTCTGTGCAGGATCGAGGCTGAAGGGATTCCGGTCATTCTGGTGGCCCCGGATTGGCCTTACTGGTCTTGGTGAGACTGCCTCTCAGGGAGGACTTCCTGTCCCAAGGGCTGATATTCCATCCTGCTTTACAAACAATGGCTTTGATGGCCTGGCTGTTAAAGGCAGGTGCCGAAGGATAGAGGTTTACCTGGGTCGGTGTTTCTGACTATGCTGAAGGTGAGGAAGTCTACCACCTAGAAGGATTTACCATCCTACGTGGAAAGCATTCACCCTCGATCTTTTCCGGTGGCTCAGGTTTTGGCTTTTCTTCAACGAGGTAGTAAGCAGAAGCTGGCCTTGAATACCATCAAGGGCCAGGTGTTTGCCTTGGCGGTCTTCATCGACCCTTGGCCACGCATTCCTTGGTGTGTACTTTCATTCAAGGGGGTCGACATCTGACTTCGCCAGTGCGGTCTCCTTTACTGCCGTGGGATTTGAACTTGGTGCTCTGTTCTCCAGAAATTGAGAATATTTGGGAGATCCCCCTGCTTACACGGTCACAGAAGGTGGCTTTTTTGGTGGCTATCACTTCTGCTTGAAGGGTGTTGGAACTGGCAGCATTATCTTGTCGTACTCCCTACTTGGTAGTCCATAAAGATATGGTGGTTCTTTGTCCATGCCCGTCGTTCGTACCTAAGGTCGCCTCTGACTTTCATTTGAAAGAAGACATTGTGTTGCCTTCCTTGTGTCCCAGGCCCGCTCATCCCAAGGAATTTATGTTGCATGCCCTGGATGTGGTTCTGGGATATTTGGCAGCCACGGGAGCCTTTTCGGAGGTCAGACTGTGATAATGGATGGGCCAAGAAAAAAGGGTTGTCTACTTTTTCAGGTGGATCAGACAGATAGTGATTCAGGCCTATTCTAACAAGGGGAGGGTTCCTCTCTTCCCTGTGACGGCGGACTCTACTCGGGCGCTTAGTGCTTTTTGGGCCTTCTGTCATCAGGTGTCGGTGTCGCAGGTTTGAAAGGCAGCCACCTGGATGTTGGTGCACACTTTCACAAAATGCTACAAGGTGGATGTTTTGGCCTCTGCAGATGCTTCTTTTGGCTGCAATGTTTTACAGGCTGCTTTTTAAAAGGCCTGTTCTGTGCATTCAGGTTGAGCTCTTTTTTTTTTTTTTTCTTTCTTTTCTTTTTGAGCTCCTGTTACCTGGTTGACTTCTTGTGTTTAGCCTGGGGTCTTTGTCCCACCCATCATGTTTTTGGCACTGCTTCGAGACGTCACTATGGTTCTGAATATGGACCACTGTGTCCGTCAATGATCGAAAGTGAAAATAGGATTTCTCTATCGCTCATTGACAGACGTAGTCCTCGGTGATTCAACACCCTCAGGTTATGCTGCCCTCTACAGGAGTAGGACTAGACAGGAAAGAAAACGTTCTGGCCACACCCTAGGGGCAGTCCCAGAGGGTATATCCTCTCACTTCCTGCTCTAGCAAATCCGTTTTTTTTCTGTCTAGTTAGGAGTAAGGACCTAGATACCTTGCTGGGATCTTCGGTCCTGGCAGGATTTTTTTCTTAGAAAAGATTTTTTAGACAGCTTTTTTTCTCCACTGTTCCTGTGAGATCTTCAAGCAAGAAAGCTGAACTGGGCGACGGGCTGGATGTTGAGATCCAGTGGTCACCCCAGTTCAGCCTACGAGAGCGTGCAGGCCATAGCTCCGCGCTGGGTCGGCCGCGACATAGTCCCACTGGACGGGGACTGACCCTGCGAGTTAAACGTCTCGCTGAAACGCCAAAGACCATGAGTCACGGCGTCCGTATTGGTCGACAGCCCTCCTACCTCGGTGGAGAGGGGTACTGTCAGGAGTTGGCGCCCGCCTGGTTCCGGTATGGTGAGTAGTATGTTCCCCCTTTCCCCCTGACGGGTCTTGTGGTGAACGCGGGCCCCTCTCTGTAATGGTAAGGATGGGTTCCCCTCTATCCTATAACATGTCACAGATCCCCCTAAGCCAGAAGCCAGGAGGCTTGGTTTGGGAGCTGACAATCTAATTGTAAAAATGTGAAAATGATTGTAGTCAGTGGCAGTACTAGAACTTTACTGTGATAGTATAAGGTATCCTACCTGTCAGAAGCCACAGGGCGATGTCTATACATGTATACTGCATCCCAGATCATTCCTCCAGCTAGCAGATGCCTCCCGACGGCCACGGACCGCCGACCACGCTGACCACCATGAGGGTGAAGGGTTGTGAGGCCGAGATCCTTCTGCAGACATGCCGCTATTCTGTGCAGGCCGCCGCCATTGTCTGGTAGATCGCACGAGGCCGCCATCTGTAACAGGACAGCACTGAGCAAGCTGATGAAAACTTCTGTGCATCAGGGATGAGCCTTGGGGTCTCTCTCTCTCTCTCTCTCTCTCTGTGGGGTCCAAAAAGGCAGGTAACACTGAGGGGCGCTGTTGCGACTGGGGGACACAAAAAAAAAAAAAAAAGTTTTTTACTTTGTCATTTTTTGTCGCTGGCAAGTGTCTTGTATAATCATTGGCCCTGCCGCATAGGTATCCCCACCTGATCCCCTCAAAGTGGCCGCAGGACCCTCCAGTACCCCACTTGTTTTTAATGCATTATCGGCAGTTTTGGAGTCTTTGGTATCCCGGGTGGAGGTGGCCTGTCAGGGACGGGGGTCAAGTAGCGACCCCCGCCTACCCCTATTGTCTATCAGATGCTTCAGATACGGATTCGGAGCTGGTCAATGCAGTTGCAGGTCCCTCCTAGGGGGCTGTTGTCTCAGGTAATATCTCCTCAGCAGTGAGGAGCACGTTTCTGCCTCCGCCATAGCACAAGTGTGGTGGATGCACTAGTTGTGTCCGCCTGGGAAACCTTTAGTCTTGAGGTTACACCGGCAGAGGTAGCTGTGACTGAGATTCCTTTTTGGTACTTGTTAGCCTACCAAAAGGGCGAAGGATTTTCCTTTACCCAAATGGGGTAGTTTTGAAACGAACCCCTGTTATTTCCAAACGCATGGCTAGGTGCTATCTGTTTGAGGAATTCCTCTTTATAGGATAGACGGTACCACCTGCTGTCTTGCCACAGACTGTTAGGATAAAAGGACCTCGTAACTAACGAGGACCTTCCTTTTCTGCTCATAAAGAGTTGTTCGTTCCGCGAGGGCGGGCGATAAGGCGAAACCCTCCAAAGCCCCTTTAGAGGGGTTTCAAAGGGCGCTGGTCGGCTAAACAAAGAGTCCGGCTCAGCCAAGCCTTAAGAATATAGCCTGATGCGCCCCTACCCATCTCTGGGGTGGGGGGGTTGTCTTCACCGGTTTCTGGAGGACACAGGATCGAGTTTCGATCACTTCCACCGGTGCGATTCTTCCATTCTAACATTGAACGGTTTCAGGGGTTCTATTCGAACCTATTCACAATGCCCAGGAAAGAGGGCAAGGTGCGTCCAAATCTGGACTTGGGAAGAAATAGAGTCCATCCGTACAGTTGTGGCCTCCCTGCATCAGGGGGATTTCCTGGCGTCCATAGACATTTAGGAGGCCTATCTTTATATCCCCATCATCGCAGGACATCAGCGTTTTTTCGCTTTCCCAAAGATCATCCCTGGTTCCCACCAGGAGACTGAACTATCTGGGCCTAAGGTTGGATACATCCTGGGCAAGAGAGTTTCTCCTTGCGGAGAAACTCCAGGAGGTTCAGTCAACGATTCGGATGTTGCTGTCCGTCAATTGGCTGGGACCGATGGTGGCCTTCTTAGAGGCAGTACCGTATACCCAGTCTCATACCCGAATTCTCCTGAAGGAGATTCTTTTTTAATGGAATCAGAATTCCGATTCCCTGGACAATCAGATCCGGTTGAGCGAGCGGACCAGGAAGTCTCCGATGCTCAACCAGGGGAAGTCATCTCTTCCGATAGTATCCAGATTACCAATAGGGTATCGGAACTGAGAGCGATCAGATTTTGTCTGATTTACTGGATCGAGCAGCTCTAGAGCAGCCCGATTCGGATCCTATCGCATATGGCCTCTTCATCCAGAGGTTTTTCACTAGCTGTCCCTTCATTGGGACATCCCGGATGTGGATCTGTTGGCACCTTGGCTCAACAGGAAGGTGCGGAGGTTTGTAGCTCGCACCGCGATCCTCTAGCGGACGCAGCAGAAACGCTAATCGCCCCGTGGGGGCAGTATCAGCTACGGCATGCCTTCCATCCTCTCAAGTTGCTGCGGGAACTTCTTGGCAGGATAGAGGTGGAGGGAATTCCAGTTATTCTGGAAATTCCGGACTGACCTCGTCGAGCCTGGTACGCCGACTTGGTGAGGCTAGTCGCGGATGCTCCTTGGAGACTTCCTCTCAGGGAGGATTTGCGGTCTCAGGGACCGATCTTCCATCTTGCTTTACAGTCGCTGGCTTAATGGCCTGGCCATTGAGACCCAGGTACTAAAGGACAAGGGAGTGTCGGCTTCAGTTATTCCTACCTCCAGTTAAAGCAAGGAAAGCGACTTCCAGCACATGGAAGTCTTATATTGCGTGGGGTGAATCTATTGGATTTCCCCCACATACCTATTCGGTGACCCGAATTTTGGTCTGTCTGCAACAAGGGGTTGAGCAGAAACTATCCTTGAGCACGATCAAGGGTCAGGTTTTCAGTGTTAGCAATCTTCTTTCAAGAAACCTTTGGCTAATCATTCCTTGGTGCGGAATTTCATCCAGGGGGTGCGACATCTGGCTCCGACAGTGCGCGCACCCTTACCGCCTGGGATCTTAATTTAGTGTGGTCGGTTCTTCAGAAACTTCTCTTTGAAGATATTAGGGAGATTCCCTTGCTTACATTATTTCAGGTGGTGGCCAGTACTTCTGTACGCAGGGTGTCAGAACTGGCCGCATTATCCTGTCGTTCCCCAGATCTGGTGGTTCATAGGGATAAGGTGGTTCTTCTTCCGAATCCATCCTTCCTTCCTAAAGTGGTTTTTGTAAGACGGACTCACTTTTTGTGATCACGGATAGCCCTTGAAGGGGATTGCCTGTGTCTGCCGCTACCATATCTAGATGGATCAGTCAGACGGTGGTACAGGCTTATTCTATTAAGGGTCGGAATCCTCCGTTCCCTGTTAGGGCGCACTTCACTCGAGCGCTCAGTACTTCCTGGGCCTATCGCCATCAGGCGTCAGTGGTCCAGGTATGTAAGGCGGCCACCTGGTCGTCGGTACATACCTTTACAAAATTTTATAAGATTGATGTGATGGCATCGGCGGATGCCTCATTTGGCCGCAAGGTTTTGCAGGCCGCAATTTGAGGAGACTGGTGGTCTACCTCGGGGGTTTTTTTCTGTTGAAAAATTTCTGTTGAGTCTCATCATTGAGGATGAGCATTGTAAACTTCTAGTTGGCACCGGTTGGGCCTTCTACATTGGATTTGATTTCCAATTTCCCACCCCTCATTTGTGGTACTGCTTTGGGACGTCCCGAGGGTGTTGAATCACCGAGGACTACGTCTGTCAATGAGCGATAGAGAAAAATGGATTTTTGTAAAATCTTACCGTAAAATCCTTTTCTCTTAGCTCATTGACAGACGTAGTACCCGCCCCTCTGTTTTTCAGTTGGGTTGGGTTAAATTCTCTAAACACTGCTTTGTGACATAACTGATTTGCTAGAGCAGGAAGTGAGAGGATATACCCTCTGGGACTGCCCCTAGGGTGTGGCCAGAACGTTTTCTTTCCTGTCTAGTCCTACTCCTGTAGAGGGCAGCATAACCCGAGGGTGTTGAATCACCGAGGACTACGTCTGTCAATGAGCTAAGAGAAAAGGATTTTACGGTAAGATTTTACAAAAATCCATTTTTTTGTTACTTACCTTAAAATCCATAGCTCTGAGTTCATTGATGGGCACAGCAACCCACCTCTCTATGGAGTTTTGATGCTGCTTGTTACTAAACTGAAGGTCTATAGCAGAGAGGGATATATACCAGCTAGGACTGTCCATAGCTGTAGCCAAGTAGGCGATTATAACCCTATGGTTCTGAATATGGAGCGCAGTGTCTGTCAATGAACTTGTCAAAGGGATTTTACGGTAAGTAACCTAAAATACTATTATTGGCTTTGCCAATAACCTTCAAACACTGTTTGTTAGAGATTTAATATATATCGATCACCAGAAGAAATTTTCCACAATTCAGCATGACAGGGCACCTAATAATGTTCAGACAGATGAAACATTCCATCTTCTTTTTCCTATCAACAGATGTGATCATTAACAAAAGTAGAAAGATAAAAAGTCTCTAGCACCCAGAGTGTATGTTTTATGTCTTTCTACATTAAAAAGATGGTTTGTGGCTATGTTTACAGAAGCAAGAAAATAGATATTCAGTGGACTTTATATAGCTCCAAAAAATAAATATAAAAGTGAAGAAACAGCTATAAGGAAATGTGAATGTGTTCAAATAACCCGGGTTCCCGCTGCTGTGCATGTTTGTTTAATAACTGTATGCATTTTTCACATGCGTTTGCTACACAAATTTTATATCGAATAGTTGTATAAAAAAAAAATGTTATTTTAGGTATTGTCATCCCAGTGCAGCTTCCACTCATGGGCACAGGTTGTGCATGTGGGTTTTTGTATCCATAGAATTTATAAGCTGGCTCTGAAAAAAAAATGTAGGCACCCAAATGTGTCTATAACTTAGATGTAATCAGGATCATCATCCTGCGCAGGCCAATCAAGATGGTCGAAGACAGGCATCTGAAAGAAGCTGGGAAGAAGATGCTGGCTCTGCTGAAGGACCTCACAGGTGTTGTACCATTTGAGCAGAGTTGTGTGGCTTCTACAAAGCTGGCCTGCCTGCATTCTTGAATACCACTAAGCGTTCTGTGTAGCAATCTGTTAGTAAGTATAGAGCGGTTACTTAACTGTCCCCGTAACACTTTAGCCGTTTTAACTCACAAATACATTTTTACTCAGTAACACTTACACTATTTTGCAATAAATTAAAAATAAATACTTCCTCTGTTAAGTCTGTCTTTAAATGTGGTATGTTCAATTGCTGTCCATCTCCACCCAATGCTGAAATTCTGAAACCTGTGTTTTTCTATAGTCTGTCTTTAAATGTGGTATGTTTTTTTGTTTAACCATCTGTAGACTGTTCTTTGCAATGTTTCATCTCTTACTTTTAATTTATAGCCTTTAACCTTAAGAGTTATCTCTATTGTTGTCCGCTTATAAATCTGTTTCTGAAGTTAAAATTCTGCTCTGTCTATCTAGCCTTAATTTATTAATTCCTGATTAGTTAATTGAAAAGCACCCACCCCATCCCTAACAGTATTTAAGAACAACATCTCTTGGGGATGGCACGTTTGCTTTTGGGGCTCTCTTCTCAAAGTGGGGGTATTTCTATAAGTGGGAGCACTTCTGACTCTACACGTCAGCGAATGCACAAAGGGAAAGAACACAGGAAAGGCTGAGATAAACACCACATAGACTGCAGGTGACCTTATTTACCCCTTCAGCTCTCTCTCCTTGTAACATGCACTCTCTACCACTCCTTCTAACAGCAGTGTCCTCTATCCTTAAACTCTCTCTCCTTCACCCCTCTTTTCCACCCCACAGCTTATATATGTAGCACCACCCCCGCAGGAGCTGCTGATTATATTATTGGGTCTACACCCTGCCTAACAACCCAATCAAATTGGCTCGATCCCTCCTCAGGCACAACTGACCCAGAATAGGACTGGACTATCAAATAGATACACAGGTTGGAATACAATACTTCACTATGCACCAATACCTTGTTACCTTCTTGAATAGTAGTCCTTCTGGGTGACACAATGGAACAACGCACAAGATTGTAATTAACCAAACTTAGTTTACTATGTATCAAATTGAATAGGGGAGATACAATACAATACAATACAAGTCCATAAAAGGTTATTTAAAACAGCTTTAAAAAGGTAAAAGAATACCCCCACACTCCTCCTGCATTAAGGCTAGACACAGTACCAGGTAGGTGGGCCTATCTGAGTCCCTCCCCCAGAGTTCTCTTCTTTCTTGTTGATCTTCGCTAGCAAGGTTATTGAATAGAGCTCATTTGTAATCCAGATTAGGAATAAAGATCAAGAGAGAAAAAACAACGAGCTGTTAGTTGTCACCGCAGGGTGTCTGCGTAACTGAGCAATAACTTCTGCGAGAGAGATAAGCCTCTGGCGACTCCTTTACAGACCTTATTGTTTGTCTATGAGTCTCCTGAGAGAGTATGGTGATAAACCCCGGGGTTTTATCACCTCCTGCTGCGCTACCGCTATCTGTAGATAAAACTGTCTCTTCAGCAGATAAAGTCAGTTATTGGGCATGTGCCCTCTCACCAACAGAAGTTTCTCCTTCGCGCGCTTCCACTGCGGTCTCAGTCCTTTGGCTATATGCCAGCCGCGCGGGGTCCTTCTGGCGGATGACTTCCGGTCTCGGCAAACAGCAGTATGACCTCCAGGAATGTGCCTCGTGCTTGAGATGGGACGGTTCCACGTCGTCCCTCCAGGCTAAAAGGCTCTGGCCCAATATCCAGTGTCAGTCCTTCACTCTCGCTCGCTGGTTCCTCAGAGTCCAGCGCAGAAAGGCCCCCCCCCTTCGCGCGCTTCTCTCTTCCTTTAAATAACCTCCCCCATAGTGCCGTGCGGTGCAGCCGTGCACCCTGGATCTTGCAAAGCAGCCTGGGAGATGTAGTTTCTTCATCTTGTGAAAAGGAAGTCACAGCCCGGGAAATTCCATGCAGCTACCACTAGAGGGAGCCTAGTTCCTGGATCTTGCAAAGCAGCCTGGGAGATGTAGTTTCTTCATCTTGTGAAAAGGAAGTCACAGCCCGGGAAATTCCATGCAGCTACCACTAGAGGGAGCCTAGTTCCTTCCCACATATCAAACAGTGTCTTTAGGCATGTTTAACCCCGCTACACACTCCCCCCACTTGAGAAACTTTGGTCCCCAAAGAGGTCAACAGTATGTACCCTAGTGCATAGGTTGGCATTATACAACAAAAACATTAACATTTTGCTGAAATAAGTCAATCTGAATACATCCAATTTTGTATTCTAATAGCAGTGCAACAGTAAAACGATAAAGTGCAATTAATAAACAAATAAGTGATTTCTACAGTGTTAATATAGTGCTGATTTCTAGTGCTTTTATATAGTGCTCCTTTAAAAAGCACATGTGCCTTTGCAATTTCTTAAACACTTACATCTTAAAGTTTGTGTTGAAAAAAAAACATCAAAAGGTGAGAAAGAGAAAAAAACATATAGTGAGGTCAGAGCAACAAAATGTGCGCAAACATTAACTCACAAAGTAAACCAAATTGTGAACATCAAAAACTGTGCTTATTATAATGGCCAAACCCAATATCCTTATGTACAAACTTAAATGCAAACGTTTTCTACTTCAATACTTTGTTCTCATGATCTCTCACAGACCCCCCAAAACTTGGGTGGCTTGTACAGTTGTGCCTGGGGGTGAGCTAGGGTTGTCCCCCACCAAATCTACAGTGGAGGAACTAGGCTGGTCAGGAGATCTTTTGGAGGTAAAAACAGCTTCTTCCGAACATTCACCCAATTGATCATAGGTCAGTCTCTTAGGTGGGTGAATGACTCTCCTTTCCCTCTGTTCCCGTGGAGGCATGCTCTCAGAGGTGCTAGGATCAGGCACTTCTGAGGATTCTTCAATGTCCCCCTCCTCATGTTCCAACACAGAGGAACCTGATGGTTCAAGAGAGGTCAGTTCTTCTTCAGAGAAGGGTGCAACCTCCTCCTCAGGATCTTCATCCTCAGCTGCTTCTTCTGGAAGCATATGAAAGGGTATGAATTCAGGGGCTTCTGCCCGAAGGGCTCCTCTATCAGCCAAGTCAGATGAAGACAGGGAGGCAGGTGTGGGTTCTGGCAACTGAGATGACCACAACCAGTCGGGTACCTCCTCTTCATCTTCCAAATCTTCAGATGGAGAACTTCCCTCTCCCTCATCTGGGAGCGTCGTCTGAGATCTGGTAACTGGTCTGGACCGGCGAGAAGTCGAAGGGGCCTCTGACAAGTCTTCCACAGGGGGCATACGAACCGCTTCAGAGAGAGGCAGCAAATGGTTCCGATGCCAAGCCTTCAATGGACCCACACTTCCTTCAGGCCGAATTTGGTACACAGGAAGGTTTGGCAGTTGCTTGCAGATAACATAAGGTTGGGACTTCCAGCGGTCTGCCAACTTGTGTTTTCCCGGGACACCCAAGTTTCTCAACAAAACCCTGTCCCCTGGTTGCAGGTCATGGATCCGAACTTTTAGGTCGAAATTTTTTTTATTCCGCAGTCCACGTTGATCAGATGTGGCCTGAGCCTTGTCATAGGCCGCTTTCAGACTCTTCCGCAGTCGGTCCACATATCCTCTATGCGATGCTGAAGAGGTATGATCAGGCGAAATGCCAAAGGCCAAATCCACTGGCAACCGAGCCTCCCTTCCAAACATCAGCCGATAAGGGGAATATCCAGTAGCATCACTGACAGTGCTGTTGTAGGCATGCACAATGGCAGCTACGTGCTTGCCCCAATGCTGTTTCTTCTCTGAGCTCAAAGTCCCCAACATATCCAAAAGAG
Organism: Pelophylax lessonae; assembly: GCF_965119305.1. Classification (NCBI taxonomy): domain Eukaryota; kingdom Metazoa; phylum Chordata; class Amphibia; order Anura; family Ranidae; genus Pelophylax; species Pelophylax lessonae. The sequence continues at coordinate 502,358,829 of NC_138771.1, forward strand.
TCCTGTTAAATCGTTCAGGCTGGGCATCCCCCTGTGGATGATAGGGAGTGGTTCTAGTCTTTTGAATGCCTAACATATCTAACAGTCTCTTGATCAGTCTGCTTTCAAAGTCCCTTCCCTGATCAGAATGGAGGCGTTGTGGTAACCCATAATGTACAAAGAACTTCTCTACAAGAACTTTGGCTACCGTTGAGGCCTTCTGATCCCTTGTTGGGAATGCTTGAGCATATCTGGTAAAATGGTCTGTTACCACAAGGACATTCCCCTGGCCACTCAGATCAGGCTCTAAGCAAAGGAAATCAATGCACACCAGCTCCATGGGTCCCTGACTTTGTAGATGGCCCATTGGGGCTGCTTGACGTGGCAGAGTCTTCCTCTGTATACACCGGACACAAGAATGACAGTATCCTTCAACTTCGGCCCTCATACAAGGCCAGTAGAACCTGTCCCTGACAAGCTGAAAGGTTCTTTCGGGCCCCAGATGGCCATGATTATCATGAAGGGCGGCCAGAACTCCCTCTCTGTATTTAGCTGGTAAGAACAGTTGCCACTTCTCCTCCAGATCTTCAGATGGACCTCTCCGGTAGGCCACTCCTTCTCTGATCTGTAACCGGGTCCACTCTCTATGCAACAGACGGGCCCCCTGAGGGGAGTCAGTTAGAAGCAACTCAGGGCTCTGGATCTCCAGAGCTTCCAAGAGAAGTTTTCCCAAAGGGTCTTCCAACTGCTCCTTCCGCAAGTCCCTTTTGGACAGCCGGGGCAAACCCTCCCCTTCAACTTGGGTCACCTGGCAGTAGCATTTGGGTACTCCGATAGCCGAAACCCCAATCTCTTCTGCTCTTGACCCTCCTCGGGATCGAAATTCAGTTCCCTGATATAGGGCACGCACCCCTTCTGGAGCCAAATGAGTCCATTCTTCCGCAGGTTCTTGTGGAACATGCAACCTTCTGGATAGGGCATCTGCATCCCTATTTCCGATTCCTGGCCGATACTTCAGGCTAAAATTGAAGCTAGAGAGGGCAGCCAACCATCGATGTCCTGTTGCATCCAGCTTGGCCGTAGTCAACAGATAGGTGAGGGGATTATTATCTGTCTTGACAATGAATTCAGCTCCGTACAGGTAGTCTTTCAATTTGTCAACCACTGCCCACTTCAAGGCCAAGAATTCAAGTTTGTGAGTAGGATAATTCCTTTCAGCAGGCAATAGGCTTCTGCTCACATAGGCAACAGGTCGCAGATGACCCTCATGCTCCTGATAAAGTACCCCCCCCAGCCCATCTCGGCTGGCATCAACATGCAGTTCATATGGTTTTGTGGGGTCCGCATAGGCCAACACAGGGGCAGTGGTTAGGGTTTCCTTCAGCTGGACAAAGGCCCCTTCGCATTCCGGGGTCCACTGATCCTGGATGGATTCCTTAGCCTTCCGGGGGCCTATGGTGGACTTCGCCGGCTTTACCAACTCAGGGACATCATCTTCTTCATTCTTCAGGAGCTCATTTAGGGGTCGGGCAATCTGGGCGAACCCCTCCACAAACCTCCTGTAATAGGAGCAAAAGCCCAAGAATGACCGGAGTTCGGTCACATTTGTGGGTCTCGGCCAGGAAGCAACAGCATCCAGCTTGTCCGGGTCAGTGGCCACCCCTTCTTCAGACACGATATGGCCCAGGTAATGGACCGAGGACTGATAGAATTGGCACTTCTCAGGAGAAAGTTTCAGACCTTCTTCATGTAGCCTCTTCAAGACCTTTTCCAACCTCTCCTCATGTTCTTCTAAAGTTCTGCCAAACACGATAACATCATCCAAGTATACCAGTACCTCTATCAAATTCATATCTCCAACGGTCCTCTCCATCAGCCTTTGGAAGGTAGCAGGGGCCCCGGACAACCCCTGAGGCATGCGATTGAACTCAAAGAACCCCACAGGGGTGATGAAGGCTGTTTTCTCCCGATCTTCAGGGTGCATGGGGATCTGATAATACCCACTCTTTAAGTCCATCACACTGAACCACTTCGCCCCTGACAGACTCTGTAGGGCATCTTCGATTCGAGGAGTGGTATACTGGTCTGGGATGGTTCTTCTGTTCAGCGTTCGGTAGTCGATACAAAGCCTCAAAGATCCATTTTTCTTCCGGACTACCACTATCGGGGAAGCATACGGGCTCCTGGATTCTCGGATAATCCCGATCTTTTTGAGCTCTGCCAGCTGTTGACGTAGATCTTCTAAGTCACCTAAGGGGACTCGCCGGACTCTCTCCCTGAAAGGCTTGTCCTCACTCAGGCGGATCTTATGAGTAGCGCTCCTGGCACATCCCACGTCAAACTCGTCCTTAGAGAATATTTCCCTACATCGAGCAAGTTGTGCCTTGGCCCTCTTCACCCATTCCGGCGGGAGGGCAGCGTTTCCAGAGCAAAGCTCCTCTATAACCGCTTCACCCTGTTCCTTTTCTTTGAAATCAATGGGGGCAACTGGGGTAGCCGGGTTGACTTGGCCCAGGAGCACTCTGGCCGGTACCTTCACTGGTGTAATAGAGGTGTTTCTGACACTCACTAAAACCCTTCCACGGTTTTCCTGTAACACCTTCAAAGGGATCACCTCAGGGATCACTTCTATCCCTCTCTGTCTCTCCTTTTGACCTGATTCAAAGATAATGAAGGGACCCGGCTGTTGCCATGTGAGTTTAACAGAAGCCTTAAAACAGGCCACCTCTCCTGGCTGTAAGACCTTTTCTGCTCTATCCAGCTTCCAGAGTCGTCCAACTCCTTCTGCGGGGGTCTCTTGCTCCAACACTAATCGTTGGTAGGCCTGCCGTAGCATGGGATGGATCCTTGGCGCCTGAGCATCTTGTCCCTGGACCAGTTGTATCAGAAGGCGCCTTACCAGGTCAGTGTTTGTTCCTACGATGAGAGAGCTTTTGTTGGCCCCTGGTGGACGAGGACAGACCACCGCTAAGGTGTCGAAGGTTTCCGCTTCACCAGCCACTGATGGATCAAAGGTCAACTTGATTGGCAGATACCCGTCATAGGGAAAACTTTGGGTCCCAATACCCCATATCTCCAGATCTTCCAACTTCTGCAAAGGTAGATGGGTAAGATATTTATCATAGAAGTCTCTATACAAAAGAGTCACCTGGGCCCCTGTGTCAAGGAGGGCTCTTGTGTAAATTCCTTCCACCTGAACCGAGACCACTGGGGAGGGCCCGACCAAGTTAGTTGGGAATTCTCTTGATGTAGCCTGGTTGTCTGATTCAGTTCTCTGTACCCTGGCCCTCTTCTCCTTTTTCTTCCTTGATCTGGGCCCCCGCTGAACCCGGTGTGCATTGACTTTCCTTCCCTCAGTAACCCGGAGTCTAGAACTGGGGGTATTATATTTGGGTCTGACCCCCTGACTCAGTTTCCCTGATCCTGCACCACTTCTGGAGTCCCTTAAGACTGGCGGACACCCGGTTGACTCCTTCACCGGTGTCCTCTGAAGTTTCCCGCTGGCTCGCGAGGTTTCGCGGCAGCATTTCCTGAGCTGGGACATACCCTTCTAACATGCCCAACTCCCCCGCAGTTGAAACAAGTTAACAATCTTGCAGGCCGTGGCTCTGGATCTGTGCTGAGACTAACAGGTTCATCTGGCCTCTCCGATATACTCCCCTTGGGTAGAGTGGATACCTGACCAGTCAGGATGGACACCATTTCTATCAACTGAGACACTTGGGTCTTTAGAAGTTCAACTTGAGAGTCACCCTCTTCCACACTTATCACTCCAACCCGGGCAGTTGAGTCAAACTGCCGACTTTTCTTCTTGTTGTCCAACATAACCTCTTCCTCTCTGACCATTCGAATCAGATCGGGGTATTCTAGAATGCCGCCATCTCGACGAGTTCGTAACAGTATGGCAATGGGATCTAAAGGTTGAGCCCCTTTCAGAACCTGTCGTGCACGAGTCTCATCTATTTTCCGGTGGTCTATTCCTTTCTTTAACAGAATCTGGTGGATAATCCTATCCAGACGTTTAATGAATTCGGACAACTTCTCCCCCTCTTCTTGATAACAGTGGTCCAACTGGTAGAGAAGTTCAGCCGCGTTCTCCGTCCGACCAAACACATCTTGCAGAATGTCCAAATAATCCTGTGCAGTGCAGTTCTTCTTGCTAAGCTTTAGATTACGTACAGCCTCTAATGCAGGTCCCCTTAAACTCTCTGTGATTCTCTGCTTCTTGTGCTGTTCTGGTACCTCCCATTCCTCCAAAGCCTGAGTGGCGGTATCTAACCACTCTTCGAACCCATCTTCTGCTGAAGGCACAGGCTGTTTCCCAGAGAATGTCCGGAGCTTCCTATATCCAGTCATCAAATAGCTCGAGGAGTCCCTACTACATTTTGCCACAATCTCCCCAAGAACAGCACACAGTTCTGAGCTAAAAGTCGACAAAGGTGATGACTCAGGATGCCCTTCTTGGACACCTTTTTCTTGGCTGGATACCCCAGGGGTGGTGGATGAGGGACCCGCAATAGGAACTCCTGGATGTATCAGGAAAAGTTCTGTTTGGTCAGTAGTTTTTACACTGTTTCCGTTGAAATAATCAGGGACCCCCTTCCTCCACTCACACAGTGCATACGTGTGTGGGACAGTGGTGTCAGTTTTCATGTCAATCACCCAAAATTTCCTGTCTGTGGATAGTGCCCTCAAAACAGGGAGGAGCTTTTCTTCAGTCCAGGCTTCTCCCTTGATTTCAACCACCAGGCCATTTTCCACTATGACATTCTCTTCCTTGCACCACTCAGCAGCAGCGACAGGATCCATTTCTGCGTGGGAGGGGATTCTATGGCTGAGAGGGTTGTATTGCAGGACTGTAGAAATCCCGGACGAGCCCCCACGTGTAGCACCACCCCCGCAGGAGCTGCTGATTATATTATTGGGTCTACACCCTGCCTAACAACCCAATCAAATTGGCTCGATCCCTCCTCAGGCACAACTGACCCAGAATAGGACTGGACTATCAAATAGATACACAGGTTGGAATACAATACTTCACTATGCACCAATACCTTGTTACCTTCTTGAATAGTAGTCCTTCTGGGTGACACAATGGAACAACGCACAAGATTGTAATTAACCAAACTTAGTTTACTATGTATCAAATTGAATAGGGGAGATACAATACAATACAATACAAGTCCATAAAAGGTTATTTAAAACAGCTTTAAAAAGGTAAAAGAATACCCCCACACTCCTCCTGCATTAAGGCTAGACACAGTACCAGGTAGGTGGGCCTATCTGAGTCCCTCCCCCAGAGTTCTCTTCTTTCTTGTTGATCTTCGCTAGCAAGGTTATTGAATAGAGCTCATTTGTAATCCAGATTAGGAATAAAGATCAAGAGAGAAAAAACAACGAGCTGTTAGTTGTCACCGCAGGGTGTCTGCGTAACTGAGCAATAACTTCTGCGAGAGAGATAAGCCTCTGGCGACTCCTTTACAGACCTTATTGTTTGTCTATGAGTCTCCTGAGAGAGTATGGTGATAAACCCCGGGGTTTTATCACCTCCTGCTGCGCTACCGCTATCTGTAGATAAAACTGTCTCTTCAGCAGATAAAGTCAGTTATTGGGCATGTGCCCTCTCACCAACAGAAGTTTCTCCTTCGCGCGCTTCCACTGCGGTCTCAGTCCTTTGGCTATATGCCAGCCGCGCGGGGTCCTTCTGGCGGATGACTTCCGGTCTCGGCAAACAGCAGTATGACCTCCAGGAATGTGCCTCGTGCTTGAGATGGGACGGTTCCACGTCGTCCCTCCAGGCTAAAAGGCTCTGGCCCAATATCCAGTGTCAGTCCTTCACTCTCGCTCGCTGGTTCCTCAGAGTCCAGCGCAGAAAGGCCCCCCCCCTTCGCGCGCTTCTCTCTTCCTTTAAATAACCTCCCCCATAGTGCCGTGCGGTGCAGCCGTGCACCCTGGATCTTGCAAAGCAGCCTGGGAGATGTAGTTTCTTCATCTTGTGAAAAGGAAGTCACAGCCCGGGAAATTCCATGCAGCTACCACTAGAGGGAGCCTAGTTCCTGGATCTTGCAAAGCAGCCTGGGAGATGTAGTTTCTTCATCTTGTGAAAAGGAAGTCACAGCCCGGGAAATTCCATGCAGCTACCACTAGAGGGAGCCTAGTTCCTTCCCACATATCAAACAGTGTCTTTAGGCATGTTTAACCCCGCTACATATATATATATCACCCTCACTTCTGTCATCACCTCATTATTGCACTAATCATCTCCTGCTACTTCTAAATCCACATGGACAAAAATCCTCCAGGACACTGGGGCATGTCCCTTCATATAAATCACACTCTCGTATTACCACCCTCACCTTTCTGCTTCTCCTAACCTCTGGAGACATATCCTCAAACCCTGGGCCTCCATCATTTACCCGTACTCAATACACCACTTACCCTGCACCCGCACTCAGCACAATCTAGTTCCTATCTCTCTTCTTCCTAAGACCAGACTCCTTTCTCTTGCGCCCTTTGAAATGCCCACTCTGTCTGTAATAAACTCACCTCTCTCCATGACCTTTTTATCGCTACCTCATTTAATCTACTCATCATCACCGAAACCTGGCTTCACAAATCCGACACTGCGTCTTCTGCAGCCCTATCCCAAGGTTCTTCTATGGACTCACTCCCCCAGACCCAATGGATGCAAGGGAGGGGGTGTTGGGATCCTTCTAGCCCCACATAGCACCTTTCAGGTATTTCACCCACCTCCCTCTCTGTCACTCTCCTCATTTGAGGTACACTGCATTTGTCTTTTTTCTCCCCTGTTTCTCTAAGGATAGCTGTGATCTACCGCCCCCCTTGACCAGTATCGACCTTTCTTGATGACTTCACTGCCTGGCTACCCTACTTTCTCTCTTCCAAATCCCCACAATCATTCTCGGCGACTTCAACATCCCTATTAATACTAACACTCCTGCCACTTCCAAACTTCTCAGTCTAACCTCCTCCTTTGACCTGAAGCAATGGATACATGCTTCTACTCTGAAGGCAATATCCTTGACCTTATTTTCTCCCACCTATGCACTCCGCACAACCTTTCAAACAATCCTTTCCCTCTCTCTGATCACTACCTTATTCGTTTCACTCTCTCCCTCTCATTTACCTCCTCTCCCTCCAGCTACCTTACAGCTACCCGCAGAAACCTACGCCATCTCAACCCTTCTCTACTCTGCTACTGACCACCTCTATGACAAAATTGCACCCCTGTCCTGCACCAACCTAGCCACTTCTGTCCACAATGCTTCACTCTTAGCCTCCCTGGAGACACTGGCCCCTCTCACCACACACCGAATCAGGCCCTACCCCTTCAACCTTGGCAAACAGATAACACTAAAAGTCTGAAAAAGCATAGCCGTGCTCTTGAGCGCCTATGGCGTAAGACTAGGTCTCAGAAAGATTTCAACCAATATAAATCTGCCCTCCAAAAATACAATTCCAGTCTCCACACTGCCAAACAGACCTATTTTATTACTCTCATAAACAGCTTGTCATCCCGCCCCCGGCAACTCTTCGCTACCTTTTAATTCTCTACTCCGTCCTCCACTACCCCCTCCCACTGGCTCACTCGCTGCCCAGGAGATTGCTAACCACTTCAAACAGAAGATTTCGTAAGGAGATCATTGCTGTTCAGATACCTTCCATGCCTTATGCTTCATGCCCACAGGTGCAATCACTACTTCCCTCATTCAACCCCACCACTGTAGATGAGGTTGCTAAACTACTTGCTAACGTCCACTTAACCACCTGCCCTCTGGATCCTGTTCCCTCGCAAATGCTACGTTCACCTTCTGGCCCTATTCTACGCTCTCTAACCCACATCTTCAATCTCTCCCTCTCTTCTGTCCTCCTACTCCTGGACCTTTCTGCTGCCTTTGATATGGTTTACAATCCCCTCCTCCTCAAAAAACTCCATGCCTTTGTCTCCGTGACTGTACTCTTCACTGGTTATCTTCCTACTTATCCAACCGCACCTTTAGCGTTTTGTACAATTCTACTTCCTCCTCTCCTCTTCCCTTCTCTGTTGGGGTCCCCCAAGGCTCTGTTCTTGGACCCCTCCTATTTTCTTCCTTCCCCTGATCTCTCTGTCAATATCGATGGCATTACTATCCGCCCATCCCCGCATGCCAAGGTCTTAGGTGTTGTCCTGGACTCTGAACTCTCCTTCAAGCCTCACATTCAATCGCTGTCCAAATCTTGCCGTCTCAACCTCCGCAACATCTCTAAAATACGCCCCTTTCTAACCAAAGGCACAACAAAGCTCCTAGTTCCCTGGTCATCTCACGCCTCGACTACTGCAACTCCCTTCTCATTGGCTTACCTCTACGCAGGCTATCCCCCCTTCAGTCCATCATGAATGCTGCCGCCAGACTCATCCACCTTGCTCAGTGTCTGCTGCTCCTCTCTGTCAAGCCCTCCACTGGTGTCCGCTCACCCAACAAATTAAATTCAAAATACTTACAACATCTTACAAAGCAATCCACAGCTTAGCCCCCAGCTACATCACTAGCCTAGTCTCAAAATACCAACCTAATTGCTCTCTTCGTTCCTGTCAAATCCTCCTGCTATCTAGCTCCCTCGTCACCTCCTCCCATGCTCGCCTCCAGGACTTTTTCAGAGCCTCTCCAATCCTATGTAACTCCTTACCCTTATCTGTCTGATTATCTCCTACTCTATTAGCTTTTAAGTGATCTCTGAAAACCCTGCTCTTCAGAGAAGCCTATCCTACCCACACCTAACAAACATACCTCTATTTTCGCCATCAGCCCATCTCCTCATGGTTATTGCCTTTTTGTTTCACTTGACCTTCCCTTGTAGATTGTAAGCTCTAACGAGCAGGGCCCTCTAGTTCCTCCTGTATTGAATTGTATTGTAACTGTATTGTCTTCCCTCACGTTGTAAAGCGCTGCGCAAACTGTTGGCGCTATATAAATCCTGTATAATAATAATGACTATACCCATTTTATATTACAAAGTAGGGATGATCGAACGGTTCGGGTCGACCATTGGTTCGACCCGAACATTGGCTGTTCGAGGTTCGGCCGAATTCCGAACTTTTTGCTGAAAAAGTTCGGAATTCGGCAACCAGAACCGACCAAAATGCAATGGTACAGGAAATGGGCTTTAAAAGCCCATGATTGGACCAGAACCATCAGTAAAAGCCAATTGAGGGGGCAGGAGAATGCTAGGAATGTGATTGGAGTGACTAGGGGGTCCATAGGCCAATCATTAGTGAATGCGCCTCCCAGTATATAGCCCCCGCCAAATTCCTAGCATTGTTATACAGGGACATGGAAGAGAGTGGAAGCAGTTCTGTTACTTCTGCTACAAAGTGTCATTTAGCAATTTTTAGTGTGAGGAAAGGGATATCTAGTGTAGTTAGGGTGCTATTTTCCACTATAGTTAGCTTTAATAATCTAGTTTCTGCAGGGAAAGTGTTAAGTGTAAAGTGACCGTAGTATAGTGTAGGGTTAACTGACTCTGACTGCTATGGCACGGTGACAAAACCCTTCCATATCAGGGTGACCGCTATAGAGAAAAGATTGTTTCTCTTAGGTCACTTTCAGAACAGCGATATGGCTTCTCGCCTGTCAGCCTGCTTTTTGCTGCAGGCGTTTATAGGGCTTTTTTGAGGACATGTTTGGAGTCAGGCATGACATCTGAACTTCTGTGTAGGGGTATATATACATACACCCATGCCTGTATATATACACATACACATATATAGGTGTGATAGGAGCGGAGACATATGCTTGCGCTAATGAAATAATTAACACCAATATGTCTCCGCTCCTATCACACCTATATGTGTGTATGTGTAAAATACATATAAGTGTGTGTGTATATATACCTCTATACAGAAGTTCAGATGTTTTGCCTGCCTCAAAAGACCCACAAAAAAATGCCCAAAAAAAACACCTGCAACAACACACCTGGGCATTTTTTTTTTTGGCGCAGGCATTTTTTTGGGCATTTTTTGTGGGTCTTTGGAGGCAGGCAAAACATCTGAACTTCTGTATAGGGGTATATATACACACACATGTATGTATAGATACACATACATAGGTGTGAAAGTAGCAGAACAATATGCTTGCGCTAAAAAAATAATTAACAGGCATATGTCTCCGCTCCTATCACACCTATATATGTGTATGTGTATATATACATATAAGTGTGTGTGTATATATACATATAAGTGTGTGTGTATATATACCCCTATACAGAAGTTCATATGTTTTGCCTGCCTTCAAAGACCCCCAAAAAAATGCCCAAAAAAACGCCAGCGCCAAAAAAAAAACGCCCAGGTGTGTTATTGCAGGGGGTTTTTTTGGGCACTTCTTTGGGGTCTTTGGAGGCAGGCAAAACATCTGAACTTCTGTATAGGGGTATATATACACACACACTTATGTTATTTTACACATACACATATATAGGTGTGATAGGAGCGGAGACATATTGGTGTTAATTATTTAATTAGCGCAAGTATAGTGTTCTGCTACTTTCACACCTGTGTATGTGTATATATACATATAAGTGTGTGTGTATATATACCCCTATACAGAAGTTCAGATGTTTTGCCTGCCTCCAAAGACCCCATAAAAAATGCCCAAAAAAATGCCTGCGCCAAAAAAAAAACGCCCAGGTGTGTTATTGCAGGGGTTTTTTTGGGCATTTTTTTGGGGTCTTTGGAGGCAGGCAAAACATCTGAACTTCTGTATAGGGGTATATATACACACACACTTATATGTATTTTACATATACACATATATAGGTGTGATAGGAGCTTAACCATATTGGTGTTAATTATTTCATTGGCGCAAGTATAGTGTTCTGCTACTTTCACACCTATATATGTGTATATATACATATAAGTGTGTGTGTATATATACCCCTACACAGAAGTTCTGATGTTATGCCTGCCTCCAATAACCCCCAAAAAAACGCTTGCTACAAAACCGGCAAGGTGTGAAAATAGCGGACCCATATCCCTTTCTATATTCATTCTAATACAAACTACCTTTTTTTTTTCTGGTTCTGGACATGCTACAGAGCTGAAACTTCACAGGTACACTTTTTAGACCCCCCAGACACTAAATCCAAAGAAATCTCTTTTTTTTTTCTTCAATAATTTTTTCAATAATTGGCTCTCTATCAAAAATGACAATTTTTAAGAACTTTTTTTTGTGTGATTAATAGTCCCTGGGGCATGATCCAGAACCCTAAGCACTTTTTTGGGCATTTATTGGGTTTTAGGGCTTCAAAATTGTGTTTTTTGATTACCGAAGTTCGGGTCCCATTGATTTCAATGGGGTTCTGAAATCCGGGCCGAACTTTCGGGAAGTTCGGGTGTTCTGGTCGAACCGAACTTTTGAAAAGTTTGATCATCCCTATAAAGTGCTCTATTTTTTCAGATATCTATAATGCACTATATTTTCATTTAAAAGGTGCTAATTAGTGTTGAGCGAACACGGACTGTATTATTCGTTTTCGTACCGAATAATTGGATTTTTGTTACCCGAACACGGACACGGACACTTTACTGTATGTTCGGGTAAAAAAATCCGCGTTCGGTCGTTTTATTTCCGGGTTTTGCATGTTTTGGCGCTCTTTTCATGGCGGGCTTTCAACAGCCAATCAACAATCGTTTAACTGGTGTGCCTTAAGCTATCCCAGCCATGCCTGCAAATGTATGAGTAGCTGTGATTGGCCGTCTGAAGCATGTGACCAAGTCTTTATAAGTTCGAGGCAGCCGCAGCGGCGTCATTCTGCTGCTTAGCTCAGGGACAGAGCACACATACGTGCTGGCTGCTGATTAGGGAAAGACAGGCAGGGAAAACAAATTGGTGTCCGGATAGAATTTAGGGTCAGGTCGGAGTGTTTAGGCAGGGCGAGTTGTAGGCATTTTAGGGATAGAGTCTGCTGAATTATAGGGTCAGTGTGTTCTACAAACTACAATCGATATTGCTGTGTGGGGTGGGGTCTGCACTTAATCCTGATCTACGATCTCTTCTCAATCCTGTTAGGGAGAGGCTGCTGCTGAATTATAGGGTCAGTGTGTTCTACAAACTACAATCGATATTGCTGTGTGGGGTAGGGTCTGCACTTAGTCCCGATCTACGATCTCTTCTCAATCCTGTTAGGGAGAGGCTGCTGCTGAATTTTAGAGAAAGTGTGTTCTACAAACTACAATCGATATTGCTGTGTGGTGTGGGATAGGAGATAGGCAGGTGTCAGTGATCCACATCCATTTTTCTGTGTGTGGGCTGCAGTGAACACAATCTTTTTGGTGTGCAGTGAACACAATTCTTTTGGGGTGCAGTGAACAAAATCTTTGTGGGGTACAGTGAACACAATCTTTGTGGGGTGCAGTGAACAAAATCTTTGGGGGGTACAGTGAACACAATCTTTGTGGGGTGCAGTGAAGACAATCCTTTTGGGGTGCAGTGAACACAATCTTTGTGGGGTACAGTGAACAAAATATTTGTGGGGTACAGTGAACACAATCTTTGTGGGGTACAGTGAACACAATCTTTGTGGGGTGCAGTGAACAAAATCTTTGGGGGGTACAGTGAACACAATCTTTGTGGGGTACAGTGAACACAATCTTTGTGGGGTGCAGTGAAGACAGTCCTTTTGGGGTGCAGTAAACACAATCTTTGTGGGGTGCAGTGAACAAAATCTTTGGGGGGTACAGTGAACACAATCTTTGTGGGGTACAGTGAACACAATCTTTGTGGGGTGCAGTGAAGACAGTCCTTTTGGGGTGCAGTGAACACAATCTTTGTGGGGTGCAGTGAACAAAATCTTTGTGGGGTACAGTGAACACAATCTTTGTGGGGTACAGTGAACACAATCTTTGTGGGTTGCAGTGAACAAAATCTTTGGGGGGTACAGTGAACACAATCTTTGTGGGGTACAGTGAACACAATCTTTGTGGGGTGCAGTGAAGACAATCATTTTGGGGTGCAGTGAACAAAATCTTTGTGGGGTACAGTGAACACAATCTTTGTGGGGTACAGTGAACAAAATCTTTGTGGGGTACAGTGAACACAATCTTTGTGGGGTGCAGTGAAGACAATCCTTGTGGGGTGCAGTGAACAAAATCTTTGTGGGGTACAGTGAACACAATCTTTGTGGGGTGCAGTGAACAAAATCTTTGGGGGGTACAGTGAACACAATCTTTGTGGATTACAGTGAACACAATCTTTGTGGGGTGCAGTGAAGACAATACTTTTGGGGTGCAGTGAACACAATCTTTGTGGGGTACAGTGAACACAATCTTTGTGGGGTGCAGTGAACAAAATCTTTGGGTGGTACAGCGAACACAATCTTTGTGGGGTACAGTGAACACAATCTTTGTGGGGTGCAGTGAAGACAATCCTTTTGGGGTGCAGTGAACACAATCTTTGTGGGGTACAGTGAACACAATCCTTGTGGGGTGCAGTGAAGACAATCCTTGTGGGGTGCAGTGAAGACAATCCTTGTGGGGTGCAGTGAACAAAATCTTTGGGGGGTACAGTGAACACAATCTTTGTGGGGTGCAGTGAAGACAATCCTTTTGGGGTGCAGTGAACACAATCTTTGTGGGGTACAGTGAACACAATCTTTGTGGGGTGCAGTGAAGACAATCCTTTTGGGGTGCAGTGAACACAATCTTTGTGGGGTACAGTGAACACCAGGGGAGGACTGGCAACTTTTAGCCCAGGGGGCAAATACAACCCAGAGGCCCATTGTGCAGCGACTCGGCTCCCATCCCAGACATTATAAAGCAAACAAATAATAGTGAGGACCTTACCTCACTGATTAGGTGGCAATTAGCCTGCTGCAGCCTCGACCTCTGGGTCTCTTCCCTCCTGCGGAGCTACATCGTTTTTTTCATTCAACCCAGCAAGTTGAACTAAAAAAATTTGTCAGCTCCTATCAGAGCCGCAGCCACTGTACTAACTATCCAATGTTAGTACAGTGATCACCCCTGATGTTCATTTGTGTTCCAACAGGAGGACAGCCCACCCCCCGCCAGATCACTCCGGTCAGCGCTCTCACCCATTGGAGGAGAGCGCCCGCTGATCGGGAGCTTGTTGGCTGCTGGTTTTGCAGTATGCTCGTCTGACAGAGGCCGGCCAAAAAGCCAGCTTCTGTCGGACCAGCTGCCTTACACATTCTATGCAATAAGGTGAAACCCTTGTTTGCTGCAGTTGCCCCCAGAGCCTCTCCTTTTTCTGAGCCAATCCAGTGATGTGCACAAGCCCAGCGGCTCCAGCGGCTGTTTCTGTCCTCATTGGATAGATCAATAGCCATTGACTGAAACCATTGGCTCCCGCTGCTGTCAATCAAAACCAGTGACATGGGAGCGGGGGGCGGGGCCGAGTGTGTGTCAATGGATGCAGCAGTGGGACTTGGGAACGTGCCGGCAAGGTTTACCCCCACGGAAATCGTCTCTCTATGGTGGCACCCGATGAAGGAGCCAGTAGGTTTTTATTAACAATTGGAACCTTTACAACCCCTTTAACAAAATCCCCAAATCTTCTGTTATGTGCTCCAATTAGGTGTAGAATGTCACTTTGAACTCCACCTTATATCCAGAACTCTCTCTATGTATTATATGTGCAAAAAATAGGGCAAGAGCACATCTAATACCTACAGAAAATGATGGAAATAAGGTGGAGTTGGAAGTGAACCACGTCATTGCCTGGGGAGATTAACATTTAGGAGGTTAAAACAGGCAGTGAGGAAATGTGATATCCCCTCCTCACTGACTGCCAAATGCCTCTGAAAAGTGACCCGAGCATGGTTCTTTTCAGTGGAGTGGCAGTGCCTGCTGCAAATGCATACAATCCTTTGGGCACGGTGCACTGTAGTTTGGCTGCAGTGCTGCTGTACTCAGTTTTCCTTAGCTGCAGTCCCATAGATTTATTTTAGGTTGTGCGTTTTTCCTGCTGTTCTTTTTAGAAAGGACATCAAAGTTGCAGCTCTTTTTGTTCATTTTAACCACTTAAAGACAGTTTTACCCCCTTAAGGACCAGGCCATTTTTTTGCGATATGGCACTGTGCTACTTTACCTGACAATTGCGCAGTCGTGCGGCGCTGTCCCCAAATAAAATTTATGTCCTTTTTTCCCCCCACAAATAGAGCTTTCTTTTGGTGGAATTTGATCACCTGTGCAGGTTTTTTTTTTTTTTTTTTTTGCGCTATAAACACACAAAAAAGAGCGACCATTCGGCAAAAAAAAAAACATTATTTTTTTACTTTCTGCTGTAAAACATTCCCAATAAAAAAAATAAAAAAATCTAAATTTTTTCATCATTTTAGGCCAATATGTATTCTGCTATATATTTTTGTTAAAAAAAATCTCAATAAGGGCTCTTTCACACGGGCGGTCCGATCAGATCCGCCTGTCAGTTTTTTAGGCGGATCTGATCGGATCCTCCATGCAGCTCTATGGGGCAGCGGGTGTCAGCGGAGACACCTCCGCTGACACTCGCTGCCATCCGCATCCGATCCTGTGCTGAAATCTGGACGGATGGAAACCCTATTTTTCCATCCGTTCAGTAATCGGAGCGGAGCGGATCTGATGAGAGCGGACAAGCGGTCCGCTCTCCTCGGATCCCCCATAGAGGGCAGCGGGTGCTGAGACACCTCCCTCTCCGCTCTGCAAGCGGAGACGGAGCTGTCATCCGCCCGGCTCAGCGGGGATCGCGGATCGATCCCCGCTGAGCAACACGGATCCGCCTGCGGAGGCGGACCGTGTGAAAGGAGCCTAAGTGTATTTTGATTGGTTTGCGTAACAGTTATCGCATCTACAAGGGGATAGATTTGTAATTTGTATTTATTTTAGTTTTTTTTTTACTAGTAAAGGCGGCAATTTGTGATTTTTTTGCGGGACTGTGACATTGCAGCGGACAGATCGGACCACTAACTGACATTTTTGACACTTTTGGGGGTACCAGTGACATTACTGCAGTAATCAGTGCTATATATATGCACTGTTACTGTAAAAATGACACTGGCAGGGAAGGGGCTAACACCAGGGGCAATCAAAGGGTTAAGTGTGTCCCCAGGAAGTGCTTTCTACCTGTGTGGGGGATGGACTCACTAGATGAACACAGAGACCTGTGTTCCTAAATTGCAGGAACATAGGATCCCAGTGTTCATTACTGACAGAATGGCATACTGCCTTGTTTATATAGGCAGCCCGCAGTTCTGTCTGCATGGGGGGGGCAATCGCGGGTTGCCGGCGGACATTGCGTCCACCGTACCTGCTGATTGGCTTCCTCTCTGGCCAATTAGCACATACCCCTGCTGTCTATTACACTAAACAACATACAGGTATGTCGTTTCGTGTAATAGAGAAAAACTGCGGTGGCTGGTGAGAAAGCAGTTAAATGTACAGCCTACTAGAAGTCTATGAGACTGGGGGAAACATGCAGGAAGACTGTGGGGACACCAGCAGCACTGCAGCCAAACCATACTACACAGGAGCAGATACTGCACAGGCTGGTGAAATAGAACTCCTTAGCTGCAGATAAGGAAATAGGAGAAGGGAGAGGGATTTAGGAGAGAGCAGGAGGGGGGGGGGGGGGGGGAGGAGAGATCGGTCACAGCTCACTTACTTGAATGCAATGCACGGCTTCAGACTTACGATGTGGCTGTCAGTTCAAACTTCCCGCCCACACAATCCTCTTCACAGACCTCGGACACACAGACTTCCCCGAGTGTGGGCGGGCACATTGAGAGAGGGGCGGGAGGAGGCAGAGCTTTTCTGGAGGGGGCTGTGCTGTTCAGTGTATGGAACACAGACTCAGCCCTGTGACTGGTGCAGCCAACCTCCCTGTCACAGGACACAAAGAAACTCGCAGCTGCTCCTCTCTGACACCGGCCGAACAGTAGACTCGGCCAGCTCCGGAACTGCACATGCGCAGTTCCAGCTGGCGGCAGAGCGGCCTTTTTAATGACAATTACAGCGGCCTGGAGGGAGAATGCCCCCTTTCCCCCCGGCCCAGTCCGCCTCTGGTGAACACAATCTCATACTTCTGAAGATTTGAGGGTGCTGCCTGTTTCATCCTCCTCCTCCTCATCCATCCTTTTAGGGGTACAAACAATAGTAATTGGGGCCTAGTGTGCTTCTGTACGTGTGAGATACATACACTTTTTTTGATCATATTTCCTATTCCGCTATTCAATAAAAACCTTTGGGGATCAATTAAATTGCGGGATAGTCTGTGTCGGTACGTGTGAGATCCACCTTTCCAAGTTTTTGGGGTTCATCTCATACTTCTGAAGATTTGAGGGTGCTGCCTGTTCCATACTCCTCCTCCTACTCCTCATCCATCCTTTTAGGTGTACAAACAATAGTAATTGGGGCCTAGTGTGCTTCTGTACGTGTGAAATACATACACTTTTTTTGATCATATTTCCTATTCCGCTATTCAATAAAAACCTTTGGGGATCAATTAAATTGCGGAATAGTCTGTGTCGGTACGTGTGAGATCCACCTTTCCAAGTTTTTGGGGTTCATCTCATACTTCTGAAGCTTTGAGGGTGCTGCCTGTTCCATACTCCTCCTCCTCCTCATCCATCCTTTTAGGTGTACAAACAATAGTAATTGGGGCCTAGTGTGCTTCTGTACGTGTGAGATACATACACTTTTTTTGATCATATTTCCTATTCCGCTATTCAATAAAAACCTTTGGGGATCAATTAAATTGCGGAATAGTCTGTGTCGGTACGTGTGAGATCCACCTTTCCAAGTTTTTGGGGTTCATCTCATACTTCTGAAGCTTTGAGGGTGCTGCCTGTTCCATACTCCTCCTCCTCCTCATCCATCCTTTTAGGTGTACAAACAATAGTAATTGGGGCCTAGTGTGCTTCTGTACGTGTGAGATACATACACTTTTTTTGATCATATTTCCTATTCCGCTATTCAATAAAAACCTTTGGGGATCAATTAAATTGCGGGATAGTCTGTGTCGGTACGTGTGAGATCCACCTTTCCAAGTTTTTGGGGTTCATCTGTGACGTGCCCACAAGGTGGAACTCCACCTTGCACATGCTGCAAAGACTGTGCGAGCAGCAGCAGGCCATAGTGGAGTTTCAGCTGCAGCACGCACGCGTGAGTCGCTCTGCGGAACAGCACCACTTCACCACCAATAACTGGGCCTCCATGCGAGACCTGTGTGCCTTGTTGCGCTGTTTTGAGTACTCCACTAACATGGCCAGTGGCAATGACGCCGTTCTCAGCTTAACTATCCCACTTCTATGCCTCCTTGAAAAAACAATTTGGGCGATGATGGAAGATGATGTGGCACAGGATGAGGAGGAGGAGGAGGATGAAGAGGTAACATTTCAAAGGCTTTCAGGGCAGTCATTCGCAAGGGGCTCCGAGGGTGGGTTCCTGCACACACAAATGCCAGGGACACAATTGTCCAGCAGGGGCACAGTTCTGGAGGATGAGGAGGAGGAGGAGCTGGAGGAGGAGCTGGAGGAGGAGATGGAACCATGTTCACAGCAGGGTGGCACCCAGGCCAGCTCATGGCCATCACTGGTGCGTGGCTGGGGGGATACAGAGGACACGGACGATACACCTCCCACAGAGGACAGCCTTTCGTCGCCTCTGGGCAGCCTGGCACACATGAGCGATTACATGCTGCAGTGTCTCCACAACGACCGCCGAGTTGCCCACATTCTAACTTGTGCTGATTACTGGGTGGCCACGCTGCTGGATCCCCGTTACAAGGACAACGTACCGTCCTTAATTCACTCACTGGAGCGCGATCGCAAGATGCACGAGTACAAGCGCACGCTGGTAGATGCGATGCTGCTGGCATTCCCATCTGACAGCGGGGCCACAGTGGAAGCACAAGGCAGAGGAGGAGGAGGAGGAGGAGGAGGTCGCCAACGCAACCAGGGCACCGCCAGCACCTCAGAAGGCAGGGTTAGCATGGCCGAAATGTGGAAAAGCTTTGTCAGCACGCCACAACAAACAGCAGCACCAGCAGCTCAGATGGAACGTCTTAGCAGGAGGCAGCATTTTACCAACATGGTGGAGCAGTATGTGTGCACACGCCTACATGTAGTGAATGAGGGGTCTGCCCCCTTCAACTTCTGGGTCTCCAAATTGGGCACATGGCCTGAGCTTGCCCTTTACGCCTTGGAGGTGCTGGCGTGCCCTGCAGCCAGTGTATTATCTGAACGGGTATTTAGCACGGCTGGGGGCGTTATAACAGACAAGCGCAGCCGCCTGTCCAGAGACAATGTGGACAAGCTCACGTTCATTAAAATGAACCAGGCATGGATCCCACGGGACTTTTCCGTACCTTGTGCAGAATAGCAATGGATACCGACCTTACCCACCCATTGTTCCATTTTTGCTCTTTCTCACTCTTTTGGGGTGTACCCTCATTTAAAATTTGTGAAAAGAAGCAGTGTTGGCTACCTCGTCCTCCTCCTCAGGGCCAGATTAACGTAGGGCCTATTGGAGCTGCAGCTCCAGGCCCCTACCTTTTATATAGGCCCCGGGTTGGCCATATTCACTGTGACCGCTCTTCTGTCACTTGTAAACACAGAAGTCTGGCTTCTATGCTCGCTTCCCCAGGCAGCACCCTCAGAACCTCCCCACACAGCGCGAAGGCCTGACAAGGAGGGACAGTTGCCGATGCATGGATGTGTTTATGGGCTTCAGAGACAGCATCCCATGTTGAATTAGGCATGCATGGCTGCACCCTTCCTCCTCTGGGTGCATGCCAAGGCACGGCCCTTAAGGCCCTTCAAAATCCTCAGCACCAAGACCATGATGCTCTTAATCCGGCCCTGGTCCTCCTCCACCGCCGCTTCCACCTACACCGCCCATAGGTGTGCGCAGCCTATTGCATTAGGGTGTGCACCCCAAAGTTGAAATACACATGCATGTGTTTGCCTACATGTACATGGCCCCGATACATTACTCTCCCTGCTGGCAAAGAGAAATAGAGCAGAGCAGGTCCGAGGGAGATCTTTCCCATCTCCTCACTGGCAAACAGAGCGATAATGCTATGTGCCCTAGGTGATTAGGGTGTGCCCAGGTACACCCGGCACACCCTGTGCGCACGCCTATGACACCGCCACATCCACCACCACCAGAGATGTATAGTAACGAAGTAGAACTACTTAAGTACTGTACTTAAGTACCGAAATGCGGTATCTGTACTTTCCTAGAGTAGAATTTTTTTCTCCTACTTCTATTTTTACTTCACTACATTTTTTCGATGATTTCGATACTTCTACTCAAGTATTTTTTTTTGTGCTGCATAGTTACTCGTTACTTTTAAAAAAATTACCACTGCCAGAACAGTAGATGGCAGGTTGCATAAAAATGTGTATAATGTCATTTGTAAATCAGCGCATACGAAAATAAAGGCTGTGTATAATAAAATCTGCTATACCAAATCTTTCCAATAAAAAGAAAACATGAAACAAACAAATAAATGGTGCTACAGCGCTTAAAGTGCATCAAGAAACTACTAACAAACACAGGTTAATCATTTGAATAAATCATTTGAAATCATAAAAAACAATATGATGTTCAAACTTTTGACTTCTTTCTTTAATAACTACATAACACAGTACTTGTACTTCTACTTTCAGTACTTGAGTAGAATTTTTTTTTCAAAACTACTGGTACTTTTTACTTTTAGTACTTAAGTAGCAAATTTTTTGAAAAAACTACTTGCAATACTTAAGTAAAAAAAATGTTGAATACTTTAGTACTTCTACTTAAGTAACTTTTTCTGCGAGCACTTCCACTTCTACTCAAGTCACTTTTTGATCGAGCACTTGTACTTTTACTCAAGTAGAAATTTCGAGTACTTTATACAAGTCTGACCACCACCTCAACCTCCCTCCTACTCCATATGGGCCTCGTCCTTCAGAGATGAAGAACATTGTTTTATTTTTCTGTTTTTTTTGTTGTTTTAAGTTATTTCCCTATCCACATTTGTTTGCAGAGCACTTGCCATGCTCTTAACTACGTTTTGCTGCCATTTGCAGCACTCTAGCCCTTTCCATTGATGTTTTAGAGCCATTTTAGTGCCTTAAAGTTCGGGTCCCCATTGACTTCAATGGGGTTCGGTGTCCGGGAAAAGTTCGGTAAAAGTCCGGGACACGGACCCGGACTTTTTTTTAAAGTTCGGCCGAACCCGTCGAACACGGACATCTAGGTGTCCGCTCAACCCTAGTGCTAATCCAACTCTTGTATACTGTCCTTGCATGGTGATATATTATTATGACAACTAATGTATATTACCAATCATACTTTTATATCTTTTCATGGTACTATTGTAAAAACTTCTTTACACTGTGTCTGTGTTTTCTGTGAGTTGTCTTAAAATAAAGTATTGGGGAAAAAAAAAAAAAAGAAACTCTTACTTTTACTCTCCATAAATGAAATCTATTATGCATTTACTATATACTGCATGTACATATATATGTGTGTATTCGATTTCAATAATTGTTATACACTGCTCACAAAAAAAAAAAGAAGAAAGGAACACTTTGAACACACTTTAGATCTCAATGGGGAAAAATCTCATGCTGGATATCTATACTGGGACTGGGTAATGTGTTAGGAATAAAAGTATGCCACATCGGCTGATGGAAATTAAAATTATCAACCTACAGAGGGCTGAATTAAGACACCCGAAAATCAAAGTGAAAAAATTATGCAGCAGGCTAGTCCATTTTGTTGAAATGTCATTGCCGAAACTCAAAATGGTACTCAGTCGTTTGTATGGCCCCCACGTGCTTGTATGCATGCCTGACAACGTCGGAACATGCTCCTAGTGAGATGATGGATGGTGTCCTGGGGTTTTTCCTCTCAGATCTGGGCCAGGGCATCACTGAGCTCCTGAACAGACTTAGCATAGTTGCCAACACTCACGGATTTTCCGGGACATTCACAGATTTTGGTCATATGTCCCGGCATGTCCTTGTCACAGCCAAAGTACCGAATATCAGACCTGACCATGGACACCGGCCGCCACAACTCTGCAGACATTGCATTGCTTTTTATGTGGGTGTGAGTGGACGGGGAGGTAGCCATCCTGTATTATACAGGCTCCACAATGACGTCAGTGAGAGGTCAGTCCAATGAGAGTCAGTGTGCCATTCCCTATTTTCAACCTCCTCTTATGCTTGGCACATGACAGCAGTATGGTGGCCAGAGTCCCAGCACAGGCTATTCTGCTCTCCACTGCAGTCTTCCCCTCATCTCAGCTTGTAAGTAGAACCATCACTAAGGCCCCTTTCACAAAGCGGGTTCGATCAGGTCTGTCTCAGTTTTTCAGGCGGATCTGATAGGAAAGCTCCATGCATCTCTATGGACAGGCGGATGTAAACAAACCCTATTTAACCAAACACCCTTTAAGCCACGCCCAATATTTAGCGTAATTTAAACCATGCCCATTATCTGTGTGCTTTGCTGAAATTTGTTTTGGCCTCAGGTACACTCAATAAATAAGTGCAAGTCCCCTTATTAACATACGACTCACTTCACTGGATTTCTGGAAAAAAGTGTCCCTAAAAATTTTTGGGAAATGTTGGCAACTATGGATGATCCCATGTCATGAAGAGCACTCATGCCCATGGAAGAACGGATCCAAGCCCAGCAATGCCCGGGAACAGTGTGCACACAGCTATTACACAAGGTGGATGGAGAAAGGGGCGGTACCTATCCTTGCCAGTACAGTACAAGGCTCAGAGCGGAAGATAGGAGGAGTGTAAAAACAATACACTCAGCCCGCCCCTGCTCTGTGTCAGTGACCAACTCCCTCTGTCTGTGACACAGACGGATTATCGGGATTCTTCCCGGGACTGGAGCCGGCCAGGACATTGGTCGGATTTCCCGGATTGTCCCGGCAAATCCGTGACTGTTGGCACCTACGGATCATCATCAGGAGGAAGGTATGTGAGCACCATACCACTGGAGGGGGACCCACAACTTACACTGCATCTGTACAGGGGAGTGAAGGTGGGGGGCTTAGAGAGGGGTCTGTACTGGGAGGGGGGCTTACTGAGGGGTCTGTACTGAGAGAGGGGTCTATACTGGGAGAGGGATGTACTGAGGGGTCTGTACGGAGAGAGGGGCTTACTGAGGGGCCTGTACTGGGAGGGGGGCTTACTGAGGAGTCTGTACTAGGTCTGGGGGGGGGGTAACTGAGGGGTCTGTACTGGGAGGAAGGCTTACTGAGGAGTCTGTACTAGGTGGGGGGGCTTACTGAGGGGTCTGTACTGGGAGGGGGGCTTACTGAGGGGTCTGTACCAAGTGAGGGTGCTTACTGAGGGGTCTGTACTGGGAGGGGGGCTTACTGAGGGGTCTGTACTGGGAGGGGGGCTTATTGAGGGGTCTGAACTGGGGGGAGGGCTTACTGTGGGGTCTGTACTAGGCGGGGGGGCTTACTGAGGGGTCTGTACTAGGCGGGGGGGCTTACTGAGGGGTCTGTACTAGGTAGAGGGGCTTACTGAGGGGTCTGTACTTGGAGGAGGGCTTACTGAGAGGTCAGTACTGGGGGGGGGGGCTTACTGAGGGGTCTGTACTACGTGGGGGGGCTTACTGAGGGGTCTGAACTATATCCTTTCTGTATCAGCCAGGTCCCGCAAGCTACAGATAACCCAAATTAAGGTATGTAGTTGTAAACCTATATGGACCAGGACTGTCTTTAACACGCAGGGCAAAAGGGGATAGCTGCCTCAGGCCCAGTCATTATTGTGGGGCCCGAAGCAGCTGACCTTCTCCTGTACTACACCTGCAGTCTCTGACCTTCTCTTTTAGTACGCCAGCAGTCTCTGACCCTCTCCTGTACTACGCCAGCACCCTCTGACCCTTTGTTGTACTACGCCAGCAGTCTCTGACCCAGTCTTGTACTACGTCTGCAGTCTCTGACCCTCTCCTGTAGTAGGCCTGCAGTCTCTGTACTATGTCTGCAATCTCGCATGCACACACAAATACACACATGCTTTACTTTCACACTGCATGCACACACAAATACACACACGTTTTACTTTCACATTGCATGCACACACAAATACACACACATTTTATGATGCTACTGTTGGTGGGAACTTGGTGTTATAAAGGTCTACTCAATAAAGAAAGAATTGCTGGGAATTGTGATGAGAATTTTAAACTTTAGGCAGAAGTAGTGCAGCTAAATGGGAGAATTATTCCAACTCTGCTACTTTGGCCTTAAGTTTGAAATTCCCTTTTCAATTTCCTGTAATTCCCTCTTTATTGAGTAGACTCTATAATCTGATAAGTAGGCGGAGATTAATAATGCGGAGTGGGCTGAGCTTCAGGCAAGTAGGCGTGGTTCATTTTCAAGTAAGTAATTGATAGCTGTGCTGAAAAGTGTTCCTGGAAATTTCTTTCAAATGCTGGCAACTTTGGTAAAGTGCAGTGCAAACTGTCGCACTATATAAATCCTGTATAATAACAATAATAATCTGACAAAAGCAGGCTGTGTATGACTTGCCTTGCCTGCAGCTCAAATGAACTTTTAAATTACATGCTGCGTCCAAAGAAATGCAGTGCAATGCAAAGTCGCTCAAACCCATCCAGTGACCTGCCATGTGTATTGCTGAATTAAAGTCAATAGGAGTTTGCCGACCTGCATTTGAGGTGCGTCCTAAATGAAGGTCAAATGAGGGAAAGCAACACCCATCAAGCTGGTTTCATACGAGTGATAAAGGCGTGGTAAAAATAGGCAGCTCTCTCCACCTCTTGCCTGCAACACCGCATGGTTATTGCACGGTATTTCAACGCAAAATCTGAAAATAGGCATGATTAGGGTATTCCTGAGGCTTACTCCCTGTTAGCCCCAACCATATGCTTAACCTAAACAAAATACCAGTGACACCAGTTTTGGAGAAAATTGGCCCGATGGGCCATTTATTAACAAATAACCAAAATAACCAAAACACATTTTAACATAACCATAAATATTCCAGTACCATAAATAAGTTGTTGGTCTTGGGAGGCACAAGAATCCAATTAACCTGGTATCAGCGTAATCCGTTAAACGGTCCCCAGCCGCGCAACACCAGCTCAGGGACAACCCACTTGACCACTGATACCTCCTGTTACCACTTCCCGTTAATATCCACTATTAACTGGGATACCAGAGGGCTCCATACCTAGATGGGTCACCCTAAACACTTTGTTACCCACACTGTTTTTTACCGCCTCCAAAGACCCCCAACCGCCAACACCAATTATGTGAACGAAACAAAACCCCTTCAGCCCCAAAGCGTCCCCCAAAACATTCACCGCAAACAATCCTCAAACAGGGCGGGAGGGTGGGAATCCTTTCTTCTTGCTGCCTCGAGGAATGTGCTGGAAAGACGGTAAGTCCCCCCCACTTACCATACTGTAGACCCCACCTACTAAGTGACTGCCCAATCCGTGACCTGACCTACATGGCCTGATGACTTTAAAGCGGAGTTCCACCCATTTTTAATAGGTTGGAATACATAGCTGTATGTAATCCCCTTTAAAACGGCTTTTACCAATGGAAACTTTTTTTTTTTTTTTTTTGCTAGTAAGTACCTTAATTTCGGCATTATTGCTCCTCTCCTCACTTCCTGGTCTGATCGGCGATGACGTCATTCGGCGATCCGCAGTGTCTGCTGGGATGTATTCAATTCCAGAAATCTCGGAGTAGCTGTATCTGTACTGAGCCGTGCCTGCCCCGCCTCCGCCCCGCCTCCGCCCCGCCTCCTCTCATTGAGTTGCATTGTATGAATGTATTAAGGCCGTTCTCTGCCCCGCCTCCGCCCGCCTCCTCTTACAAATCAATGAGAGGAGGCGGGGCAGAGGCGGGGCAGAGAACAGCCTTAATACATTCATACAATGCAACTCAATGAGAGGAGGCGGGGCGGAGGCGGGGCAGAGAACAGCCTTAATACATTCATACAATGCAACTCAATTAGAGGAGGCGAGGCGGAGGCGGGGCGGAGGCGGGGCAGGCACGGCTCAGTACAGATACAGCTACTGCGAGATTTCTGGAATAGAATACATCCCAGCAGACACTGCGGATCGCCGAATGACGTCATCGCCGATCGGACCAGGAAGTGAGGTGAGGAGGAATAAAGCCGAAATTAAGGTATTTACTAGCAAAAAAAAAAAAAAAAAGTTTCCATTGGTAAAAGCCATTTTAAAGGGGATTACATAGATCTAAAGTTCCAAAAATGGGTGGAACTCCACTTTAACCCCTAAACTGCCCATGGCCCAGTAAACCCCCTCATGAGGCCCTTTGCTTATTTTTTTTTTTTTACTTCGGGCCTTACTTGATTAGGGTATTCCTGAGGCTTACTCCCTGTTAGCCCCAACCATATGCTTAACCTAAACAAAATACCAGTGACACCAGTTTTGGAGAAAATTGGCCCGGTGGGCCATTTATTAACAAATAACCAAAATAACCAAAACACATTTTAACATAACCATAAATATTCCAGTACCATAAAAAAGTTGTTGGTCTTGGGAGGCACAAGATTCCAATTAACCTGGTATCAGCGTAATCCGTTAAACGGTCCCCAGCCGCGCAACACCAGCTCAGGGACAACCCACTTGACCACTGATACCTCCTGTTACCACTTCCCGTTAATATCCACTATTAACCGGGATACCAGAGGGCTCCATACCTAGATGGGTCACCCTAAACACTTTGTTACCAACACTGTTTTTTGCCGCCTCCAAAGACCCCCAACCGCCACCGCTCGCAGGCGTGACACCTTACAACTGCGAGCCCCTCCACAAACGCAAGGCATGCTGGACACCCTCCTGAATGCCGAGGAACCACAAATCCGTGCCCACCGCATTCAAAAGAACCCCGTCACCACACAGATACCGCCAGGTATCCACCTCCAACTCCCGATGCCTGACCACCAACCCCCCGTTCCTAATGACAAAACGGCTAACTGCCGCATTGACCTTGATGCGGGCCTTGTTCAATTTGGCGACCGACCTGGCAAAACGCCAAGCCGTGCGGCCGACAATCTCCGACCAGATCACCACCGTGTCAGGAAAGGCCAAGCGCAACCGGAGAAAATCATATTTAATGTCCCGGATAAGGTGGCGCATGGACCTGACCCCCGTCATTGCCCCCTGCATGTAACACCAAAATACCAGGGGCTCTATCCAAATGTACAAAACGATTGATCTCCGGCAGGACCCTGCACCAAAGCAACCCCGGGATGCCAATCCACCGGACGGTGGCCTCCTCCTTAGTAAAACCCAACTGCCTCCCGTCATACCTCACTTCAGCCCTCCTGGCCCCCCAATACACATACGAGTGTCCTAAGATCCACACGAGGCATGCAGCTCCCCCTGTAAAGAAAAAACAGCACCACAGAAATGAAACATCAAAACAACCAGCCACCCCCCGAACCACACAAGCATCTAAACCAAATGAGGACGAACATACAAACGAAAACGAGAAGATTCCCACCTGCCTATCCGCCTCAACGTCGCTTCATCCACACCCCACCTGGCCGCCTCTGTAGCCGCCCCGATGCGGAAGGAGTGAGAAGTGTAACTACCTGCATCATGACCCAGCTCGGACAAGCACCTTCGAAACACAGCCACAAATTGGAACTTAGACAGAGCCGAACCATCCCTGTGCATCAAAAAGGAACCCGCCACCGACGGACGTACCCACCTAAACTCCTCCACCACAGCAACCGGGCAAAGAGAGGAACCCCCCACCCGATAAAGGCGCACATACACACCTCTGCCATCCCGGTCCGTCTTGGAACGTCTCAGAAAGATCACCACAGCCGAGTCAGAACAACTCACCTCCCCGTCCTGTATTCCGCCGTGCACATTCCTAGAAGGGCTGACCAATTCCCCAATGCGAAACGCCCCATAGAAGGCCAAAACAAAAGCCTCTGTAAACAAAAGCGACTCATATACCGAGGAGCAGGTGCACCCCAACCTACCCACCAACTCCCCCAGCAGGTGAAAGAAGACCGGCCTGCGCCCATCCGGGCGCCTCACACCCCTCCTGTACCCCTTCAAAGCCTGCCGTACCGCAAAATCCTTGGTAAAATCCTCAAACCCAGACATTTTGAACAAGAAGGCCAAGCCAGCCAAATTCCGAGCGATGGCCGCCGCTGACACCCCTCGTTCAAAATTTAAGCAAACTAAATATAATAAAAGAGAACGAGAGCCCATACTCACCCCTTCCACTCCGGTCTGAGTCAACAAGGCCCGCCATTCCCCCCATACCTTTGAATACGCCGCCCAAGTGCGGGCGCTCAAGGACCGTCTGATCAAGTCGGTGGCAATCCCAAAGCAATCGTCCAGAGCTCCGATGGACAAGGCTCCCCCCGTTGCTCCGCAGCCGGCGCCAACTCCCGAAACCTGTCCATCTGAAAATGAGACAAAGAATCCGCCACCGAGTTGGTAACACCTGGGACATGCACGGCGTACAAGTAAACATTCAACTGCAAGCAACGCAAAACAAGATGGCGCAACAGCCGAATCACCGGCGGGGAAGCACCCGACAAGCTGTTAATGACCTGCACCACCCCCATGTTATCGCAGTGCAAACGCACCTTTTTGTCACGGAAGACCTCCCCCCACAATTCCACCGCGACTACCATGGGGAACAGTTCCAACAGAACCAAGTTCCGCAAGAAACCTTCCGTCCGCCATGTCGACGGCCAGCGCTCGGCGCTCCAACGGCCCCCCAAGTAAGCACCATACCCTGCGGAGCCCGCAGCATCCGTGAACAAGTCAATGTCCCAATTGCTGACCGGACCCCGCAGCCAAAGTGAACGACCGTTGTAGGCTGACAGAAAAACGTGCCAGACCCGTAAGTCGTCAACCAGGTCCGCCGACAGCGTGACAAAATGATGCGGAGAGCGGATCCCCGCCGTAGCGGCCGACAAACGGCGGCTGAAGACCCGACCCATAGGCATGATCCGACATGCAAACGCCAACTTGCCAAGAAGTGACTGCAACCGCCGAAGTTGCACCTTGCGTTTTCCCACCAATAGGTAGATCTCCGCTTTCATGTCCCGCAACTTGTCGTCCGGCAAGCGACATTCCATCACCACCGAGTCAATGACAATGCCCAAAAAACTGATCGTGGTCTTCAGACCTTCCGTTTTATCAGCCGCCAAAGGAATACCGAAACGCTCCGCCACATGTTGCATGGAAGCCAGCAAGACACCACACAAGGGAGAAGACGGGGGGCCAATAAACAGAAAATCATCCAGGTAATGGATAACCGAATTGATCCCCGACACCTCCCGTACCACCCACTCCACGAACGAACTGAAGGTCTCAAAAAACGCACAGGAGATGGAGCAGCCCATGGGCAAGCAGCAATCGACATAAAAAGCATCCAACCACCTACAACCCAACAACCGAAAGCTGCTCGGATGCACCGGTAACAAACGAAACGCGGCCTCCACATCCGTTTTGGCCAGCAACGCACCCTGCCCATAACGGCGAACCCAACAAATGGCAGCGTCAAAAGACGTGTACGACACTGCACAGGCACTCGGATCAATGCCATCATTGACCGAACCCCCCTTTGGAAAGGACAGATGGTGGATCATTCGAAACTTGTTCGGCTCCTTCTTCGGAACCAAACCCAACGGGGAAACCACCAAATCAGCCAAGGGCGGCGCCTCAAAAGGACCCGCCATGCAGCCCAAAGCCACCTCCTTCGCCAACTTGTCGGACACCACCCCGGGGTTCAGCCGAGTCGAACGCAAATTATCCGCCAAAGGAGGGACACAATCAAGAGAACAAGGAATGCGGAAACCGACCGAGAACCCTTCCTCCAGCAAGCAGGCCGCCGCCCGGTCCGGATACCTACTTAGGAAAGGCCGCATCCTTTCCACCATCACCGGCGTCGTCCCTCTTGTGCTGAGCGTCCCCGGTACGGGGCTTACCCTGCTTAAAACAACGGGAGAAGGGGTGAGAGCCCCCACACCCACACCCGGAGCACTCATGCTTGAACTTGCAGGCAGTTCCAAAGCGGCACGTCCCTTCGTTGAACTTCCCCTGTCCTGGGGAAGAGGGACCGCCGACCCCGCTCGGAAAGGAAGACGGTACCGCCCGGGCAGATGTCATGAGGCGCATCCACAAACTAATGTCCTTATGATCCCACCTCAACGACGGGCGAACCGCCTTCCGTTGACGGAACTGCTCGTCATACCGGAGCCACGCCACCCCCCCATACACCCTGTGGGCCTCCCCGATCGCATCCAGATAGCAAAACAAAGCGGAGCAATGCTCCGGATGCTTTTCGCCCACCACACTCGCAAAAATAGCAAAAGCCTGAAGCCAATTGCTAAACGTGCGCGGAATCAATTGAAAACGCCGCCGTTCCTCATCTTCCTTCTTCGATTCCTCCGGCTTCACCCTATCCAGGTTGAACTTCTCCAACGGAAGTAACGTAAATATCTCGACGTACTCATCCTTCCAGATCTTCTCCCGGACCTCCGCCTTGAGGTGCGCCCCCAAGGGGCCCTCAAAACAGACGTACACCTCACACTTCGCGGAATCCGCCAAACGAATCGCATCATCCTTACCTGACGCCTTGGGCTCCGCAACCTTGTCCACCGCCGGCACCGCAGGAGGCAAATCCACCGGCGTCACCACCGTGTCCCCCGAAGCAGCCGGGGCCGACCCAGCCCCCGCAGGCACCGTGCCAGACGCCGCCGCGACCGGAGCCCCCACCGAGCCCCACGCCGCCACTGGCGCCGAACTCACCACACTCCCGTCAAAACGCTGGACCAAGGACCGCAGGCCCGCCAGCAAGTCCCCCAGGCCCCCCGCCGTAACCGGCGCAGCAGGCCCTGGGACCCTCCCCTCCGCGACCTGCGGAGAGCCCATCCCCCCCGGAGCCCCCACCACCACCGCGGGCCCCCCCGGTTCTGCTCCACCCCCAACGCCCCTACCAATGCAGAAAAAGCAGACCGGACAGACAAAGGGTGCAAAGACAAAGGCTCACCTGACTGAGACCCCGCGGCCGCGGGTCCCGCAGCCACAGCAGACGACGGTCCTGGAGCACTTCCCTCTTTGGAACTGGACAGCTCGCCCTCCGACCGGACCTCCGGATCTTCCTCCACACCGACCGACCTGGAACCAGCAAGCGCAGGGGGGGCACTCCGCTCTGTCTCCCCCCCGCCGATGACCGGAACTGACGTCCCCCACCGACTTCCGCTGACGCTTCCTGCCATGACCGGGCCTCCGCATCCTCTTCCGGGGCCACCGCCGCACCGGACATGCGCGGTGTAGCAGTGCCAGCCGCTCCTCCCGACTGGCCAGGGCGACTGCTAGGTCCCCTCCCCCGCCGAGCTGACCCGGGCGGCCGGTTCCTCACCGCCATGGGCAGCCGCTGTTCTTCCACCATCCTGACGAGGGGGCGGGGCCGGAGGCCCTGCACGAGTATGGCCCCGCCCACTGGAGCTCCGCCGACGCCGAGGATTCCTCCCAGAGGCCCCGCCGCCCCCAGCAGGCGAACGCTGGGACGGCAGCCCTGGAGGGTCCCCACCGGGGCTCCCATCATGGCGCTGAGCTCCAGGGGAGCAATCCGGGCTATAGCGCTCCGGCGGCCGTGACCGCCGAGCGCGGGAATGCCGCTCCCCCACCTCTGCAGCGTCCTCCGCCATGGCCGCCTCCAGGTGCCGTTCTAGCCACAGGGTCCCACGAGATGCCGTTGCCTCCCGCAGCCGAGAGATGACAGCCTCCAGATCCCCCATCAAGAGTCGATCGCAGCAGCAAGCACAGGGAGAAAACCCAGGGGATCCTTTCTTCTTGCTGCCTCGAGGAATGTGCTGGAAAGACGGTAAGTCCCCCCCACTTACCATACTGTAGACCCCACCTACTAAGTGACTGCCCAATCCGTGACCTGACCTACATGGCCTGATGACTTTAACCCCTAAACTGCCCGTGGCCCAGTAAACCCCCTCATGAGGCCCTTCGCTTATTTTTTTTTTTTTTTACTTCGGGCCTTACTTTCAGGAGGTGGCAGTACCGCAAACTGCCACTCAGCCGCCACCATGGATCCATTTTCAGAGGAGCAGTAAACACTGCTGCCAGCAGGGAAGAACTCAGACATATTCGATCCTAGTCCATCTTCACTGCATCTGAGCACTACAAACCAAAAACACTATTTAATTAATTCATTCATATCTTTATGCTTTATTTTGTTGAGAAATCATGTTGAAAAACACCCCCTATCATTTCTGCCCGTGGCCATCTTGAGTAAGCAAATGATTTGTGTAGCATTTACATCCTGAAATCCATTTGCCCTTAGCTCAAGCATGGATGCAAAAGAGTGTGCTTAGCTGAGAAAGCCTCTCCTCCCCTCCTGAAGACCCATTGGATGTATGACATTTGCCTAGGCAAAAAAAAAACAGGAAGTAACTGAAGGAATGAAAGAAAAACAAAAGTTTAAAACATGTAAATATGATATACAGTAAAACCTTGGATTACGAACATAATTCGTTCTGGAAACATGCTTGTAATCCAAAGCACTCTATATATCAAAGTGAATTTCCCCATAAGAAATAATGGAAACTCAGATGACTCTTTCCACAACCATTTATTCATAAATCCTTCAGTTTTTAGTCCATATAAAAAGATTAGAGCAATGTGATAGGTTGTGTAACCATAAAATGTCCATTCAGAAATGGCCGCCTCCACTAGGGGTTCAGAAGCAAAATCCAGCAGGAGCTACAGAGTATAAAAGAGAAGAGAGGCGCCTCTAAGTGTAGCAATATGGTTACATTTAATGAAGGTACAACATTTAGCAATTCACATGGTTGATGATTAAAAGAGGCACATCTAAGTATGCAGGCATCCGGGGTAAAGCTGTCCACATAGACCGTCCTCCGCACCGCTGTCAGTCTGCATTTGTGACCGGGAAGACTACCCTGCAGTAGAGCGATCTGAAACCGAGGCTTGAATCGCTCTTGGAGCGCAGCATGGAAGGGAGGACGTCGATGGCCGTGAGGAAGACGGTCTATGTGGACAGCTTTACCCCAGATGCCTGCATACTTAGATGTGCCTGTTTTATTCATCAACCTTGTGAGTTGCTAAATGTTGTACCTTCATTAACAGCTTCTGGACCGCCTACCACACATTTACTGCGGCAGGCTGGCCCTCCTGCGTGAACCAACGTAGCGCTTGGTGCTGGGGGGCAAGCATGCACCGCCAGCAGCGTGCTCCTGCCCCCACTATGCAGTGGGGATGCCGATACACGGGACCGGTGGCTGCAATTGCCGCCAGGCACCCGTGATCGCTCCCCGCTGAGAGAGAAGGATGGTCAGCTGTTGTAAACACAGCCGACCGTTCTTCTCTCTAAAATGATCACAGGGCGCCTGTGATCCTTCTATATAGGATCACAGGTCTCCATGATCATTTCACAAGCCCATCCCCCCACAGATAGTAATCACTCCCCTAGGCTCACATTTAACACTTTGATCAACCACTAGGTTAACCCCTTCCCTGCCAATGTCTTTATAACAGTAACAGTGCATATTTTTAGCACTGATTACTGTAGTAATGTCACTGGTCTCCCCAAAAGTGTAAAAAATGTCAGTTAGGGGTCCAATCTGTCCGCCGCAATGTCGCAGCCCCGCTAAAAATTGCAGATTGCAGCCATTACTAGTAAAAATATATAAATAAATGAATAAATAAAAAAATGACATAAATCTTTCCCATAGTTTGTAGACGCGATACATTTTGCGCAAACCAATGGAAATAGGCTTATTGTGATTTTTTTTTACCAAAAATATGTAGCAGATAACAAATTGGCCTGAAAGGATGAAACATTTTGATTATTAATTGTTTTTGGGAATGTTATATAGCAGAATGTGAAAAAAAAAAATATATATTTTGTTTTTTTCAGACTTGCCGCTTTTTTTTGTTTATAGCGCAAAAAAATAAAAATCGCACAGGTGATCAAATACCACCAAAAGAAAGCTCAATTTGTGGGGGGAAAAAAATACATAAATTTATTTTCTGTACAGTGTCGCAAGACCACGCAATTATCCATTGATCACACCCAGTATTAACCCCTTCCCTGCAAGTGTCATTTATACAGTAACAGGGCATATTATTTAGCACTGATTACTATATTAATGTCACTGGTCCCCAAAAAGTGTCAAAAATGTCAGTTAGGGGTCCGATTTGTCCGCCGCAATGTCGCAGTCCCGCTAAAAATCGCTGATCACCGCCACTACTAATAAAAAAATAAATAAATAAAAAGTCTAAAAATCCCGTCGTTTGTAAACGCTATAACTTTTGCGCAAACCAATTAAAATACGCTTTTTGGGATTTTTTTTTACCAAAAATATGTAGCAGAATACAAATTGGCCTAAACTGATAAAAAAAATTACATTTTTAAAAATGTTTTATTGGGAATGTTTTATAGCAGAAAAAAATATGGCGTTTTTTTTTTTTTTTTCAAAATTGTCGCTCTTTTTTTGTTTATAGCGCAAAATCTAAAAACTGCAGAGGTGATCAAATACCACCAAAAGAAAGCTGTATTTGTGGGAAATAAACGACATCAATTGTATTTGGGTACAGCGTCGCATGACCGTGCAATTTTCCGTTAAAATAACACAGTGCCGAATCGCAAAAAATGGCCTGGTCAATAAGGGGGTAAAACCTTCCGGGGCTGAAGTGGTTAAGCTTCCACTAGGAAGCTGTCACTGTGTTGCGCCAATTATAAGTGGCAGAGGCATTACCCAGACATCCCTTGTGTACATGCATCTGTGGAGCAGGAATGCCCTGGGCGCAGATGGTTTGACTCAGTATAAGTGACAGCTTCCTGGCGGGCCCACTCTGGTGGGTTTTTGATTTGGATTCAAACCCACCTGAGCCCATTCCTATCTGCCAGTGTGAACGAGATCTCAGCCTGGGTTCACACTGGTGTGTGTGGAACACCGCATGTGGTTCGCACAGGAATCGCATTGCATTCCTGTGCACATCACATGCGCTTTTGTATTGCTCAAGTCGCATCCGCACCAAAATGGTGCAGGACCCTTTTTTGCCCGCACCATGCAAGAGTGATTCTGGTAATCACACTGCATTTTGCGATCTGTTTCGGGTGTCGTTAATCTAACATTGACACCTGCAGTAGATTGCACGGATGCCCTGCAATTGCCTTGCAGTGTGATGCAATGCAGGGAAAGGCAGTAAGGCCCCTTTCACACTTGTGTGACTTAAAAGTCGCACGATTTTACCGCAATTATGAAGCAATTTTGCTGCCGCGATTTTGACGGGGCTTGAAGCAATGCCTATGTCTTTGGACCTCAAAACGCATTAAAATCTGGCCAAAGTAGTGCAGGGACTACTTTGAAGTTGGTGCGACTTCAAGTCGCACAGATATGAGAGGTACTCATTGGAAATAATGGAGAATGACTTGTCATGCGATTTTGCAGTCCCAAATTGCAGGACAAGTCGCACAAGTGTGAAAGGGGCCTAAATCTTGTGCGTTTCCTGCATCGCAGCAGTGTAAACTAGGGCTCAAGGTGGATGTTGTTTTGGTGTTTTAATGCAGATGATGCATGCCATTATAACAAGGCAGCCCAGTCTTTTGAATAGGCAAACCTAATTTACCCCAAAGGCCACATGCAAACGTTTGCCCATCTCTCCTAGACGCCTTTCCTCCTGGCAGCACCGTTTTGCCAGAGAAAAACTCTTGACATTCGTAAATGCGTGTAATGCGCTTGGGGGTTAATCCGCTTCATTTGCCAGAATAATAATTTTTTTTGCTCATTGAAGTGAATTAACGCTCAAGCGCTAAACATGCTTAACGTCAACCGTGCAAGCGTTTTTTTTTTCTGCCATAGCGCTATTGCTCCTGAACGCACTGGCAGTGATTTTTTTCTGCCTCTAAATGCCCCTGCCAGCATAGACACATAGGCTAACATGCAGGGGGCGTTTAGAAGAAGAAGAAGAAATAAAAAAGCCTGCCAGATGCCCCTAAGAGCAGCATTAGGTCCAAACGTATGAGGTGTGCTTCAGCACAGGTGCATTGACAAGGTGTGTTGGGGTGCCATTAAAAATGTTTGATGCCGCAGTGAACCAACGCTCCTAATTTGCATTTTCAGGGGCTTCAGTAATGGGTAGGTTGTTGCAGCGCAGCAATGCGATCCTGTCCTTGATGAATGTGCCTGCGATATAGTCTGCATTCACACACAAGCGTAAAGGGTCCTGAAAGCTCTGCTGTGATACTGCCAATATTCAGGAGTCTGCATGTCTGATTGACAGGTGATTGGTGGAATGGGTGCAGGTGTGTGGAGGGTGTAGCTAGATTTCTGAGAGCCACACCCCGCCCTCAATCAAATTTAAAGGTCAGAGAAGCAATCATCACACCTTAGTGGATTTAGGAAGAGTTGGGATCTGTGCCTAGTGGATGCTTACGGTCAGTAATGAGGCCTACACATGGAATTCATTTTGCTGTGTGGAGGGGACACCAGGGAAGCTGGCATGTGTTGTGAATATGCTTAGGCCTTTTTACCACCTAATTAATGGGTTTTTGGCTTGCTGTGTTTTTAAGAAAAAGTGGATTGAATGGCAAATTGCAAGTCAAAGTACTCTTTCTGCTAACTCTTTTATGCAGGTAGAGAGGGTTTGCTTTTTTTTTTTTGCTGTGCTTGTTCCCATTAGGGGATATCCAACCTTTTTGTCCTATTTACTATAATCATTGAAAATAAGCGAATCCTGCAATTTGGGTTGTATTTAAAAAAAAAAAGTGGAAATCTTCCAATGGGGGACACTAGTTCTGGGGTCCAAGGAAGTCTGTCAATTTGCAGGAAATAGGCTATTTGTCTTTGGGCCAGGAAGTGAAGGGAAATCTTTGCAATGGGACACAGCAAGGAAAATAAAAATCTGTTGGGCTGTAACCCCTCCTCCCTTGCTTTATCCAAAATGGTGGGTTGCCTATAGTGTGTTTTTTTTTCTACTTTAGAGACAATTCCCAGAATGTTTTAATTATGGTAAATGCATGATTGAGCTGACCCCCTAGCTATTTGAGACTTGCAGAGGTCTCTGGGTGGGAGTTCAATTTTGTATTATAGCGAGTGTAACCGGTGTGAGCACACAGCTGGCAGGAGTTCACTATTACAGGAGTTGTACAGAACCTAGTGTTCTACTGGCCACTTGAAATAGTTGGTGTACTGTTAGTTTGCCATCAAAGCGTTGTAAGCTAACGGATGGCTGGGGAGGGGGAGAGTTTTATGGTAAACTTGTGCCCATTTCAAAGTGTTTGCCAAAAGCTTTTTTGCTAGATACTGGACAATAAAACCGCTTAAAGTAGTATTTGGTCTAAAATCAAGCTTTTATTGCAGATTACTGAAGCTTAGCTGGCTGCATTATTTTTTTTTTTTTTCTTTGGGGCTTTCTTCTTTTCTCCTCCAGCCAGTGTCTTTTTTTTCCCCCCATAGAACAAGCACTCTTTCAGATATATCAGTTGCAGGATAGACAAGCCATTTGGCTCCTGACACCTGAGCGTATAGTTTTCAGGTGTGTTTTTTTTTTAGCTTTTTGCAGGAGTTTTTTTTGGGCGTTTTTTGGGCTCTTTGCAGGCGTGTTTTTTTTTTTTGGGCTCTTTGCAGGCGTGTTTTTTTTTTTTTTGGGCTCTTTGCAGGCGTGTTTTTTTTGGGCTCTTTGCAGGTGTTTTTTTTTTTGGGCTCTTTGCAGGCGTGTTTTTTTTTTTTTGGGCTCTTTGCAGGCGTGTTTTTTTTTTTTTGGGCTCTTTGCAGGCGTGTGTTTTTTTTTGGGCTCTTTGCAGGCGTGTGTTTTTTTTTGGGCTCTTTGCAGGCGTGTTTTTTTTTGGGCTCTTTGCAGGCGTGTTTTTTTTTGGGCTCTTTGCAGGCGTGTTTTTTTTTGGGCTCTTTGCAGGCGTGTTTTTTTTTGGGCTCTTTGCAGGCGTGTTTTTTTTTGGGCTCTTTGCAGGCGTGTTTTTTTTTGGGCTCTTTGCAGGCGTGTTTTTTTTTGGGCTCTTTGCAGGCGTGTTTTTTTTTGGGCTCTTTGCAGGCGTGTTTTTTTTTGGGCTCTTTGCAGGCGTGTTTTTTTTTGGGCTCTTTGCAGGCGTGTTTTTTTTTGGGCTCTTTGCAGGCGTGTTTTTTTTTGGGCTCTTTGCAGGCGTGTTTTTTTTTGGGCTCTTTGCAGGCGTGTTTTTTTTTGGGCTCTTTGCAGGCGTGTTTTTTTTTGGGCTCTTTGCAGGCGTGTTTTTTTTTGGGCTCTTTGCAGGCGTGTTTTTTTTTGGGCTCTTTGCAGGCGTGTTTTTTTTTGGGCTCTTTGCAGGCGTGTTTTTTTTTGGGCTCTTTGCAGGCGTGTTTTTTTTTGGGCTCTTTGCAGGCGTGTTTTTTTTTGGGCTCTTTGCAGGCGTGTTTTTTTTTGGGCTCTTTGCAGGCGTGTTTTTTTTTGGGCTCTTTGCAGGCGTGTTTTTTTTTGGGCTCTTTGCAGGCGTGTTTTTTTTTGGGCTCTTTGCAGGCGTGTTTTTTTTTGGGCTCTTTGCAGGCGTGTTTTTTTTTGGGCTCTTTGCAGGCGTGTTTTTTTTTGGGCTCTTTGCAGGCGTGTTTTTTTTTGGGCTCTTTGCAGGCGTTTGTTGTTTTGGGCTTTTTGATGGTATTGACATCTAACAAAAACGCCTCTAATCTGCTAAAAAAGCTCATGTACTTTTTTGAGCTTAAGGCTACGTACTTGTGGGCATAGCGGATCACGGGCAGAATCGCCACAATTCTGCCCGCGATCTGGAATCATTGCAAATCGCGGGACGCCTGTGCGATGCAAAAGAAGCTCCTGTACCTTTTATGGGCGTCATGCGTCCCGCGATTCTATTTGCGCGATGTTACCGTGATTCGGCTGGTGGAAATCGCGGCAACATCGCACAGAGTTTGGGGTGCCATTGCAAATCACAGGCATCGCACAGGTGTCCCGCGATTTGCAGTGATTCCGGATCGCGGGCAGAATTGTGGTGATTCTGCCCGTGATCCGCTACTCCCACATGTGAACGTAGCCTCAGACGTTTTGTTACAGGAGACAAAATGCTCATATGTGAACAGGTGCCATTGAAATGAATGGGATTTTGCTTGTTGGGCTTTTGAGACTTCAGAGATGAGCGTTTTTACGTGCTGAAATACTCAGGTGTGAACAGGGTCTTAAACACTGGCAGGGGTGCTTACAATGACCAGCATTATGTAGGACCTTTATGCCAAAGGGAAAATAGTTTGCTGCAACTGGTTATAAAGTTAGCTGCCGTTCAGGTTCAATTTGTTGGGGTATTTAAATCTGATAGTACAGCAACACTCCCCTCCCCCCCAGACTAAATGCAGGCCCGTCGCGTCAAGGCAGGCAAAACAAGCAATTGCTTGGGGCCCCAAACTGGCCTGGGGCCCCAAGACCAAAGACACAGACGGACATTATCCAGGGCTCGAGTCCGGCTGTGGGAACGCATGGGAACGACGTTCCTGCACTCTTTCCACAGCAGGAACGCAGTTCCCATTACCTCCTGTAGGGGGCCCGGCCAGCAGCTGTAGGTTTCACAGAGCATCATAAGTGCAGGCACTTTTTTTTTTTTTTGCTTCTGCCTGTTTGCCGAGTTCCCTGCTGCTCCCATGTGGTCTGACCATATATCCTGGGCCCCATCAGTTCACTCAGAGGGGTGCCGGACCCGGAGGCTTTTTTCTAAGTCCTGTGGTCAGGCGGATTAACACCATTCAGTGCCCCATTCCCCGAAAAAGAAAAGAAAGTTCCGGTCCTGGCGGAGTGATATCTGTGACAGGGAGCAGAGGCTGTCAGCAGCTTATTCACTGACTGTCTTGTGTCTACTTCAGCAAGTAAGTGCTGAGGAGAGGGCAGGCTCAGGCTGAGGGGAAATCAGCAGCAGCCAAAAGCCATCAAAGCACAGAGGGACAGACAGTATGAGGAAAGTGGGGACCAGCAAGTCTGCTGTGAATGTTGCTTAAATAAGGTATTGTTTAAAAAAAACAGCTTCTTCACCTATGCCATGCCTCTGTTGCACATGATTGATACAGCAGCTAAATGTGATCATTATCATCATGTTAATCACACAGTGCAGTTGCATTGAACCACAGCATCTGTATTGTGTGATTATCATGATGATGATGATCACAGGACAGTGAAAAGCATTCTTAGGCCTCATTTAGGGCCCTTTTAGGGACACTTGGCGCTGCAGATGTGTCTCCTGTGCAGGGCCATCTTTTACCAGCATGGGGATGCACAAAGTGTTGTGTGCATCCGCCTGCCAGTGTCCTATTCATTTCTACTGGGAAACGCAGTTGCATGGGTACAACCACTGGGTCCTATTCTAACATGCAGGTAGGTGTGGGTGCAGGTCCAAATAGAAATGAATGGGACGCTGGCACGTGGACGCCCACAATACTTTGTGCATCCCTATGCTGGTAAAATCCTGTAGGCTTTGCGTGTGTGCGGGGGGGGGGGGGCCTCCATGTCCATTTTGCTTGGGGCCCCCAAATTCCTTCAAACGGCCCTGACTAAATGCAACTGTCCAAAGGTGCTCCATCTAGAGTGGGGGTGCTCTAATACAGGGTGTGTTAATGGTTAGATCACCAGGTAAAAATGGAGGTGGGGGGGGGACGCCTAAACAAATTCAGCCTCCACATGATTGGTAAGCTGCAATAATGTATAAATTGGTGGTTTTGGGTTTTAATGTTGCTTTAAGCTGGATCACGTCTTCCCTAGTACTCTATTGGTGGGATCTTTGTGCCATGTTTGCTACTGCAGTGTCAATTATGAGGCGTTCTGTCTCCACATCTACTGTGCCCATTGAGGGATTTCCTTTAGCCATGCACAGTTACTGAGTCAGTTATAAGCGGTTCCTAGATCTACAAATCTGCTGTGCCCATTGAGGGGTTCCAACCATCCTGCGAGTTTCTGGGTCTACACATTTGCTATACCGATTATAAGAGGCCCCAATATTTGTGCTACATTCTGGCTCTGTTCTCCTGCTGTTATGAAGGGTTCCCACCATTTCTGCTCAGGTCCAAGGCCTGCACATGTTATGCCCATCATGAGTGATCCTATCCCCCCTCCACTGAATCTTATAGCTGTACAGCTGCTGTGCCTATTTTGAGGGGTTCCCAGGGGACTGCAAATTCTTGGTAGTAAAGAAATACGGCGCCACTAAAGCCAGCCATAGATGTTGTGATTTTCTTTCCGGAAACCACAGGCTGCATGAAAGAATCTCTTGATTTACCTCCCAACAGTGTTGATGGAGAAATCCCTCCCGCAGAGCTATTGTGCCAAGCTGGCCTAAAATAACTATTCCTAAACGAACCTGTGCACTGTATAAACTGTAGCCTCAGCAACAGCACTGCTTCGGGTAAGAGCCACTCAACCATTCATAGGCAGCTTTGAATCCCTACAGCACTGTGCTCGGTGTGAGACGCTCAACCATTCATAGGCAGCTTTGAATTCGCTCAATGAATACAAAGCTTCCTGTGGCGCTCTCCTAGGTAGGCGCTAGAGAGTGTTTATGGTTTTTGGTTTCTCTGCTAGACAGCTAGGCAAATAACTGTGTGGGACTTCCTCAGTTTTGCATTTTGCACCATTGCATTATTTATATATTGGATTTAGTGTAATTTGTGTGAATTTTCACTGTACTATTTGCACGATTTATAATACCGATTTTATTTATAGCGATATTTTCTTATTTGGTTTATACGTTTTGAGTCACTATTGCAGATTGTATACTATGGCGCAGCATTGATTTACTTTTTATTCACTGGTGTAATGTTAACACTGAATGCTTGCATCCTTAGATTTTGTTGTAATTTTATACAATTGTGGTTTTGCGCTGATTATTATATTCGTTTAGTTTAAATATCTATGTGGTCTGCTTAACAGAGCTGTGCTTGGTAGTCTGCTCATTGTTCTCTGGGGCTGCTCATGCTGTCTTGAAAGTTTTACACTGGTCTGGTAGTTATGGGATGTACTGGATGGTGGGAGGAAAACTTACTGATGAGAGCATGGATTTCTATACAGTACTGGCCAATTAGAAGGGGGTGTGCCCTAAGGCATGCTGGGTAGCTGTTTATATCTGAATAGCACAGTGGTTCCCAAAGTGGGGGTCGCGACCCCCCGGGGGGTCGCGGAGTGGGGAGCGGGGGGTCGCGAGATGATTTACAGAAACTTTTTTTTTATTATTTTTAATGCGAGACACGGCAGGCAAAAACATTGTTTTTTTTTTTTACTGGTCAATTTTGAGATTTTTGGATATTTGTCTTCAATAACATGTCTTCTTTCCCTAAAACGTCTTTCAGGACAGCACCTTAGAGAGATGGCTCCTCCCTCTCCTCATCAGGAAACACCCCATCCACCAGATTTTAAAAGGAGGCTTCTCCCACCATTCATCAGTTTTTGTGTTTCCTCCGGCCGAGGAACACCTCTGTGGGGAGCTGGGCTCTTAAGGTGCTATCCTGAGAGACCGGGCTTCCTACGTCCACCTACCCTTTTTTGGAAACGATTGCTTCTCCCATTCACGCGACCGACTGCAGTGCATGGGCTCCTTCTTCCTCTTCAGTGCTCTAGGCTGAGTCAAGACCCCGCAGAGCACAGCCCTGGGAAGGCATCTTGGAGGAGCGGAACGATTTTTCTTAGGTTTCCGCTGCCTTTTTTTTTTTTTTCAAATTTGCCGCCATTTCTCCGGATCGAGTGACGCTCGTCCGGACCGGAAGTGAGGTTCCGGAAAGGGCAGCGTTCTGCAGGGGGCGTATGGCGTCATTTCCGCCGGACGCAGAGGAAGAAGGGAGGAGCAAGCTGGTGCCTTATTCCGGATCCGGTCCAGTGCAGGTGCGCTTTGGTCTCCGGAACCGGTACCGAAGCCACGGGTGATACCGCTGCCAAGCGATGGAAGCTTCTTCAGCGAGTGGGACAGGCACAGGCACCAGTAAGGCCCAGGTAAGGGGTATCTTTATATGGCCTATCTTACTGTGGGGTCTCTCTCCATCCCTTTTACTATCCCCCCGGTGGCTGGGGGCCTGTCAGGGCACATGGGACTTCCCTTTAAATGTCTTTCTGTGCACCTTTGGTGGCCCTGAGAATCAGGCTGACTTTTAAGAAGCATGTGTATGTTTTCCCATTCATGTCTTCCAGGCTAAAAGCTCTGAAACTGTTTTCAAGAGAAAGTGTCCTTCATGCAAAGCAAAGTTGTCGGAAAGTTGGAAAAAGACACTTTGCCAGGGATGTATTGATGCACTAGTAAAGGAAGAAGCATCTGCAGTTTGTGGCGATTTAGTCGCATCTGTGAGGAAGGAATTGGATGCTACCATCCAATCTTTTCGGTCATCCCTACAGGACCCTGCCCTGAGTCAGCCATCAGCCTCACTGTCCTCTCAGGGTTCACAATTGGTTCCTTCGGTGGGGACAGAAGGGGTTCCTTCCACCCAAGGAGATAATTCCCCCTCACATTCCAAGGAGGATTCAGAGGAAGAAGAGGAGGGAGGGGCACAAAGCAGGCCCACTAAATACAAACTATCCTTAGAGCAAGTGGATGGTCTCCTGAGGGCAGTTTACATCACCCTGGGTCTGGAGGAGGAAAAGAAGGAACTGTCCCTACATGACAAAATGTATGCAGGCTTGGAAGAGCCTAAGGGCCGTATCTTCCCAGTGCATCAGACCATCTCAGATGCAATAAAACATGAGTGGGCTGATCCGGAAAAGAAAACCTTCTTCCCTAAAGCCTTTAAAAGGCGATTTCCTTTTGATGAGGACCCAGGAGCTCCCTGGAATAAGATGCCAAAGATTGATGCAGCCTT
Organism: Pelophylax lessonae; assembly: GCF_965119305.1. Taxonomy (NCBI): domain Eukaryota; kingdom Metazoa; phylum Chordata; class Amphibia; order Anura; family Ranidae; genus Pelophylax; species Pelophylax lessonae. The sequence goes on from NC_138771.1 coordinate 502,402,650, forward strand.
CTCCCAGGTTTCTAGGTCAACAGACCTAACATTTGAAGACAAGGGAATACTAAGGGATCCCATGGATAAGAAGATGGACCAGCAACTTAAGAGATCCTGGCAATCCATCATGGGGAGTCTGAAACCTGCCATGGCAGTAACCTGTGTGTCCAGGAATCTGGAATACTGGCTTAGCCAGCTAAAAGCACACATCACAGCAGACTCACCTAAACAGGAAATTTTGGATTCCTTTTCCACGCTCTCCACGGCCATAGCCTTCATTGCTGACGCTTCAGCAGAGTCAGTGAAGATGACAGCAAGATCTGCAGCTTTATCCAACTCAGCCAGAAGGGCTCTTTGGTTAAAGACATGGCCTGGAGATACAGCTTCTAAAAATAAGCTGTGTGGACTTCCTTTTCAAGGGGATCTACTATTCGGGCCTGGGCTAGACTCTGTTCTAGATAGAACAGCAGACAAAAAGAAGTCTTTTCCTGTGAAGAAGAAACAGGCAGCAAAGAAGCTTTTTCGACCTCAAAAAGCTCAGCAAAATAGCAGACCCCAGGAGAAGAGAAGAAACTGGTCGACACAAAAACCCAAAGGGAAAGGAGGTGTTCTCTTCCATCCTCCTGTGTCAACCAACAAAACACAATGACAAGACATTGCCGGTGGGAGGAAGATTGAGGGAATTCCTCCCCTATTGGGCAGCCATAACAGAAAATCAATACATTCTGGGTATGCTGTCCCAAGGCTACAACATAGAGTTTTCAGAGACGCCACCCGAAAGGTTCTTTGTCACAAACCTCCCAAGAGATGCAGAAAAAGCCCTGGCTATGATGGACCTGTTAAAGGACCTGAGGCGACAGGGAGTTGTCTGTCCAGTTCCAGTGGAGGAACAACATCAGGGATTTTATTCCCACATATTTTTGATAAAGAAACAATCGGGGGATTTTCGTCTTATACTGAATCTGAAACCATTAAACAGGTCAGTTCTGTACAAAAAGTTTCGAATGGACTCAATTCTTAGTCAGAACCCTGTTAACAAAAGGATGCTTCATGGCATCAATCGACTTAAGGGATGCTTACCTACATATCCCTATTGCCCCTCGCTCACAGAGATTCCTAAGGTTGGCAGTAAATCTGGGAAAGGAAATGCTCCATATCCAATTCAAAGCACTCCCTTTCGGGCTATCATCCTCCCCTCGTATTTTTACGAAGGTAATGGCAGAGTGTCTAGCTCCCCTCCGCCTTCAGGGAATCTCTGTGGTGCCTTACCTGGACGACCTGCTTTTCTTTGCCCTGTCAAAGGAAAAACTTCAAGAGGACCTGCACAAGGCAAGAGGTCATCTAGAAGCTCTGGGATGGATAGTGAACATCAAGAAATCGAATCTCACACCGGCTCAGCGGGTTCAGTTCCTAGGGTTTCAGTTATGCTCTTTGGAACAAAGAATCTTCCTACCAGAAGACAAACAGGTCAAAATACAGAATTTGGTAGCAAGGCTACAAACAAATCAGTGGTGGTCGATCAGAGAGATCATGTCAGTCCTCGGAAACCTGACTGCATCAATTCCAGCTGTCCAATGGGCAAGGCTGCATTTTCGACCACTCCAATATTTCCTCCTCAGAATCTGGGATCACAATCCAGAGACTTTGGACTTAAAGGTAAAAATCCCCACCAAGGTCAAGAGGTCCCTTTGGTGGTGGAGAAATCGGATAACCTTGTCTCAGGGTTTGGCCTGGTCCTTCCCGGCAGACCAGAGGTTAACAACGGATGCCAGCAGGTGGGGGTGGGGAGCCCACTGGAACCAAAACCTGGCACAGGGGGTTTGGTCTCAGACCGAGACAAGAAAATCCTCAAATTGGAAGGAATTAAAGGCAGTCGGCCTAGCCCTAACTGCCTTCTCTCAAAATCTTCAGGGGACTCATGTTCAAGTCCTTTCAGACAACGCCACTACAGTGGCATATCTAAACAAGCAAGGGGGCACAAGAAGCAAAACCCTACAGCTTTTGGCAACGGAAATTCTGCAATGGGCGGAAAGGCAGTTACTTTCCTTGTCAGCAATCCACCTAAAAGGTACACTAAACAGTGTGGCGGATTATTTAAGCAGGCAGAAGATCCGAGAAGCAGAATGGAGCTTGAACCCAGAAGTCTTTATGTTGATAACCAAGACTTGGGGAAAGCCAGAGGTGGATCTGTTTGCAACGAAAGAAAACTCAAAACTTCCACTTTACTTCTCACTCCACAGAAACGACAACTCTCTGGGAGTAGATTCCCTGGCACATCCCTGGAGGTTCAGGTTGGGGTATGCCTTCCCCCCCCTTCCAGCTCATTCCGTTGGTATTGAGAAAAATCCAAATGGAAAGAGCCTCAGTGATCCTGATCACACCTTATTGGCCCAAAAGGGTTTGGTTTTCGACTGTCCTTCAACTATCAGTCAAACCTGCTTTTCAGCTCCCTCTTCGTCAAGACCTACTGCTTCAAGGTCCAGTCTATCATCCAGAAGTGGAAAAGCTAAAGCTCACCGCCTGGTATCTGAGGAGCAACTGCTGAAAAGGAAAGGATTTTCAGACGCATTAATTGCTACTCTACTTTCCAGTAGGAAAAAAGTCACAAGGAATATATATGCAAAAGTTTGGAAGACATATAATACCTGGTGTGAATCGAAAGATCAAAAATTGGACAGTATTACTTCAATTTTGGAGTTCCTACAGGAGGGCGCAGGAAAAGGTTTGGCAGTAAGTACCCTCAAGGTACAAGTTACAGCCCTGGGGGTATTCTTGGAAAGGCCCATTTCTTCAGAATCTTTAATCATCAGATTCTTCAGGGCCCTTACCCGCTCCAGACCAGTGCCTATCAGAAGCTTCCCCAAATGGGATTTGTCGGTGGTCCTTCAGGCTTTCACAAAGTAACCTTTTGAACCACTAGAAACGGTTACACTAAAAAACCTTACCCTCAAGACAGTCTTCTTGGTGGCAATAACATCAGCAAGAAGAATCGGTGAATTACATGCTTTATCAGCTATCGAGCCTTTCTTGTCCATATATCCAGATAGGATAATTCTCAAGACGGATCCAGGGTTTCTCCCAAAAGTAGCTTCAACGAGAAACCGATCACAAGAAATTGTGTTGCCTACCTTCTGTCCTAATCCATCAGGAGATAAGGAAGAAAGCTTTCACTACCTAGATGTAAGAAGGGTTCTTATACACTACTTGGAGGTTACTAAAGAGTTTAGATCATCAAACTCTTTTTGTTCTTTTCTCTGGCAACAAAAAAGGTCGCCAGGCATCAAAAGGATCAATAGCCAGATGGCTCAGATCCGCTATTTCAGAGGCTTACTCCCAAATGAAATTGTCTCCCCCGCAGGGGATCAGAGCTCACTCTACTAGAGCGTTAGCCACTACATGGGCAGAGAAAGCTGGTGCCACTCCAGAGCAAATCTGCAAAGCGGCTACGTGGTCAAGCTACTTTACATTTGCAAGACACCTATAGGTTGGACCTTTTGGCAGCTGAAGATCAGGCTTTTGGCAGAAAGGTCCTGCAAGCTGTGGTCCCTCCCTAAATTGAGTAAGTCTCGATAATCCTCTCTAAGGTGCTGTCCTGAAAGACGTTTTAGGGAAAATTCAAGTTAGACTTACCGGTAACTTGTTTTCCAATAGTCTTTCAGGACAGCAGGAGGATCCCGCCCTATTGTATAAAATGTATTGCTGTGATTAACCATATCTGTTTGTGTTCCAGCATGGGCCGGAGGTACTCTTCTACAAACTGATGAATGGTGGGAGAAGCCTCCTTTTAAAATCTGGTGGATGGGGTGTTTCCTGATGAGGAGAGGGAGGAGCCATCTCTCTAAGGTGCTGTCCTGAAAGACTATTGGAAAACAAGTTACCGGTAAGTCTAACTTGAATTTTCAGACTGGTGGAAAAGTCCGAAATACACATTTAGGTCTTTATTTTATTACACTTTGTCTGTTTGCGTCTGTAGATTTCGCGTAAATAGGAAATAGAAACCCTTTATTATAAAAAAAATAGGTGGCTCTTAACGTTTTTCTGGCATAGCGGTGCACGGCAAATATTTAATGCAGTCAATGAAAATATTCAATGGTATTCAGTGCAAAACAAAAATGAAAAATACAATTAGCCAATAAAATAAACAAATTATTGTGGCATTAATTAGCCCATAAACAATATTTATTGTAAAGCCTAAACGAATTTGTTTAAAGAAAGAGGCCGCTCACTCTAACGTTAACCAGATAAATGTTAGCTTTTATGAAGCGCATATCCAAGTGTTTGTGCGGAGTGGAGCGCGCACTATATGACATGGATAGAGGCGCCGCTGCCATCACTCCACTAGCATTTTCCTATCAACAGTGGAAACAACTTAAAATACTTCATTTCTGGTCGGCAGCTTGTTCGTATTCTGTCTGTAAGCATTTCAGTTATGGATGTATTTGTTTTTGTCCATAATTTGTTAATAAAATAGCCTGGCTTAGAGATTGTGTTCCTTTTTGTTTTAGCTCTGTCAGTATGTAACCAAATCGCAAATCTTACATACGAGGGGGAGGGGTCGGTCGCGGGTCGTCAGCAATCTAATATTGGGGGTTGCGGTCTGAAAAGTTTGGGAACCCCTGGAATAGCACATGGGCTCTTGGTCTTCCTCCTAGAGGTCCAGGAGGGGGTTGCTGCCCACTCAGTGCCAGCTTCCTTGCGACCTGAGGGCTTAAAACATTGAAGCTGCAACCCATTGTTCTTAGCTGAGGGAGCATGTCTAAGGATCCTGTCTGGATACTACTGAGGAAGACTGCCGTTGGTGCGTCAGGAGCCTTGAGTACAGACCCCCACAGGGATCCCTGGGGCTTGTACGTCTCGATCCCCCCTCTGGGTGCTAGAAGTCAGCTGCTGGGTGCAAGCTAAAGGGGACACTGACTAGTGTCTTAGGCAAATTTCACGGGAGTTCCTTCAGCTACAAAGAAACTTGTTTGTTCCATACAGCTGCTGTATTTATCCTGATCTGCTACACAGTTCTATTGAGTTGTTTTCATCTGTGAATAGTTAATTTGGAGTATCCTACTGAGGTGTGTGTTTATGAAACTGATTTTTTTTTTTCTCAGTTAACTTCTCGGCAGTTCTTGGAAAATTATCTCCTCTGGCACCCTGTTTATGAAGCGGAGAACTTCACGTCGCACAGGGAAATCAGAAGGGTTTCCTCTGAGAACGGCCGAGATCTGTGTATAGGAAATGGACCACCTGTAATCTCGTGAGACAAAGCGAGATTACAATAAGGGAAAATCACTGGTGCCCGTTTATTAAGCAGTGATAGATTATCACTGCTGAGTACACATGCAGTCGACCCCCACAAATGTTAATAAGATATTTAGTGTGTGTGTGTGTGTGTGTGTATGTGTATATATATGTATGTGTGTGTTTGTGTGTGTATATATAAATATATAGCAGGGGGACATGTTTACTGTGAGGGATAATACAAATAGTGGTCACCTCTCCCACTTATAACTGGTCTTGATAGTAAGGAGCACTGGAAGGGCAAAGGCAGATAAAAAAAAGCAAGGAGGATTTCCAGTCACTACTTGCCAACCAGCGACCAATGGAATTTACTTGTCTAACAGTATGCGTTAACCTCCCTGGCGGTATGATTGTCAGGAATTATATACCAAAAGCGGTACAATTTTTTTCATGGAAATTTGGCGTTGTGTATTATAGGCCTACAATTCTTAGTAATTACTGACTTAAACCTGACCAAAACAAGAGTCTAGTAGACATCCCAGATGTGATAAATTTGAAACAAATGCATGAATTATAATCGAATCAATATAATTTTATATATTATATAATAAAATTATATTGATTAGATTGTATGTATGTATGTATGTATGTATGTATGTATGTATGTATGTATGTATGTATGTATGTATGTATGTATGTATGTATGTATGTATGTATGTATGTATGTATGTATGTATGTATGTATGTATGTATGTATGTATGTATGTATGTATGTATGTATGTATGTATGTATGTATGTATGTATGTATGTATGTATGTATGTATGTATGTATGTATGTATGTATGTATGTATGTATGTATGTATCCCTAGTTCCGCTCCCATGCAGCATTGCTGCTGCAGGGAACAGAACTAGGAAGTCATCACACCGACAGACGAGCGGCGGGACTCTCAGCTGGCGGTCACAGCAATGAGAGATCATCGCTGGATCGCCAGGAGACGGTAAGAGACACCGCTGCGCTCTCTGCACATCTACCCCGAGCGTGACTCGGGGATACTGATCCTGGACTAAAAAATCCACCCCGAGTCACGCTCGGGATTACCGCCAGGGAGGTTAAAAACAGGGGTTTAGTTGCACACATTTGCTAATACATGCATAAGATGCAGGCCACGGCAAGGCACCCTGATATCTGCAGATCCTGACTCTACCCATTTAAATAATCTCCACAATGAGAGCACATGCATTCTAATGTGTCCTCAATCTATTCATTAGAATGCATGTGCTCTCATTGTGGAGACTCTTTAAATGGGTAGTCAGGGTCTGCAGATATCGGGGTGCCTTGCCGTGGCCTGCAGCTTACGCATGTATTTGCAAATGTGTGCAACTATACCCCTGTTTTTAACGCATAGTTGGGTCAATTCGGTTGGTCGCTGGTTGAGAAGTAGTGACTGGAAATCCCCTTGCTTTTTTATTTATTGTGTTGGGATCTGGAGGAAGGATGTCAGTAATCTTCCTCCTTCCCCCCCCCCCCCTCAGTTCTCCCCTGATTGTCTTCTCTCCTGGATTCACCACCTCCAGGCTGTTGAATCTGGGAGTGTGAATTCTGACACAGATTGCCTGTGAAGTGCGCAGATCGCGGCTTCATAAAGCATTCATGGCCGTTTCTGTGTCAGTCAATGACAGATTCTCCATGTGCGGAGAGCACATGTTCTCCCCCGATCATCTGTTTCATAAACCGATTATGATCAGAGATGAGCTGCGATCAGAAGGAATCGGATCACTGCATATCTGTTTCATGAACGGACACCTAATTCCCTTCCCCTATCAAAGTTCTCCAAACAAATCCCCCCCACCCCCCTAGACTGGTCATTGGAGATAACGAGCGGAAGAGTGTACCTGGCTGTGAAATACCCTGTGACTGGCTGTGTATCAATAAGTGGAAGGCTCAGGCACCAATATTCAAGCAGCTTTGATATTGCCAGATATTGACATCAGCCTCTCTGACTCAGCCAATCAGAGGAAGCTTTGTATTCATTGATGGCATACAAAGCTGCCTATGAATGGCTGAGTACCACTCAGACTGATGCTATTTACTTCAGGAGTACAGTGCTGTTTACTGTACAGTGGGTACGGAAAGTATTCAGACCCCCTTAAATTTTTCACTTTGTTATATTGCAGCCATTTGCTAAAATAATTTAGGTTCATTCTTCTTCCTCATGAATGTACACATAGCACCCCATACTGACAGAAAAACACAGAATTGTTGACATTGTTGCAGATTTATTAAAAAAGAAAAACTGAAATATCACATGGTCCGAAGTATTCAGACCCTTTGCTCAGTATTTAGTAGAAGCCCCCTTTTGATCTAATACAGCCAGGAGTCTTTTTGGGAAAGATGCAACAAGTCTTTCAAAACCTGGATGTGGGGATCCTCTGCCATTCCTCCTTGCAATTCCTCTCCAGTTCTGTCAGGTTGGATGGTAAAGGTTGGTGGACAGCCATTTTCAGGTCTCTCCAGAGATGCTCAATTGGGTTTAAGTCAGGTCTCTGGCTGGGCCATTCAAGAACAGTCACGGAGTTGTTGTGAAGCCACTCCTTCGTTATTTTAGCTGTGTGCTTAGGGTCATTGTCTTGTTGGAAGGTAAACCTTTGGCCCAGTCTGAGGTCCAGAGCACTCTGGAGAAGGTTTTTGTCCAGGATATCCCTGTACTTGGCCGCATTCATCTTTCCCTCGATTGCAACCAGTCGTCCTGTCCCTGCAGCTGAAAAACACCCCCACAGCATGATGCTGCCACCACCATGCTTCACTGTTGGGACTGTATTGGACAGGTGATGAGCAGTGCCTGGTTTTCTCCACACATACCGCTTAGAATTAAGGCCAAAATTCTATTTTGGTCTCATCAGACCAGAGAATCTTATTTCTCACCATCTTGGAGTCCTTCAGGTGTTTTTTTTTAGCAAACTCCATGCGGGCTTTCATGTGTCTTACATTGAGGCTTCCGTCGGGCCACTCTGCCATAAAGCCCCGACTGGTGGAGGGCTGCAGTGATGGTTGACTTTCTACAACTTTCTCCCATCTCCTGATTGCATCTCTGGAGCTCAGCCACAGTGATCTTTGGGTTCTTCTTTACCTCTCTCACCAAGGCTCTTCTCCCCCGATAGCTCAGTTTGGCCGGACGGCCAGCTCTAGGAAGGGTTCTGGTCGTCCCAAACGTCTTCCATTTGAGAATTATGGAGGCCACTGTGCTCTTAGGACCCTTAAGTGCAGCAGAAATCTTTTTGTAACCTTGGCCAGATCTGTGCCTTGCCACAATTCTGTCTCTGAGCTCTTCAGGCAGTTCCTTTGACATCATGATTGTCATTTGCTCTGACATGCATTGTGATATGGAAGGTCTTATATAGACAGGTGTGTGGCTTTCCTAATCAAGTCCAATCAGTATAATCAAACACAGCTGGACTCAAATGAAGGTGTAGAACCATCTCAAGGATGATCAGAAGAAATGGAAAGCACCTGAGTTAAATATATGAGTGTCACAGCAAAGGGTCTGAATACTTAGGACCATGTGATATTTCAGTTTTTCTTTTTTAATAAATCTGCAACAATGTCAACAATTCTGTGTTTTTCTGTCAGTATGGGGTGCTATGTGTACATTCATGAGGAAGAAGAATGAACCTAAATGATTTTAGCAAATGGCTGCAATATAACAGAGTGAAAAATTTAAGGGGGTCTGAATACTTTCCGTACCCACTGTATGTAGCTGAGGCTACACCAGTGCACACATGCTGGTGAAGGAGATGAAAATCCACTACAAATAGTAGTGACAGACATTTTGGGATAATCCAATTAAATTTGTGCATTATTCCTCATGGTCTGCATTACTGGAGGCAAGGTAGGGACGTACTCTTTTTCCTACATACTTTGTGCTACATGTCCCTCTTTTTCCATCTTGATAAGTTGGGAGGTATATTATATCAAAGTATGCTGTTAACACTTTTTTCCTCTTTCAGTAGGGTAGGCCTTTACAATGGTGCAGCTCTCACAATCCAGTCCCACTGGCGACGGCCAGCTGATGCGAGAAATCAAAAGTCAGTCTGAGCGTGGCCTCAGCTCCCTGCAGTCTGCACTGTCATCTACTGCAACACCTCTGCAGGTTTACGAGACTTATCTAGAGAATGGCTATATCAGCCTGAAGCACAAAATCCGCAACATTGAGAAAAAGAAGGTACTGGTGTCTTCATACTACATTATCACTGCTAGGTAGCTTTGTATAAGATGACTGCAGCCTAGCTCAGGCATTGGGGGGTCCAAGGATATACATTCAAAAGTGCTACTAGATTGTATGATTGTGAATATTTGGTCTGGTGACCAAAATACAGCGCTTGCTTAAATTTAAATATAGTATATACTACAATAGTAGGTAAAGTGCAATAGTGTGGGTTAAGTTATCACAAGTGAAAATATATAAATTCAATAGTTTTGAATAAGAATGTGCATAAATCTTATAAATAGCAATTCATCATATAAACAATAATTAATGATAAAACAATGATAGTATCCTTTCAAAAAAATGTCCACAGTTCATATAAAGTGCTTCTGCTCAGACTTGATATATAACTCAGATGTTCCTTGTTCCAAGTAGATAAGGTTGGGTCACTTACAAAATGATGTGGGTACTGAATGCCTTACGGCACCAGAACCAATCAGGCTTAATTAGCCCCCTGGCTCAACAGATCATCTCGAGATATCCCCTGGGATGGCAACAATCCCTCAGGCTTCCGTGTTAGCGATCCGATTTACATGTATAAGAAAGAAAAGAATGCTCCGGATAGTGCAGTATAAGGTTACGTTTATTTACGCTAAGTAGGGTTATCAGCTTTAAAAAGTTTTGTAATAGTGTAAAGTTAAAAAGACTTGTAATAAGAGTCGGGGTTTATCAACCTGATCTTCCACTACCTGTGGAGCTGCTGACCTGGTTCAAACATGTAAATGGATATTTACATGCCCAGCCTGCATACTTGAATCAGGACAGTAGCCGAATAGTGGTAAAATCTATCAGGGTCGCTTCCCTTCTAGAACTTTTAAGAAACCACTTTCAATAGCTGTTATGCTAGTACAGTTGGGCAACTGAATTGCATGCTAATTTGTTTGTGTAGTTAAGTCTTAGTTTATTTAGCATTTTCCTGGTCTCTTATAAAACCATCCTTTTTATTATGTGAAAATAGAAATTCTTTGATAAACTGATAATGGGGAACATGGCATCTTGTGGTCCTTAAACTGTGTTCTGCTTGACTGTATGACCTAGACACACTATACAGTTTGGCAGATAGGTTTGTGGCTACTTCAACCTTTTGATCCGGCTTCTTTTTTTTTTTTTTTAGATTAAACTTGAAGATTACAGAGATCGTCTACGTAATGGGGAGGAGCTGAATCAAGATCAGCTGGTAGGTTTTGGTTTTGTAAAACACGAAAAAGTGACAGCAAAAAGACCATGTGGCCCATTAAATCTGCCCCAGTTATTTATTTTTTTATTTATAAATGTTAGTGTTTTTTTTTTTTTTTGCTAGAATAGATCAGTTTGTCCCAAGCATGCTTGAAGCCATTTACTGTAGATGGATTCACTATCTCTGCTGGAAGATTATTCGAAGCATCAACTAATTTCAGGAAAATAATTTCTAAGTTTTGTACTTTCCTCCTGCTAGTTTGAGGTCATGCTGCAGCATTAGGAACATGTGACACCCTAACAACTGGGTGGAATATGCTCCACAGCGCCGTGGTAGTTCATTGAGAACAAGCTGACATCAACAAAGTATGTCAGGACTTGTAGTTTATTTATACACAGAGCTCTGTATGAATGACACGGCCCTGTGGGCAGAGCCCCGCACAGCCGTGCGGATTTAAAAAGCTTCTCCCTGTACGGCTGTCAAAGGAAGGGAGGGGGGGGTTATTCGGCTGCAGCATTGGGAACATGTTGCATGTTCCACTGTATAAAAACAGGTGGAACATGTAACCTTTTCCCAAAGGTCAACTTATCCTTTAATGGGAAACATGGAGGAAAGATGCATGTTCAACCCTGCCTACAAGCTGTCCGCCAGTCATGGGGAACTTCTGTTGGATTGTTAGAGGTCCGTTAATGGTCCAACAATTAGGCCTCATGCACACTGGATTTTTTTTTTTACAGCTGATGTTTTTGGTGTTGGGCGCCTTTTTGTTTTCTCTGCAGCCATTAATCTGCCCATGCACGTTCTGCCCATGCACGTTCTGCCCATGCACGTTCTGCCCATGCACGTTCTGCCCATGCACGTTCTGCCCATGCACGTTCTGCCCATGCACGTTCTGCCCATGCACATATAGGCTGTTCGCAGTTTTTGTTAAAAATAAATGCTGCTGTTTGCTCTTTAAAAATACTCAAAATAAGTATGAATAAGCCCCTCCCCTTCATCACATTTTTGAAAAGGGGCAGAGCATGGGTGACCTTAAAATGATGCCCCCCCTGAAAAGTTCTGCGGATGCCAATGCTCAAAACATCACACAATGGTTATCATTAACATGCTAATTAACTCGTGCACTTAAACCAGACTGGAAGACCAGACTGCCGGCAGCAAGGCTAAAACAAAATTACACAGAACACTTTTTATAGACAATAGCAAGAGACCCCAGTAGCAGTCTGTCTCCTACATTGAAGTACATGGAATACACATCTAAACAATGCTTTGATTATTTTAGTCAGACTTCATGGCAACAGGCTCTAGGTCTCAGTGTAAAGTGGGATTAAATCTTTATTTCTTGAGAGATATTGATAAATATTACTCTCCCATTTGAAGTTATCCAAACCATATTCTGTGTCCATGAAGTCCATTTCCTTGGTCACCCTGTGTCTCTAATAGACACAGGGTGAATTACACCTAAGAGGGCCTAGGGGGCTGAGACAGTAAACAGACCCCTTTTTTATGCTGCCAAAACATTTGTCATCCCAGCTCAGTGGGGGCTCAAAGCTGTGGGGTCTGCTCTTCACGCTCTGCAGTAGTGCTTCTAGTCCTCCCGCATCCTGTGGGCTGTAATGGAGCTCCAGCTGGACCGGATGAGGGGGGACGTCATTTCCCATGAAGGCAGGCACTAATGCTGACAGCCGCAACTGCTGATTCTGGGTCACAGTATTGAAGACCGGACAATTGGCTGGTGCAGCTGAAATCTGGGGGACAGACAGGCGCACAAGTGGACCACTCCTAGGAGATGTTGGAGGCACAGGTCCCAGGGACTGCTCCAGGGGAAGCCAGCACCAGCCATCTTAAGGTAAGAGAACCTGGGGTGGTCCCTCCCCCCCCACTAGCTCCATTGTGTAGTCACCCCCCCCTTGGTGGTCCAGGGGGGGAGAGGGTGTTTTATAGTGGTGGTCGGTCCTATGTACACTACTGAGGGGGCATTATGTGCTTATTAATGCTGGGGGGCCCATATGGGTGCTAAGCTGTTTATTGTTTTTTTTTATGTTCGAGTAAGGTAAGGTCTGACAAGTCAAAATCGCCACATAGCTCCAAGAAACAGGATGCCCATCATGCAAAGCTACTATGGTGGAATTCTGGTCTAAGGCGCTGTGTAAAGAATGTGTAGAGAGCTTCATTAAGGAACATTAGACGGAACAATGTACTGATTTAGCTACATCTGTTAATAAGCTTTCAAGCATTTTAGTCATTTAAGGAATTAATAGAAATCTACAATTTCAAGCACAGCAAGAGATTGCTCCACCCCCACCCGTAGTACCCTCCATGAGTGGAGGAGTACCGGGGGGGTACTAATAAGGTGAAGTGTGATAGTACACCTTCAGGCTCCCAGGGTTTAGTCAGAAGGGGTGGATAGTGAGGCCAATTAAGCTTCTAGGTACAAATTAATCCTTGAAGAGGTGAAGGATCTTTTGGGAGCGATCTACACCACCTTAGGGATCCAGGAAGAGAAATCTTTCTCTTTAATATCAAATGTACCAGGGCCTTGGTGAGTAAAAAAGTCTTCCTGGTAAATGGAAGTCCTAGTGCAAGCGGTTAAAAAGGAATGGCAAGATCCTGAGAGCCTTTCTTTTCCAGAGCCCTGAAAAGATTTCCCTTTTTAGAGGGGGGACACGTTGGTTTAGAACGTTGCCAAAGGTGGATGCAGCCTTCTCTCGGGTTTCAAAGCAGACTGACTTGGCCTTTGAGGATATGGGCTCTTTCTGACCCCATGGATAAAGGGATGGATTCTCTCCTTAAAAAGACCTGGGAGTCCTTGTTAAAGTGAACATTGAGGCTGGCACCTCGAAAGACGATTGCTCCCACGCTTCTACGGGGCGTAGATTATATTGCGGACACAGCTGAATCTGTACGCATGTCCGCCAGATCTTCAGCCCTAACCAATTCAGCAAGGAAGGCTCTTTGGCTTAAGTCCTGGCAGGTAAGAGATGGGTCAAAGGCCAAACTGTGGTATTTCCTTTACGTTGGACCACCTGTTCAGACTAGGCTTTGGAAACTGTTCTGTATCGAACAATGGACGAGCAAATCCTTCAAGCGCGGACAGTTGGAAACCTTCAAGAAAGTCTTACCTTCAGAAAAAAATCTTCAGAAAAAATTCTTCAAAGAAATCTTGGGGCCTGTGGGGGGAGACTATTTTTGGCCCTCCTGAACAGCCCAGGAAAACCCAATGATGTGACCACGGTGGGGGGGGGGGGCTGGGCATCTTCCCACAATGGGAAGCAGTCGCCTCCAGTCAGTTTATTTTGGTATTATAAGAAGGGGGTATCTTTTGGCATTTTCATCTCCAACACCCCCCCCCCCCCCCAAATGCCAAGTGGGATGTTAATCACCAATTTACCAAGATGCAGGGAAAAGGCGTCTGCCTTACTTTCCTCCCTGAAAGAGCTGGAGGTACAGAGGGTTGTGGTGAAGGTACTACCAAGAGTTGGGTGGGAGGATTTGATTCCCATGTTTGTCGTACGGAAACCTTCATGCAAGTACAGACCTATCCTGAACCTAAAACCCTTAAATGCCTCATTGCTTACAAAAGATTCAGGATGGATTCAATCTTCATAAGGGCTATCTTTCCTTCCAAACTGCTTCATGGCCTTGATAGTCCTGAAAGACTCCTTCCTGCTCATTCCCATATCTGAAGGGTGCCATAACATCCTCAGGTTGGCCATAAGGATGGAAGAGGGCACGATGTAGCTACAATTTTCAGGCCCTTCCCTTCAGTCTGTCCTCTTCCCCCCCCTACATTTTTCATGTGGCAGAAGCCTTGGCTTGTTTGCGGCTTGGGGGCGTTTCGGTCATTACCTACCTGGACGATCTGCTCATGTTTGCCTAATCTCAGGAGCAGCTGTCCAGGGTCCTTCTGACAAGACGATTCCTAGAGAGCCTGGGGTGGCTCCTGAATCTGGTAGCCACGCAAAAGGTCACCTTTTGGTCTACGAAATTCCACACTTGAAAGTCAGATACAAAGCTATCAACCTATATCAGTAAGGCAAGCCATGTCGACACCGGGGTTGCAAACGGTCGAAATCCCAGCGGTACAGTGGGTGGGGTCTTCCCTTTCACTCTCTGCAACTGTTTATCCTGGGACTGTACTCAGGGTTCCCTGGATTCCTTAGTGCACGTACCATTACATATAAAAAGATCCCTCTGGTGGTGGAGAAAGATCTCAAACCTGTCTCAGGGTCTCTTGGGTCCCACCAGTGTCCAGAATGGTCTACGGACACAAGTGGTACTGGGTGGGACATACACCTGGACTCCCAAGTGATCCTCAAATTGGAGAGAACTGTGCAGTCGAACTGGCTCTTAGCCTTTCAGACAGGGCTTCAGGGACACAATGTACAGGCCCACTCAATTCCACAGTAGTTGCTTATGTCAACCGACAAGGGGGAATGAAAAGTGGTACAAAGCTGGTAGACATGCCCAAAAAGCTTGCAGCTGTATTTGCAGCGAAAAGTAGTTCTACAAAGTATTGACTCGAGGGTGGGGGGGGGGGGGGGTTGCTGAATACAAATGCAAGTCATACTTTTTAAAATATTTGTAAAAAAACTTGAAAACCATTTTTTCCTTACACTTCACAATTATGTGCTACTTTGTGTTGGTCCATCACATAAAATCCCAATAAAATACTTACGTTTTTGTTTGTAACATGAGAATGTGGTCAATTGAAAGGGGTATGAATACTACTTTCAAGACACTGTATATTACACCATTTCTAAAGGTTGGTACACAGCTTTCGTCTGAAATTATCTGGAGGGACAAACCTTCATTTGTCTGGTAAGATTGTTTAGTACAGTTTTCGTCAAACAAATTGCTTCCCTTCCAAATTGTCTGAGAGTTTTTGGACTTTAGTAACCTATTCATTTTCGTTGAGACTAGCATGCAAAAAATTGTCCAATCCTTTTTGTGTACCAAGCTTAAGGGAAGATCTCTCTGGTTGGAAGGCAGATCCCAGGTTTAAGTCCTTTTTCCTTTTTTTGTTGCCATTATGCTATTTTTGACATGTATGTAACTTCACCTCTGCTCTTACCTACTGCAAGCTGAGGTTCCCAACGCATGTCTGTTTTGTCTTTGTCTTTGGGCAACCTTCTTGAAGAATTCTGTAAGAAACCTTAAGCAAAACTGGACATTCTGTAAAACCTTGCAAATGGTTAATGTAACTTGAATTTGACCCTGCCCACTGAGCCTCTTTTGGTCTTTTTACTAGGGAGTTGCTTAAATGACTAGCAGGGGATTTCTGAGATTAAGGGGAAGGGACAAATTCAGATGTGAGCCTTGCAGAAACATGGCTGGACTGAAATAATCTAGACAAATAGGTGGCTTTTGGTAATTTTAATATAAATTTGCTGAGCTGCTGTAGTGAAGTCTTGCTTTTCTTGTAAGATTGCAAGCAGTGAAATTGAAGTGGGTATTTGGTAAAAATGTGAAACAGTATTTGCTACACTCCTAGGTAAGGAAGTGATAAACGCCAAAATTACTCAAAATTGACTCAGTCAAAAACAGTCTATGAATATTTAATGTCAACACCATGCTGAAAAATGGTGAACAGTGCCTCTTCTGTTACAAAAAATGTGCACCACCACGTGAGGTAAGCATATAAACTCACCAGACCCAAATTGCCAACAATAGACAAATTCGCCTTTATTTAAATCTACCAAGTCGGAGGATGGCAAGGTTCAGACTTCCAATGCCACCATACACTTCAGCTATGCCTCTCTCGTGGACAAAAAGCATCAAATGCCAGAAAAATATCTCTGTGCAGTTAGTCCATATTACGAATCAAACAGTGTAAAATGTATGCACTCGCATTTTAGTGTGCCTGAGAGGCACTGACTCAAACAGCCTTGAGCATAAAGGAATGTGCATTGCCACTCCCAACAATAAAATGTGAGTTCTTTACACTGTTTGATGCTTTAAATTTTTTTTTTCTGGCATTTGTTGCTTATTCGTGAGGCATTGCTGAAGTCTATGGTGGCATTGGAAGTTGGTGATCCTTCTGTCTTGGTGGATTCCTATTAGGGCTTGTTAGCCCATTGTTGGCCACGTGGGTCTTGGGAGTTTATATTCGTACCTCATGTGTTGGTGCACATTTTTTAAAATGGGTTGTAGGGTGTGCGGTGTTAGCTTGAATCTACCTCTAGAACATATTTTCCCCATTCTGTAACTACAAAAACCATAAAATTAGATGAGTTTAAATGTACAATCTAGGGTATATAAAACACTACTTCATAAGGTGTATATAAATTAAAGTTTTTTTCATATTAAAACACATGACCGCCATATAGGCCTGTCTTTAGGCCTTAGGATCCCATATTGGCCAACGGGTTTCGCCGGCTACCCTGCTTCGTCGGGGCCTTGGATCGGGTAGTGTAATTAGAAAATTAAGACACTTGTACACCACTATTATCAGTTGTTTCTTTTAGTTAACATTATATCATGCAACATCTTCCACTCATTCTTTGACATACAGGTATCCCATGCACAGTGGATGTCATAAACATAAGAATTTACTTTTTTTTTTTTCAGTGTATAAATATTTGCAAATAATTACCTGTCTGATCAATGTGAGATACTGATAGGACCTAGTCTGCCAGGTCCATTGAACACAACCCAGTCCTCCAAAGCCCACTGATCGCCATTACCACATGTCAGGCTGGGTTGGATACAGGTGCAAAATGTTGCATGCTATGTCAATGCCCAAATGTGGTGGTTTAACTATATAAAAACGGATTAGTTGTGTACAAATGTCTTAATGAATGTTTTAATTACAGTACCTTCTAGAGCAGGGCCCCCCAGTTGCTCAGGAACTACAATTTCCATCATTCCTAGTCATGTCTGTGAATGTCAGTTTTACAATGCCTCATGGGACCTGTGGTTCTGCAACAGCTCGAGGGCTATAATTTGGAGATCCCTGTTCTACAGGCGCCAGGGACCTAATGACGCAAGGGTAGCCTGCGAAACGCATTGGCCAATATATAGGATCCTGATGCCTAAAGGCAGACCTAAATAACCATTGCATGTGTGAACATGTTTAACAAATGTTTTGATATGAAATAAAACTTTAAACATACATTCTACAGTATATAAAAAGTCCCATCCCAAGTTAACTTTTTTTTTTTTCCAAATGGAGGCACTATTCACCATTTCCCAGCACTGTCAGATTTTCATTGATGTTTTTTATATGAACTTTTTTTTTAATTATTTGATTATGGAGTCCTTTTTATTTTTGGATGTTCATCACTCATATACTATTTATAGGAGTAGCACCTACTTTTTTCCCTTCCTCCAGTTTCATATTTCTTTGTGCTTGCACTTAAAGTGGTGCTTCTCTAATTTTGTCTTGCGGTGTATGTATGTGTTATACACAAAATGAGTAATGAGTAATGAGTAATGCAGTATGTAATGATACCTTTTTATTGTACTAGCCTTAGGGCTCTTTCACACAGGCGGTCCGATCAGATCCGCCTGTCAGTTTTTTAGGCAGATCTGATCGGATCCTCCATGCAGCTCTATGGGGCAGCGGATGTCAGCGGAGACACCTCCGCTGACACCCGCTGCCATCCGTATCCGATCCTGTCCGTGAAAACCGGACGGATGGAAACCCTATTTTTCCATCCGTTCAGGGATCGGATGAGAGCGGACCCCCATAGAGAGCAGCGGGAGCTGTGACACCTCCCTCTCCGCACTGCAAGCAGAGACGGAGCTGTCATCTGCCGGCTCAGCGGGGATTGGCGGATCGATCCTCGCTGAGCAGCACGGATCCGCCTATGGAGGCGGACCATGTGAAAGAGCCCTAACACCTAAAAGACAAGCTTTCAAGAGTTTTCCTTTCTCCTCGGGTATTGCTTCAGACTGGAGTAAAACTCTCAAAAGCTTTTCTTTATAGTTGAAAGCAATTTCAGCAAACGGTTTGCACAGTATTGGTGCAAGTTTACGCAGTAATAAAGCCCCTAGTATTGGTGCCAGTTTACGCAGTAATCCCCTAGTATTGGTGCCATGCTCCAAGCACAGAGGAGGTAGGGAAGAATGGTGAGATCTGTAAACCAGTGATGAAAGTGTTAAAGGCCAGCCACGACAGTGGAGGTGGTCTCAACACTTTATCAACTTCATGGAAGGTCTTTAGTATTTCCCAACGGGTCTCCTGATGCGCTACAGTAAAGCGCACCTCTCCATCCGTTGCTCATGCCCCTACAGCAGGGGTGCCCAACCTTTTTTGAGGAGTGAGGGCCACTTAAGCGAAAACCGCTAAAGTAACCGGTTGCGTGCCACAATGAGTAAAGTGGGCAGATAACAGATGTGTCCACTCAGCATAAGCAGCGTAGACACGGACACAGCCCGCTGTACTCTATGGGCCCTCTAATCAGCCCAGACAGTGGATCAGATTGGATAGGTGGGTGTAAATGGACACAAGTCCGTTTACATCTGCTAGAGGTGAATGGAGGAATCCAATAGGGTCTCTCTAAGGTCGACCCAATCAAACCGATCGTGGGAAAGGGGCCAAAGTCTGCTTTCACACAGATGCACTGCAGTTACCTGCACCTCAACTAACCTCAATCTACACTTCTTCCTCAGGATTCTTGCAGGTGTCGCTGGCTGCTGCTGTCCCCCAGGCTGATACTGCTGGCTGGGACAGCTGATGCCTCAGACACATTAACGGAGTGCCGCGCTGGACGAAGTATGCGATTGCAGTAGAGCAGGGCCGCTGCTTCCTGTATCTCTCCTGTGACCTGTAACAGGTGGAGTTGATTTGATATCACTCCACCTGTGACAGGTGCTGGAACTATAGAGGAAGCATCGGCTCTGCTTCCTCCAGTACAGGCTCAGTAGTTTTACAGTGACGCTCGGGGATGGAGGGTCAAGATCTTGCAATCCAGGCTTACTGACCCACCATCCCAGAGCAGGAGGTGGCTGGGATCTTATTGGAGGGGGGCCATGGCCCTCTGGCCTTTTTACAGATGCTGCTGGAGATGGCGAATTTAGACCTGGGACTCTTCATGCTTCATATAACTTAGACCTTAGACAGGAACTGCTCTGGGAGAAAACTGCACAGCCATCCTAAGGTAAGGAATCCTGGGGTGGTGTTCCTTATCCCTCCTACCAGCTCCATGTTTCCCCTTAGTCTCTTAAAGGGCAATAAGGGAGGTTTTGTGGGTTACACTTTAGGATCTTGGTGGTGGTCATCACTAGCAAACCTTTTTTTTGGGGCATGCAGTGTGGGCTGGGGGCCTTGGTTGTAGCAAAGTATGTAATTTTTTATTTTTCAGAGTAAGGCCCCAGAAAAATCGAAGTCGCCTCATAATCCTAAGAAGAGATGTCCATCATGCAAGGCCACTATGGGGGAATCTTGGACCAAGGCACTATGCAGGGAGTGTTTAGATAGCTTGGGGACAAACTAAAGTAGAGAACTCAGAGCTAGCTGCTTCGGTTAAGGAGCTTGCTAGCACTTAGTCCTTTAAGGACTTAATTTCAAATGTTTAGCTTCCTCATACCCCCCCCCGTTGGCATGGCAAGAAAATGCTATGCCCCCACCAGTGGTACCCTCAGCAAGTGGGGAAGCACCTGGGGTTTCTGAAAATTTGGGGGAAGAGTGCGATAGCACACCTCCAAATTCCCAGGGGCAGTCAGAAGCAGAGGGTTCAGATGGTAAATCCACCAGTGCTTCTAGCTATAAGTTGACCCTGGAAGAGGTGGGTCTTTTAGGGGCTCTCCACACTACTTAAGGAGGAAAATACCTTGCCCCTCTGAGATCAAATGTACTTGGGTCTAGGCAAACCTAAGGTCTTCCTGGTACATGAGGTCCTGATGCTGTTAAGGAAGAATGGTGAGATCCAGAGAGAACCTTTCTTTTCCAGGGCCCTGAAAAGGTTCCCTTTTTCCCGAAGAGAACACGGCAGTTTGGAATAAGTCACCCAAACTAGACGCAGCTTTTTCGCGGGTCTCTAGACATACAGACCTAGCCTTTGAGGATGTGGGTTCTTTTCCTGATCCTATGGACAAGAGCCGACTCTCTCCTTAAAGACGGACTTCCTTTGGGAAACCTTAAACCTGCCATGGCTATTAGTGGTAGCCCGTAATCTGGAATATCAGCTGACACAGATTAAGGCACACGTCGACGCTGGCACTGCGAAGGAGACAATCTTGTCTTCCTTCCCCATGCTCCTTCGTGGCGTGGCATATATCGTGGACTCCTCCACGGATTCCTTAAGCATGACAGCTAGGTCTTACACTTTAGCCAATTCAGCGAGGATAGCACTTTTGCTGAAAATTTGGCATGAGATAGTGGATCCAAAGCTAAACTATGCGGGATTTCGTTTACTGGGGACAATCTGTTCGGTCCGGGTTTGGAGACAATTTTGGATCGAACAGCAGATCGAAAAATCTTTTCCAGTCAAACAGGGAAGAAAAGATTCTTTCAAAAGAAAATCTTATCCTCAGAATTTTTCTGCTCCAAGGAAGTCCGAGGGACAGAGGAAGTCCTGGAGCCAAAGAGGGAGGGGCCAGAGTGGGGCAATTTTTCGCCCTCCTGAACAGCCCAAAAAATCACAAGGACGACCTCACCACTGTGGGAGAAAGACTGGGGGCCTCCCTCTCACAGTGGGAAGAGATCACCTCCAGTTAATTTATTTTGGGGATCATAAGAAGCTATCAGTTGGTGTTTTCAAGCCCCCCTCCTTGCAGAATGTTACCAATCTGCCAAAATGCAGGAAAAAGGCCTCGGCCATACACTCCTTCTCAAAGAACTGGAGGAACAAAAGGTTGTTCAGAAGGTACCACTGAAGGAGTTAGGCGGGGGTTTTTACTCTGTCTTCGTGGTACAGAAAACCTCAGGGAATTTGAAAGATTTAGGGGCTTTAGGTTCAAGATCAGTCATTTACAAAAAATTCAGGATGGATTCGATCTATTCCATAAGGGCTATCCTTCCCCCAAATTGCTTCATGGCCTTGATAGACCCCCAGATGCCTACTAGTGATGTCGCGAACATAAAATTCGCCGTACGCGAACATCGGCGAATGTTCGCGAACCGGCCAACATTGCGAACCGCCATAGACTTTAATAGGCAGGCGAATTTTAAAACCCACAGGGACTCTTTCTGGCCACAATAGTAATGGAAAAGTTGTTTCAAGGGGACAAACACCTGGACTGTGGCATGCCGGAGAGGGATCACACAAAAAAGTTCTTAAAAATTGTAATTTTTTGATAGAGCCAATTATTGGAAAAATTAAAAAAAATAAAAATAAAAAATTTCTTTGAATTTAGCATCTGGGGGGGTCTAAAAAGTGTACCTGTGAAGTTTCAGCTCTGTAGCATGTCCGGAACCAGAAAAAAATATGAATTTGGGTTAGGGCTAGGGTTAGGTTTAGGGTTATTTGTATGGCTAGGCTTGGAGGGTTAGGGTTATGGTTGGAGGGTTAGGGTTATGGTTGGAGGGTTAGGGGCTGGGGTTAGAGTTAGTAGCCCTACCCCTCTAACTCTAACCCTAAGCACTAAAAATAACCCTAACCTTAGCCCTGGCCCTAGCCCTAACCCTAACCCTAATTCTATTTTTTTTCTGGTTCTGGACATGCTACAGAGCTGAAACTTTACAGGTACACTTTTTAGACCCCCCAGACAATAAATCCAAAGAAATTTTTTTTAAAGTTTTTTTAAGTTTTCCAATAATTGGCTCTCTATCAAAAATGACAATTTTTAAGAACTTTTTTTGTGATTTAGTGTCTAGGGGGTCTAAAAAGTGTACCTGTGAAGTTTCAGCTCTGTAGCATGTCCAGAACCAGAAAAAAAATATAATTTTTCAGTAGAGCAGGGACACCTATATGAATTTTTTTTTTCTGGTTCTGGACATGAGATATATGTGTGTATGTATGTATGTGTGTATGTATATATGTATATATGTATATATGTATATATGTATATATATTATGTGTGTATATCTCCAAAAAAACCTCAAATACCAGCCCTAGAAAGGGCTTTTTGGGGTGCTGTCCTTACAGCAGGAGTGTACCAAGAACACTGGCTAACAAGACCGGGAACTGTCCCTAGCTATAACAGCAGCAGCACCAGCACTTTCCCTGCTCTCAGTAACACAGAAATGATCTAAAATGGATGCTGCCCTTGCTTATTTATAGGAGGTGGGAGGGAGGTATGCTGATTGGCCTGGAATGTGTCTGCTGACTGTGATGTTCAGGGTCAAAGTTTGCCTCAATGATGATGTATAGGAGGCGGACCGAACATCGCATATGTTCGCCCGCAGCGGCGAACGCGCGAAGTTCGCCGGCGAACAGTTCTGTACATCTCTAATGCCTACCTGCATATTCCCTTTGTGGAAGAGGGTCAGAAATTCCTAAGGTTGGCCGTAAGGACAAGAGGGCATACTGTATTGGCAATTTCAGGCTATCCTCTTCCCCCCCATGTTTTTACCAAAGTCATGGCAGAGGCCTTGGCATTTATGCGCCTTCAAGGTTTGTCAGTCATCGCTTACCTAAATGACCTGTTTGCTCCTTCTCAGGAACAGCTGTCCAGGGATCTCCGGGAGGAAAGGCGTGTTTTGGAAAGCCTAGGATGGCTCCTTAAGAAAAATCCACCCTAGTGCCGACAGTCACATTCTTAGGCTACGAAATAGACTCCACCCTTCAAAAGGTTTTTCTGCCTTTAAGCAAAAACCTAAAATGGAGCGATGGGCCTTTTACAAAACATGGGCCTTTTACATAACAATCAAGCGATCTCTCTAAGACAAGCCATGTTGACACGGGGGGGGGGGGGGGGGGTTTGCTCACGGCTGCTATTCCAGCAGTGCAGTGGGAGGGACTACATTTCCGTCCCCTACAACTGTTTATCCTAGAGACCTGGGACCACACTCGGAGCTCTCTCGATTTATCTAGTATACATCCCAGCACGGGTAAAAATTCTTATGGTGGTGGAGGAAGGCCTCAAATCTATCTCAAGGCCTCTCTTGGGTCCAGACAGCATCAAGAATTGTCACCATGGACGCAGGCTGGGGGGGTATATCTGAAATCCAAGTTAGTACAGGGGTCCTAGGGGCAGATATTTTCAGATAGCATTTTTAAAACCGATCTGGCTTTTTTCCTAAGGTGGTCTCAAATTTTATATAGACCAGGAAATCGTTTTACCTACTTTTTGTTCAAATTCAAATCCTGTGAAGGAACCGGAAGTAAACTTTCATAAGTTGGATGTTAGAAGATGTGTCCTTCAATACATAGCCAGTACAAAGGAAATCAAATTCCTTTTTTTGCTTTGTTTGCTGGCACTAAAGCATCTAGACATTTGTTAGCCAGATGGCTTAGGCTAGCCATTAGTCAGGCCTATACTACTACTGGGAAGGAGGTTCCTATAGATATCAAGGCACATTCCACTGAGCTATGGCAGCGTCCCAGGAGGAGAGAGCTGGTGCTACCCTGAAGCAGATCTGTCTGGCAGCAACCTAGTTCAGTTATACAACCTTTACCAAGCACTACAGACTGGACTGCTAAAGATTAGTCCTTTGGGCGAAAGGTCCTTCAAGTGGTAGTCCCACCCTATGGGTAAGTACTCTCATCTATTCAGGTGCTTGTCCTGAAAGATGAGGGAAAAATAGTTACTTGTTACGTCTTTCCAGTAGTCTTTCAGGACAGCAGTTACCCACCCGGAGGTCTGAACTTAGGACGGTCAGAGGATGGACGTTAGTATGATTTCTGTCTCCCCAGTGGCCAGAGGTACTCTTGAAGGCCAGCCAGCTGGAAGGAGGATTACATTCTGATTGGGGCAGTGTTTCCTGAGATGGGAAGAGCCAGGTTCTCACAGGTGCCTGTTCTGAAAGACTACTGGAAAAGACGTTACCAGTAAGTACATTTTTTTTTTTTTTTTTTTTTTTTTTTTTATGGGGGTTTACTATATCCAGAAGTGTGGGGCTGCCATGGGGGCAAAGTTTTCACCTTCACTTGCCAACCTCTTTATGGGTTGGTGGGAGCGGTCCCACATATTTGGAGATGGAACCCCTTTTAAAGATCTTATTTGGTATATTAGGTACATAATCTTGATCTTGTATTTCTCTATATAAGCAGTATTGATTTTACCTCGTATCTGAGTGACAACCAGTGCAGTTTGCACTTCATGGGACTTGGTGATCCTGATAAGTCTGGTTTTGATGTCCGATTAGGTCACAACATGGAAAGTCTATACCCAGCTTTATAGGAAACACTTAGCGTGGGAACAAGTGTTTGCCAAATTGAGTCACCCACATCACACTAGAAAGGGTATTCTGGAGGGACAGTTTCTCAGGCTGCGTCAGATATGCAGTATGGCACTTTACCAAAACCTTACGGCCTGAAATTGAACAGTGTTCTTAACTGTGCTACACAATGGCACAAACCAAGGCTGCCTGCTTCCCCCCCCCCCTCTTCACTTTGTCCCATGAGCTTTTCCTATCCAATAAGCACGACCCTAATATTCATGGTATTCAGGTAGGGGGATATGAAAATAAATACGCGGTCTATGCGTGGACATTCTACATACGCCAAACTAGGATCACATTACCTAACTTGGCAGATCTTGATAAAACTGGTAAGATCTCAAACTTTAAGAATAATTTCTCCATAACAAATTCTTAATGTTTCCACTCTGCCCAATGGAAGTTAGGGTGTTTTTTTTTAAAAAAACAGCTTTCCCTTTTACATGGCAACCATCTGCTTTAAAGAACCTAGGAATCTTCCTAACATTTAACCTCTCCATAATTTTTTCAAAATGACTATATGCCACTTCTAAACCATATTAGACCAGACCTAAACCACTGGTCCTTGCTGTCACTCATTGGTTGGCAGAATTGGTGTTCTTAAAAAAAACGTGTTGCCAAAGCAATTTTTTTTTCCCTTTCCAAATGATTACCTATGGAATTTCCCTTTGTTGCTTCGCTCCTTCACTCTCTCATTGGTAAATGTATGGAAACAATCCAACCCCCTCATATCTAGAGATATTCTCTGTAGGCCTAAAATGCGATGGGGGGGGGGGGGGTGGAAGGTTGTGTTGCCAGATCCTAAAGTTACTTTTTATGCTGTTCTCTGTAGAATGGCAGAATGGAAATATCACCATCTGGGCTCAATTGGAGCATGACCTGTTTGTAAAAACAAAATGAGCTTCAACTAGTTTTCACACCTTGAGCTTTGAAAGGTGCTAGGCAGGGGAACCTGGGAAGACTGACTCCGAATAGTGTATGTAAAAGAAAATGTTTGGATCAAAAGCAGCCCAACATTGGTCACGTCCACCAGATATGGAGGACGTCTACAGTGGCCTGGCATCCGCTAAAACAGACCCAAATGTCCGGGCAACACATGAGCCAGCTTGGAGGGTACTGAACACCTAATGAGTACATTGTAAGCCAACAGTTTCTAAAGGGCCCACTGGCCGTTATTTAATCCCATTTTTAAAGAGATTTTTTTAAAAGGACTTTACTAGGGCTTGTATTCGGGTAGGGCTTATTTTTGGGGAACCTGAGTACCTTGCATGGAGAGGGAAAGCCGTTTAAGTTGGAAATTAACTGAAGTTGTACTGATGGTTTTAGGCGCCAGGGGAGTGTAGCGACATTTGTCTGGTGATAGTCGGTGTAGCAAGTGGGTCTTTGTCCTGAAGGAGTGACGTGATCGAATGCCTTTGCTGGGTTTATTGGAACCGTTCCGAGGGGGGGAGCCTTAAATCAGTCCTGAACAGTCCAGGGCAAGACAGACCCTTGTTCCCTGAGGGAGTGTTTTGTGAATGTGGTCCACCAAAGACCGGGATTCCAAACCTGGTAGAAAAAGATTGCGTATGACAGGGAGTAAGGGAAGTTGCAGGGAAAGTATTAGAATATTTAAGGAGTACCGACTCCTAAAGTATTCCTCCATTAAAGGGCTAAGAAGGTGAGTTGGAGTTAGGTAAAGTTTATGGTTGTTTTTATTTTTACGAGGGTTATGTTTGTTTTTTCTAGTAGATCTTAAACCTTTTTTCTTTGGTTGAGTGCTTCAGTTATTACTTGGGTGTGATGGAACCACATGGCTTAAGTGCAGTAACTAACGAGACTAAACCCTCCTACTTAGCAAGGACCATAAATGACTAGTCTCTTCTCTGCGGTGTATGTATTTCAGGAAGCAGTGCAGAAATATGAAGAGGTACTTCACAACTTGGAATTTGCCAAGGAGCTCCAGAAGACCTTTTCTACTCTCAACCAAGATGTAAGTAGCGCTTATTTGTTGAGCATGTTTTTAAATGGTTTCACGTGAAAGGTCTTATGACCCTAGTGGGGTATTTTGAGAAATTGTCCAAAGATTTATTTTTAAATCTAAACCTATTTGATTGCTAAGGTACTGTCAATCATAAACAATTGTTTTTTTTGATAGGAAACCATTTCCCCTTTTATACTTTAGAGCACCTTGTTGCTTCTGATCTTCATTTTCTGTCCATTCACTTGCTCAACCAGTAACCGCTGCCATTGCTCAGGTAGGTAGGGTGGACACCTTGATGGCAGTGGTGCAACATGTAAAGCAAAGGAGAGCGAGCGCTATGTGTTCATAAGCTGGTAACACTAAGGTGAATATATGCCTTCTAAACAAGAGAAGAAATCGGTGCAGCGCTGATAAATAAAAACAATCCTGTATAGTCCCTAAATGTAAGCCCAATTCCTATATCACGATGTAAGAAAATTGAGGGGAAGACAGAAAAGCCCTTAGATGTCACAAATCGGTACAGTATTCACATAAGGTCACAGGGTAACAGACCATCCAAAATGGTGTGATATAAAACCATGATCCTCCACCAGGCACATCTATATGATCACCAGATTTCCCAGGCAGCCAAGTCTTGAGTCAAACTCCTGTGGGCAAAGGGGTTACCACCTTACAGGTATCGAGACATCCTTACCTTCCGAGCAGGTGCACTAAATCGCTCATCACATGGAGCCAGAAAGAGTTTCATAGTTTAGTATGATTTATTTGAGTAAATGGTTAACATGTACATGTTCACATATAAAACAAGAGCTAGACCCATCAAAGACTGCCGCTTTTCAGCATGGATGTGGCAGACAGAAGCCAGTGTGTAGGCCCAGTCTTGGCCGCGTTTCATGTCGATACACGTTCTCAACAGGAATCTACATGTCGCTGGCGTTGTAAGCTAGTGTTAAAGGGAAGACTGGATGCTGGTAATTACGAAACCGGAAGTAGTCACGGCACCATTTTCCAGAAGCCATTTTGCTGGTGACCTGAAGTGATATCATGCTGTTATGTTTCCAGAGCCAAACATTAGCATTTTCATTCAGAGCAATTCTCAATTAGACCTCTAGGTTTCCAACTAGTAAGTTAATATAGCTGGTACCAAGAATGTCCTCGGTTAAATTATAATATAAATACATAAAAATTGTTATGAATGTGAGAAATATTTAATCATTAAAAAGTCTAAATTCTATAAAAATATGTATAGCCTCTTCCGGTCTTTCCTCTCATGTCATAATAGCCATTAAGTCTACTACATGATGATCCATCACTATAAAAGTTATAAACATTAATCAACAGATTACATACAGAAAATTACTATAAGTATGAAATAGAAGCTCATACTATACAGTATGTAGATCTAACAAATACACTATTCCATGCATGGAATAAAAAATTAAAATAGTTGTGTAAAATTTGTACTAAATCATATACGATAATGATATAAATGTGTAAAATATACAACTATATGGTTCATTTGGGTGATATCTATCTCCCCAGATGAATGGCAGGCAGTCCACTCAGCGAACCAAATCGTCATATTGCACCCTATGATATAAGGGTCCTTGTATATGGGGAAAAAACTTGTATATCTATGGGGTAGCTAGTGAATAAATTGTACGCTAGAAAGATTATCAAGCACTCGAATTAGGGAGGCCCTAGATGTTCACTAGATACAAAAAGGGGGGAAAAATTGTAAGATCTTGCAAGATAAAGGGCCCGACTATAGCATTGGTTGGCTAAAAAAAAGTTGGTCTAAGTTGAGTACCCTGGGCACCAAACATTCCAAGTTCATAGATCCATTTGGTTTCTTTGTGTTTTTCTTCTTGTTTATCCCTCTCCATTGGTGTTGGATTGCATCTATGGCCACAAATTTCAGAACACTAGCATTTCTATTATGGAATCTTCAGAAATGAGCAGAAAGATGATGGTCTCTAAAGCCTCTCAATATTATACACATGTTCCCTCTTAATATTATACACTTCATCAGTCTCTCGAAGGAGTCTCTGATGGTTCTCCCCACATACTGCTTACGGCAAGGGCATTCGAGCACATACACGTGTAGTATTGCAGGTGATATGGATTATGTGTGACTATGGTCTGAAAAGCAGAGCGTTTACGTATTGTATGACATCTTTCTGCAAATTAGGGGTGTTGCAATGGGGACCAAATTTGCCCCCAGCCTAGCAAACCTTTTTATGGCTAGGGTGAAGGACATCCTATGCTAGAGATTGGCCAGGCTTACATTTTATCGTAGATGCATAGATGTCATCTTACTGTGGCAAGGGGATAGGCCTTCCTTGAATAACTTTGAGAACATTGAACAATAACACACTGAACCTAGTATTTGACCTATGTGTGCAGCCAGGTGGAGGTCAACTTCCTGGATCTTAATCTAACACTGGATCTTCAATTGTAACAAAATCCTTTTAAACAGCTGCCACCACCACAATTGGCTTTAAAACATCCCTAAAGGCCAAATCATCAGTAGGGATCAGCTTCGAGTTTGAGTCGAGCGCAAGTTAGACTCGAACATCGGGCGTTCGTGTGTTCGCTGAACACACAAATGGGGCGGTCGGCGGGAAATTCGCCTACCGCAGCACCGGAAAAATAGAAAAACAAAAAAATGCTCCCGCCTTGTCAGACGCCATCGGCGAAATGAGCTGCTGGAGCTCTGACAACTTTTATATGAAAGGGGTGGGGACACCAACCGGTGGCACCTCCCCTTGTGACGTGACAGTAATTTATTCACTGCACCTGAGCAGTGCATTATGGAGCGCTCGTGACCGATTCCTATAAAAAAGCAGTCAAACACTCATTGCACAGGAGGTGTCTGAAGAGGCAAGAGCTTTTTTTTTTTCTATTTTTTGGGTGTGGTGACGTGATTGGATGATGGATTTACATCGGACACTTTATTTAAAAAAAAAAACTTGTCAAACTGGCTTTAGTCTTTAAATTTTTTTTGTACGTTTTTTTTGGTGAATGGGTAGAGGTACGATGGACCCAATATCCATTCACATAGGGGGGAGGGCCAGGATCTTCCAGATTACGATAAGCCCCCCCACCCACAGACCTCCACAGCCCAGGGTTGTCGAAAGAGACCCTTGTCCCATCAACATGGGGACAAGGTGCTTTGGGGTGCAGGTGCTTTGGGGGCACCCCAAAGCACTCTCCCCATGTTGAGGGCAAGTGGTCTTGTATGGTTCGGGGGGGGCGCTCACTTGTCCCCCCCCACCACCCATCCTGTCCAGCCAGGCTGCTTGCTTTGATAAGGGTCTGTTATGGATTTTGGGGGGGACCCCACGCAGTGTTTTTCTAATTTTGGTGTGGGACCCCACGCCATTTTATCTGTATTGCCAGGAGCCGACAATACATTGCAGCCGCGAGCATGTTTAAATGACATTTTTCCTTTTAGAAAGGCCAGTATTGCTGAAGAAAAACTGCGTGGTGTCGTCCCCCCCCCCCCCCAGTCCATACCAGGCCCTTTTTTAAAAAATGTTCAAAATAGGGATGCACCGAAATTTCGGCCACCGAAATTTTCGGCCGAAAATGAGCCTATCCCATTTCGGCCGAAAATAGGTTAAAAGTGCCGAAATTAATGGCCGCCGTGAGGAAGGAGGAGGGCGCAGCTCAGGTTTGAAAAGTCCCTGATTCTCCCGTCCGTAGGATAGGAGAATCAGTCTTTTCAATTACGGGCCGTGGCTGCAGCCGAGCAGAGCATCTGTGTCATCTCGTCTATCACACAGCCCAGCAGCGAGCAGTACTCACCCCTCCCAGACACGGACAGGAGAGGAGAAAGACATGCAGCTCATCCTCCTCCCCCCCCCTCCCACCCCAGGTTTTCTGTGTCTGGCCGGGGCCGCCCACTCTCCTATCTCGGCGTATGTGCAGGACAGAGAGAGGGATGTGGGCGGGAAATATGAAGAACAGCAAGCAGCTACACATTCCAAGCCTCGTGAATGATACCTGAGCCATCCAGCCTTCTCCTCGCCCTCGGACCTTGAACGAGTGAGCACTGAGCACTGCATTTACACTTTTCATTACACATAACTGTCCCTATCTGCCCCCCCCCCCTGTTCTTCCAAGTTCCATTGAGCACTTATGCAACATATACATTGACTGCTTTTTTTATTTGTTTGATCATTATGCTGAAGAAGAAAAAAAAAAAAAAGGGAGCAGAGTGAGGGTAAGGAGATTGCATCCTTGGGATGCGGAGGGACGCTGAGGCAGTGGGGGTGGGGGGGGGGGGGGTTGCTGAGGCAGCTTACATATGGAATTAGTATTATGCAGCATGAGGGGGTTAATGTATTGTCACTGCTGCATCAGTGACCAACCAGTGGCAGTTAATTAACCCCTTTGTGCTGCATTAGTGCAACCAGTGGTAATTAACACTGATACTGGTTGCACTAATGCAGCACAAAGCGGTTAAATAACTGCCACTGGTTGGTCACTAATGCAGCAGTGACAATACATTAACCCCCTCATGCTGCATAATACAAATACCATTGGTAATTAAATTAACCTCTTGCCAACCCATCACAGTACATATACTGTGACAGGGTGGCAGCGACAGGTGTACGTCGCTGCCTGTTTTTGGTGTATGCCCCTGTTCTATCTGTTAAAATTATTTGGGGAAAAAAGTCATTTTCGGTTTTCGGCCAAGAGCATCCTGCATTTTCAGTTTCGGCCCAAAATTTTCATTTCGGTGCATCCCTAGTTCAAAACGAGCGTTTACAGGAGCAGTGATTTTAATGATGCTTAAAGTGAAACAAAAATGAAAAGTTCCTTTAAATGGAATGCCTGAGGGGTCCCCTTAATGTGCCTGTAAAGCAGTGTTGGGGGTAACTAGTTACAAAGTAACGGATTACAGTAACTACATTACTTTTTTTGGTAACGAAGTAACGTAACTAGTTACAATACTAATTGGTAACTACACTACTTTACTAGGCTATAGGAGGTAACTACACTACTTTACTAGGCTATAGGAACGCGCTTTCCTGCGTTACCCAAGCCGTGCGATACAATCATTATTTCGAAGAATAGAGAGGGATAAAGTTTGACTTTTTGTTGCACTTTTGTTTTGTTCTGTTTTTTCAGGTTTTGTTCTCATGTTTCCCAAAGCCTGTGTTTATACAATAAACTATGCAGAAAGAGGGTAATGTATCTTCTACACGGTCAATTAAGAAAGAGGAAAGTAAAGTAATAAGTAGTGAAGTTACTTTTCAAATGAAGTAACTAGTAAAGTAATATTACAATTTACAGAAGTAACTAGTTAAAATTTGAGTAACTACCCCAACACTGCTGTAAAGTGGCACATTTGTGCGATGTATGTAGCCTGCTGCAGCAATATTGACATTTCTAAAGGAAAAAATTGCATTTTAAACTTGCTCACGGCTGTTATGTATTGTTGGCTCCTGGCAATACAGCTTAAAAAAAAGAAAATGGCCCAGCAGGCGACGTGGTTGACGATGGATTTACATCGGGGACACTATTTAAAAAAAAAAAAACTTGTCAAACTGGATTTTGTATTTTTTTTTTTTTTGTATACTTTTTCTTTTTTTCCTGGTGAGTAGGTAGGGGTACAATGTAGCTGATATCCATTAAAATGGGGGGGGGTGGGATCCGGGGGCCCCCTTGTTAAAGGGGGCTTCCAGATTCTGATAAGCCCCCAAAACCACAGCCCAGGGTTGTCAGGAAGAGACCCTTGTCCCCATCAACATGGGGGCACCCCAAAGCACGCCCCCAAAGCACCCTCCCCATGTTGAGGGCAAGTGGCCTGGCATGGTTCAGGAGGTGGGTTGCTTGATAAGGGTCTGGTATGGTTTTTGGTGGGACCCCATGCTGTTTTTTTCACAATTTTGGTGTGGGGTTCCCCTTAATCCGTGCAAGACCTGAAGGGCCTGGTATGGACGGGGGGGGGGGGGGCACCACAGGGGGGGGGGGGCGCCCCACGCCCATGCTGTCTTTAATCTGTATTCCCGGGAGCAGACAATACATTACAGCCGAAAGCTTAAATGACATTTCTCTATCGCTCATTGACAGACGTAGTCCTCGGTGATACAGCACCTTCGGGTTATGTTGCCTCCACAGGAGCAGGACTAGACAGGAAATTAAAATGCTCTGGCCACACCCTAGGGGCAGTCCCAGAGGGTATATCCTCTCTCTCTCTCTGCCTCAGCAAATGAGTTATTTTCTGTCTAGTTAGGAGTAAGGACATGGATACCTTGCTGGGATCTTCGGTCCTGGCAAGATTTTTTTTTTCTTAAAAGATTTTTTAGACAGCTTTTTTCTCCAGTGTTCCTGTGAGATCTTCAAGCAAGAAAGCTGAACTGGGCGACGGGCTGGATGTTGAGATCCGGTGGTCACCCCAGTTCAGCCTACGAGCGCGTGCAGGCCATAGCTCCGCGCTGGGTCGGCCGCGACAAAGTCCCATTAAGGGACTGACCCCGCGAGTTAAACGTCTCGCTGAAACGCCAAAGACCATGAGTCACGGCGTCCGTATTGGTCGACAGCCCTCCCGCCCCGGTGGAGAGGGGTACTGTCAGGAGTTGGTGCCCGCCTGGTTCCGGTATGGTGAGTAGTATGTTCCCCTTTTCCCCCTGACGGGTCTTGTGGTGAACGCGGGCCCCTCTCTGTATGGTAAGATAGAGTCCCCCTCTATCCTATAACTTGGCACAGATCCCCCTACTTTGAGTGTGATTTTATGTGCAAAAAGCCAGGAGGCTTGGTTTGGGAACGAACAATCTAATTGTATACATGTTTAAAAGATTGTAATCAGTGGCAGTCTGGGAATCTTACTGTGATAAGAATAAGGTACCTACCAGTCAGAAGCCACGGACATGTAGACTGCCTTCCTAGTCAAATCTCAAGCTATAGCAGGCCTTCCGAACGGCCATGAGGTCCGCCAGGGCCGGTACCGCCAACCACGCCAAAAATCCCCATGCAGAGATAGTGTTGTGTGCCCTGCAGCACACCGCTATTCGGTACAGGCCGCCGCCATTTTTTTTTTTTGCTGGATTGCACGAGCCGCCATTTTGGCGTAGCCTCGTGTCTCCAGCATGGGGGCGGCCATGTTTGAGGTGATCCAAACACCTCGTGGAGCTAGGGGAGGCGCCGGAAGGCGTGCAGAGGGGCGGAGCCGCCTCCTTTCTTCCTGGGCAGCCAGCCAAAAGACTTCCTGTTTGTCAAGACAGCGCTGTAAGATTAGTCTCAATTCCCCACAGGAATCGGATCTGGTTGACCAGACAGGCCAAGAAGCCTCTAGCCGGGTGACTTCGGTCCCTGAGGTTCAACCAGAAAAGATCACCCTTCCTGATAGCAATCAGGTATCTGATAAATGTGTGGGAACAGAAAACGACCAGACTTTCTCGGATGGTCGGGGCCAGATAGCTCTAGGGACGCCTGGTTCAGATCCAGTCAGCACCAGTGGTCCTAGAAATTCTAGGCTGGCCTCGTCAAGCCGGCCTGGCCGACTTGGACAGGCTAGTCGCAGACGTTCCGTGGGAACTTCGTCTCAGGGAGTGTCTGTGGTCTCAAGGACCAATTTACCATCGTGCTTTACAGTCGCTGGTTTTAATGGCCTGGCCATTGAGACCCAAGTACTGAAGGACAGAGGTTTGTCAGCTTCAGTCATTCCTACCCTTATTAAAGCAAGGAAAGCGACTTCCAGCAAGGTCTATTATCACACATGGAAGACTTATATTGCGTGGTGCGAATCTTTAGGATTTCCTCCCACGTACCTATTCGGTGACTCGAATATTGGCTTTTTTGCAACAAGGGGTTGAGCAGAAGCTAGCCTTGAGCACCATCAAGGGTCAAGTTTCAGCATTAGCAATCTTCTTTCAGAAACCTTTAGCTACCAAGTCCTTGGTGCGGAATTTCATCCAGGGGGTGCGGCACCTGGCTCCACCAGTCCGCGCGCCCTTACCGCCCTGGGATCTTAATTTAGTTTTGAAAACATCAGGGAGATTCCCTTGTTTACTTTATCCCAGAAGGTGGCCTTCTTGGTGGCTATCACTTCTGCTCGCAGGGTGTCAGAACTGGCTGCATTATCATGCCAGTCACCATACCTAGTGATTCATAGGGATAAGGTAGTACTTCATCCTAAGCCATCCTTTCTTCCTAAGGTGGTTTCAGATTTTCATCTGAATGAAGATATTGTACTACCTTCCTTGTGTCCTCAGCTCAAGCATCATCGGGAACATGCGTTGCATTCCTTGGATGTGGTTCGGGCAATCAGAGTATACCTGAAAGCTACGGAATCATTCCGTAAGACGGATTCACTTTTTGTGATCACGGATGGCCCCAGAAAGGGTTTGCCTGCATCTGCCGCGACCATTGCCAAATGGATTAGACAGACGGTGGTACAGGCTTATTCTATTAAGGGTCAGAGTCCTCCGTTCCCTGTTAGGGCGCACTCCACTCGAGCGCTCAGTACTTCCTGGGCCTTTCGCCATCAGGCGTCAGTGGTCCAGGTATGTAAGGCGGCCACCTGGTCGTCGGTACATACCTTTACAAAATTCTATAAAATTGATGTGACGGCATCGGCGGATGCCTCATTTGGCCACAAGGTTTTGCAGGCCGCAATTTGAGGAGACCGGTGGTCTACCTCGAGAGTTTTTTTCTGTTTGAAAAATTTCTTTTTTGTTGAGTCTCATCATTAAGGATGAGCATTGTAAACTTCTAGTTGGCACCGGTTGGGCCTTCTAGATTGGGATTTGATTTCCATTTTCCCACCCCTCATTTGTGATACTGCTCTGGGACGTCCCGAAGGTGCTGTATCACCGAGGACTACGTCTGTCAATGAGCGATAGAGAAAAATGGATTTTTGTAAAATCCTTTTCTCTTAGCTCATTGACAGACGTAGTCCCCGCCCCTCTGTTTTGGAGTTGGGTTGGGTTAAAATCTCTAAAGACTGCTTTTTGACATAACTGATTTGCTGAGGCAGAGAGAGAGAGGATATACCCTCTGGGACTGCCCCTAGGGTGTGGCCAGAGCTTTTTAATTTCCTGTCTAGTCCTGCTCCTGTGGAGGCAACATAACCCGAAGGTGCTGTATCACCGAGGACTACGTCTGTCAATGAGCTAAGAGAAAAGGATTTTACGGTAAGATTTTACAAAAATCCATTTTTTTTTTCCTTTAGAGATGTCAGTATTGCTGCAGCAGGCTACATGCATCGCACAAATGCGCCACTTTACAGGCACATCAAGGGAACCCCCCCCCCCCCCCCCCGGCACGATATTTGAAGGAATTTTCTCTCCTCACCTTTCCAGGACGGCCCAACAGTGAGAGATGATAGGCTCCTCCCTACCAGAAACACAATTAAGCACATTTAAAAGGCCCCACCTTCCCCTCTAGCCCCAGTTTTAGATTGTTTCTTCCTACCAAAGAAATGCAGCACAAAGACTTACCTGCAGACTCATAGGAGTCGAAAAGGTACCCTGTGAGGCAGGTTCGGCAGAAAGCCTTGCTGAAACTCTCTGGAGTGGAGGGGGGGGGTGGACACCTTACGAGCGGAGCAGTCCCTGCACTCCCGTCCGAGGGAACTCACAGGTCGCCCATTGGCAAGCCCTCGGTCACTTCCTAGTGTTTCCAGGTCTTGTTCTCCGGTGCTAGCAGCTCTCCTCCGTTTGAAGATTTGAATTTCCCGCCACCACAGTCAAGAGGACGGAAGTTCCAGACCTCGCTCTCAAACCGGAACTTCCGGCGCAGACGTCAGGGGAGCGCGACATGGGAAGGAAAAGCATGAAGGAGACGCCGGAACCGCTAGACAGCGGTCAAGCAGATTCCAAGGCTACCACAGCTCAGATCCCTGCTTCGGAAATGAGGTCCTCCACGACTCAACCTCCGGGGAAGGAGGAGGAGAGACAGTCCCAGGTGTCAGCAGCTAAGAACCAGGTTGGACCAGGTTGGACAAAGTGATAATTCGTATCCTTACTGACCAGGGAAAGCCTGCTGGTAACTGACATGTGCCTGGAACAATTTCATTTCCTTGACCCTAGTAGATTGTTTTACCTTCTTTCTATGGTCCCTATTTTTTGATGTTATTTTAGGAAGGGTGATACATATGTTTATTATATCCGGTCTTCCAGAGTCCCACAAGAGGCTACTTCAGTACCTGCTGTGCATAAGAAATGTGGTTATTCAGATAAGTTGCCTAGTTCCCACACTAGACCATTCTGCTATAAGTGTATTCATAAATTGTCAGGAAGGGAAACCTCAGACTTTATTAAAGACTTTTCTAACAGTATGCAAGAACAAATGCTTTCTACTATGTTAGCAGTACGGTCTAGTCTAGCTACAGCTATCAGAGGAACAGGTAGATCCTTAAAAGAAGGGACTTCTTATCAAGAAAACCCTCTCAGTATAGCAGGGCCTGCAGCCGCTACAGCAGCTACATAAGGTCTTCCATCAGCACAGGTGGAAGATGAAGATAGTATATTCCCAGAAGATAACCGCTCAAATTCCCCATCCTGTTCAGAAGATGGGGATAATAGGGACTCTGATACCTCTGAGGAGATAGTCTACAAAGAACCTGTTTGGATTAGAAAACATGCAGAGTCTTCTTCAAGCTATATATGCCACAGAAGAGATTCCTGATTTACCTAAGGAGGTCTCAGCACAAGACAAACTCTACAAAGGGACAAGAAGAAACCCTTCTAGGGTTTTTCACATTAATCATTCCCTAAAGAGTCTAATCCTTCACCAATGGCAAGTGCCTGAAAACAGGTTAAGCAAGGGGAATTATTGGAAAAGATTTCCCTTTAAAGATGAGGACGCAAATAAATTCCTTAAGACCAAAAATAGACGCCCCCTCTAGCACAGGTCTCCAGAAAATCAGATCTTTCCTTTCTTGATGCAGGTAGTATCAAAGATACGATGAATAGGAAAGTGGAGACATTGCTGGGAAAAGCTTGGGATTCCAATGCGAAAGCAATGGGAACAGCCCTAGCAGCTTCCTGTGGCGCTAGAAATGCCTTCTCCTGGGTCGAGAGGTTAAATAAGTTTTACTCAACTAAAAACCCAGGATATCCAAGACGCCCTGTCAACAATTGCCAAGGCAGTAGCATATCTAGCAGACGCAGGAGTAGAATCAGTGGAAGCCACTGCAAAAACAGGGGCACTTATGAACTCGGCCAGAAGGGCCATTTGGCTTAAGGAATGGGAAGGAGACATTGCGTCCAAGACCAAGCTCTGTGGTCTTCCATTCGAGGATCTCTCTTGTTTGGTTCAGGACTTGAAGTCCTTTCTAGGTCCTCAGAAAAAGGGGTTAATTTTCCCACAAGAACAAAACTAATACATTTTTTCTCAAATCTCCTTTCAGGACAGCACAATGGAGAGAGCGCAGCTCCACCCACTTCACAGGAAACACTGCAAGATGAAACTCCTCTTCCACCATGCCTCAGTCATTGTTTCCTCTGCCACGGTGGAAGCATTGCAGGAGCTCTGTGAAGGCTGCGCTATCTCCAGGGGGAGAAAAAGTGGATGCCTACGGCTATGTGTATTTACAAGGGACCATCCCAACTCCCCTCCCTGGCTTGCAAAGGGGTACGCTCCAGAGCAACTGACCGGAAGATTCCGCCCGTGTCGGATCCGCGGCTTGGCTGGTATGGCAGCAGGCCGGGAATAAGGCTAAGGAAGCCTGTTTTTTTTCAAATTTTCCCGCATTTCGGTCCCTGATCCCGGGGACGCAGGGCGTCAGATCCGGTGGGCAGGACTTCAGGTGGGGGCGTGGTGGCTGTAGCTCCGGCCGCATTAATCGCAGGGGTCAGGGGCAGGTCGAAGGTCGGTGCTTCCGGTCCACAGCGGGGGACGCGGGAAGCGGCATTTGAGTGTGCACCCGTCAGTGCGGAGAGATCTGCCAGTACGCTGCGCTTTGACATGGAAGAAAGGACGGCAGCAGCGGTGGAAGCGGGCACCGGCCAGGCTCAGGTAGGAGAGGTGCAGAGGTGCCTCTTTTCTCTTTACCATTTGAGATTTATTGGGGTTTTTTCTTTGCCTCCTTGGGAGCCTGCCCTGCAGTACTGAGTATACTGTTCTCAGTCTGACAGGATGTGTCTGGGAGTCTGTTTACTCTTATCCTTTGGATGTGGGTCACTGCTCTCCCTTGTAAAAGATCACTGGTGGTGGTTTTCTTTAGTGTTTGGAGACTCATGGTGGCCTTTTCTTTACTAGGTTAAAGCCACAGTGAAAACCAGGGTCCCAGCATCAGGAAGGAAATGCCCTTCATGCAGGCGAAGCCTCTCTGCAAAACTTGTATTGCTGACCTGGTGAAGAAACTGTTCAGCAGAATAGTGACTTCATCTCTTCATTCAAGGAACTTAAGGACACACTATCCTCAGTTCGTTCCCTATTGTGGAACATCCTCTCAGCCATCCACTTCTAAATCTGCAGTGTCCAGTGACTCAGAGGAGGAAAGGGCAAGTGCTCTCTGTTCCCTCAAGGATTCAGAGGATAAGGAAAAAGAGGTGGCTAGATCTTCCAGATACAAATTATCATTGGAAGAAGTAGAGGAATTACTTGGAGCGATTTACACCACGTTAGAAATTGCAGAGGAAGAGGTTCAAGTGTCAACCCATGACAAGATGTACCAGGGCCTAGAACAGACAAAACGCAGGGTTTTTCCTGTTCATGAAGTCCTGACGGAGTCTATTGAGAAAGAATTGAAGGACCTGGAGAGGGCCCCGTTTTTTCTCTAAATCCCAAAAGGTTTCCTTTTGAAGAGGATACGGCACATCTGTGGAACAAAAAGCCCAGAGTTGATGCGGCTTTCTCTCAGGTGTGTCGCCGCACGGATTTGGCGTTCAAGGACATGGGTATACTAAGACTCCATGGATAAAAGGGCAGATTCTCTCCTTAAGAAGGCTTGGGATTCTACTTCATCCAGCCTCAAGCCGGCCATGGCCTCCACAGTGGTATCCAGAAACCTAGAGTGTTGGCTCGAACAGCTCAAAGGGCATGTGGAGGCTGGAACAGCGAGGAAAGATCTCCTGGAGTCTTTTCCGCTGCTCCTTAAGGCAGTGAAATAGATGGCCGATGCTTCTGCTGAATCAATTAAAATGTCTGCCAGGTCAGCAGCCCTTGTCAACTCTGCCAGGAGGGCAGTTTGGTTGAAAACTTGGTCGGGTGATTCAGTTATAAAAAGAGAGCCTTTCCATCAAAAAAGAAATCGCCTCCTAAAAAGAGACATGAACAAGATCAGAGACCCAGATGGGTCTCCCAGAAAGGCAAAGGAAAAGGTGGAGTCATCTTCAGACCACCTGATCAGGTGGCCAAAAGCAAGTGACAACGGTCTTTCAGTGGGAGGAAGACTGTTATGGTTCCTCCCACGATGGGAAGATGTATCTGCAAGCCCCTTTGTAAGAAACATCGTGGCTCAGGGGATACAAGCTGGAGTTCTCGGAGACTCCTCCAAGCACTCTATTGCAAGAGCTCTTTCAACAGGAAGTTCTTATTCATGTCCCCAAGGGACAACAAGGCCGTGGGTTTTCATTTTCCTGGTAAAGAAACCCTCCGGCAAGTATCGGATGATCTTAAATTTGAAGATCCTGAACAGATCGATTCGGTACAAACACTTCAGGATGGACACTATCTATTCAGTGACCAAATTACTGTCCCCAAACTGCTTCATGGCATCTTTGGATCTGAGGGACGCATACCTGCACATCCCAATAAATCGGGATTACCAGAAATTCCTAATGCTGGCGGTCAATCTGGGGGAAGCGGTCTGGCATCTGCAGTTCAGGGCCCTCCCCTTTGGCCTCTCATCCTCTCCAAGGGTGTTTACTAAGGTGATGGTGGATACTCTGGAACCGTGAAGGGTATTCCCATTGTCCCTCATCTGGACGATCTGCTAATTTTTGCAGAGTCCAAGAGCCAGGAGTTGGTACACATCCAGGAGACTCAGGACCACCTAGAGTATAGGGTGGCTCA
Source organism: Pelophylax lessonae (assembly GCF_965119305.1). Taxonomy (NCBI): domain Eukaryota; kingdom Metazoa; phylum Chordata; class Amphibia; order Anura; family Ranidae; genus Pelophylax; species Pelophylax lessonae. The sequence goes on from NC_138771.1 coordinate 502,443,505, forward strand.
TGAATTTGGGGAAGTCCAGCTTAAATCCATCTCGGCAGATAAAATTTCTGGGATACAGGATAGATTCAGTCCTCCAGAAGGTCTTCCTACCTCAAGAGAAGATGGTGAAGACTCTGAATGCTGTTGCCCAAATGCAAACTAGTCATCAAGTTACGGTCAGGTCGGCTGTGGCAGCTCTGGGCTTGCTCACAGCCGCTATCCCTGCCGTACAGTGGGCAAGATTACATTCTCGTCTTCTCCAGAGAGACATTCTGCAGAGATGGTCACATCCGTAACCCCTGGAGAACTTCATCAAAATTACCACAAAAGCAAAAAGATCTCGGTGGTGGAGAAATTCCAGAAATCTGGAAAAAGGTCTGGAGTGGGCCTTCCATCCAAACAAACGTCTGACCACGGACGCCAGTGCGTGGGGCTGGGGAGCCCACTTGGACGGTCAGACAATGCAAGGAACATGGTCCAAAGCAGAGACCAGGAAGTCATCCAACTGGCAAGAGTTGGGGGCCATCCTTCTAGGTCTTTGGTCCTTTCAACAGGCAGTCAGGGGCCAGCATGTTCAAATTCTATCGGACAACATGACAGCAGTGGCCTATGTATCAAAACAGGGAGGCACAAGAAGCAGGCAGCTTTCAGATCTGGCAATTCAGCTTCTCTCCTGGTCGGAGAAAAATCTGGCCTCCCTGACAGCTGTGCATCTAAAAGGATCACAATCTTCTGGCCGATCTAAGCAGAAGAAAAGTGTTGGAATCAGAATGGAGTCTGAACCAAGAAGTATTTGCGGAGATTGTGGAAGCCTGGGGGCTTCCCCAGATGGATCTGGTCGCTTGTCAACAGAATGCCAAGGTCCAAAGATTCTTTCCCTACACAGGGAAGATCAGGACTGGGATGCTCTCACCCAGCAGTGGGACTTCCCCTTGTCCTACGCATTCCCTCCATTCCAGCTGATCCTGTTGGTTCTTCAAAAATTCAGGGAAGAAAGGACAGCTTTAATTCTGATCACACCTTTCTGGCAAAAGAAACCTTGGTTTGCTCTCCTACTGAACCTGGCCTCAGAACCTCTTTGGAGACTCCCTTCCAGGAGGGATCTTTTAACTCAGGGGAGCCTGATTTATCCGGAGCTGGACCGTCTACAAATAACAGCGTGGCTTCTGAGGAAGACCTCTTAAGAGCCAGAGACTTGTCGGAGAAAGTCCTCTCTACCCTTCTCTCCAGTAGAAAGGTGACCAGGGGCATTTATATGAAAGTCTGGAAAAAATATAACTACTGGTGTTCCAGCAAGAATTTTGAAATTAAAAATTTAGTTTCAGTGCTGGAGTTTCTCCATGAAGGAATGGAGAAAGGGCTGGTAACCAGCACTCTAAAAACACAAGTGGCGGCTCTTTCAGGTTTTTTTTTTTTTTTTTCGAAGGACATTGTCCCAAGAGACTTTAATTAGATTTTTCAAGGCTTCAGCCTGCAAGAGGCCAGTAGCCCTCAAGTATCTCCCAAATGGGATATGTCAATTGTTTTAAAAGGTTTGACTAAGTTTCCTTTTGAACACTTAAAGAAGCATCTCTGGAAAATTTGGTTTTTGAAGACTATCTTTTTGATAGCAATAACCTCGGCCAGAAGAATCGGTGAGATTCAAGCCCTCTGTCAGACCCCTTTCTGACAGTTTTTTCAGATCGTTTAGTTCTGTGTACAGACCCAGTTTTTCTTCCAAAGATTGCTTCATCTTTCCATAGGTCACAAGACATTGTTACCAACCTTCTCCTCAACTCCTAGTAACACTAGGGAGGAATCCTTTCATACGTTGGACGTGAGGAGATGTTTACTTGCGTTCCTCCTCGTACCTAAAGAATTCAGAAAGTCAAATGCTTTATCTTCTCAGGACCTCGTATAGGAGAAAAAGCATCTAGCACTCTGGGCAAATGGCTCAGAGGGGCAAAATAGCAAGCTTGTTTAGCTCAAGGAGAAGAACCTCCAGAAGGTATTTTAGCGCATTCCACAAGGTCTGTGGCAACCTCGGGCTGAAAGGGCCGGTGCTTCGCCTGAACAGAACTGCAAGGCAGCTACCTGGTCTAGTTTTTCAACCTTCCTTAGACACTACAGGCTGGACTTGTTGTCCGCTACGGATCATGCCTTCGGCAGAAAGATTCTGCAGGCAGTGGTCCCACCCTAAGTGTAATTACTCGCTTATCCTCTCCATTGTGCTGTCCTGAAAGGCGATTTGAGAAAACCTTAGTTACTTACCGGTGACGGTATTTCTAAGAGCCTTTCAGGACAGCAGCAGCTACCCCCCCTGGTTTTGTTTATAATATATTTGTAAATGTTTAACCTGTGGTAGTTATTTATGCTCTGTTTTCCAGCATGTCGGAGGCTACTCTATGACTGAGGCATGGTGGAAGAGGAGTTTTATCTTGCAGTGTTTCCTGTGAAGTGGGTGGAGCTGTGCTCTCTCTCCATTGTGCTGTCCTGAAAGGCTCGTAGAAATACTGTCACCGGTAAGTAACTAAGGTTTTCGTGGCCCTAGAGAGAGTAAGCAGCAAAATAGGAGAGAAACTACAAAAAATTGGAGCTTCCGGAGGGAAAAGACAAACTACTTTCCTTCTTCCTCCATCGCAGCTGTTGGGGACAAAAAATGACTTCAGTCATAAGGGCTGGACTGGATCTTTTTTTCCCAACAAAAGTGACAATCTCCCCTTTCTCCCTCAACTCCCTGCAAATAGACTACAATACAAAAACTGCTCTTATAGTCCCTCCAAAAACAACCCCTATACACACTCCCAAAAAGGCAAGGGAAAAACCCTGGATGCTTCCAGGGATTCAAAAACTAGGGAAGTTACTGGTAATTATGCCAGCAACAAAAACCCGGTATTTCCAAGGGCCTTGTTCCCACTCCTTAGTGGCATCAAGACCCACGGAAAAACACTACCAGATCAGGATTCATAAGAATACAGGAAACATCCGAGCCACTTCAGGGGCTCAACCCCTGGCAGAAGGACTAAGGTCCTTCCAAAAACTCCTCTGGGCAAGAATAAAAACCTTGCACAAGGAACCCATCTTCCTTCCTTCCTTCCACAGGCCCAGAACTCTCTGAAGTGGGGGTCCAACCAAGTCAGAAACAGACAGTGGCTATGCAAACCAGCCAATGTCTTCCCTCCTCTGATACCCATTCCAGAAATATTCCACAAACGGACCAGGTATCAAGGACTGAGTTTAATTCGGTCCTTTCCCAGCCCTTTACAAAGAGCAGGATCCCTATCCCAAGAACTAATGCCCATGGTTCCCCAGTGGCATCTACCAGTTCCCTCGGATCTTATGTCCCAGAGATTAGTACAACAGTACCCAGTCCCATCCAGTGACTCCTTGGTTACTGAAAGGGAAATGCTTAAAGCAAAGGGATGCTCAGATAGTGATACTCTTACGGAGTAGAAAAAGTCACCAGAAAAATCTACATTAAAATATGGAAAAGATTCAGTACCTGGCAGAAACAAAAGAATTTTGCTTCTACCTCTACTCCAATTATTTTGGCATTTTTGCAAGATGGAGTAGACAAGGGTGTGGCAGTTAACACCCTCAAGGTACAAATCGCAGCTTTTTCCATTTTTTCTAGACACCAGTTTGGCAAAAGATCCACTGGTTAAGAGATTTTTGTTAGCTTGGAGTAGTTACTCCTATTAAAGACAGGTTCCCTCCCTGGAACCTAAATAAGGTCTTAGAGACATTATCTAAAGATCCTTTTTTGAACCTATAAAAGAAATGTCTTTAAAGTTTCTATCCTTAAAAATAACCTCTTTGTTATCTATCACTACAGCTAGAAGAATAGGTTATTTACAGGCTCTGTCTATTAAAGAGCCTTTTATGTTGGTCTTCCCAGATAGGATGGTCCTAAAACCAGATCCCTTATATTTACCTAAGGTAGCATCCTCCTTTTCATAGGACACAGGTGATAAATCTTCCTTCCTTCTGTGATAGACCAAAAAATGACAAGGAAAGAACTTTCCATTGTATAGATGTGAGAAGAGCTCTTCTCACCGATCTAGAAAGAACAAAAGCTTTCAGGAGATCAAACCATCTACTGGTTCTTCATTCTGGGCCTAGGAAAGGTTTGCAGGCTTCAAAACCTTCACTAGCAAGGTGGATTAGGCAAGAAATTACCACTTATGAATTGTCAGGTCTTCCTGCTCCAACCATGATAAAAGCGCACTCAACAAGAGCCGTCGCCACATCCTGGGCTGAGAAGGCAGGAGCCTCATGGGAACAAATCCACACTGCAGCCACCTGGTCCAGTCATGACACCTTCCTGAAGCATTACCACATTGACATACTGTCTCAACAAGACCTAGCCTTAGGCCGAAAAGTCTTGCAGACAGTGGTCCCACCCTAAGGTAGGCAGGTCTCTATTATCCTCTCACTGTTGGGCTGTCCTGGAAAGGTGAGGAGAAAACCTACCGTTCACCGGTAATGGTCTTTTCTTACGAGCCTTTCCAGGACGGTCGCCTACCCACCCTATCTTAAAGGGGTGCATAATGTTATGCATGAGTGTAGGTGATGAATACCTGAATACCTATAATTTCTAAAACGTTTCCCTCAAAAAATTTTCAGTTGTTGGAAGTTACTCTATTACAACTGGGGCTAGAGGGGAAGGTGAGGCCTTTTAAATGTGCTTAATTGATTGTGTTTCCGGTAGGGAGGAGCCTATCTCTCACTGTTGGACCATCCTGGAAAGGCTCGTAAGAAAAGACGGTTACCGGTGAACTAACGGTAGGTTTTTCATTTTTGTTCACTTGAAGCATTAAAATCACTGCTCCTGTAAAAACTATAAAAATTTTTTTGCATTGGTATATGTCCCCCAGGGCAGTATCCAGACCCCTGTACACTTTTTGGGCAATAACTTGCATTTAAGCCTTTAAAATGAGGACTTTTGATTTCATGTTCGAGTCCCATAGACTTCAATGGAGTTCGCATTTTCTAAGAAACTTTTCCCCTGTTCGCGGTGTTCTGGTGCAAACCGAACCAGGGGGTGTTCGGCTCATCACTATTCATGAGAATGAGGCGCAACTATACCGACAAACTGGACTATTATGCCTATTATACCCAATCAGAGATACTGAAGTCCAGGTTCTTGGAGAAAAGATATGATGCCCTGGATTTGTAAGACACTATCCAAATGGTAGCTAACGTAGGTAGAGCAGACCTACTTCACACTAGGCCTAAAGAACCCATTGCAAACAACTTCTGCCCTTTTATTACTTGGTACTCTATACAGCACTACCAGATCAAGAAAATCATTAAACTTTGGGGTATCTTCAAATGATTCGGTTTTGAACTCTATTTTACCAGCTCAACCTCAGGTGGTCTTTAGAAAAGTTGACACAGAGATAAGATGGCACCCAACATTGTCGACCCCCCCCCCCAGTCAGAACAATATTTTTTCTAATTTAAAGTTTTTTTCCATGCAGACAATGTGTTCTATGCACAAAAACCAACACCACCATACATGTTCTGCTTTTCAGCCCAATGTCACAAGACTTAAGCTATAGAGGCCTTTATCACCTGCAATACTACACGTGTGTTCGAATGCCCTTGCCATAAGCAGTATGTGGGGAGAACCATCAGATGCCTTCGAGAGACTGAGAGAACATGTGCAGAACATTAAGAGGTTTTATAGACCATCTTTCTGCCCATTTCCGAAGATTCCATAATAGAAATGCTAGTGTTCTGAAATTTGTGGCCATAGATGCAAACCAACGACAGTGAAGGATGAATAAAAATCGAGGTTTCGAAGAGAAACCGAATGGATCTATGAACTTAAAACGTTCGGTGCCCAGGGGACTCAACGTAGACCTAGACATCTGTTTTTTTTAGACCGATGTTGCAGTCGGGCCCTTAATCTTGGAAGATCTTACAAATTCCCCCCCCCCCCCCTTTTTGTATCTAGTGAACATCTAGGACTTCCCTAAATAAAGTGCTTGATTATCTTTTTCTAGCATACAATTTAATTGCTAGCTACCCCATAGATGTACAAGTTTTCATAGGGTGCAATATGACGATTTGGTTCAAAGAGTGGATTGCCCGCCATTCATCTGGGGAAGATAGATCTCACCCAAATGAACCATAAAGTTGTATATTTTTACATATTTATATCTTTATAATTGTATATGAATGGGTGAATTTTTTTATACATCTATTTAATACATTTTATTCCATTCATGGGATAGTGTATTTGTTCTACATACTGATGTATGAGATTCCATCTTATACTTCATAGTAATTTTCTGTATGTAATCTGTTATTGAATGTTTATAGCTTTTATAGTGATGGTTTATCATGTAGTAGACTGGCTTTTATGACCTTAGAATTTAGACTAAGGATTTTATTAAATATTTTATCACATATTGGAGCACCTAGAGCTTTAATTGAGAACTGCTCTGAATGAAAATGCTTGGTTCAGGAAGCATGGCATAAGATCACTTTGGTTGCCAGCAAAATGGCGGCTCTTCAGTTTCCGGTCTTCTGGAAAATGGTGCCATCTTCGGTTTCAGAATTACCAGCATCCGAGCTTCCCTTTAACACAAGTTTACAATGTCAGGGATTTGGCAGATTCCTATTAACGTGTACTGACATGAAACGTGTCCAGGACTGGGCCTACACACTGGCGACTGTCCGATGAATCCATGCTGAGGAGCGGCGGACTTTTTGATGAGTCTAGCTCTCGTTTTTATATATGAACATGTACATGGTTTTTAACCATTTACTCAAATCGTACTATACTATGAAAAATCTTTCTGGCTCCATGTGATGGATTTATTTAGTGCACCTACTCGGAAGATAAGGATGTCTCGATACCTGTAAGGTGGTAACCCCTTTGCCCACAGGAGTTTGACTCAAGACTTGGCTGCCTGGGAAATCGGGTGAGCATATATATGTGCCTGGTGGAGGATCATGGCTTATTGCACCGTTTTTGGATGGTCTGTCACCCCGTGGACTTATGTGAATATTGTACCGATTTGTGACATCTAAAGGCTTTACTTATTTGCAAAATTTTATAATCTAAACTAAAATGTTTTTTTCTCTTACGTCCTCCGACAGTCGCCGCCATCTTCATATTCGTCACAATGGGGTATTGGACTTTGCTCCGTAGGAGTAGCTAGGCAACAGAATATGTCAATATTAAAGCTTTTAACATATCCCCACCCCAGGGGGTGGTCCCCTCAGTCTATACCCTCCTGCTTCCTGTTTCCTGCTTCAGTTTCAATGTCTAGCTTGTCAGGAGTAGCTGGATCTCTCTATGCTGGGGCATTTTGTCTCAGCCTTTATCTTCTTTTTTGATTTTTTTGTTTGAGTTTTTTCTCTTTACTTAGCTGTTCTTTTTGTCAGCATTAGTTAGTTCTTCTGATGAAGATGATTTGTGCGGGCTGGGTCTCAGGCTGATCCCCCCTGGTCGCAGGATGTGGGTCAGTGGCTTCCCAGCCTTCCATCGAGCGTTCAGCCAGGTAACGCTCCTGGCACAGTGAACGACCCATCCCTGTTCGGTGCAGGGATGATTGGTGAGGTGGCTACCTCACTGGACGCTGTGCGGTTTCTTAACCCCGATTTTTTGCGTCCTGGATGCGACTCTCCCTGCCACATGCGCAGCGGCTTGTTCGCCTGTGCGGGTTCCCCACGCCATTAGGAGGTAAGTGTATCTATGTGGGGACCTGTCTGTTGGGGGGGTGTCAGTCTGGGACTGTGTAACCCTGCCTGTGTTCACACTATTGAAATCCCTCTCTCTGGCTGCATGCTGTGGGCTGCAAAGAGGGGGGGCTGTGCTGCACTGTCTGTGTCAGTTTGTGTATGTGTGAACGGCTGTGTGCTGTGGGGCATGATTTTTATCATGTTTGGGGCACTTTCAGCGACCGCTGCGGCGGTCCGCCATGTTTTTACATGCTATGCTATGTTTGGTCCACCTCGCTGAGGTGGAGGAGCGGCGGTTTCGGCGCCATTTTGGCAGCGCTCGCTCCGGCCGCATGGTATCACTGCGGGCGGCCATTTTCTTGTAGCCTTCCATAGGCTTTCATGGAGCGCCCTGTGTTGCATCGCTTCCTCTACCTGGGTGCACCGATCGAGGCAGCAGCGATGGTCTCTACAGGTTTTTACCTTCCTATCCCTTTATCCTTGCCTGTGTTGAGCCTTTCTCCCGGTGGGGGTAAAAATTGTGCCAGTGTGTGTGTGCGGTGGGCAGCGCTCGCCGCGCTTGTTTTAAGGGGCAATTAACCCTTTATTTTCCGGCTTATCATGGGGGCAATGGATTCTCAGGGACACAAATTTCCTACCACTTGGTGGGTGACCAAGGGCTGTTTTCCCCCCCAGGGGGGGTTTTGGCTGCAGTTGTGGCTAATCTTGCTGCTCAGGTGCTAATGCTTGTGGCTGTTCAATACACACAACGACCCAGAGTTTTCAATCTCCTCTGACAGAGGGTGCTGGTGATGGGGCTGCTATAGCTGGGGTCTCCTTATCTGGGTCCCGTTCCTCCCTGGGTCTTGTGGGGTCCAAGGTGGAGGCTGAGGTAGATGGGGTGGATAATTCTCCCCCTGGCTCGCCTGAAGAGCTTGCACTCATGGATGAATTGGTTGCTTCTATCAAGCAAACACTGCGTTTACGGGTTGAACCACGTCGTCCTGCTGCCCTGGCAGCTTATGGGACGCAGAAAAGACGCAAGACATCGCAGGTCTTTCCCTGCACTGATGATTCTCAGCGCGCTGTTAAGGAACAATGGCGCAATATACGCAAGCCTTTTTCTGTACCAAGTAGGTTCAGGCTGCGTTATCCTTTCACGCCCGCTACTGATGAATGGGTCCACTGCGATGCAGAGGATACCTCGGTGTTCCGGGATGCTACGGGCAGGAGGCTGGAGTCTCTTGTCCGTCATGCTTACTCTATTATGGGTTCTATGCTAAAGGCTCTATTTGCTTCGCTTAGGGCAGCCCAGGCTGTCGCGAATTGGACGCAAGCACTCAGGCGCGTCCTGGTGGCTGATTCAGCCTCACCGGCGACATTGGATATGGTGGATAAAATCCATCAGGGTGTCGTGTATTTGTGTGATGCGGTCCTGGATATAGTACCGTTGGCTGCACGTGTACACAGTGTGGCGGTATTGTCTCGCCGCCTGGTTTGGTTGAAGTGTTGGTCTTTGGACCAATCTTCGGGCAAGACCTTAGCCAATCTGCCCTATGATGGATCTCGCCTTTTTGGCGGATCTTTGTATGCACTGATAAAGGGGGTCACGGGTGGTGAGAGCATGTTCCTGCCCCGATCCCACCAGGCTAAGGCTGCTCATGGTAAGTAGCATGCTTCTTTTCGGCCCTCTCAGGGGTCCTTTCGTGCCTTTCGGTCGCCCTATAGGGGAGAACCATTCAAAGGCCAAGGCTCCCAAAAGAAGCCGTGGTCTGGTAAGCATAAGTCCGGCCAGTCCGGATCCGCTGCCCATAACAATGTGGCCTGAAGGGGCATCCTCACCCAGTTCTGGGGTGGGGGGACGCTTGCTCGGTTTTTCTTCAACCCTGGTTGGCCCGTGTTTTCGGGACAGGTGGGTTCAGGAAATCGTTCGTTCTGTTTACAAGATCGAGTTTTCTCTCCCGGCCGGAGAGCAGATTTTTTCCCTCAGGTGCTTCCGGTGCCTCATCGGGACAGATTTCGGGGGTTCTCTTCCAATCTGTTCACTGTGCCCAAGGAGGAGGACAGGGTACGTCCAATTCTGGACTTCCAGGCTCTGAACCGCTTTGTGCGGGTTCGCAAGTTCCGCATGGAATCCCTGCGGTCGGTGGTGGCTGCCCTGGTTCCAGGGGAATTCATGGCCTCCATCGATTTGAAGGATGCGTACCTTCACATCCCGATTTTCGAGGGTCACCAGAGGTGACTTCGATTCGCCATTGCGGAGGATCATTACCAATCGTGGCGTTACCTTTTGGTCTCGCTTCGGCTCCACGGGTTTTTTTCGCCAAGGTGCTTGCACCGGTTTCTGGCTTTGTTGAGAGCCCAGGGCATCTCTGTCCTGGGGTATCGAAGTTATTCTGGTTCGGTCTGCGGCCAGCCAGGGTCTGGAGGAGGACCTCTCCTTCATGATGCTGACTCTCAGGAGTTTGGTTGGGCGATTGATTCTCCATAGTCGACGCTGTGTCCGATTCGTCTTCCCTACCTGGGAATGATTCTGGACTCGGTCCAGGCGAAGGTCTTCCTACCGGACGACAAACTCGGGACTCTTCAGGAGAAGTCAGGTCCCTCAGGGACGTTCCGTGCTCGTCACTCCGGACGCGCATGAGATGTCTGGGATTGATGGTCTCGGCTTTCGAGGCGATTCCCTTCGCCCAGTTTCACACACGGGGTCTCCAAGCGGAGATCCTGTCCAGGTGGGACAGGCGACCGCAATCTCTGGTTCCAGATTTCGTTGGGCCATCGCACCAGAAGGGATATTCTGTGGTGGCTCCAGTCCCCGGTGGTGTCGGGGGGCAAGTCTTTTCGTCTCTCATGGACGGTGGTCACCATGGATGCCAGCCTGTCGGGCTGGGGTGGTGTTCTGGGCGTTCTGTCCGCCCAGGGAACTTGGTCGGAGGCGGAATCCTCCCTTCCGATCAACATTCTGGAATTGCGTGCGATGAATCTCTGCCTTCATCGTTGGCCGGACGGGCTGCAGGGCTGTCCGGTTCGGGTGCAGACGGACATTGCCACGGCGGCGGCTTACGTCTTTCGCCAAGGGGGCACGAAGAGAGCCCGGGCGGCTCGGGAAGTGGCTGACATTCTGTTTTGGGCCGAGACACATGTCCCGGCGATATCGGCGGTTCGCATTCCGGGGGTGGAGAACTGGCGGGCGGATTATCAGATGCCGCCAGTCCCTGGACCAGGAGGAATGGCCCCTCTGTCCGGATGTTCTCCAGATGTTGTGCGCGAAGTGGGGTCTTCCGGAGGTGGACCTGTTCGCGTCTCGTCTGAACAGCAAGGTGAACAGGTTCGTGGCAAGGCCACGCGATCCTCGGGCAGACGCGTCAGTCGCGTTGGTAGCTCCGTGGCATCAGTACCGACTGATGTATGCGTTTTCACCGTTTTCAATTGCTGCCCAGGTTCCTTCGCAGGTTGGACTCGGAACCGAAACACAGTGATTCTTGTGACACCGGACTGGCCTTGCCGGTCCTGGTACGCAGACCTCGTGCATTTGGCGGTCGACGCCCTGTGGAGTCTGCCTCTTCGGGAAGATCTCCGGTCTCAAGGGCTGATATTTCATCCTGCCTTACAGTCGCTGGCTTTGCCGGCCTGGCTGTTGAAACCGAGGTCCTGAGGGATAGGGGTCTCTCCCCTGAGGTCATTCACACTTTGATCGACGCGAGGAATTTTTCCTCGAAGGTCTTTTACCGTACTTGGTAGACCTATTTTGCCTGGTGTGAGTCCAGGGGGTCTTCACCTCGCCCGTAGTCGGTGTCTGGGGTGTTGTCCTTCCTTCGAGAGAGTGTTGACAGCGTTTGGCGCTGGCTACGTTCAAGGGTCAGGTGTCTGCGATGGCTGTTCTTTTTTCAACGTCCTATGGCATCTAACTCCTTGGTTGGCACTTTTGTTCGGGGGCATCTGGTCCCTCCTAGGAGGGTGCCTCTGTCTCTTTAGGACTGGAATCTTGTTCTATCCGTGTTACAACATGGTTCTTTTTTGTACGGATCAGGTAGATCTCGTTGTCTATGTTGTCCTAGGTCACCTTTTTTGGTGGCGATCACGTCGGCTCGCAATGTGTCGGAGCTGGCAGCTTGTCCTGCCATTGTCCGTATCTGGTCACTCGCTTGGTTAAGGTGGTCTTGCGACCTAACCCTTTTTTTCCGAAGAGGGTTTCGGGATTTCACCTCAGTGAGGTCATTGTCTTGCCTTCGCCTTGCGGAGGAGGTGGTGTTGCACTCCTTGGATGCTGTTCATGGCGATTAGGGTTTGCCTAAAATCGTCTGAATCTTTTCGCAGGTCGGATTCTTTTTGTCCTTCCGGGGGTCCTCGGAAGGGCGTAGCGGCGTCGGCTTCTGCCGTCGCCAATTGGTTCAGACAGGCCATTGAACAGGCCTATGCTTTGCGGGGAAAAGTTTCCCCTATGCCTGTGGAGGCGCACTCTACCAGATCTCTGAGTACGTCTTGGGCCTGTCATGGGGCTTCTGTGGCCCAGGTGTGTAGGGCGGCGGCCTGGTCGACCGTGCACACCTTCACTCTGTTCCACGTAGTGGATGTTCAAGCATCGGCAGATGCTTCCTTTGGCCGCAAGGTTCTTAGTGTGGCAGTCCCTTAGGGTTCCTGGTTTTGGTCCTTTGGGCTGTTTGGGATTTCTTTTTATCCCTGGGTTATTTGTTTTTTTTCCTGGGTTATTGCTCCCATTGAGCAAATTTTTTCTCATGTTGCCCAGCTGGTTTCCTTCCTTTGGTAAGGTTACTTTCTTTGATGTGGAGACTGCGTTGCCTTTAGGCGCGGCTGCGTTTCCCACCCCTCATGTTTGCACTGCTTTGGGACGTCCCCATTGTGACGAATATGAAGATGGCGGCGACTGTCGGAGGACGTAAGGGAAAACGGAATTTTTGTAAAATCTTACCTGTAAAATTCCTTTCTCTGAGTCCTCCGACAGTCGCCGCCCCCGCCCCTCTTTTGGGGTTTAGTTACTCTACTGCTATTCCACTGAAACTGAAGCAGGAGGGTATAGACTGAGGGGACCACCCCCTGGGGTGGGGATATGTTAAAAGCTTTAATATTGACATATTCTGTTGCCTAGCTACTCCTACGGAGCAAAGTCTAATACCCCATTGTGACGAATATGAAGATGGCGGCGACTGTCGGAGGACTCAAAGAAAGGAATTTTACAGGTAAGATTTTCAAAAATTCCGTTTTTTTTGTAAATTTTTGCCATTTTCACGATCGCAAAAAATAAAAAACCCAGTGATTAAACACTAACAAAAGAAGGCTCTATTTGTGTAAAAAATTACAATGTTGCATGACTGAGTAATTATCATTCAAAGTGTTGAGCGCTGAAAATTGGTGGGCAGGAAGGGGGTGTATCTGCCCTGTATGGAAGTGGTTAAACTGCACCTGTGTCTGGATCTTCTTGTGAGTTTCAAGATTGCCAATGATCCCTAGCTCCAGTGCACTATAGTAGGTGTCACTCCCCTACACCACACTCCTATAAAAAAAAATGGTTGGGTTGAGCTGTAAAAAAAAAAAAATTTGAAGAAATATTTTTTTCCACCTAGTATCTGTGTGGTTTCAATTAAAAACTAAAGGGGGAAAAATAAAAAAAACTTGCAATAAAGTGGTTGCGTAAAATACTAAAGACCTTGTTAGTTTTGACAGGATTAAGCCTTTTGGGGTAGGCGTTAGCATGGCACATCTTGCCTTTGAAATCGATCTGCTCTACATGAAAAGTGATCCAAATGAAATTGGATTCAGGGATGGGCTCTGGTTGGTCATTCCAAAACTATCTCCTGGTGATTACAAAGCATCAAGGGATCTCCTCCTTTTTGGCATCTGTCAGAAGTGTACAACATTTTTTCATTAGCAATACCATGGAACACAGTGAAGATGGTCGAGAACAATTGGAGAAAATATGGCGTAACAGTGACTTAACCAAGAACTGTCCGACCCTCAAGTTTATGAAAAACATGAAAAATTGACTGAGGGTACTAAGAGGCTTTCTGCAATATTATGGGAGCTGCTGGGCTGTGGGAAAAGGGGGCAAGATGGAAGCCTTTTCTTAAGAAACATCCAAGCTGGTCTACGTTTTGCAAAAACTTGCGCAAGTCTGTGTGAAAATGTTATGACGAGACCCAAGATTGAACTTTTTGGCCAGAATTCTAAAAAGTATGTGGTGCAAATAACTGCACATCACCAAAAACCTAATGAAGCATGGTGGTGGCAGCATTATGCTTTGGGGCTTTTTGAAGCTGTAGCTGGGGCTTTTTTTTTTTTTGGGGGGGGGGGGGGACCAGAACTGTTTCACATTAGTTAAAAGCAAAAAAAACCTTCAGACCTGCTAAGAAGCTGATCAAGAAGAATTTTCACCTTTCAGCATGCCAGCCCAAAGAATACCTCCAAATAAACAATGGAATAGTTTTAGCATTCTATTAACGTTTTGGTATTGCCCAGACTTGATTAAACTTGAAGATCTGAAGTGACTTCAAGAGGGTTGTGCACAGGAGATGCCCTTGCAATCTGACAGAGCTTTTGTAAGGGAGAGTGGGTAAATATTCCCAAGGCAAGATGTACCATGCAAAAACTCCTACACCAAAAGGTGCTTTAACAAAGTATTCAAGGGTGTGCATATTTATGCAACCACAATATTGTAAGTTTGAATTTCAGATTATAGGTCACTTTTTTCTTTTTAAATGGGTAGTGTTTTTTACTTGATTCCTGGACTACCTCCCGATTTGTCCAGTGACCCTAAAATCTTTCCATTACCTCTAGTTGTCAAACATGCATTGTGTGAATTTCAGCCTGTCTAGGTCTGCCCCAGGTCTTGTAGGACCCCAGCAATACTGCATTGCATAATTTTGGACTTTTTCAGCTGATTAAAGCCCAGAAGAAATCACTGAGGCGAGAGCACGTCCAAAGGCTTGAAGCAGAAAAAAAGCGGCTGCATACAGTCCTGCAGATCCAGTACTTGCTGCAGTCTTTCTCTCAGGATCACATCCAGGGGGACTTTAAGGATGGACTCAACGGAGCTATGCACCTCTCCTCTAAGGAACTGGATTATCTTATCAAGTTTGCAAAGCTGATCTGCCACAAGAGGTTCAAACACATGAGGTAAAATTGGAAACTGATTTTCCACCTGTAAAAGGGCTTAGGTGGGACAACTTTGGAACAGGCTGGAGGAAGGGGTCAACAGACAATGTCTCACTGGTGCTTTAAAATTGCCTTTCACTTATGTCCTCCAACAGTTGCAGCTCGTCATATAGCCTTCACGAGTGGGTAATGGCGCCCTCTGAAGGAGCAAGCTAGGCAGTTTGGAATGTTAAAAAAAACTTTCTACACTTGGGCACACCTCCACGGGGCCATCCCCCCAGCCATTATACTGAACCAGTTACCACTTTCCTTCAGTTTTATGCTGCCTAGCATCAGGAGTAGGCTAGGTTTCCCTGCCGGAACCTAGTCTTTTTTTTCTTTTTTTTTTTTTTTTTTTCTTGGTGTTTTTTTTCTTTGAAAATGGCTTTTCCATTTTCACTCACTATCGCTAGTTAGTCAGGGAATTCCTGGGTAACTACAAGCGACAGCAGAAGTGGGCCTCGCACTGGATATTGTAGATCCTTATGGAGTCCCAGCCTGCCGCCGAGTGTCGCAGGTCATTGGTGCGCCCTGGCCTCGCAACGACCGTGCCCCTTGAGATGGGGATGGGCCTGCGGAGTCCCTTCGCCGGGATGTCTCCACTCCGGACCGCGTGCAAGTTGCTGGCATCCTTCCTGGCTGACGGCACCACCACTCAGGGTGGGAGGTGTTCTATATCAGAGCGTTGCCTGGACTGGTGAGTGATACTACCCCTGGGTCCCTAAAGGTGGGTTGTCTGTGGGGGTGTTTAGCCGGGCCCACTCAGAGGATAGCAGTACATGGTGGCTTCTGTGATATCCCCTTCCTGGCCATGTGGTGCGGCCCCCTTCCTCCCTGCCCCTGCTGGGGGCGTTCTGCAGTACATACTGCCATGACTGGGGGCTTCATACATCCCGGGGGTTCTCTGGGGTTCCCTGTGGGGGCCAGCGCATGCATTCTTTGCCCTATTTGGTGCAGTTTGCACGACCGCCATTTTGGGTGTGGGCAGGCTGTTTAGGCCGCTTTGTGTGGGCAGCAGCCATTTTAGCTCATTCTTGCGCTGGTTTGGGCGCCATCTTGGATGAAGGCGACTGCCTAGTAAGGGCGACGGCCATTTTTACCAGTGCCGCCTCATTTAATTTCTATCAGGCAACATATGTTTTGTGACTCCAGGCGGGCATAGGCCTCTAGTGAGGTCACTTCCTCCTGTCTCTCACTGCAGCAGCGTGTGGCAAGTACACTTGGGGTGATTTTAACCGCTTTTTCTGGCATTTTCCTGCAAAAACAGGCCTGTAGCTGTTTCTAAGGTGTCTCCACGGGAGGTGCTGTTTTGCGGTGGGGGTCCGCAGGAACCGCAGTTTTAAAGGGCCAGCGCTCCAAAAATTTTGTATCGCAAAAACAGTCCCAGGATAACAAATTCCCCACAGACCTTATTGGTGCTTCAGGTACCCCTGAATCCTCTTCCATGGCCTCATCTGCTGCTCTTGCGACTTTGGTGTCAAAAATGGATCTGCTGATGTCTGAACGCACTTCTCAAACGGCCTATGCCCTCCCAGTCTTCTGACACAGAGCCTGATTTGGTTGCCATGGACAATGTCCCCCCCCCAACCCCCCGGAGGGGTCCCAGTCCTCACATTCCGATGAGACTTCCTCCACGGCGGCATGAGAGCGTGCAGCAAAGGATGCACTTATTAGCTCCGTTAAGGAGACTTTAAATCTTGACGATGAGCCCTCTGTCAAGTAAGCGGGCTGCCTTCGGGTTCCGCACAAAGCTCTGAAGTCGGGTCAGGTTTTCCCCTGCCCTGAGGAGTTTCACAAAAATGTGAACGACCAATGGCGTTGCATCAAGCATATGCTGGTGCCTAAGCAGTTTAAATACTGTTATCCCTTTGTGGATCCTGTGGACAAGTGTTGGATGGTGTCACCTAAGGTGGACCACACTGTTTCTAGGTTGAATAAATCCACCTTAATGCTGGCGGAAGACTCCCCGGTGTTCAAGGATCCGGCTGATAGGCGTGTGGAGACTTTCCCGCCACATGTATTTGGTGGCAGGCTCCCTGCCCAAACCAGTGTTTGTTTCGGTGGTGGTCTCTCAGGCTGTCACGGAATGGTCCAGGGTGCTTCGGCGTACCCTGGTGGTGGAATCGGCCTCTCCGACCGCCTTGACATGGTGGATCAAGTGCCCCAGGCTGTGATGTACCTGTGTGATGAGGCTCCTTTATTCACACAGTTGTCTGCAGTTGGGCTTGCGGTCAGCTGCATTATTTGGCTGAAGAGTTGGTTGGCTGACCACGTTTACAAAGACTGTCTGATGTCCTTTTTTGTGGGTAGTCATTTTGGGGACACTGGATGAGTTGATCAAGGGGCTTACAGGGGGTAAGGGTACCCTTTTGCCCCAGGCATCTAAGGGAAAAGCCCCCCGCGCTGGGTGGGGTTCATCCTTTAAGGCTCATCGTGGGTCCTTTCATGCCTTCAGGGCACAGGATAAAGGAAAATCCTTCAAGACCTCGGTCACAAACCATGGTCTGGTAAGCCTAAGGCCGGTCAGGCCTGTTCGGCGGCCCAGTCCGCCTCTTCCTGAAGGGATGCCCTGACCCGATTTCGGGGTGGCGTGGATGTCTGTTACTTTCAGGAATCTTGATTGTCCTGGATTCAGGACAGGTGGGATCACAAACTGATTCGTTCAGGGTACAAGATCGAGTTTTGCGCTCGCCCCGCAGACAAGTTCTTTCCGTCAAATCTCCATCCGACCGTTTGAGCAATCTCAAGGGGGCAGAGCAGGATCTTCTCACCCAAGGAGTCCTTGTGCCAGTCCCTGTGTGGGACAGGTTTCGTGGGTTTTTTATTCCAATCTGTTCACGGTACCAAGAAAAGAGGGCAAAGTGCGTCCGATTCTAGACCTAAAGTCTCTGAACCACTTGGTGAGGGTACAGAAGTTCTGGATGGAATCCATCCGGTCGGTGGTGGCATTGAGTCCTGGGGATTTCTTGGCCTCCCATTGATTTGATGCGTATCTTCACGTTCCTATCTACGAAGGTCATCAGTGGTATCTCTGCTTTGCAGTGGCGGAAGGGCATTATCAGTTTGTAAGTCTTTCTTCTGGAGGACAAACTCCAGACCCTTCAGGGCGAGATCAGGTCCCTCGGACAAAAATCTCTTCTGCGGACCTGTATGCGGACTCTGGGTCTGATGGTTTCAGCCTTGAAGGCCATCCCATTTGCTCAATTTCATACCAGAACTCCAAGCAGATTCTTTCCAGGTGGGACACAACACCCCTGTTGGACAGGATTTCTGTGAGCCCCCTCACAAGATCGGATCTTGTGTGGGTGGCTCCTGTCGCCAACTGTAACAGGGCAGGTCCTTTCAGCCTCTGCTGTGGATGGTGCCAAACACGGATGCCAGCCTGTCGGGCTGGGGTGGAGTTCTGGACTCGCGTTGTGGTTGGTGGAGGAGGCCTCCTTACCGATCAACGTCTTGGAGCTGCGAGCGATCAAGCTCTCATTGTTCCATTGGACAACTCGTCTTCAGGGTTGCCTGGTTTGGGTTCAGACTGACCACGCCCTTGGCAGTGGCTTACATCAATCACCAAGGGGGCACAGAGTGCCTGGGTGGCCAAGGAAGTGGCTGAGATCCTGTCTTGGGCTGAGGTGCACATTCCAGGTGTGGACAACTGGCAGGCGGACTAGAGTTGCCAGACCCTGGACCAGGGGGAATGGTTTCTGCATCCAGAGGTTTCGTCTCCTGTGCGCCCGGTGGGGAACTCTGGATGTGGATCTGTTTGTGCCCCGTCTCGACAAAAAGGTGGGAAGGTTCGTGGCCAGAACCCACGATCCTCTGGCGGTTGCCACCGGTGCCTTTCGTGGTGCCCTGGCACCGGTATCGGCTGATTTATGCCTTCCCTCCGTTTCATCTGTTATCCCGGCTCTTCCGCAGATTGGCGCCGAACGGGTGCGAGTCATTCTGGTGGCCCCTGACTGGCCACGTCTGTCTTGGTACGCAGACATCATACAGATGGTTGTCTAGCCTCCCTGGCGGCTTCTGCTGAGGTAATCTACTGTCTCAAGGACCGATCTTCCATTCTACTTTACGGTCTCTGGCTTTGATGGTGTGGCTATTGAAAGCAAAGTCTCGAGAAAGTCTCTCTAGTGCAGTCATTCCTGCCTTATCGAAGGCTCAGAAAGCTACCTCCTTGAAACATTTACCATCGCACCTGGAAGGTGTATATTGCCTGGTGCGAGTCGCAAGGGTTTCAGCCCCGCTACTTTTTGGTTGCAAGGGTTTTGGCATTCCTACAGGAAGGTGTGAATCAGTTTTGGTGCTGACCACGATTTAAAGGTCAGTTGTCTGCTTTGGCCATTATTTTTTTCCAGCGTCCCTTGGCGACTACTTCCTTGATTCGAACTTTTTTTTTTTTTTTTTTTTTTTTTTTTTTTTTTAAAACCAGTGAGTTTGACCAAAAAAGCAGGATAGACATTGGTTTACAGAAATGAATACATCAAAACAAGTATCAACTAGGTCTGTGCATGCAGACAGAATCAGAGCTGATTGTGTCATCAGTACATGGCAATTTACATTTCAAGTACACAACTCAAAAAGAGTGCTGCCACCCAAGGGAGCTCCAACCGTTGACATGGAGTGTCTTAACACCCAGTGTCTGGACTCTGGACCCATCTATCCCAGATCTTGGTAAATTTGGCCAGTTTTCCACTGTTTTTTTATACATAACTTTATGGTATGACATTATTGACTTCGGCCTTCCACGCCCCAAACGTGGGCGAAGAGTCCCGCATCCACTTTCTGGCAATAAGCTTCCGAGCTATAAACAGTGGTCTGTAGGAAGGTAAGTAGGCTTTTGTCCATTTCTTCATCTGGGTATATACCCAGTAGGCATTGCCTGGGGACCAGCTGTACCGGGGAGCCCATTTTGTCGTGAAGGAATGCGACAATCTGTTTCCAATACCCTTGGAGCTGGGGACAGCTCCAGAAGAGGTGGAAAAAAGTTCCCACAGCCGTCTGGCACATTAGGCAGTTAGGTGATAGTTCAGGTCTGTATCTCTGAAGGCCAGAGGGAGTCAGATAGGCTCACCCAGTTCCTCCTCCACCAAACCTATCAGACAGCCTAGGGGACACCGCCTTGCACGTCCCCAAGGCATCATCCCATTCGTCATCCTCTATAGTACCCACGTCCACCTCCCAGGGGATCTTAGCAGCGTAGGCAATGACTGTGGAGCTGGGGGTGTGGAGTTCAGCGTAGAGAATGGAAATCAGGTGTTGGATCAGTACTCTTGAGGAAGTCAATCATGGAGGGGGTCTCCAGGGTAGGAGGAGGGGTCGGGAACTGGGCCCTAAATGCGTGCCTGATCTGATGGTAGCGGAAAAGCATGGAGGCCGGGAGAGAATTAGTGGAACTCAAATCCCTGAACGAACGTATGGTCTCCCCTTGGAGTAGATGTGAAAGAAAATGTATTCCCTTTCCACTCCAGAGTTCAGAGTCCGGCATGGACCTGAACTCCGCCAAGGTCCCGTTATGCCACGGGGGGGTATGGGTGTGTAGAGCTGGGTACTTCGGTTTAGTCATAACAACCTCCCAAATCCTACTGTAATGGTATAGCATGGAGTCGGTCTCGCCCGCGTTCCCGGAGCCCTGTACCCCTTGGAATACCGCAGTCAGAGGGTCGTCAGTCAATTGGGACCACCTGGGGCAGAGGAGGTGGAGGAAGCGGGTCTTATCGGATTTATCTATATGAAACAGGTGGGATAGTTGAGCGGCCAGGTAATAGATTAAAGTCAGGTAAGGCCACACTGCCCAGGTTAGAGGGGTTTTTAAGTTTGCGCCAAGAAAGCTTGTGCCTATTCTGACCCTACACAAAGGCTTTAACCACTTGCCGACTGCCGTCAGTAGATTTACTGCGGCAGTCAGCCCCTCACAGGCAAAGTGACGTATATTTACGTCACTAGCCTGTGAGGCTCTGGGGAGCGACAGCCCCCCCCCCCCCGCGAGTGTGACCGGCGGACCCGATGTACGCCGCTCACTCTGCCTGTCATTCTCCCCTGTGTAAAAACCCTGATCATACAGTTCTACTATGTAGGACCGTTGATCAGGGTAACTACAGCTCAAGCCACAGCCAATCAGTTAGAATCACGCCCCTAGGGACACACACAGGCCCTCCCTCTCAAATAAAGTTAACCCCTTCACTGCCAGTGTATTTTTACAGTAACAGTGCATATATAGCACTGATTACTGTAGAAATGTCAAACCCCAAAAGTGTCAAATGTCAGTCAAGGGTCCGATCTGTCCGCCCCAATGTCGCAGTACCGCAAAAAAAATCGCAGATCGCCGCCATTACGCGTTAAAAAAAACAAATTACAATCTTTCCCTTTGTTAGTAAACGCAATAACTTTTGCGCAAACCAATCAAAATACGCGTTTTGCGTTTTATTTTTTTTTTACCAAACATATGTAGCATAAAACAAATTGGCCGAAAATGTTAAATTTTGATTTTTTACTTTTTTTTGGGGGGGAATTTCATAAAAAATGTGAAATATTGTTTATTGCAAAATTGACGCTCTTTTTTTTTTTTTGTTTAAAACGCGTGATCAAATACCACCAAAAGAAAGCTCTGTTTGTGGGAAAAGGACGTCAAATTTGTTTAGGTACAGCGTCGCACGACCGTGCAATTGTCCGTTAAAGTCACGCAGTGCCGAATCGCAAAATACCCCCTGGTCTTTTAGCAGCCAAATCCTCCGGGGCTTAAGTGGTTAAGGAGGGATTCCATTTGTTTGAAAAACTTTAGGGGCAGGTAGATCGGGGAGTGCCACAAAACATAAAGTATCTTTGGGAGCAGAACCATTTTTATGAGATTTACTCTACCCATGACGCCCAAGGGCAGCTTCGCCCAAATTTGGGTTTTGGCCTTAATTAGGTCGTACAGAGGTTGGATATTGTCCTGGATATAATCTCGGGGATTTGGCGTGACCAAGACCCCCTAGATATTTAATCCTCGATACCCGCTGTAGGGGTAAGGGCAAGGGCCGCCGGGGCGGGTGGGCGTGATCCAGAGGTAGTATTTGTGATTTGTCCCAGTTCATTTGCAAACCGGAATACTTGCCGAAACGTTATATCAGGGACAGGGCCGCGGTAAGGGACGTGTCCGAGTCCGCCGGTACAGTAAGGTGTCGTCCACATACATGCTAAGTTTCTCGGTCAGGGGTCCCACCCGCAGCCCATCTATACCAGGGTGGTTCCGGATGGCGATGGCCAGTGGCTCGGCCGCCAAGGCGTACAGTAAAAGAGCAGACAGCCCTGCCTCGTCCCCCTGGACAGTGGGAACGGTTCAGAGGTCCTGCCATTCGCCAGAATTTTGGCAACCGGGGCACTGTACAGCAAGTGAACCCACTTAATAAACCGCGGGCCAAACCTCTCCAGGCATGCCCAGAGAACTCCACTCTACAGAGTCAAAAGCTTTGGCCGTGTCCAGTGTCACCACCACCCTATGTCCCGAGTTCTCATGCCGTGCTTGTATATTCATGAATAGTCTATGAAGGTTGAGACGTGTTCTTGCCGGGCATAAAACCAGTCTGGTCTTCGTGAATCAGGGACCAAATGACCCGGTTCAGTCGGATAGACAGAATTTTTGCGAGTATTTTGATGTCTTCTTGTAGGAGCGAGATCAGGTGGTACGACTCTGGAAACCGGGGGTCCTTGCCCGGCTTAGGGATCAGCACAATAAGCGCCTCTTTCATGGACGTGGGTAACCTATCTTCAAATATGGCATTGAACAACGTCAGTAGCTGCGGCAAGAGAAGCTCGGAAAAATGGGCGTAGAACTCGATGGGCAGGCCATCCATGCCCGGGGACTTGGACCTGGGGAACCCGGACACGGCCTCCGCAATCTCATCCCCCGTTATCGGAGCCTCCAGCCCAGTCACCTGTTCCTCCGTTAGTCTAGGGAATTTCACACCGTCAAGTAAAAGCTGCATGTCGGTAAGGTCACTGGAGGCCCTTGTGTAGAGGTCAGCAAAGAGCGGAATCTGTCCACCACCACCATAGGGTCAGTGACAAGGTCTCCTGCGTCAGTCTGCAGTGAAATAACCACTGGGGGTCTGTCCTCGCAATGTACTAGGTATGCCAGCAGTCTCCCGGCTCTCTCCCCGTGCTCAAAAATCCTGAAGCTGGAAGAATAATTTATCTTTTTCCCTGCTTGAACTCTCTTTGGGCAACCACCCCTGTCAACGACCGCAGGTGGGAAGCCCTAGTTGCGGAAGGATCTGTTAGAAAGGCAGCCTCCGCCTCCTGAAGGTCGGTCACCGCACAGTTGTAAGCCGCCACGGAGCTCGCCTTGCAGGATTTTATCTGAGAAATCAGGGTGGCGCGTGCGTGGGGCTTGAAAGCCTCCCACACCGCAAGGGGAGAGGCAGTGCCCACATTCTCACTGAAATACCGTTCCCACTGGGTGTCGAGCGAGGCCTCCTCTGGCAGCAGAGACAGCCAAAGTGGTTGTAGATGCCAGGTCAGGGGCGACCTGGCGTGTGGCAGCCCGATCGAGACCCAGTAGTAGGGACTGTGGTCTGACAAGGATCTGGGGAGGAATCCCGCGGATACCAGTCTGGGAAGCAGGGTTTTGGAGATCAGAATTAGGTCGATACGAGACATTGTATGATGGGTAGCAGAGAAACAAGAGAACTCCGGTCGTAGGGGAAACCTGGCTCTCCACGTATCCACCAGACCCACACTCTCAGATGAGCGAATCTAGTGGAGGTAGGGGACCCACCCGCGTGGGGACTCGACTGCAGCCTGTCCAGGGTCGGGTTCATCACGTTATTGAAGTCCCCGAGACAGACCGCAGGGGTTTCTGGGTATTGAGCCATGTAGGACAATCCCTCCGTGACCAGACATTGCAAACGGTGGAGGTACGTAAAAAGCCAAAATCAACCAGGGTTCACCAAATATTAGCACAGATAGGAAAATAAACCGCCCCTGTGAGTCAACCCGAGATCCCTGAAGCTGGAAATGGACATACTTAGAGACCAGTACCCCCCGCGAGTGGGAGGTGTGGGTAGAGTGATAAACCCGGCCTATCCAGGGGCGTTTGAGTGATAGGTGTAGACGGCCCTCTAGATGAGTTTCCACCAAAATCAGAATATCTGGTCTATGCTTTTTTAGAGTAGTGAAGGCCGCCGAGCGTTTAACCTTATCTCTTAGGCCCCTGACGTTCCAGGTCAGCAATTTAATGGCAGCCATAAGGTGATATTCTGTAAAGTTATCTGAGCGTGTACAGGGATCTTGGGGAAAACCCTGTCTCGTGGTGACCCGGAGCGTGAGCACGGTAGCAAGTGACCACAAGGGGGAGTCGCTCCATGTAGCACCCGGGTCTCCACTGAGGGAACAGGTAAAGAGAAACATATTAAATGGGTAACAAGCATGCACAGTCCAATAAACAGCAATAAAAAAACAAATCAAAAGGTCCCCCACCCCGCCCTGCACCCACCCCAACTTGTGCGGGCATAGAGTCCCAAACAACTCAAACAAGGCCCCCGTTATAGCCAGCCAAAAGGTAGAGGGAAGGAAGTCCACATGTACAGTGTCCAAATGTGCCCCCTGTGTCAGCACATTGTGTAGCTCAGCGCTTGCATTCAAATGCAGGCTGAGGGGAGGGAAAAGGGAGGCCAGCAAAAACACATAGGAAAGGGGGGGGGACTGGCAAAACCGGGGCCGCGCACCTGGCCCCAGCAGGTGCCGGGGGCGAAACAACGCTGGTCAGCATGCCGCAGACCCCTCTCGGGGCTCGAGGCATGGTAGTACGTAGCCGGGCTCCCATGCCCTGCCAACAACCTCAGGAAATGGGCCCTCACAGCCAAGTGAGGTGAAATTCCGCAGTTCAGCCGCAGGTGGCCAGTGTAGACAACAAGGCTATCCCATCAGTTAGGGCAGAGAAACCGGCATCAGGAAAAATAAAGGGGGAAGTAGCCGCGGTCCGGGCCGTAATCAGTTATGATGAAAGGGTGACAGGTAGAAGGTTCAGGAAGAGGCAACGATCTCTGAAGAATGAGTAGTCTCCGGGTCAGGCGCGGGTCTCGAGGTGTTCCAACCACACTATGGCCGCTTCCGGATCTTCGAAAAAGTGTACCTGATCTTCGCCCTCAACTCGGAGACGGGCTGGGTACAGCATTGCATACTTGTAGTTCTTAATCCTAAGTCTGCGTTTAGCCTCCATGAAGTTCTTCCTCTTTCTTTGTACTTCAGCCGAGTAGTCCGGGAATATTGCCACCCTGCCGTTTCCAATAGGGATATTCCCCTTCTCTCTTACCAGGCGGAGTATTATATCCCGGTCTCTATAGTTTAGAAACTTGGCGATAGATGTGCGGGGGGTGCTCCCTGAGGTGGCGGACGGCCCGACAAGCGGTGGGCCCTCTCCACCACGAACGTGGGGGAGAACGATTCCCGGCCATATGTCTGTATCAGATTTTCCAAGTAGGTGGAGGGGTCTCTGCCCTCCGAGCCCTCAGGGAGACCTATGAACCTCAGGTTGCAGCGTCTCAGGCGGTTCTCCATATCGTCTTGTTTAGATAGGATTTGAGAGACCTGGTCTTGCAGGCGGGCAGTGGTGTGCTGCAGTGGGGGCAGGGAATCCTCCAGCCCCCCGATCCGGTGCTCAGTCTCTGCAACCCTCTCCCGCAGCTGCTTCATGTCCTGGCAGATGAGAGAGATGTCCACCTTGACCTCATCAATTTTGGAGGTCAGAGTGGCCTGGCAAGCTGAGATCGCCTCAAGTACAGTCGCTGTGTCAGCTCCTCCCGCTGATCCCGCGGTCGCGTCCGGCCCGGCACCATCTTGGAACTGGGCCGCTCCAGTCTGCCTGCGGAATTTGGCCGCTGTTTCGGTGGGTTTCTTCGTCGGTGACATGACCTGCAGGGAGCCGGGCATGTACCGGAGGGAGCGGTGGCTCATGGCGGGCTGTAAGGGTGCAGGATGTTCAGTGAGAAAGGATGTTCGGTTGACGGAGCTCCAGCTACTCGCGTCTTACCGCATGCTGCGCCCGGCCACGCCCCCCCTTGATTCACACTTTTATTCAGGGGGAGTGACATCTGGCTCCCCCCAGGAAAGCTCCTTTGCCTCCATGGGACCTGAACTTGGTTTTGTCTGTTTTGCAACAGCCTCTTTGAAAACCATCAGACATACCTCTGCCTGTTTTGTCTCAAAGTTGCCTTTCTGGTGGCTGTCACCTCTGCTCCCAGAAAGTCTGTGTTGGCGGCTCTGTCTTGCCGCTTGCCTTATTTGGTGGTTCATAGGGGCAAAGTGGTCTTGCAACCCAATCCCTCCTTTCTTCCCAAGGTGGATCTGCTTTCCACCTCAATGAAGAGGTTGTCTTGCTTTCGCTTTGTGCGAAACCCAAGCATCCCAAGGAATTTTGCATTGCATTCCTTGGATGTGGTTTGGGCGGTCAGGGTTTACCTGTCCGCCATGGAATCTTTTCAGAAGTCTCACTCCCGCAGCAACCATTCCTAAATGGCTCAGACGATTGTTCAGGCCTATTCAATCCAGGGTCAGGTTCCTCCTTTCCCTGTTGGGGCTCATTCTTCTAGACCTGTCGGTGCCTCTTGGACATTTTGCCATCAGGCTTCTGTGGCTCAGGTGTGCAGGGTGACAACCTGGTTGTGCACACTTTCACAAGATTTTACAAACTTGATGTGATGGCATTTTCGAATGCTTCCTTTGGCTGCAAGGTTCTGAATTCGGCGGTTGTTTGAAGAGTTTTTTTTTTTTTTTTTTTTTTTTCTGGGTTCGCTCCTTTCTGAGTTTTTGTTGCCCTGTTGGCTCAGTTTGTTTTTTTTTCTGGCCTGGTTGATACATTGCCTTTTTCGGTAGGCTACGTCTTCCCACCCCTCACACCTGCACTGCTTTGGGACGTCCCACTCGTGAACGCTATATGATGGGCTGCGACTGTTGGAGGGCGTAAGAAAATAGTTTTTGTAAGAACTTACCATAAAACTCTTGAGTCCTCCTGAAAGTCGCAGCCTCTGCCCCTCTGGTTTTTGGATCTTGGGGTTGTTGCCTTCCGGTACTGCTTAATACAAAACTGAAGGACCGTGGTAACAGGTTCAGGATAATGGCTGGGGGACGGCCCCCTAGAGGTGTGCCAAGTGTAGAAATTGTTTTAGCATTTCAAACTGCCTAGCTTGCTCCTGCAGAGGGTGCAATTACCCACTTGTGAAGGCTATATGACGGGCTGCGACTGTCGGAGGACTCGGAAAAGAATTTTATGGTAAGTTTTTGTATGAACTTATTTTTTTGCAATGCAGAAGTTATGCCTTTTTTTTTTTTTTCCCCTCTTCTACAAATTTGCCTACATGTCATTCAAACACAACACTGTCACATGGCAGAAACTAAGATTATTCTTCCATGCTCCAGAAACCTAGTTTCTGCAGGCTCTAGTATGTGAGGGGACTAACTGGTCTGCGCAAAAGTTATTGCATTTACTAACTAAGGGAAAGATTTGTCATTTTTGGTGTTTTTTTTAACGCGTAATGGCGGCGATCTGCGATTTTTTTTTTTTTTTGACACTTTTGGGGGGACCAGTGACTGCAGTAATCAGTGCTATAAATATGCACTGTTACTGTAAAAATGACACTGGCAGGGAAGGGGTTAATTTTATTGGAGAGGGAGGGGTTAATGTATGCCTGGTGCTTACTAACGTGTGGGGGGGGAGGTGACTGAGTGACACAGGGACAGATCGCATATGTTCAGCTATGCTGAACACTGCGATCTGTCACTCCCTGTCACTTAGGAGATCCGCCCGCTCTGTTTACACAAGCGGGCGGATCTCCAAATTAGATTCCCCGACGATCGGGGAAGATCGCCGCCGCTCCTCCCCTGGCCTGACTGAACACAGCGGGAGCGAGCCTCCGGGGGCGCGCGCCGCCCACAAGGGGCGGAGTCCAGTGACGTAGGTCTACATCGCTGGATGAGAACGAGCCACATTGCTGCAGTAGCAGCAATGTGAGCAGAGTTCAAGTGGTTAAAGTCCTAGTCGATGAACTGCCCAATAATGTTTACCCCATAGAAATCAAAGAAACCAATGAGCATGTTAGAAACACATAGAAAATGACAACAAGTCTGAACTTTAAAGTGTTGCCCTCTGCTCCAAGGCCAGCCATGGATGGAGTGAATTTCTGCAACCTGTGGTTGCAGGAAAGAAGTTTGCTTAGTTCCCCAATCAACACAGTGCAGACGGGAATTCCTCCTGCCGAGCAATTGTGGTCTCCCGCGTGGGCAAGCCGTCCCCACTGGGAGAAGACAATGAAGATCGCTAGTAACTAACAGCCATTAGCGATCGCATGTAAAATCAGGCAGGCTGGTTGTACCCAAGCTAGAGTGATCAACTTGGGTACAACCAGCCTGCCCATACATAGATCAAAATTCAAACAGTTTTTGGCCGGTTTAACACCACAAGTACAATCGTCAGTGTTTTGACCTGTGCTGCCAGCTATAGCGCCAATGTGTATGGATAAATCAGATCCTTGCTTGGCCAGCTTTACGTTTTTGAAGATCGGGTGAAATTGGCCACTTATGTTAATGTTTTTTTTTTTTTTTCTCAGCCTAGAAGATGAGATGGATCAGTCAGCTGGCTACTTCTGGAATCTGCTAGAGGGCAATGAGAAAACGGTGGCTGGAACCAACTGTAAGTTTACTGCTTCAGCCCTGTAAGTTTTCATATGAAAGACCATGATCATGTGACAGCACCACCTATACCAAACCAATAATTTGCTTGGCATATCAAGTCAATGTGTTTGGCTTTTGATAGGTTAGTAAATGTTAAAAGCCAATCAGTTAAATCTTCACCTGTATCCCTGCTGGAAAGGCTTTACCCTCTTTGTCCTGGAAAGATGGAAAGGGACTTGTAACATTGCAAGAGTTGACACCTGCAAAAAAAAACCCCCACTTTTCCATTTGTTTTTATGTGGGGAAAGTTGCAGAAGAGGGATCTTTAGGCCCCATGCACTCGGGGCGTTTTTAACGCCGCTGTAAGCAGCGTCAGACGTTTTCTTTTTGCAGCCTAAAAACACCCCTCCATGTTCTATGGCCTCATGCACACTCAGACGTTTTTGAGTTGTAAGTGGCCTAGGCGTTAAGCTGCAACAAGAACCCACGACCTGCGTGTTCTGAGGACCAGCGTTAGAGCGTTAAAAACGCCTGACGCTGCTAAAAGCTGAATAACGTTGCTATAACGTTGCTTAACGTGCGTTAAGCCACGTTATACGTTTATTTTTCTTCCATTCAAAATCTATGGTTCCCTATGGGAGCCTATTGATTTGACTGGAGGTCGCACCGCAACACCACAAGTCGGATCCGACTTGCAGGGCGACTTGCGCTGTGGGAATCTTGAGAGGGAACTCAACGCCAAAATGGGAAGAAAACGGCGTGGGGGTCCCCCCCAAGGTTCCAAACCAGGCCCTTCGGGTCTGGTATGGGATTTGAGGGTAGCCCCATGCCGAAAAAACGGCGTGGGGCCCCCCAAAATCCTTATCCACGCATGCAGCCCAGGAAAGGGGAGGGGACGAGCGAGCAGCCCCACCCTCCCTGGACCACACCAGGCCACATGCCCTCAACATGGGGGGGGGGGGGGGGTGTTGGTGCTTTGGGGCAGGAGGGGCTCTGCACCCCCACCTCAAAGCACCTTGCCCCCATGTTGATGAGGACAAGGGCCTCATCCCCACAACCCTGGCCGGTGGTTGTGGGGGTCTGCGGGCAGGGGGCTCATCGGAATCTGGAAGCCCCCTTTAACAAGGGGGCCCCCCCAGATCCTGGACCCTCTCCCTATGCGAATGGGTATTGAGTACACTGTACCCCTACTCATTCACCACATAAAAGGCAGTGTATGGAAATAACGACAGGAGACGTTTTGGAAAGTTTATTAAAAATCTTGTCTTCTCCTCTCTGGGGTCTTCTGCTCTTTTGCTGTCCCCTCTTCTTGTGTTCTTCTCTCCGGGGTCTTCTGCTCTTTTGCTGTCCCCTCTTCATGTCACAAGACGTCATCTGTGACATGAGGGGACGGGGCCTCCCGATGACGTCATCGGGCCACGCCCCTAATGGCTATATAATAAGCTGCAGAGACCGGAGATGGGCATAATCACCGGAGACGTCGTCGGAGGAGGACTGAAGGAAGAAGAGCCGACAGCAAAAGAGCAGAAGACCGGAGAGGAGGAGAAAAGAGGACAGCAGAAGAGGGGACAGCAAAAGAGCAGAAGACCCCAGAGGAGAAAAGAGTCGGATGAAGATTTTTAATAAACTTTCCAAAACGTCTCCTGTCATTTCCATACACTGCCTTTTTTATGTGGTGAATGAGTAGGGGTACAGTGTACCCCATTCACATAGGGAGGGGGTCCGGGATCTGGGGGGCCCCTTGTTAAAGGGGGCTTCCAGATTCCGATAAGCCCCCTGCCCGCAGACCCCCACAACCACCGGCCAGGGTTACGGGGATGAGGCCCTTGTCCTCATCAACATGGGGGCAAGGTGCTTTGAGGTGGGGGGGTGCAGAGCTCCCCCTGCCCCAAAGCACCAACACCCCCCCCATGTTGAGGGCATGTGGCCTGGTGTGGTCCAGGGGGAGTGGGGCCGCTCGCTCGTCCCCTCCCCTTTCCTGGCCTGCCGGGCAGCATGCTCGGAATAAGGGTCTGGTATGGATTTTGGGGGGGGGGACCCCACGCCGTTTTTTCGGCATGGGGCTACCCTCAAATTCCATACCAGACCCGAAGGGCCTGGTTTGGAACCTTGGGGGGACCCCCACGCCGTTTTTCCCATTGTGGAGTTCCCCCTCAAGATTCTCACAGCGCAAGTCGGATCCGACTTGCGGTGTTGCGGTGCGACCTCCATTCAAATCAATAGGCTTCCATAGGGAACCATTGATTTTGAATGGAAGAAAAAAAAACGCTGCTAAAAGCAACGTGGCAAAACGTGCAATAACGCCAATGGAAAAAGCTACTGAAAGCACGTTTTTACAGCTGCTTTTTCTGGCGTCAGAACTAACTTTGACGTACGTTTTTTCTAATGGCCCGTGTGTATGGGGCCTTAAGTTGGCAAAAGACTTGGAAAAACACCTTAGCTGTTAATCTGTGGTGACCTTTTCAGCAGATGGAAGAACTTCAGAGATCTCTTCAGTATATGGACACTTTAACCTAAAGTTCACTTGCCACCTGGTATGCATTCTATTTTTATCTAGATAAACATTTGAAAGACCTCATTGCCAGAATGTTGGATTGTGGCTACTTTGAGTGTGTCCCTGATCCTCCTCCACAGAAGAAGCCAGAGGTTTTACCTGAGAAGCCACCGAAAACTGAAATTCACAAAGTGGCAAAGCTTGAGCTACTGAGAGAGCAAGGTATGTATGTTTGAGGTTTTTTCAAACATTGACATTTGATTTGGTTTATCATGTCCTGTAATTCACATATCCCTGTTACATTGCATAGCCTAACAAGGTGGTTCAAACCACTGTTTCCAGCAGGCAAGGCTTCACAATGGACAAATTTGTAGTTTGCTATGTAATCTAGGCACCATGGTGCATTTAACATGCACTGCAATGGACCACACCACCAATCGTGCATTTTGTTACTGTCCAATAAAATGCTTGTTTCTGCAAAATGCACAGAAGTAAAACCATCCTACTGTTGACCTTTTACTGCCAGACTTGATAAAACTTTACGACCTTTTGGTGGCACTAGTGTAATCTGTTCCGATTTCTCTAAAATAACTTTTAAGCTAAACCTAGTTAAAACATTAGTAGAATGAATTTCATCCAAATTTTATTAGTACTGTAAAATCTTGTATAAAATACCTGATTAAAAATGCTAGGCCAATAGTTTTTTTTGTGTTGGTATTTGGTTTTCATTGACAGTTTTTGTTTAAAAGCCAAATAACCCAAATCAAAGCACTTTCAACAAATTTGGTCAAACCATCGCTTGTATTGAGTTTTCACATAAATGCTTAAAAATCTGGTGTGAATGGAATGTAAACAATTAAAATCAAAGTCTGTCTTTTAGATTCATTTGTGGAATGTGTGAAACCTGACCGTGACCGTCAAGAGGTAAGGTTCTATCACTTTCATGAGAAGCGGTTTGACTGTCTTATGGTCCAGCTTGGTTTTATGAAAGCAGAATTCTAGGCACAAATGGGTTATTTATGTTCCACCTGTGTTTTTTTTTTTTTTTGTCCTAATGGCTCAAAACTCCCGTGAGTGTAGTCATCCTCCCATCAACACAAACTTATTTCTCATCCTTAAATCATGGTGGCTATGTTTTTTTTTTTTTTTTTTTTTTTTAACCTGGTGGAAGCATGGTGACAGCAAAAATAGCTGCCCACCTTTGCACTTGGGAGCAAAACATGACTATGTAGCCAATCTTGGGTCATTTAGGTTACAAAATGGGCATACAGACCTTCTCCTGTGGAAAATTTAACCACTTGCCGACTGCCGCACGACTATTTACGTCGGCAGTCAGCCCCTCACAGGCAAAGTGACATAGATCTACATCGCTAGCCTGTGAGGGTCTAGGGAGCGAGCGCGTGCTCCCGGATGCACGCCCCCGCGTGGTCACGGGCCCCCGTGCGCGTGTGACCGGCGGACCCAATGTCCGCCAGTCACTCTGCGATCGTCGCTGCAGAGGGAGAAAGTCAGCCGGCTAGTGTAAACAAGCCGCCTGTCATTCTCCCCTGTGTACACGGTTCTATGTAGGACCGTTGATCACTGTTTCTACAGCTCAAGCCACAGCCAATCAGTTAGAATCATGCCCCTAGGGACACACAGCCCCTCCCTCTCAGTTAACCCCTTCACTACCAGTGTCATTTTGCAGTAACAGTGCATATGTATAGCACTGATTACTGCAGTAATGTCACTGGTAACCCCATAAGTGTCAAAAATGTCAGTCAAGGGTCCGATCTGTCCGCCGCAATGTCGCAGTACTGCAAAAAAATCGCAGATCGCCGCCGTTACGCGTTAAAAAAACGACAAAAAACTTTCCCTTTGTTAGTAAACGCAATAACTTTTGCGCAAACCAATCAAAATATATATATATTTTTTTTACCAAACATATGTAGCATAAAACAAATTGGCCAAAAATGTTAAATTTTGATTTTTACATTTTTTTGGGGGGGAATTTCATATAAAAAAAAATATTGTGAAAAATATTGCTATTTTTGCAAAATTTACGCTCTTTTTTTTGTTTATAGCGCATGATCAAAAAATCGCACAGGTGATCAAATACCACCAAAAGAGAGCTCTGTGGGAAAAAGACGTCAAATTAGTTTAGGTACAGCGTCGCACGACCTCGCTATTGTCCGTTAAAGTCACGCAGTGCCGAATCGCAAAATAGGCCCTGGTCAGGAAGGGGGTAAAATCTTCCGGGGCTTAAGTGGTTAAGGACCTCTATTTTTTTTTTTTTTTCCCCCTTCAAGCAGAAGTTTTTAACTCTGACCTTCCACTTTTCAGCTTTCTATTAGGCCCATTGTGCTGAGGGCTCAGATGAGGCCCACAGAGGTGCAGAAAACCGAGGATGTCAAATGCATAAAACCAGAAGCCATAAAAGCTTGGCCAGCAGCTACAATGGTAAAACTGCCTGAGCCAAAGAGGTGGCAGACCTCTCCTTCACTGACTCCACTCAGCAAACCCTGGCAGGGGCCAGTGAGCACCCCCCAACCTGAAGCTCTGCCACTGAAGAAATGTGAACCAGAACTACCTAAGGAGCTGAAGAAATGTGAACAAGAACTACCTAAGGAGGTAAATCAACTGTTCATCTAGGTGAACTTTTCAAATGGCTTTGCTCTCACCAGTAAAATGTGGTGAATATGCTAAACCTACCAAAAAAAATGGCTGCAAATCTCGATCAGAGTAATCTTTCTAGAAACAATTGGCAACTTTCCTAGGGTAGCAATATATAATGGGCTTTCAAAATGTTTGTGGTCAGGAGTACAATTGCATTGCGGGTGACTATGAAAAGCACATTTAGTTGTGCAATGTGGGTTTTTTTATTTTTCATGAAGCAGGTGGAGCTGTAGTCTTGAATTTTGGTGTAGCCCAGTGTTTCCGAATTGGTGTTCCACGGAACCCCAGAGTTCGCAAGACCAAAACTGGGGTTCCGCGGCATTTGGCCACATCCAAGATGGCTGCCACTACCTGCTGTTTCCAGAAGGTTGGAAAAAGTAACCGTGATCTCATAAGATGGGCGGGACCAGGCAGCTGCCTGAACGAACTTTTCACATTAACCAGGGGGTGATTGGCTGCTAGGAGGCAGTCCTAGCAACCAATCACCAGCTTGCTAATAGGAAAGGTTAACCCTGCAGTTCCTGCGCCCCATCCAGTGCTGCTGTGCCTTCAGTTCATGATTGTCCCACCGCGTTCTTCTCGCTCGGTGTAAGGTAGGAGAGTGCAGGGCTGTGAACTTGGGAAGGATGGGGGGAGCCAGGTCATTTGGGGGGGGGGTGTGAAGGGAGGCAGTGCTGGGGGGGGGGTATGAAGGGAGGCAGTGCTGGGGGGGGGGTATGAAGGGAGGCAGTGCTTACCCAATATAAAAAGAATTTGCCAGCAAAAGGGAACATTACTCTTCTCATTGAAAGGTTTGCGCCATGCCACTCACTGGCACACATTTTGTTGGGGTTCCAATTTTTGCTATACCATGTCAAAGGGTTCCATGGGAAAAATTTAATTGGGGAAACTCTGGTGTAGCCAGTTTAGAACTGCATGTGTACATTTTTGTTAAAAATCTCACGAGCATAATAACATATATTTACATATACAAAATGAATTTATTAACAAAATAGCATAGAAACAGAAGATTTCTACTATCATGGCTAAACTCAAAGCCCTAACCTCCACCTAAACACACCCTCCACCTAAAAACACCCTCAAGCTTAAACGATTACACATTTATCCCATGCATGCAGCCTTTTGTCAAAAATCCAATCTTATAAAAATCTAGGTGACGTGAAAGGACAAAAGCCGCACACCCAGAGACTGACAGAAAGCAGCTACGGGGACCTGACATTCCTCCACGCCTTTGCCCAGGCTCCCAGCTGCCACCTGTCCTCAAGACCCCGAATCTTCCCAACCTCACCCAGAATGTTGTGCACCACCACCTCGACAGGAAGGACTTTTTTCTGAGTGGAAATCTGACACCGTGCATTCCACGTGAAGTAATGGACTACTAAGCGAACTAGAAAGTGTCTCAATCAAAATCCCGACGTGACTCAAAACACCCATACGACCACTCTGCATAACTTAAACGGGAAAGTGATACCCAGAGCCCCACCCACTTATAGACTTCTACATTGAAAGGGCACTGAAGCAAGAAATGGTTCGTCTCCTTCACACCGCCACACTCTACTCTTGGACAACCATGATTCTCTGCAGAGCGATACTCAAGTTGCCCTTCATAGTCAGTCATGGAACGAGAGCCAGGCCAAATCCCAAAATTTCAAAGGGATTCTCTCCAGATTAATCAAACGCAGACCCTCCCTCATAACAGGGCCTGGGCAATCCCTCAAGGCCAATGACTCGTTAAATGCATATTCAACAACCCTCTTCTCCAGGGCCTTCCTAGGAAAAGACTTAATTTCCTCCCCTGACAAAGCATTTTCAGGCATGGGGCAACGTAAGCCGGGAGCTCACCATGTCTGACCCTCAGGCTGTTCACTGGCCCACCATTCTCCCAACTTCACAGAAAAGGCCTAAACCAGGACTGAAAAATACCAACCCACCCAGGCGGTTTCTCTGCCAGCATGTTAACAATGTTTCAAAAAAGAGAATAAAATACCACCGGGTTGACCATACCCAAGCCACCCATCCGCCTGGGAAGGTAGGTTAGACCTCTTAATGAGATTCAGTTAGTTCCCCCCATAACATCTGGAAAAACAGCTTTAGATCCTTGCATTGAGAGACACTGGCAAAACAGACAAAGCTGACATACAGAAATGCTGGGATCAGGTAACTTTTTTTAATCAGGTCAATCCTTTCCCTGTAAGTTTCCATTCCCTCCAGCTGGCAACCTTGGCATTGGCATCTTGTAGCCTGCTTTCCCAATTTGTAAGGCCGTAATCACCGGGACCAAATTTGATGCCTAAAATTTTGCCTTCTCCCACCCAAAAAACTTCACTCTTATCCTGATTGATCTTTGAGCCAGATGCCTCAGCATACTGCTCCATCACAAAGACCACCTCCTTCGCCTCCTCTGTCCCAGAGATGAAAATGCATGTCATCGCCATAGGCCACAACCCTCAAAGGGGGCTCACCAGGAATGCCCAAAGGCACCTCCCACAACGGTCCACGCTCTAATCTCCTGATGAAGGGATCGATTGCGAACGTGTATAGAAGAGGACACCCCTGACGCACACATGAGCCAACCTCAAAGGGCCATCCAGTCCAACCATTCACAAGCATGAAGCTTTCAGCTCCTCTGTACAAAGTCTTCAGTCAATCAATAAATCCCCCCTTCAGGCCATACTTGCTAAGAAGCAACCATAGGTACTCAGGATTGACCCGATCAAAAGCTTTTGCCTGATCCAATGCCAGCAGGTACTTTCCCCAGCCTGAAGCCCTGCATCGTTCCAGGGCCTCCTGGACAGCTAACACCGCTGAAAAAGTGCTTCTACCCTGAACCGAACAGTGCTGGTGGTGAGAAAGTAGATTGCCTGCTACAGACGATAAAACGCCATAACATTTTTTTCCAGTATCTTCCCATCAACATTGAGAAGGCTAATGGGCTGCCAATTCTCAATTCTCGAAGAATCTTTACCCATTGACAGAAGAATCACTGCATGGTGATTGTTGCATGGAGGGAGAGAGTGAACCCTCTGACAGCCATTAAAAACCTCCACCAAATACAGGGCCAGAGTAACCTTAAAATGCCTGTAAAACTCCGCTGTCAATCCATCTGGCAAGCTTATCAATAGCCTTAATGACCTCCTCTGCCAAACTTGCCAGAGAACTGCCATTTCCCAGTTCTGGAATAGAATCCAAAAAACCTATGCCTGCCCAATCAAAGTCCCTCCTGCCCAGGAGGTTAGCATATGACCTGGCAGTCTCCAGGATCCCTGACTTGGGTAAAGGAACCCGTACTGTCAACCAGGCCTACAACTGACTTAACTGCTCTACCTTGTTTGAATTCTGGTAAGGGTCGGGCAAGTGATATTTCCCATAATCCCTTTCCAGGACCAAAGGCATGCTTGTCATATTGACACTCCCTGAGCAAGAGTTTAACCTCAGATCATCGCTGGATCTCGATTAGGCTTGTCTCTAATATCAAACTTCCTCCGCAAATGCTGGCAGGTGACATACTTATCAAGCTGCTTATTTCTTCCTATGGCCTTGAAAAACCCAACGATCTCCGTTTTTTGTAAGCTCCCACCACTCTGACTTACTGCTGCAAAAGTCCATGATCAATACCTGTGCCTGAAAAAAATCCTCAAAGGATTGACTCACCTTCTCATCGTCCAGGAGTGCCGAATTCAGCTTCCAGGTACCCCCTCCCTCTAGGTGGTGTATCGGGGCTATTCGGAGTCAGACAGAATAGTGATCGGAAAACTCCACCGCCTGACACTGATGCCGAGAAGGCAGAATTCCCCTTTAAAAAAAACTACCTATTCTACTGACTACTACCTCGCTGAAAAGTGAATCCCGTGTCCGGGCAGGGGTGAATGTGCACATCAACCAGACCTGCCTCCCTAGTTATTTTTGTTTAAAAAAAGCCATCACGGTCCAGCCTGGTTCCGGTACCTTTCCTGTCCTTAGTCCTAAAGACAGTGTTGACATCTTCACCAAGACAACTTGCTGGGCTGTAAAAAGAAAAGGCTTGATCTTCATGAAGAGGCATTTCCTGTCCCACTTTGGGGCCCATAAATGTTAATCAGGTGCAGGTCC
This sequence comes from Pelophylax lessonae, assembly GCF_965119305.1. NCBI lineage: Eukaryota > Metazoa > Chordata > Amphibia > Anura > Ranidae > Pelophylax > Pelophylax lessonae. The sequence goes on from NC_138771.1 coordinate 502,481,165, forward strand.
TGCCCCCCCCCCCCCATGGAGAGGTCTAAGACCTCCCTCCTGGGCCGCCTGCCTGTGACCCCCCCCCCCCTCATCCCAGCCAGAGCCCCAACATAAGTTTTGTTAGCAGGATTAGACACCCCAGATCTTAAAGCTGCAGGAGTATCCAAACCCCTGCTCTGCAAATTGCCACCAGAGGTAGCAGCAGCTGTCACTCCATCCAACAACACGCATGCATTCCCTTTTCCAGCATTACAAACAGCTTGATCATTCACATTCATTTTCCCATCTGTAGCACTACTACTCCCAGCAGACCCACTCGCACCAGATACTGTCTTCACCTCCTCCCCTATCCTACTCCTTTTGGGTAAAAGCCTTCCACTCCTTGTAACTATTCCCTGGGTTTCAGAAACACACTTCACAGTGCAGCTGCCATTTGCTTTCCCACCATTATCTGCTATACCAGCAGCGTCCAGCGGGGACTGTGCAGAAACAATGGCAAACCCCCCCAAGCAGAGTTCAGTCAGTTTTCTTACTGTCAAAGTTCAGAGTCCAGACTTTTTAGTATCAGCAGAGTTCAGTACTGCAGGCACAGCAGCCATCTTCTCTGCAGGGCTTTTGCAAACAAGCAGGTTTTCCCTCCAAAACATTGCTCTCAATGCTGCTCTGCATGCTGGAGTTCATGCTGTCAGTTTTGGCAAAGTATGACTTTACAATAAGTTTTACCTTTACAGGTCCAGGTACAGAATCATTGCCATTGTCAGCAGAATCCTCTGAAAAGCAAAAAGTTCTTCCACTCAAGGGAGACTCAATCTCCTGAATAAAGTTAAGCAGGGCTGCACCATTTTCCTCTACCTCCTGTGCTGTTCCTCCAGCTTGCTGGGAGGGAGGCAGAGGCCACCATTTCCTCCAGTAAAGCAGATCCTGAGGTGGATACTCCAGTGGCAGCATCAGGGACCCCCTCACTCTCCACCTGTACTGCCACCGCCGATGCCGACTCTTCCACGACTGGCATCATTCCTCATTTTCTGGAAACGCTCCTCATTCTGGAACTTTTCTTTAAAAGCTCCACTCTTTTCCTTTAAAGCCTTTACCAGACTCTGCTGCTTCTTGATGGCGTCCTCAAGAACTTTCAGCTCTGGTTTCAAACTTTGCTGCTTACTGCTCCATGCTTTATCATGCATGGCCTTCTTTCTATAATCTGCTTTCAGGGTCATCAGCTTTTCTTCCTCCTTTTCAATTCTCAGTAGATCAGCAACCCGCTCTCTGAAAGCGGGGGGTCGGTTCCGCTTTTTTTAGAGGTCTTTCGGTGAAGATGGAAGTGTTAGAATGCAAGTTGGATCCCTCAGGGGGACCATCGCCCGGGTCATCCTCAGAATCTCCCATCCTCACTGGGGCCAGGTAACTCGCCTGGAGAGGGAGCGCTGCAGCACACACAACCTCTCTGGACTCTGCACTCTTGTGTGTAGTATCCTCTAATGTGCTACTAGTGGGAGTGCAGGCAAATTTGTTATGACTCATTAGTTTGGGAGTCAGAAATTTGGCCAGGATTATTGCAGGTCAGGCTGAATGGCTTCAGAGGCAGGTCTCTGGTGCCTCCCCCTGTATTTGAAGTTTGGAGAAGCTTCTAGAAGCTGGCGGATGCCAGGAGTGGTTTATCTGCATACTTAAGGGAACTTGGCCAATCCCCAGACAATGTCCTGGCAGGGTGGTTAGGTCAGCCCTTAAATATAAAAGCCATGATGGGGGAGGTTGGGTGGAAGATGGGGCGCTAATGATACTGTCCGTGGCTTAGAAGGGACCCCTGGGTCTGGGAGACTCTATCTTCGGGCTGGCTTGGGAAGATCTGGCTTGGGAAGATCCTATCAGTAATCTGTTTTGAAGGAATCTTGTTTGGTAGCAGAAGAGGGTAGTGTAGATAAACATTCAGGTTAGGGCAGTAATTTCACTTTAATCTGTAAGGCCCAGTGACCTACATTTTTTTTTTTTTTTTTTTTTTTTTGATAACCAAGTCTTCATGTTCTGTTTGGTTTCTAGAGGCGTGAAAGGATACAAAAACAGACATCTGAAATCAAACCAGCCAATCCGGTTAAGGTAAGTAGGAATCCAATTGTCAGGTCTGAGACCAAGAGTAAGATGTTTGGTGGCTGTCAAGGCAATTCACCTTATTTTGGGAAGGTTTAATTTCCTGCATTTCTTGCATGACAGGAGTCCCTGCTTTTTGGTCATGGTTCATATAGTGATGAGAAGGTATTTACGGCTAGTTCACACCACAAAAATGTTCTCCAGATCGGTTCTGTGTGCACATTTTTGATAGGATTTTTGTGTTTCGGGTGCATTCGTTAATGCTTCTTTTTTTTTTTTTTCTTTTTTTTCTTTCCACTCTACTGGGGTCCAGTGAATTTTTGACTTGCCACATTCCAGTACAGTTCTATGCAGGAAAAATGCAGCTTTTTTTTTTTTTTGCCCTGGAACTGTAAGCACTGGTATCAACTATGGCAGTTGAAAAACCATATACCTTACTTTCTATGCGTTTGAAAGGCAGAAAAAAAATGTATGGTGTGAATCAGGAATTCGTTCATATTACCCAAAGTGGCAAAAAGTAAAGCCAATGGCTGAAACTTTTTTTTTTTCTTTTTTTTCTTCTCCTTTAGGAAGCTAAGCTCCCCGTTGTAGTAAATGGACCGATTCCAGTGAAGAGGAGGGATGTCCCAGCACCTATTTGTGTTGGCCGCCAGTCTCCAACTATAGGCAGTTCACAGGTCAGTGAACATCAGTTCAAGCTTGCATTGATCTTGAATAAAAGTAAAAAACTGAATGCTGTCCAGATCAGGTGAAAAACCTAAAACTAATGCAATTACATCATCTAAGAATTAGAAAGGTTTGCTTTTGTGTTCAATACAGTGTTAAAGCTGACTGACAACTTTCTTTTCACTAGGACTTAATAGAATGATCAATTCCAGCATAAACCATGCTTCTGTACCATGTTGCTGCATCTACAGATCCCCTGATATTTTGGGTTTGGTTGTGGCTTTGCATCATGTGACACTGTATATCCTACTGATAGACGCCGTCCCTTCCCCAGCCACTTCTGCAGCATCTAGTCTATAACACTCCCCTTTGTAGTCTTTCAGACTCTGCAAATGATGTAACTTCCTTCACACCCCTGAGGGTAGGTGGAATTGAATAAATCCTAATTTTTAACTTTCAATTCTGCCCGGTCACACCTACAGTCCAAACCTCACAGATCACATGATTCAAGAAGTAAACTTCATATAATATACACAGCCTGCTCTGAAAGCTAGCTGTGCTGCTGGTGGCAGGATTGAATAGATCACAATTGGAACCTTATCCTGTCCAGTTTAATATGCTGACCAATATGAATCGGGAGAGTCCCACCCCTTCAGGTTCCATCCTCCCATAGCCCTGCTCAGTGGTGATCCACTTACATATGAAGGGGACCTCTTCCTTTTAACCTTCCAAAGCCCTTCCCTTAGTCTTGCTGTAAGCCATTATTTGGCTTGCTGCTAGACCGTAATGACACCTTTTGTACCTCTTACCACCCACATGAAGGCCTACAACTCACAACTCCCAGAACTGGTAGAAGTGACTCCCATAGCCTACCTGAAACTGGAGGCTCAAAGGATCATGGGAGATGTACACTGCTCAAAAAAAGTAACACTTTGAAAACACATCAGATCTTAAAGGGAAATATCATGCTGGATATCTATACTGATATGGACTGAGTAATGTGTTAGGAACAAATGATGCCGAATTGATGGAAATTATCAACCTACAGAGGGCTGAATTCAAAGACATCCCAAAAATCTAAGTGAAAAAAGATGCAACAGGCGAGTCCATTGTGCTGAAATTTCAATGCGACTCAAAATGGTACTCAGTAGTTTGTATGGCCCCCACATGCTTGTGTGTATGCCTGACAACGTTGGGGCATGCTCCTAATGAGACAGATGGTGTCCTGGGGTATTTCCTTCCAGATCTGAACCAGGACATCACTGAGCTCCTAAACAGACTGAGGGGTAAACTGGTGGCATCAGATGGACCAAAACAATGTCCCAGAGGTGTGTTTAGGTCAGGCGAGCGTGGGGGGGGGGGGGCATTCGATGGTATACATTTCATTCCCCAGGAACTGGCTGCATACACTCGCCACAAGGCTGGGCATTGTTGTGCACCAGGAGGAACCCAGGACCCACTGAACCAGCGTAGATTGACAATGGGTCCAAGGATTGCTTCCCGATTTCTAATGGCAGTCAGGGTGCCATTGTCTAGCCAGTAGAGGTCTGTGTCCCTAAATGGACATGCCTGCCCAGACCATCACTGACCCACCACCAAAACCGGTCGTGCTGAGTGATGTAACAGGCAGCATAACCTTCTCCGCGGCTTCTGCAGACCCTTTCACGCCTGTCACATGTGCTTAGGGTCAACCTGCTCTCGTCTGTGAAAAGCACAGGGCGCCAGTGATGGAACTGCCATTCCTGGTGTTCATTGACTACTGCCCCGTTCAGCTCTCTTAGAGTAACTTCCTGTCTCCTGGAATCCCTTCTATGCTCTAAGACTGTACTGGGAGACACTGCAAACCTTCTGGCAATGGCATGTATTGATGTGCCATCCTGGAAGAGTTGGACTGCCTGTGCAACCTCTATAGGGTCCAGGCATTGCCTTATGCTATCAGAATTGACACCGACCCTAGCCAAATGCAAAACTAGTGAAAAACGGTCAGGAAATGTGTAGGGGAAAAATTTTAGTGGCCCCACCTGTAAAACCATTCAGTTTTTTTGGGGGTCTCATTGTTGCCCATATAGTACACCTGTTAATCAAGTTCAGTTGCTTTGATGTTAATTAAATTAACAACCCTTCTGCTACTTAACTGACAAGATCAATATACCATTTGACTTGATGCTGTACTGATATAAAAAAATTATTTTTTTGACCAGTGTAGTATCAGGACTGGAAAAGGTAGGGAAACCAAGATAGAAATTAGAAACTCGGGTAGGAAGTGGCGGCCAGTGTACTGAGGGCGCAGGGGCGCCACCCCCATCCATGCATCCGGCCCCCTAATCTGCATGCAGGGGTGCCGGACGCATGGAGTTCAATGGGGTTTTTCTTTTTGGAATCACCTGATTAGAGCCAGAGGCTCTAATAGGGCGATGCAAAGGGTGGACCCGGGGCGCAGAGCAGTGCGTCCCGAGCCCACCCATTGTGTGACAATAGCGAATGAAAATTCGCTGTTGTCATACCAATCCTCCTCCTGGCCAATCAGGAAGCGCGTCCGATACGCGCTTCCTGATTGGCCGCAAGGCAAACCCCATGCCATTGGCCGATGAGGCGGGAGCAGAAGGACTGGAGGAGACGCGCCGCCGGTCACCGCACCGGGACTGAGGAGAAGCCGTTCACCGTTGCTGCTCCAGGTAAGTAAGGGGGCACGCGCGCTGGTCTCTGCATTGGGGGCGTGCGCGCTGGGCCTTGGGCATTAAAATGGGTGGCACACTATACCTTAATTACTGAAGGCCCCTTTCACACTTTTGCGACCTCAAAGTCACGCAATTTTTTTACAGCGTTTTTTGCCTCAAAGCAATGCCCATTACATTTTTCTGTTTGCACCGCCCCAAAAATTTGGAGCACCAGCCGCCACTGCAGCTAGGAGTGACCTCAAACCTGTTGCATACAGCTAAAGGAGGCAAGTTGCACACAAACTGGACAGCGGAGTTGATGATTTAAATCTGTGAGGAAAAGCTGGAATTCTTTAAGTCTGGCACCACATCTTTTACTCTTCTGCTGGTGATCCTGCTAGCAACAATTCTCTGAAGATAACACATGCTATACTGCATCCATTCAGTAACCACTTTGAAACTCTAGAACAGGAAGTGTAGCAGTGTTGTAGCATTACACCTCCCACTCTTCTTCTGCTAACATTAAAGTGCACTGGATTTCTCGCTGGATCAACAGTTACATTTTTTTTTTTTTTTTGTACAAATCGCCGTTTTTGTTTTTTTTTTGTGTAGTAAAGACTTTGGTTTCCTCCATAGGTCCCCCGGATACTCTCCCAGCCAGCTGCGGAATTCTGCTCTTCACCAACTCTACCGAAAGATCCAGAGCTCAGAAAACAAAGGATCAATGACATTATTGATGAAATAACAGGAACTTATAATTTCATGCAGGTTAGACTCCAGAAGTTTGCTTACATTGGGATACATCACCCTTAACCACTTGCCTACAGTGCGCTTTCAGCGCTCTCGCACTTTGAATGACAATTGCGCGGTCATGCTACACTGTACCCATATGAAATTTTTATCATTTTTTTCACACAAATAGAGCTTTCTTTTGGTAGTATTTAATCACCTCTGGGTTATTTTATTTCTTACAAAACAAAATTTTGAAAATAAATACATTTTTCTCCGGCACTGACATCAGTGCCCATAGTGCTGCCAGTCAGTGCCTAGATGAGCAGACACTGATGGGCACTGATTGTGGGCACTGTTGGCACTTTATTTCACTCTTGTGTAATCAGGGCACTTGTGATCAGTGCCCTGATTACATTTCTCTGTGTCCCCTATGAGGAGAGCCGGATAACGGCACTTCTCATTTACATGTGACCGGCTGTGATTGGACACAGCCGATCACATGGGTATAGTCATGTCATTGATTCTTTACCAAGATCTTGATCGCGCCATGTCCTAGCAACACGGCGCGGTCACGATCGCCGCTCCACGCGCCCCCGAGAGGCTGTTCTGGTGCGCCGTCATATGACGGCGTCCCAGGATAATGGGTGCTCCGCCATCATTTGACGGTGGGCGGGTAGTAACTGGTTAAAGTGATACTAAAGATTTTTTTTTAAAGAAAAAAGTTATTCTTGCCTGCCATGTGCAGTGGTTTTGCACCGAGCAGCCCCAATCTTCCAGAGTCCCTTGCCAGTGCTCCTGGTCCCTCCTTCCTGTCTAGTGCTGCCACAGCAAGCAGCTTGCAATGGAGGCAATCAAGCCGCTGCTGTGTCCTTTAATCTATGGGGCTGCGGCTCAGGCCCTGCCCCTCTCACTCTCCTCATTAGCTAACTGACTGATAGCCGGGGCAAATGGTGCCGCTGCTGTGTCTTGGCCAATCAGGGGAGACACTAGTGCACATTGCTGGATCGAGATGAGCCTCAGGTTAGTATTAGGGGGGCTGCTGCAAACTGAAGGTTATCTTCAAGGGATTGTAAAGGCTGAAGCAGCAGCTCTCCTAATACCTGAGGACCCCTCACTGGCTAAAACAGCAGCGTGACGCAATTGGCTCCCACTGCAGTCAGTCAATCAGAGGGGGGCAGGGTCGCAGCTCCTTGTCTGAATGGACATGGGAGGTTTGACTCGGGTGCCCCATAGCAAGCTGCTTGCTGTGGGCTCACTTAGGAGGGAGGGACCGGAGGATCTGGGCCACTCTGTGCAAAACCAACTGCACAGAGCAGGTACGGGTTTGTTTTTTTATTAGAAAAAACAGGACTTTACAATCTAATGCATAGCATGCATTAAGATTAAAAAAACCTTCTTTACAACTCTAATGCATGTACCTGTACATTTTCTCATTTTTCCTTTTTAAGGACTCCATGTTGGATTTTGAGTTTCCTTCTCCAAAAGGGTCTCCTCCACAGCTACCACCAGTCTCTCCTCCAAAAGGTGCGTTGTATACTGTGACGAGCTATTATATTCCAAAATAAACTTTACTGACTTTGTAGTAGGCTTCAAGTATTTGTTTGCAATGATGTTTGTTCCAAACAATTGTTGGCATCTCCTACCTGAAGCTGGCTATATACAAAGTAACTTAATTTGGAATTTTGTTTAATGTTAACTCTTTTTCTCATCGTTAGTGGTGTTCAATCGATGTGCACTGTTAACCATAGTAACTGTTTTTGCAGCATTTAAATTGGAACAAATTTCTAACCGTGTATTTGTTTTTTTTTTTGTTTTTTTTTAACAATTTTACCTTCATTTTACATTTCAAACGTTTGAATGTTTTAAAACGTACAAACTTTTGAAGTACTTTAAGACATTTATGGAGTCCCTAAATGCACTGCGAATTTTCTTACAAATATTCAGAGGAATATCTGAACATTAACTTGAAAATGTACTAGTGTACAACCGCTTTAGATTTGTGGTTGCTTTGGACAGAACATAGGATCTAGTAGATGTACAATTATGGCTGGAGCTTCATTTTTTAAATGGTTGTAACACCAGTCATGCACAATGCAGTTTCTACTAACCACAAGAGGCAGCAGATTTGGAGACACTATCACCAATTGTCCTGCAATCAAGAACAATGTTTGCAATGTGATGGCCTGAGACGTATGAATACAGGTTTTATTGTGCTTCATAATTTAATTCGAAAGCATAAAATCCATTAAACTAATGTGTGATATGGACATTGCAAAACTTGTCTAAAGCTGGAGGGGAGGGTTCCCAGGAAAAAAAATGACTTAACTGGAAGTCTAGCAAAGAATTCAGCAAAGGTGTAGATTAAACTAGAGTATGCAAAATGCTGGTGCCATGTAACCGAATGAATACCAACAGTCTCATTGTGCATGTGAGATGGTGAGGCTGATGAATCTGATCCTACAGTTGAAAATATTGCAATATGCCTGTCTTCCACGTGTATTGTAAGTGAAATAATTCTCTATTTGATGGTCTACTCTTTCCAGTGTGCGTTTTTTCTTTAATGCATCAAATTATCTTATCTTTTAGAGCTGCAGAGGTCAGGACTATTGCATGGTTCTTGGCTGATCTCTCAATTACAATCCTTTTGCCATTTTGTAACATGAACTTGTCCTTCATTTTAGTGTCTACTGAAGCTACACCAATTCAAAAGGACCCCACTGAGCAACCTCGGGAGGTAAGCAACACATTGGATTTTGAGATTTGTGGGTAGGAGGCAAACCTCTCTACAAAATGTGGACTGAAACCTGCTAATGTTTCACTCTGCAATTTGTATGCTCTAGTCCAGAGTAATGCTCTTGATTACCTCTTGCCATTTGGGGGATTATATGCAACCATGCATGTTGGTTTTTTTTTTTCCCCTTTTCGTCTACCTGAATTTCTGGATATTTCGCTGATTAAGGGGTACAGGCTTAACTGGTAGTGGCAGTGGTAAACTATGCATGAGACTGGGACACCAGAAACTATGAAAATGGCTTTTCCTATGCTTATTCAGCAAGGCAGTAAACTAACCAGTTCATTGAAGGATTGCTTGTACAAAGTCGTAGCATAATACAAAACCTCTGTCCAAGCCACTAACACTATACTGGATTCTCTCAGGGTGTCGCCTAATGGGCCCCCCTTAAAACGGGCAGCATACATATTTCATGCTGTGCATGCTCATAGGTTCAAGACAAACCAGTCTATAGTGCAGTGGTTAGTTTTACATTCACACCTGCGTATAGTCATGGGTTTGAGCTGCACCATAGTTGACTTCCAAGTCTAAAGGCTCAAGGTTTACATTCTATGCATGAAGATGAAACAACCCTTCTCTGTGCAGCAGCCCCTCCTAATGCTTACCCGAGCCCCATCTTGATCCAGCAATGTGCACGAGTCTTGGCTCTCCCTCATTGGCTGAGACAGCAGCGGAAGGCATTGGGTCCCACTGCTGTCACAGCCAGTAAGCCAATGAGGGGGCAGGGCTGAGCTGCAGCTGTGTGAATGACTTGGGAATGAGCATGCTTGGATGCCCCCATTGCAAGCTGCTTGTTTGAGGGCAGAAGGGAGGTGCCAAAAGTGCTGCGCAAGGGACCCGTGAAGATAAAGCCTTTTAATATCCCTTTCAGTCTGTTGTCACGAATTATCACTTTCAGTCTTTCAGTCTGTTGTGTAGTAAAAACCCCATTTCACTCTTGACAGACTGTGCACGGTCATTTAATTTTAGTGTTAATGTCAATGTCAGCAGTCGGAGAACCAGAGACTCCTGAGTCAGTATATCTTGAGTCAGCACAGATATAGACCTGTGGACAGTTGATGCAATTGGTGAGGTTGAACTAATATGTGGACCTAGGCCTTATCCCACAAAGTTGTATAGCTTCGTGCTCCAGGGCCAAGAGCAGAAACTAAAGTTGAGCTAAACCAACCGGTTTCCCAAAACACATTTAGCTACTTGCCAGCTGGGCTAATTTTGATATTAAAGATGTTGAAATTACACTGAACAAAATTATAAACGCAACACTTAGTTCAGCTCATGGAAAATGGGGGCAAAAACAAAGATCTACAACTTTTTCTATTTACTCAAAAGGCCGATTTCTCTCAAATATTCACAAACCGGTCTGTTTAAATCTGTTAGTGAGCACTTTGCCAAGATCCATCCACCTCACAGGTGTGGCATATCGAGATACTGATTGGACAGCATAATTAAAAGGGAAAATCCGTGCTTGGGATAAGTGAGACTGTGGGAGTTTTGACTGCAGCCTACCTCTTAAATGTTCACACAAGTGAACAGCAAATGGAAGTTTGGATGGGGAGGTAAATGGCGCTGTCAAGTGTATGAAGGTGTATAAATTCGATACGTTTTAAATACATGTGTTGATAAACTTTATACCTTAAATATATAAATAAAACCTCAAATATTCAGGTTTAACAAACTACTAAATAACCAATGAGGGTGTATATAAAGTGACTGAGTGTCTTCCATTAATTCAAATATCCTTAGTGAACCAAGTGCAAATAACAATCAAGATCCAAGAAAAAGTGCTAGTGGCTGCTTGTGAATAAGCTCCAATCAATAGAGCAAGCCTAAAACGGGCAGGTGCAAATGGATACGGAATAGTATCACATCTGATAATCTAAATAAAAAGTGCTAATAATGCAAGGTGATGTGATTCCAAAATCGCATGATAAACGGAAACAAAGGTGGATGAGCTCCAATAAATAGGGCAAGCCCCAAAAGGGCAGGTGCAAGTGGATACTAGTAGTCTAAGTTGAAAAGTGCTAGTGTAAGGTGATGCGATTCCAAAGTCGCATGATAAACGGAAACAAAGGTGGATAAAAATTCAGGCAAAAGGATAAATAAGTGGTTTGGGGTGGAATATAACTTTCCAAGAGTTAATATAAATAGTCCCAATCGCACAAAGGATGCTCCAGTGCAGGGTTAAATCAGTGCAGCGTCCCTTCAAAGGTAACTTAAGTGCTTCCATTGGATCTTCAAGTGTGTCTGGTGTGATGGGTCAGTAGTGCTCCCCTCACTCCCAGAACCGCACTTACCAGAAAGGGGAACCCCTACAGGGGATATGGGCCTATATTCCGGATGGGGCGTAGTTCCAATGCCCCTCAGTGTTCCTCCCTGGGTTCCTCTGTAAGGATCCTATGCCCTTGGATGCCTGGGGACGATCAATGGGGGTCTTATGGCGTGGTAGCTCAGTGTCCAGATGTAATCCGGGTACACATAAGAGGAAAGAAGGCTCGAATATTGAAGTACCGTTTTTAAAAGCATTTATAAAGTACTCACATTAAAAAGAAGCAAATTAGGCATAAAAGTAAGCATACACCGTATAGTATGCAATGCTGGGGCTCTTCCGAGCGCTGTGCATTCAGGGTAACCGGAACTGCGTTCCAACAGAGGCAGTAGTGACGCTCTACATGTTTTGTCTATCCGATATCATCAGTAGTGGCGTCACTGTGCCACACATGTTTGCACTTTACTGGGTTCACTAAGGATATTTGAATTAATAATTGAAGACACTCAGTCACTTTATATACACCCTCATTTTTGCATTTTTGCAGGAGGATCACTTGTGTTTTTTTTTTTTTTTTATCACTACTGGTTATTTAGTAGTTAACCTGCATTAATTGAGGTTTTATTTATATATTTAGGGTACATGAAGTGTTTAAGTTTTCATCAACACACGTATTTAACACTTATTTGACAGTGCAATCATAACTTATCGAATTTATACACCTTCATACACTTGACAGTGCCATTTACCTCCCCACCCAACCTTCTGGTTGGACAGCATGATTATTGCACAGGCTGGCCACAAAGGCCACTCTAAAATGTGCAGTTTTCTCTGTCGCTCATTGACAGACGCAGTCCTCTTGATTAATAACACATTGGGTTATACTGCCCTCTACAGGAGTAGGACACTAGACGGAAGGAAAACATTCTGGCCACACCTTAGGGGCAGTCCCAGAGGGTATATCCTCTCACTTCCTGCTACAGGATGTCAGTTTTTTTCTGTCTAGTTAGGAGTAAGGCAGGGAGGATCTGCGGTCTCAGGGACCGATCTTCCATCTTGCTTTACTATCGCGGGCTTTAATGGCCTGGCCATTGAGACTCAGGTACTGAAGGACAAGGGTTTGTCAGCTTCAGTTATTCCTACTCTAATCAAAGCAAGGAAGGCGACTTCCAGCAAAGTCTATTATTGCATGGAGGTCTTATATTGCGTGATGTGAATCGCTTGGATTTCCCCCACGTACCTATTCAGTGACCTGAATTTTGGCCTTTCTGCAACAGGGGGTTGAGCAGAAGCTGTCCTTTAGCACTATCAAGGGTCAGGTTTCAGCGTTGGCAATCTTCTTTCAGAAACCTTTGGCTACTCATTCCTTGGTGCGGAATTTCATCCAGGGGGTGCGGCACCTGGCTCCGCCAATGCGTGCACCCTTACCGCCCTGGGATCTTAATTTAGTGTTGTCGGTTCTTCAGAAACCTCCCTTTGAAGATATTGGGGAGATTCCCTTGCTTACATTATCCCAGAAGGTGGCCTTCTTGGATTACTTCTGCACGCAGGGTGCCAGAACTGGCCGCATTATCTTGTCGTTCCCCATATCTGGTGGTTCATAGGGATAAGGTGGTTCTTCGTCCGAATCCATCCTTCCTAAAGTGGTTTCAGAGTTTCATCTGAATAAGAATATTGTTACCTTCCCTGTGTCCTAAGCCTAGCCATCCTTGGGAGGTTGCATTACACTCCTTGGATGGGGTTCAGACAATCAGGGTACACTTGACTACTACAAACTCGTTTCGTAAAACGGATTCACTTTTTGTGATCACGGATAGCCCTAGAAAGGGGTTGCCTGTTTCTGCCGCGACCATCCCTAGATGGATCAGATAGACGGTGGTACAGGCTTATTCTATTAAGGGTCTGAATCCCCCGTTCCCTGTTAAGGCGCACTCTATTCGGGCGCTTAGTGTTTCCTGGGCCTTCCGCCATCAGGCGTCAGTGGTCCAGGTTTTCAAGGTGACTACTTGGTCGTCGGTTCATACCTTTACAAAATTATATATGGTTGATGTGATGGCATCGTCGGATGCCTCTTTTTGGCCGCAAGGTTCCTGCAGGCCGCTGTGTGAGGAGACTGTTGGTCTACCTCAAGGGTTTGTGAGGTTTTTCACTTAGGTCTCATCCTTTTGCTCGATAAGTCCTTGATGCTTCTGGTTGGCTCCGGTTGGGCCTTCTGGATTTTGATTTGTTATCCCACCCCTCATTTGTGGCACTGCTTTGGGCGTCCCAATGTGTTATTAATCAAGAGGACTGTGTCTGTCAATGAGCGACAGAAAAATGGATTTTCTCTATCGCTCATTGACAGACGTAGTCCTCAGTGATTCAACACCCTCGGGTTATGCTGCCCTCTACAGGAGTAGGACTAGACGGGAAAGAAAACGTTCTGGCCACACCCTAGGGGCAGTCCCAGAGGGTATATCCTCTCACTTCCTGCTGTAGCAAATCAGTTTTTTTTGTCTAGTTAGGAGTAAGGACCTAGATCCTTGCTGGGATCTTCGGTCCTGGCAGGATTTTTTTCTTAGAAAAGATTTTTTAGACCGCTTTTTTTCTCCAGTGTTCCTGTGAGATCTTCAAGCAAGAAAGCTGAACTGGGCGACGGGCTGGATGTTGAGATCCAGTGGTCACCCCAGTTCAGCCTACGAGCGCGTGCAGGCCATAGCTCCGCGCTGGGTCGGCCGCGACATAGTCCCACTGGACGGGGACTGACCCTGCGAGTTAAACGTCTCGCTGAAACGCCAAAGACCATGAGTCGCGGCATCCGTATTGGTCAACAGCCCTCCTACCTCGGTGGAGAGGGGTACTGTCAGGAGTTGGCGCCCGCCTGGTTCCAGTATGGTGAGTAGTATGTTCCCCCTTTCCCCCTGACGGGTCTTGTGGTGAACGCAGGCCCCTCTCTGTAATGGTAAGGATGGGTTCCCCTCTATCCTATAACATGTCACAGATCCCCCTAATTGAGTGTGATTTTTGTGTACAAGAAGCCAGGAGGCTTGGTTTGGGAGCTGACAATCTAATTGTAAAGATGTGAAAATGATTGTAGTCAGTGGCAGTACTAGAACTTTACTGTGATAGTATAAGGTATCCTACCTGTCAGTAGCCACAGGGCGATGTCTATACATGTATACTGCATCCCAGATCATTCCTCCAGCTAGCAGATGCCTCCCGACGGCCACGGACCGCATACGGCCCGCCAGGGTCAGGTACCGCTGACCACCATGAGGGTGAAGGGTTGTGAGGCCGAGATCCTTCTGCAGACATGCCGCTATTCTGTGCAGGCCGCCGCCATTGTCTGATAGATCGCACGAGGCTGCCATTTTGGTGTAGCCTCGTGTCTCCAGCATGGGGGCGGCCATGTTTGAGGTGACTCAAACACCTCGTGGAGCCAGGGGGAGGCGCTGGCAGGCGTGTTAAGGGGCGGAGCCGCCTCCTTTACCCAGGAAATGGGGCCAAAGACTTCCTGTCTGTAACAGGACAGCACTGAGCAAGCCGATGAAAACTTCTGTGCATCAGGGATGAGCCTTGGGGTCTCTCTCTCTCTCTGTGGGGTCCAAAAAGGCAGGTAACACTGAGGGGCGCTGTTGCGACTGGGACACAAAAAAATTTTTTTTTACTTTGTCATTTTTTGTCGCTGGCAAGTGTCTTGTATAATCATTGACCCTGCCGCATAGGTATCCCCACCTGATCCCCTCAAAGTGGCCGCAGGACCCTCCCTTACCCCACTTGTTGTTAATGCATTATCGGCAGTTTTGGAGTCTTTGGTATCCTGGGTGGAGGTGGCCTGTCAGGGACGGGGGTCAAGTAGCGACCCCCGCCTACCCCTATTGTTTATCAGATACAATGCAGTTGCAGGTCCCTCCTAGGGGGCTGTTGTCTCAGGTAATATCTCCTCAGCAGTGAGGAGCACGTTTTTGCCTCCGCCATAGCACAAGAGTGGTGGATGCACTAGTTGTGTCCGTCCGGGAAACCTTTAGTCTTGAGGTTACACCGGCAGAGGTAGCTGAGACTGAGATTCCTTTTTTGGTACTTATTAGCCTACCAAAAGGGCGAAGGATTTTCCTTTACCCAAATGGGGTCGTTTCGAAATGAACCCCTGTTATTTCCAAACGCATGGCTAGGCGCTATCCGTTTGAGGAATTCCTCTTTATAGGATAGACGGTACCACCTGCTGTCTTGCCACAGACTGTTAGGATAAAGGACCTCGTAACTAACGAGGACCTTCCTTTTCTGCTCATAAGAGTTGTTCGTTCCGCGAGGGCCCCTTTAGAGGGGTTTCAAAGGGCGCTGGTCGGCTAAACAAAGAGTCCGGCTCAGCCAAGCCTGAAGAATATAGCCTGACGCGCCCCTACCCATCTCTGGGGTGGGGGGGTTGTCTTCACCGGTTTCTGGAGGACACAGGATCGAGTTTCGATCACTTCCACCGGTGCGATTCTTCCCTTCTAACATTGAACGGTTTCAGGGGTTCTATTCGAACCTATTCACAATGCCCAGGAAAGAGGGCAAGGTGCGTCCAAATCTGGACTTGGGAAGAAATAGAGTCCATCCGTACAGTGGTGGCCTCCCTGCAGCAGGGGGATTTCCTGGTGTCCATAGACATTTAGAAGGCCTATCTTTATATCCCCATCATTGCAGGACATCAGCGTTTTTCTTCGCTTTCCCAAAGATCATCCCTGGTTCCCACCAGGAGACTGAACTATCTGGGCCTAAGGTTGGATACATCCTTGCGGAGAAACTCCAGAAGGTTCAGTCAACGATTCGGATGTTGCTGTCCGTCAATTGGCTGGGACTGATGGTGGCCTTCTTAGAGGCAGTACCGTATACCCAGTCTCATACCCAAATTTTCCTGAAGGAGATTCTTTTTTAATGGAATCAGAATTCCGATTCCCTGGACAATCGGATCCGGTTGAGCGAGCGGACCAGGAAGTCTCTGATGCTCAACCAGGGGAAGTCATTTCTTCCGATAGTATCCAGATTACCAATAGGGTATCGGAACTGAGAGCTATCAGATTTTGTCTGATTTACTGGATCGAGCAGCTCTAGAGCAGCCCGATTCAGATCCAATCGCATATGGCCTCTTCATCCAGAGGTTTTTCACTAGCTGTCCCTTCATTGGGACATCCCGGATGTGGATCTGTTGGCACCTTGGCTCAACAGGAAGGTGCGGAGGTTTGTAGCTCGCACCGCGATCCTCTAGCGGACGTAGCAGAAACGCTAATCGTCCCGTGGGGGTAGTATCAGCTACGGCATGCCTTCCATCCTCTCAAGTTGCTGCGGGAACTTCTTCGCAGGATAGAGGTGGAGGGAATTCCAGTTATTCTGGAAATTCCGGACTGACCTCGTCGAGCCTGGTACGCCGACTTGGTGAGGCTAGTCGCGGACGCTCCTTGGAGACTTTCTCTCAGGGAGGATTTGCGGTCTCAGGGACCGATCTTCCATCTTGCTTTACAGTCGCTGGCTTAATGGCCTGGCCATTGAGACCCAGGTAGTGAAGGACAAGGGAGTGTCAGCTTCAGTTATTCCTACTTCCAGTTAAAGCAAGGAAAGCGACTTCCAGCACATGGAAGTCTTATATTGCGTGGTGTGAATCTCTTGGATTTCCCCCACATACCTATTCGGTGATCCGAATCTTGGTCTGTCTGCAACAAGGGGTTGAGCAGAAACTATCCTTGAGCACGATTAAGGGTCAGGTTTTCGGCGTTAGCAATCTTCTTTTTAGAAACCTTTGGCTAATCATTCCTTGGTGCGGAATTTCATCCAGGGGGTGCGACAGCTGGCTCCGCCAGTGCGCGCACCCTTATCGCCTGGGATCTTAATTTAGTGTGGTCGGTTCTTCAGAAACTTCTCTTTGAAGATATCAGGGAGATTCCCTTGCTTACATTATCTCAGAAGGTGGCCTTCTTGGTGGCCATTACTTCTGTACGCAGGGTGTCAAGAACTGGCCGCATTATCCTGTCGTTCCCCAGATCTGGTGGTTCATAGGGATAAGGTGGTTCTTCTTCCGAATCCATCCTTCCTAAAGTGGTTTTCGTAAGACGGACTCACTTTTGTGATCACGGATAGCCCTTGAAGGGGACTGCCTGTGTCTGCCGCGACCATATCTAGATGGATCAGTCAGACGGTGGTACAGGCTTATTCTATTAAGGGTCGGAATCCTCCGTTTCCTGTTAGGGCGCACTTCACTCGAGCGCTCAGTACTTCCTGGGCCTATCGCCATCAGGTGTCAGTGGTCCAGGTATGTAAGGCGGCCACCTGGTCGTCAGTACATACCTTTACAAAATTTTATAAGATTGATGTGATGGCATCGGCGGATGCCTCATTTGGCCGCAAGGTTTTGCAGGCCGCAATTTGAGGAGACCGGTGGTCTACCTCAAGGGTTTTTTTCTGTTGAAAAATTTCTGTTGAGTCTCATCACTGAGGATGAGCATGGTAAACTTCTAGTTGGCACCGGTTGGGCCTTCTAGATTGGATTTGATTTCCATTTTCCCACCCCTCATTTGTGGTACTGCTTTGGGACGTCCCGAGGGTGTTGAATCACCGAGGACTACGTCTGTCAATGAGCGATAGAGAAAAATGGATTTTTGTAAAATCTTACCGTAAAATCCTTTTCTCTTAGCTCATTGACAGACGTAGTACCCGCCCCTCTGTTTTTGAGTTGGGTTGGGTTAAATTCTCAACACTGCTTTGTGACATAACTGATTTGCTAGAGCAGGAAGTGAGAGGATATACCCTCTGGGACTGCCCCTAGGGTGTGGCCAGAACGTTTTCTTTCCTGTCTAGTCCTACTCCTGTAGAGGGCAGCATAACCCGAGGGTGTTGAATCACCGAGGACTACGTCTGTCAATGAGCTAAGAGAAAAGGATTTTACAAAAATCCATTTTTTGTAAAATCTTACCGTAAAATCCTTTTCTCTTAAGCTCATTGACAGACTCAGTACCCGCCCCTCGTTTTTTTTGAGTGGGGTTTGGTTAAATTCCCTGACACTGCTTTGTGACATAACTGACATCCTGTAGCAGGAAGTGAGGATATACCCTCTGGGACTGCCCCTAAGGTGTGGCCAGAATGTTTTCCTTCCATCTAGTGTCCTACTCCTGTAGAGGGCAGTATAACCCAATGTGTTATTAATCAAGAGGACTGCGTCTGTCAATGAGCTTAAGAGAAAAGGATTTTCTCTATCGCTCATTGACAGACGTAGTCCTCGGTGATACAGCACCTTCGGGTTATGTTGCCTCCACAGGAGTAGGACTAGACAGGAAATAAAATGCTCTGGCCACACCCTAGGGGCAGTCCCAGAGGGTATATCCTCTCTCTCTGCCTCAGCAAATCAGTTTTTTTCTGTCTAGTCAGGAGTAAGGACCTAGATACCTTGCTGGGATCTTCGGTCCTGGCAGGATTTTTTTCTTAGAAAATAATTTTTTAAGACAGCTTTTTTTCTCCAGTGTTCCTGTGAGATCTTCAAGCAAGAAAGCTGAACTGGGCGACGGGCTGGATGTTGAGATCCAGTGGTCACCCCAGTTCAGCCTACGAGCGCGTGCAGGCCCTAGCTCCGCGCTGGGTCGGCCGCGACATAGTCCCACTGGACGAGGACTGACCCTGCGAGTTAAACGTCTTGCTGAAACGCCAAAGACCATGAGTCACGGCGCCCGTATTGGTCGACAGCCCTCCCACCCCGGTGGAGAGGGGTACTGTCAGGAGTTGGCGCCCGCCTTCCTTCCTAAAGTGGTTTTCGTAAGACGGACTCACTTTTTGTGATCACGGATAGCCCTTGAAGGGGGTTGCCTGTGTCTGCCGCGACCATATCTACATGGATCAGTCAGACGGTGGTACAGGCTTATTCTATTAAGGGTCGGAATCCTCCGTTCCCTGTTAGGGCGCACTTCACTCGAGCGCTCAGTACTTCCTGGGCCTTTCGCCATCAGGCGTCGGTGGTCCAGGTATGTAAAGCGGCCACTTGGTCGTCGGTACATACCTTTACAAAATTTTATAAAATTGATGTGATGGCATCGGCGGATGCCTCATTTGGCCGCAAGATTTTGCAGGCCGCAATTTGAGGAGACCGGTGGTCTACCTCGAGGGTTTTTTTCTGTTTGAAAATTTTTTTGTTGAGTCTCATCATTAAGGATGAGCATTGTAAACTTCTAGTTGGCACCGGTTGGGCCTTCTAGATTTGGATTTGATTTCCATTTTCCCACCCCTCATTTGTGATACTGCTCTGGGACTTCCCGAAGGTGCTGTATCACCGAGGACTACGTCTGTCAATGAGCGATAGAGAAAAATTGATTTTTGTAAAATCTTACCGTAAAATCCTTTTCTCTTAGCTCATTGACAGACGTAGTACCCGCCCCTCTGTTTTTTTTGAGTTGGGTTGGGTTCAATTCTCTAAGGACTGCTTTTATGACATAACTGATTTGCTGAGGCAGAGAGAGAGGATATACCCTCTGGGACTGCCCCTAGGGTGTGGCCAGAGCATTTTCTCCTGTGGAGGCAACATAACCCGAAGGTGCTGTATCACCGAGGACTACATCTGTCAATGAGCTAAGAGAAAAGGATTTTACGGTAAGATTTTACAAAAATCCATTTTTACTGTATCTGGATGGGGGGGGGGGGGGGTCCAAAAACCAGTCAGTGTGGTGTGACCACAAATTGCCTCACGCAGTGCAACACATCTCCTTCTCAGAGTTGATTAAGTGGTTTGTGCCTGTGGAATGTTGGTCCACTCTTCAATGGCTGTGTGAAGTTGCTGGATACTGGCAGGACCTGGAACACGTTGTCGTATACGCAGATCCAGAGCATCCCAAACATGCTCAATGGGTGACTTGTCCAGTGAGTATGCTGGCCATGCAAGAACTGGGATGTTAGCTGCAAGGAATTGTGTACAGATCCTAGCAATTTGGGGCCATGCATTATCTTGCTGCAACATGAGGTGATGGTTGTGGATGAATGGCACAACAATGGGCCTCAGGATCTCATCACAGTATCTCTGTGCATTCAAAATGCCATCAATAAAATGCACCTGTGTTCGTTGTCCATAACCTATGCCTGCCCATACTATAACCCCACCGCCACCATGGGCCATTCAATCCACATCGTTGACATCCGCAAATTGCTAACCCACACAATGCCATTCATGTCTACCCTGTACAGTGAAAACAGGAATTCATCCGTGAAGAGAACACCTCTCATGCCAGATGCCTTTGAATGTGAGCCTTTGCCTGCTCACTTTGGTTACAAAGACGAACTGCATGAGGATGACGAGCATGCAGATGAGCTTCCCTGAGACAGTTTTGACAGTGTGTGCAGAATTTATTTTGGTTATGCAAACCGATTGTTGCAGCAGCTGTCTGGGTGGCTGGTCTCAGATCTTGGAGGTGAAGATGCTGGATTTGTAGGTCCTGGGCTGGTGTGATTACATGTGGTCTGCGGTGAGGCCAGTTTGATGTTCTGCCAAATTCTCTGAAACTCCTTTGGAGACCGCTTATGGTAGAGAAATGAACATTCAATTTAGGCATCTGGTGGATACTCCTGCAGTCAGCATGCCAATTGCATGCTCCCTCAATCTGAGGCATTGTGCGGTGATAAAACTGCACATTTTAGGGTGGCCTTTTGTGGCCAGCCTAAGGCACACCTGTGCAATAATCATGCTGTCTAATCAACATCTCGATATGCCAAACCTGTGAGGTGGATGGATTATCTTTGCAAAGAAGTGCTCACTAACCGATTTAGCCAGATTTGTGAACAATATTTGAGACTAGGCCTTTTGTTCTGTTCTCACTACACGTATGCCCCAGGCGTATGCAGCTCAACATACAGCTAAACCTTTAATCCTGCAATAACCAGTCCTTTTGTAACTTAAGGCTTTATTCTAGAGATAGAATAGTGGTCACAGGTTACAAGTTAGAATGGAAATGCGAATAGGATTGTGAATAGTCAGGACTGATTAGATAGGATCAAGAATATGGTGAAACTGGAAATAAACAGACACAGCATACAGTCAGTATACAAACATTAACAAACCTATGCATTGAATATATAACTGACAGTTCTGAGCATACCAGCGATGCTACAAAGGGGGGTTCAGAAACCTTCCCACAGGAACCTCAGATTCTGTCTGCTCTTTCCTGAGGTAAATCTACACTGGCATTCTCCTCAGAGAAGGGAGGAACTAATCCAGCAATAGAGTATAGGAAGTATCATAAAGTGCTGTATAACAGTCTGTCACAGTGGCATCTTGTGGACAAGATTGGTAATACAAGTTCCAATAGAATTAATTATTTTCAAGCTGAAGACATGACACTCCCCGTCTGGTATCATCAGATACCACCATTTATTCTTCAGATGGTAACAACAAACTAGTTCAGGAACTGATCCGAAGAACAACTTCGTCTTTGTTTCTGTGGATCTTGACTTCCACTTTACATGGGAGTGATGTGATACACTCAAGTAAGCGATGTGGTGGTGACCAGGAACTATTAGAGGGTTACTCTCATCTGAATCTAGGTTGGCTTGTCTTAGACGACCACCTACCTTAAGTAGTCCATTTTGGTCAAGGAATGGGTCAAGTTTCCTCAGGGCACTGTCTCCAGGGATAGGTCTTCCGTTCAAGACAATCTCCCTAGCATAGGCTCCATGCTGTACAGTGCGGATGACAAGATCCTGAGACTGCTGTGGCTCTAATACTGAACCGATCCTTTGGTAATGGTACCATCCCTTGCGGTCACAGTTGTTTGAGTCACCTTTAAAGGAGCGAGCTATGTGAATAAGACAAGAAATAGCTCGAACAAGTGTCTTTCATTTTGAGAATCTGGTAAATCTGTCAGATTTAAGCTGACAATCTGAAGTTGTAGTATGGAATGTTGAGATCTCAGGACGGATGTCAGTATCTGAGTCTGGATCTACTAGTCCAATCGTGTCACTTTTAGGAAAGGTTTGTTCCGCATCGTACAAGAATGCAGGTCCTGTAAACCATGTTGTGTCTTTAAGGTTACATGCAGCAACGGCTCTTGTAGCATGGTCTGCAGGGTTGTAGTCAGTAGGTACATAGTGCCATTGTGTTGGAATGGTAGATCTCCTAATTCTCAACACTCTGTTGTTGACATAAACATAAAAACGTCTGGTCTCATTGTAGATGTAGCCTAGAACTACCTTGCTGTCTAGAGTTGAACATCCTTGAGGTCAATGTCCATCTCTGAGGCTATTAGCTGTGCTAGTTCAACAGCTAGTACTGCAGCACAAAGTTCTAGCCTAGGTATAGTATGCTCGGGGTGTGGATCAAGCTTTGCTTTGCCCATGATGAATCCTACGTGGCATCGTGCTGTAGTGTCAACAGTCCTTAAGTAGGCCACAGCAGCTATTGCCTTGACAGAAGCATCACAGAATATGCAAAGGTTTTGACTCTGTATCTCTGTAGAAGGTACAGGAGCATATGGGCGTGAAACATGGAGATCAGATAAGACTGATAGTCCCTCCACTCTACCCAAGAGTTCCTCTTATCGAGGGGTAGTGGGGCATCCCAATCGGATGTTTCACGAATCAAGTCTCTAAGTAAGGCTTTGCCTTGAATTGTAACAGGTGCCGTAAATCCTAATGGATCGTACAGGCTATTGATTGTAGACAAGACACCTCTGCGAGTGAAGGGTATTTCTTCTCCATTTACTTGGAAGGTAAAGGAATCGGATTTCAAGTCCCAAAGTACACCGAGGCTGCGTAGTACAGGTAAAGTCTGTACCCAGATCAAAGTCCTTTAGATCACTGGAATGGTCTTGAGCAGGGAAAGCTTCCATTACCTCTTTGCTGTTAGAAGCAATCTTGTAAAACCTGAGATTTGAACAAGCGAGCATTTCCTGTGCTCTTTTAAGAGGACGGATTGCAGACTCACTGGAAGCTAAGGATTTTAAACAGTCATCCTCAAAGTCTTTCTCTACGAATTCTTACATCTGAGCCAAACTCAAGTTCACCTTCTTGGGCGAAATGTCTGAGTCCATAGATGGCGACTGCAGGTGAAGGGCTATTGCCAAAGATGTGTACCCTCATGCGATACTCTGAGATATCTTTTGAAGGATCATTGTCTTGGAACCAAAGGAACCTTAGGAAGTTCCTGTCTTCCTCTCTGACCAAGAAACAATGGAACATCTGCTGGATGTCAGCTATGAAGGCAATAGAATCTTTGCGGAAGCGTAAGAGCACTCCCAGGAGTTTGTTGTTAAGGTCTGGGCCTGTCAAGAGGACATTGTTTAAGGAGATACCCTTGTATTTGGCACTAGAGTCAAACACTACTCTGATTTGACCTGGCTTTTTGGGATGGTACACTCCGAATATAGGGAGATACCAACACTCTTCAGAGTTTTTAGGGGTGGGAGCCACCTCGGCATGACCGTTCTCAAAGATCTTCCCCATGAAAGAATGTTCCCTCATCTCTGGCTTTCTTTGTAAATTTATGTCTAAGGGAAGCAAAACGTTGTAAAGCTTGTTCTTTGTTATTGGGCAAGCGTTGTCTCTGTGGTCTGAAGGGAAGAGGTGCAACCCAGCTGTTTGTGCTGTCTTTGACTAGACCTTGCTCCATTATTTCTAAGAAGAGTTTGTCTTCGATAGACATTGCCACACGATTGTCATCTTTAGTTCTCTGAAAGACTGTGCACCCTAAATGGTCTTGGTCACTGTCACAGGCAAAGTTGTCGCTAGTGGGGCTTGTGAAGGGACAAGATGAGTGGGTGGCGTAGACTGATTCCTTAACAAGGAAATGGTTGTGGCATGGCTGGAAAAGAGAGGGACGTCCATTCTCTAGGGTATTTGTGAGCATGCTGCTAACGGAGTTAGGTTTGTGCACGCTTCCTAGACAGACATGTCCTATGATGACCCATCCAAGGTCTAACTTCTGAGCATAAGGAGCATTATTGGGACCATAAATCTGAGCTCTTGATTTGTGGGCTTGTAAGATATCTCTCCCAAGGAGTAGGATGATCTGAGCCTGAGGATCAAGTTCTGGTATCAGATGTGCTATGCGTTTCAAGTGTGGGTGATGAGCAGCTACATCTGGTGTAGGAATTTCAGATCTCTGATCGGGGATCTGATTGCATTCAATAAGAGTTGGCAAAGACAAGCGAGATCGCCCGTCGATGGACTCGATTTGGTAGCCGGATGCTCTCCTACCAGCTGTCTCCACTATTCCTGCACAAGTTTTTAAGGAGTAGGGAATGCTGGGGCCTTTAATGCCGAACATGTTAAAGAAGGTTGAGCTGGCTAATGACTTGTTACTTTGGTCATCCAGGATTACATAAAGCTTAATCTTAAAGCAGGGTTTGGTGCCTCAAGCCAAGGGGGTGGGACTTTATGGGCTAGTCAGGTAGTAAACTTGTAGTAAAATTGTATAGTAATTTATTGAAAAATAAAATTCATACAGTAATCATCATTGTGCCAATGGGTTATAGACCCATGTGAGAGGTGAGAAAGAAAATAAAGTAATAAGTGACAGTGTGAAGGGTGACTTTGATATAGATCTCTGTCTGTAAGTGCTCAGCCAAGTGAGCTGTTTAGAGAGAGACTGTATATCTGAAGCTTCCGACGCGTTTCGGCCTGTATTGCCTTTATCAAGGAAGCAAAAGGGCCACCATCTCTGAAAGATATATGGTGGATATATATTAGAGATTCAATTCTTCAAGAATAATATTTATTTTAAGAGAAAATAAATGTACACCTACTTGTGACTAAAAGTTGGATCCCGGACCTTTCTGTTTGTTCACCCAAAGCTAATCACACAGGATTTGTTGTGGACTTGCTGTCTGTGGTGTAGAGAATATATGGTATTCAAAATAAGTTTGATTTGCGAGTAAAGGGGGTAAATTGCCACGACTTACATGAAAAGTATAGATGCTTTGGTTTATTGTGGTCAAAAGCCCTTCATGGATCACCTGAAATTTTTGTGAATCACATTGTCAGGAGTAGAAAATGATTTTTACGTGAGCTACTATATAGCAGGTAAATTCACTTACAATTGTGAGAGTAGTTAAGGTGTGCCAGCAGGGGGAGCCCCGGTTTTCTGTTTCGGTTTTCTCCCTGATGGATAATATGCACAAGTGAGCCTTAGATGAGGCATTTTTAGCACTTGAAAAATACATCCAGTAATGCATGAGTGTTGCATTAGTGGATGGGTAACTCACTGTTGGTAGTAGAGGAATGAAAGGAAGTATCCAGGGTGGCTCGTCCTAGGGCGTCCGTCAAGTTCCCTCGGTGGGAGGGAAGTGGCGCCCTATTGGAAATCCCCGGCTATTTATATCCCCTGACGCATGCGCATTGCGCATCGATGACGTCAATGCGTCTGCCCGTTTGCGGGTCGGCGCAACGGCATGGTGCGCGCGCATCCAGCCGGTGACGTGGGGAAAAAAAGACGATGTTCCGTAGCCGCCGACACAGAGATTGGATGGGGAAAGTTGCTCCCTGACCGGGCGCATTTCCAGTGGGTGCAAGCCGCTGGAATTTCCTCCATACTTCCCCCAGAGATAGAATTCTCTGGGGTTACCTGTGCCGGGTGGGTTTGGGAAAGAACAAAGGTTGGGTTACGGGATAAGAACTTGATTGTCACTGTATGTGAAACATATAAATAAATAGTGAATCTTTTCAAGATATTTTTTGCATTTTTGCATAATAACGTACATAATTGTAATAAGTGCATAACCAATGTAATAGAGTAATATATTGCAGCAATGTTAATTACAACAGGAGGGGCAGGGGGACCTAAACGGGGAGACGTTGTGGCTAGGGATGGGATGGTCCCTTCTGGAAATGCTAAACGGGGGGGGGAGGAGGGCAGGGGGGTTTTTGGTATGTAAAAAAGGACCGTTTTCATATATTTGCTTAATCAGTTTTGCCAGATGCAAAGCCCTCTAGGAAGGGGCGGTAACTTTCACTTTCGTTGAGTCCTGGTGGTCTAGTGGCGTTTAATTTCCTTATCCAATGCATCTCAATCTGTAGGAGGGACTAATTCCAGTCCCCTCCTCTGGCTGGGATGTGGATGCGATCTAGTACTGAAAAAGATACTTTTGGCATCTTGTGTTTGTGATGGTAGGCTACGTGATGGCCAAATGGAAGATGAAAATTACCAATACTCATACTTTGTACGTGTTTGTTGACTCTTAGTCCAAATTCTTGACGTGTTTTTCCAATGTAAAACGCACCACACTGGCAGTTCATAATATATACTACCCCCATGGTTTTGCAGTTAGCAAAATGACGGGGGGTGAAGTTTTCGCCATTAGGGAGAATGAGGTGAGTAGTTTTAGGTATTACTTTGCACTGGGCGCAGGACCCGCACGGAAAAGTGCCTCTGGTTTTGCATGGGTCTTTTCTTGTTTTCATTTCACTATGTATTAGTGTTTGTTGTATAGAACGGCTCTTTTTATAGGTGATGAGTGGGTGGTCGGGTACCAGATCTTTGAGTGTGGGGTCTTCTGTGAGGATAGACCAATTTTTCTGTAAAATATTTCTAATTTTGTTATGTTCATTGGAGAATCGCATGATAATTCGGGTTGGAGGAGGTTCTTTTTTTGTGTCCTGCCTTTTTTTGTATATGATCTCTTGTCTGTCTTGTTTGACACGATTTGAAGGCCTTTTTAAGGCATGTTTTGGAGTATCCTCTTTGTAATAGTCTGTTTCTGAGGGCGTTGGCTTCCATTTGGAACTTTGTGTGGTTGGTGCAAATCCTTTTAAGTCTTAAGAACTGACTATATGGTATCGATCTCTTTAGTGGTTCTGGGTGAAAGCTTTTAGCATGTAGTACCGTATTGCCGGCTGTTTCCTTTCGGAAAAGTGTTGTCAGATTACCAGATGGATCCTTGTAGATGTACGTATCTAAGAATGGTATTTGTGTTGAGCTGTATGTCATGGTGAAGTACATATTGAATGTATTTTGATTCATTTTATTGAGACATTCTTGTAATAGTTTTTCCGGTCCATTCCATATAAGTACGTCGTCAATGTACCTTTGCCATAACATTATATAGTTGGTATATTGTTGGGTGTCTTCTGATGTTAGAAAGTCTTCTTCCCATTCTCCCAGGTAGATGTTTGCATAGGTGGGTGCACAGCTGGTGCCCATAGCAACTCCGCATGATTGGACGTAATACGTACCGCAGTAAGAGAAAATGTTATGATGAAGTATGAATTTAAGCATTTGAATGATGAAAGTATTAAAGTTGGTATCATATCTGCTTTGTTGGAGTACTTTTTCAACTGTTTGTAGGCCTTTGCTGTGAGGGATGTTGTTATAAAGTGTTTCAACATCAATGGTAACAAGGATGGCGTCTGTTGGTATGGTGATGTTATCCAGGATTTGGAGGAGGTGTCCAGTGTCTTTGATGTACGAGGCCAATTTCATGACATGAGGCTTAAGATGGGCATCAATTACTTGGCTGACTTTTTCAGTGATGCAGCCGTTGCCGGAGATGATAGGTCGTCCAGGCGGATTTAGCGGGTCTTTGTGCACTTTGGGAAGAGCATAAAATGTTGGTACCCGTGGGTGTTTGGTTCGAATGAATTCCCAAAGGGTTTGTGTGATAATTTTGTTATTGTATGCTTTATTGACCAAGGTGTAAAATTCTTCATTAAAGCTGTGTACCATCAAAGGGGAGATTTGTTGGTAATATTTTTTGTTTTGTTATATGTTGAAACACATTTCCATGTATTTTTCGTTACTCATTATTACTACATTACCCCCTTTGTCAGAGGGTTTTATAGTGATGGAGTAATTTTCTTGTAGTTCTTTTAGAGCCTGTCTTTGTTGTGGTGTTAAATTGTTTGGATAGGTTGTTTTGTGTAGTTGTTCAATGTCTTTGGTAGTTTGTCGTACGAATAGTGCGATTGCGGGATTTGTGTTGAGTGGGGGAAATATGTGCGATTTTTTTTTTTTTTCTTAAATTTAGTATTTGTGGCTGAATCTATGTTGATTGCTTCTTCCTCCTCGCTGTCTGAGGATGAGTCCAGATTTTCTGTGTCATCTAACCCTCCTTCGTCCAAGAGTATATTAAGGTCTCTGATCGCTCGGTATTCGGCGGCTGTGAGTGGTGTGGGTGTGGGTTCTATCACAGGTTTTTTGCTGTACGATACTTTCAAGAGAAGGTTGCGGGCGAACAAATTAAGGTCTTTAATGGCTTCAAATTGGTCCATGCCTTGGTTTGGGCAAAATGAGAGACCCAAAGAGTACTTCCTTTTGTGCTGCTGTAAGTGTGTATGGAGAGAGATTAATAACATTTAATCCTTCTTGTTCTCCGATCTGCTTTCCGTTGTGTCTTGGTTCATTTGGGTTTTGGTTTTGGGGGGTTTCCCTAAAAAAACCCCTTTGACCTTGGATCTGGTAAATATTTCGTGAGGTTTGAGAGTTTTGGTTGATGTAGTAGTATCTATTTCGGTATCAGAGGCGTATGCTTCTCCTTGGTCGTGCGACTTGGTCCACTCGCGTTCTTCCGGGTTTCTGGCAGCATTTTGGGTTTTGTTTTTCTGAGAGTAACTTCTGTCTCTGCTTCTGTGGGTTTCCGTGCCGGAGTTGTAGGAGGAAGAATCGGAAGATTGTTGATAGTAAGGATTTCTTGCTGTACGGTTCCTGTTGCGATTGGGTCTGGTTTGATTTGCCCATTTGTATGCGCGGCCTTGTGTAAAGGCGTTTTTGTCGCGCCAGTACTTTTTTCTTTTTTAACGAGGATTTCTTTACTGTACTCTTCAAGATGATCCTTTAACTGTTTCTCTTGTATACTGTACAGTGCGGCTGTTTTTAAAGGGGCAAGTTGATCATAGATTTTTTTGATCTCACTTTCTAGGTTTTTACTTTGTTTGAGATATTCCGCTTGCAGAAGTAGCATTAGATTTTTGGAGCATTGGTTGAGTATTTTCTTCCCATTCTTGTTTTAGCTGGATTGTAATGTTTTCAAGTGTGGGAAATATTTGAACCCTTAAGCCGACCGGATTGATGTTCTCCTTGATATATCTGTCGAAGGTGCGTACGTGCCAGTGTAGAGATGCTTTTCTTTCTAATTGCCTTTTTAAGGTGGTAAAAAGTGCAGTAATATCTGAATCTGATTGTTTTTTCCTTAAAATTGGATTGAATGTTCAGCATGAGGGAGTCCCATTCGGTACCCACAAGGTCCCCCATTGTGTCCTCCTTTGCTCCTGGAGGTGCTTCCAGCTTGAATGTAAAATGGTTGCTGGAAAATGGGAATATTAAACCCTGCAAGGGTGCCAAAGTACCCTGCAAAGTATGCCAAAAGTATCTTTAAGGAAAAAGAACAATTAGATTCAGATATTACTGCACTTTTTACCACCTTAAAAAGGCAATTAGAAAGAAAAGCATCTCTACACTGGCACGTACGCACCTTCGACAGATATATCAAGGAGAACATCAATCCGGTCGGCTTAAGGGTTCAAATATTTCCCACACTTGAAAACATTACAATCCAGCTAAAACAAGAATGGGAAGAAATACTCAACCAATGCTCCAAAAATCTAATGCTACTTCTGCAAGCGGAATATCTCAAACAAAGTAAAAACCTAGAAAGTGAGATCAAAAAAATCTATGATCAACTTGCCCCTTTAAAAACAGCCGCACTGTACAGTATACAAGAGAAACAGTTAAAGGATCATCTTGAAGAGTACAGTAAAGAAATCCTCGTTAAAAAAGAAAAAAAGTACTGGCGCGACAAACGCCTTTACACAAGGCCGCGCATACAAATGGGCAAATCAAACCAGACCCAATCGCAACAGGAACCGTACAGCAAGAAATCCTTACTATCAACAATCTTCCGATTCTTCCTCATACAACTCTGGCACGGAAACCCACAGAAGCAGAGACCGAAGTTACTCTCAGAAAAACAAAACCCAAAATGCTGCCAGAAACCCGGAAGAACGCGAGTGGACCAAGTCGCACGACCAAGGAGAAGCATACGCCTCTGATACCGAAATAATAGATACTACTACATCAACCAAAACTCTCAAACCTCACGAAATATTTACCAGATCCAAGGTCAAAGGGGTTTTTTTTAGGGAAACCCCCCAAAACCCAAATGAACCAAGACACAACGGAAAGCAGATCGGAGAACAAGAAGGATTAAATGTTGTTAATCTCTCTCCATACACACTTACAGCAGCACAAAAGGAAGTACTCTCTTTGGGTCTCTCATTTTGCCCAAACCAAGGCATGGACCAATTTGAAGCCATTAAAGACCTTAATTTGTTCGCCCGCAACCTTCTCTTGAAAGTATCGTACAGCAAAAAACCTGTGATAGAACCCACACCACTCACAGCCGCCGAATACCGAGCGATCAGAGACCTTAATATACTCTTGGACGAAGGAGGGTTAGATGACACAGAAAACCTGGACTCATCCTCAGACAGCGAGGAGGAAGAAGCAATCAACATAGATTCAGCCACAAATACTAAATTTAAGAAAAAATCGCACATCTTTCCCCCACTCAACACAAATCCCGCAATAGCACTATTCGTACGACAAACTACCAAAGACATTGAACAACTACACAAAACAACCTATCCAAACAATTTAACACCACAACAAAGACAGGCTCTAAAAGAACTACAAGAAAATGACTCCATCACTATAAAACCCTCTGACAAAGGGGGTAATGTAGTAATAATGAGTAACGAAAAATACATGGAAATGTGTTTCAACATATTACAAAACAAAAAATATTACCAACAAATCTCCCCTTTGATGGTACACAGCTTTAATGAAGAATTTTACACCTTGGTCGATAAAGCATACAATAACAAAATTATCACACAAACCCTTTGGGAATTCATTCGAACCAAACACCCACGGGTACCAACATTTTATGCTCTTCCCAAAGTGCACAAAGACCCGCTAAATCCGCCTGGACGACCTATCATCTCCGGCAACGGCTGCATCACTGAAAAAGTCAGCCAAGTAATTGATGCCCATCTTAAGCCTCATGTCATGAAATTGGCCTCGTACATCAAAGACACTGGACACCTCCTCCAAATCCTGGATAACATCACCATACCAACAGACGCCATCCTTGTTACCATTGATGTTGAAACACTTTATAACAACATCCCTCACAGCAAAGGCCTACAAACAGTTGAAAAAGTACTCAGACAACAAAGCAGATATGATACCAACTTTAATACTTTCATCATTCAAATGCTTAAATTCATACTTCATCATAACATTTTCTCTTTCTGCGGTACGTATTACGTCCAATCATGCGGAGTTGCTATGGGCAACAGCTGTGCACCCACCTATGCAAACATCTACCTGGGAGAATGGGAAGAAGACTTTCTAACATCAGAAGACACCCAACAATATACCAACTATATAATGTTATGGCAAAGGTACATTGACGACGTACTTCTTATATGGAATGGACCGGAAAAACTATTACAAGATGTAATAGTACATGTCTCAATAAAATGAATCAAAATACATTCAATATGTACTTCACCATGACATACAGCTCAACACAAATACCATTCTTAGATACGTACATCTACAAGGATCCATCTGGTAATCTAATGACAACACTTTTCCGAAAGGAAACAGCCGGCAATACGGTACTACATGCTAAAAGCTTTCACCCAGAACCACTAAAGAGATCGATACCATATAGTCAGTTCTTAAGACTTAAAAGGATTTGCACCAACCACACAAAGTTCCAAATGGAAGCCAACGCCCTCAGAAACAGACTATTACAAAGAGGATACTCCAAAACATGCCTAAAGGCCCGTACACACACGCAGATCGTCGTCATACAAACGTCGGCGGACGAAAGATCTGCCGATTGTATGCATGTTAGTATGGTGCCTCCGACAGATGTCTGCACACAATCTGCGGACGAGTCTTTCTTGCAAACATGAAAATTTTTGTCTGCAGACACCAGAACGGACAATTGTTTGCCTGCCAGTACAGAAATCAGCCGACAGACCGCAGATTTGCAAGACTGGGCATGCTCAGAAAATAAAAAACACAGGGAAAGTTAACCATTACATGACATCACTTCTGCAGTCAGCTGAAGTCTGCGGACAAAATTCTTGTGCTGTCCTTGTGCTGTCTTTGCACTTTTCAACAGACACCGACATCCCGGGGAGAAAAGACGAACATTTGTATGACGACGATCTGCGTGTGTGTACGGGGCTTTAAAAAGGCCTTCAATCGTGTCAACCAACAAGACAGACGAGATCATATACAAAAAAAGGCAGGACACAAAAAAGAACCTCCTCCAACCCGAATTATCATGCGATTCTCCAATGAACATAACAAAATTAGAAATATTTTACAGAAAAATTGGTCTATCCTCACAGAAGACCCCACACTCAAAGATCTGGTACCCGACCACCCACTCATCACCTATAAAAAGAGCCGTTCTATACAACAAACACTAATACATAGTGAAATGAAAACAAGAAAAGACCCATGCAAAACCAGAGGCACTTTTCCGTGCGGGTCCTGCGCCCAGTGCAAAGTAATACCTAAAACTACTCACCTCATTCTCCCTAATGGCGAAAACTTCACCCCCCGTCATTTTGCTAACTGCAAAACCATGGGGGTAGTATATATTAACTGCCAGTGTGGTGCGTTTTACATTGGAAAAACACGTCAAGAATTTGGACTAAGAGTCAACAAACACGTACAAAGTATGAGTATTGGTAATTTTCATCTTCCATTAGGCCGTCACGTAGCCTACCATCACAAACACAAGATGCCAAAAGTATCTTTTTCAGTACTAGATCGCATCCACATCCCAGCCAGAGGAGGGGACTGGAATAAGTCCCTCCTACAGATTGAGATGCGTTGGATAGGGAAATTAAACGCCACTAGACCACCAGGACTCAATGAAAGTGAAAGTTACCGCCCCTTCCTAGAGGGCTTTGCATCTGGCAAAACTGATTAAGCAAAAAAATATATGAAAACGGTCCTCTCTTTTACATACCAAAAACCCCCCTGCCCTCTCCCCCCCCCCCCCCCTGTTTAGCATTTCCAGAAGGGACCATCCCATCCTTACCCACAACGTCTCCCCGTTTAGGTCCCCCTGCCCCTCCTGTTGTAATTAACATTGCTGCAATATATTACTCTATTACATTGGTTATGCACTTATTACAATTATGTACATGTTGTTTTTTGCATTTTTGCATAATATCTTGAAAAGATTCACTATTTATGTTTCACATACAGTGACAATCAAGTTCTTATCCCGTAACCCAACCTTTGTTCTTTCCCAAACCCACCCGGCACAGGTAACCCCAGAGAATTCTATCTCTGGGGGAAGTATGGAGGAAATTCCAGCGGCTTGCACCCACTGAAAATGCGCCCGGTCAGGGAGCAACTTTCCCCATCCAATCTCTGTGTCGGCGGCTACGGAACATCGTCTTTTTTTTTTTCCCCACGTCACCGGCTGAATGCGCGCGCACCATCCTGGCACGCACCACGCCGTTGCGCCGACCCGCAACCGGGCAGACGCATTGACGTAATCGATGCGCAATGCGCATGCGTCAGGGGATATAAATAGCCGGGGATTTCCAATAGGGCGCCACTTCCCTCCCACCGAGGGAACGTGACGGACGCCCTAGGACGAGCCACCCTGGATACTTCCTTTCATTCCTCTACTACCAACAGTGAGTTACCCATCCACTAATGCAACACTCATGCATTACTGGATGTATTTTTCAAGTGCTAAAAATGCCTCATCTAAGGCTCACTTGTGCATATTATCCATCAGGGAGAAAACCGAAACAGAAAACCGGGGCTCCCCCTGCTGGCACACCTTAACTACTCGCACAATTGTAAGTGAATTTACCTGCTATATAGTAGCTCACGTAAAAATCATTTTCTACTCCTGACAATGTGATTCACAAAAATTTCAGGTGATCCATGAAGGGCTTTTGACCACAATAAACCAAAGCATCTATACTTTTCATGTAAGTCGTGGCAATTTACCCCCTTCTTTACTCGCAAATCAAACTTATTTTGAATACCATATATTCTCTACACCACAGACAGCAAGTCCACAACAAATCCTGTGTGATTAGCTTTGGGTGAACAAACGGAAAGGTCCGGGATCCAACTTTTAGTCACAAGTATGTGTACATTTATTTTCTCTTAAAATAAATATTATTCTTGAAGAATTGAATCTCTAATATATATCCACCATATATCTTTCAGAGATGGTGGCCCTTTCGCTTCCTTGATAAAGGCAATACAGGCCGAAACGCGTCAGAAGCTTCAGATATACAGTCTCTCTCTACAGCTCACTTGGCTGAGCACTTACAGAGATCTATATCAAAGTCACCCTTCACACTGTCACTTATTACTTTATTTTCTTTCTCACCTCTCACATGGGTCTATAACCCATTGGCACAATTATGATGATTACTGTATGAATTTTATTATTTTTCAATAAATTACTATACAATTTTACTATAAGTTTACTACCTGACTAGCCCATAAAGGCCCACCCCCTTGGCTTGAGGCACCAAACCCTGCTTTAAGATTAACAATTGGGATGTTGGCTACACTTACCACTTAGGCATCAAGGATCAATCCTCAATTTAACATAAAGCTTAATAGCTTTGTCTTTTTGGCCTGCTGGGTAGACTCTGACAAGGCAGATTTTGGAGCAGGACCTACCACCTATGGCTCCTTTGCAGATCTCTGTACATTGTGAAGTGACCTCTGGTGTAGTTGTGGTGGTTTGCTCCTCCTCCCCGCCGTGCTCACTAGTGCTGAGGGTGTGTTGTAAAGTCCATGGAGCTGGCCCAGGATGTAACCCTGTGTTGTGATCTGAGCTGTCACATTCTGTGCATTTTAAACTGACCTTACAGTCCTTGGCGAGATGAGATGTTGAAGAGCAGCACCTGTAGCAGATGTGGTTCTCCTTGAGGAAAGCTTTGCGGTCCTGCAGGGTTTTCTCTCTGAAGGCTCTGCATTTTAGGAGAGGATGTGGTTTCCGATGCAAGGGACACTGCTTACCAGGATCGTTGACCTTTGTCTCTGAGTTAGAGAAGTTGGAAGACCTGTGAAAGGAACCTGGAGGAGACACGTTAGTTTTGTGTACTGCTACTGGAGGTTTGCGAGGGTCAAGTCCCACAGGAGCAGCACAGAACAGCGTAAAATCAAAACTTGGATCATTTCTTGTTTTAGCTTGCTGGCACACAAAGTCCACAAAAACAGAAAAAGGGGGGAATGGAACATCATGCTGTCTTTTTTATATTGGGATCCGTGTGTAATCCACTGCTCTTGCAAGTTATATGGTAACTTTTGCACAATGGGGTTGACACCTCTGGCTGTGTCAAGGAATGCAAGTCCTTGTAAGTCTCCCTCGGATTTAGCTACTTGAAGTTCCATTATCAAGTCGCTTAACTCTCTAAGTTTATGGTAGGCTTTGCTAGGTATTCTGGGAAAGTTATCAAGTCTTTTAAATAATGCATTTTCTACTACTTCTGCTGAACCATAACACTCATCAAGTCTGTCCCAGATTGTTCTAAGACCAGTGTCTGGGTAGATTATATTTATTGTCCTGATTTGCCTAGCGTGTTCGGCAGACTCGTTTCCAAGCCATTTGATCAGGAGATCTATCTCTTCGCTGCAAGATAGCCCTAAGTCTCTGATAGTGTTTTGAAAGGATGACCGCCAAGCTCTGTAGTTTTCAGGGCGGTCATTAAACTTTTCAAGTCCTTTGGTGACTCGTGCAAAGAACCTTGCAAAGTCTATGGTGGCTTGGTTAGCCTGTTGTGTGTTGTCATGGTAAGATGGCTGTGTGTAGTCATACCTTTTGCTGGCACCAAGCTGTCCTCTGATGTACCGTTCTGGTTTGGGCGTTGGTTCTGGAGGGCGATTAGAAGGTCATTCTATTATCTCACTTATGGGGAGTTTGTCATAGGAGACATCACTTTGCACAGATTTCTCCCGTTTGCAGGCTTGAGGCTTGTCGATGACTTGCGGCGGTACCGTGGAGTGTCTTTGGCTTGTCTCTTTGACATCATCTTTGACACTGCTTGTTTTAAAGTGTTGATTGATGTAATCTGAAGTTTGTTGTAGAGAACTTGAAGTTTCAGTTGCTGGATCGAGAATATTGCTGCGTCTGCTGCGTTCACTTCTCGGGTATACAGCTAATTCTAAGGCGTCTGCTTCAGCTATGGCTGCTGCAACTTCCTTCTCTACGGCGAGTTTCTCTAGGGCTACTTCTAGGAGGGCCTCCTCTGCCTCTTTCTGCGTTTTTATGAGGGCTTCCTCTGCCTTTGCTTTTAGGAGGGCTTCCTCTGCCTTTGCTTTTAGGAGGGCTTCCTCTGCCTTTGCTTTTAGGAGGGCTTCCTCTGCCTTTGCTTTTAGGAGGGCTTCCTCTGCCTTTGCTTTTAGGAGGGCTTCCTCTGCCTTTGCTTTTAGGAGGGCTTCCTCTGCCTTTGCTTTTAGGAGGGCTTCTTCTGCCTTTGCTTTTAGGAGGGCTTCCTCTGTCTTTGCTTTTAGGAGGGCTTCCTCTGTCTTTGCTTTTAGGAGGGCTTCCTCTGTCTTTGCTTTTAGGAGGGCTTCCTCTGTCTTTGCTTTTAGGAGGGCTTCCTCTGTCTTTGCTTTTAGGAGGGCTTCCTCTGTCTTTGCTTTTAGGAGGGCTTCCTCTGTCTTTGCTTTTAGGAGGGCTTCCTCTGTCTTTTTTTTATCCTCACTTTCTCCTGTTTAATCTGCATTTCTTGCTCAGCGAAGGCTGCTCGCGCCTTGGCGGCTTCAGCTTTCGCACATGCTATGGCGAGTGCACTGCTTGAGGAAGATCTAGAGGAGCTGGAAACTCGGGACCTTGTCTTGAGTGAGGATGACTGGCTGTGTGACATGATGCTTGCAGGAATGCTTGACTGGGTAGAGACTGCTGTATTGCATATGCAGATGACTGCGCTGGCAGAGTAGCAGGCCTCTGTATAGTCTGTCCTAAATCCCACTTGCTGGATAGCCGCTGTTTCACTGTTCTGTTCTCACTACACGTATGCCCCAGGCGTATGCAGCTCAACATACAGCTAAACCTTTAATCCTGCAATAACCAGTCCTTTTGTAACTTAACCACTTAAGCCCCGGAGGATTTGGCTGCTAAATGACCAGGGGGTATTTTGCGATTTTTGCGTGACTTTAACGGACAATTGCGCGGTCGTGCGACGCTGTACCTAAACGAATTTGGCGTCCTTTTTTTCCCACAAACAGAGCTTTCTTTTGGCGGTATTTGATCACCTGTGCGATTTTTTTTTTTTTTTTTTTTTTTTTTTTTTTTTTTTTTTTTTTTTTTTTTTTTTTTTTTTTTTTTTGATCACGCGCTATAAACAAAAAAAGAGCGTCAATTTTGCAAAAATAGCAATATTTTTCCCTTTTTTTATATGAAATTCCCCCCAAAAAAAATGTAAAAATCAAAATTAACATTTTCGGCCAATTTGTTTTATGCTACCTATGTTTGGTAAAAAAAATCGCAAAAAGCGTATTTCGATTGGTTTGCGCAAAAGTTATTGCGTTTACTGACTAAGGGAAAGATTTTTGTCATTTTTGTTTTTTTTTTAACGCGTAATGGCGGCGATCTGCGATTTTTTTTTTTTTTTTTTGCGGTATTGCGACATTGCGGCGGACAGATCGGACCCTTGACTGACATTTTTGACACTTTTGGGGTTACCAGTGACATTTCTACAGTAATCAGTGCTATATATATATGCACTGTTACTGTAAAAATACACTGGTAGTGAAGGGGTTAACTTTATTTGAGAGGGAGGGGCTGTGTCCCTAGGGGCGTGATTCTAACTGTGATTGGCTGTGGCTTCAGCTGTATGCAGAGTGATCAACGGATCTACATAGTAGATCCATATGATCAGCTCTCATAGAGGGGAGAATGACAGGCAGCTTGTTTACACAAGCTGCCTGACTTTCTCCCTCTCCCCCGCCGATCGCAGAGTGGCCGGCGGACATCAGGTCCGCCGGTCACACGCGCGGGGGGTCCGTGACCACGCCTCCGGCGGCGCGCGCTCGCTCCCTAGACCCTCACAAGCTAGTGACGTAGCCCTACGTCACTTTGCCTGTGAGGGGCTGACCGCCGACGTAGATCGGCGTGCGGCGGTCGGCAAGTGGTTAAGGCTTTATTCCAGAGAGAGAATAGTGGTCACAGGTTACAAGTTAGAATGGAAATGCGAATAGGATTGTGAATAGTCAGGACTGATTAGATAGTCTCAAGAATATGGTGAAACTGGAAATAAACAAAGCATACAGTCAGTATACAAACATTAACAAACATATGCATTGAATATATAACTGACAGTTCTGAGCATACCAGCGATGCTACAAAGGGGGGTTCAGAAATCTTCCCACAGGAACCTCAGATTCTGTCTGCTCTTTCCTGAGGTAAATCTACACTGCCATTCTCCTCAGAGAAGGGAGGAACTAATCCAGCAATAGAGTACAGGAAGTATCATAAAGTGCTGTATAACAGTCTGTCACAGTGGCATCTTGTGGACAAGATTGGTAATACAAGTTCCAATAGAATTAATTATTTTCAAGCTGAAGGCATGACACCTTTTGTGTACATAGTCTTAGATCTTAGAGTTCAGCTCGTAAAAAAAAAAAAAAAAAAAAAAAAAAAAAAAAAAAAAAACCTAAAGTGTTGCATTTTAGTTTTCCTTTAACGTAGTTTTACAAAAGTTCTTGGAAACCTAGAAAATAAAATGGTTGTTGTAATTTTTTTATCATGCTAGATTTGTGCAGCCATATCAAATGCAAATTTTGAGGAAATTTAGTTTAGTGCATAGACAATGGCCTAGCGAATATAAAAGATGTGCCAAGTAAATTGATACCAAACATGTTAAGATTTTACACTCCCTGTGAAATGGGAAACTATGCTGCTAAAAAATTTCCACAGGAGATGCTTTAACTTTAAACTGATAACCTGTAAAGACTTTTAAACATGAGCTCTAGCACTAGAATGACTGCTCACTCTGCACCACATGTCAGGTTTACATATGAATGAAGGACCTTCATCTGTGCATGAGCACATGGGGGTACTTTTTGTGTTTATTTACTTTTTTATTTGGCTCAAATTTATTGCTATCACAAGAGATGAACATCCCTTGGGATAGCTTTGGCAGTAACAGGTACTTTTGTGAGATTTTCCATCCAAGGCAATCAAAGCCCAATAGCTTCCTGTTAACAGAGGCTTGTTCAAGACTGCTAAAATAGGTTGATGAAATCTTACTGCCTGAACTAAAGTTTAGGCTAAAAGGGTCCTTTCTAAGGAATGCCTTACTCAAGTCTAAGTAGTTAGCAATGAACTGGACACCCAAGGCTTCTATGTAATTACAAAGGGAGTTCTGTTTTTTTGGCCCTAGAAATTAACTTCTGCTTGTCCAATTTACAGCTCTCTTCATCGCCAGTTTCAGAAGAGCTGGAGAGTGATGCGGCCTGTCCTGTTACACCTGAACCAGATGACCTTCCTTCTGACCATCCATCTACCGTCAGGTCTCCTGTAAATGTACATGTCATTTCTGGGTGTAGTGTCCAGTGCTAGCATAAGGAGGGATTCACAAGGCAAACTCCAGGGACTGGCCTTTAAAGATCTATCACCAGTAGAAATGTGATAGAGGTGAGGGTGGAGAGGAGTGAAGAGTAAGTGAAACAGAAAAGCAGACTCTCAAAGCACAGGGGAGGAAAGGAGATGCGTGCAGAGTACTGGCTAGAACAGATGTCTGTCCTTAATCCCATTAAATGGGGTTTTGGTGCAATATGCTTTGGCGCTGTCCCCAATCTGGTTTAGAGGGAGTGTACAAACTATAGAATTGAGCTACCAGGGATATGCAAGTAAAAATGGGTTGAGAACCACTGGTCTAGACACATTGGCCAGCACACCATGGATTTTGCAAAAGCAGTCCAAAAGCTTTATTGCAAAAAGATCACATTAGAAACCGTGCTAGCTCATAAAGGCTTTTGGCCTGCTTTTTCAAGATCTATGGTGTGCTGGCGAATGCATTTACCTGTGATGGATCCATTGTCTAGCTGGTGATCACTTTAGCACCCAATATATGTGTGCGATGGGAAAAACTTTACTCCACTGGTCTAGCCAACTGAACATTGTAGGGTACGATGCAAGATCACACATTTGCTAATGCCCGTAAACTGGGACTTGAATCTGTATTTCTTGTATCTGCTTTCTCTTGACACAGGGGGTGTGAACAGTGTAGTTGGGACACTTGGGGCCCCACATATTGCCCTTTTGGTCTGGGGGTGTCATACCCGCATAATGAAGGGTAGAGTTGTGGGTAGGAGGTGTTCTTGGCTAGCAGCATCTAGTGGAATGTCTTCTGATAGCTTCCAGTTTCTCCAGTTCATGAGTTGGAAGAGATCTCTTCAGAGCACATCTATGTGACCAGCCCTCGTCTAACCGATCCGCCACTGGAAAGGAACCTGGTGAGTCTGGGCACTTTGCTGGATTTTTTCTTTGTCATTAAGGAGTCAGTATGAGTGCAACAGATTTGGGTGTGGTGCGCTGCTTTTAAAAAATCCCTGTGCTACATGGCCAAAAGTTTTTATAGTGCCCTCCCAAGTAAAGTGGGTTCCAGTGAAGGGTATTGATTGCGTGCTTCTGACTTTGTGGCAATGGTTTAGTGAAGGGCCTTTCATATTCAGCAAGACTTTGCCCCGCCCTCTGCATAAAGCCAGCTCTATAAAGGCATGGTTTTGAAGCAAAGATCTTAAATTCCTTGCACAGAGCCCTGACATCAGCCCTATAGAAGTACTTTCAGGTGAATTGGAAGCTAGTACTTGACCTCATGCGTGCTTTTTGCTGAATGGGTACAAATTCCCACACCTTTAAAAGCTTGTGGAAGATCTTCCCAGATCAGTGGAGTCTGTTGTAGCCACAAAGCAATTGGGGGGGGGGGGGGGAGGGGTTACATCTACTCCATATTGTCTATGGTTGTGGATTGAGATGCCCTTCACTGATCCAGAGTCATAAATGGCTTGATTAGTGGTTGGAACTTTAACCTTGCTGTGTTGGTGACCTGGGCCCTTTGCAAAATATTTTTTTGGGCTTCCCCCAAAAGCACAAATATTTGGCTATATAGAATACTTTAGATTCCATTCAGGGGGGTATAGTTGGATAGCTTAGTTACATATGCATGCATCATTAGTAGATGAAAACTATACTAAAACACACTATTGGAGACATGGTCCACAGATTGTTAAACTGCAGAGTATTATAGACAACTGTACTTGGATGTTATTATTTCCTTGGTGTAGACTCCAGTCAATCTGCCAAGCAGTCGGATCCAATCTCCGAAGACTCCAACCAACGTGTCAATCTTGCAGCTGCAACAGGAGGAAACTGCCTTATCCAGGAGCCCACCAGTGTCTGCTCACACATCCCCATTCCAGAGCATGCCGGCTGTAAGTTCAAGGGTAATAGCAGTTAATATGGAATCCCAAAAGGGACTTTTGTCTTGGAAGATGCAGGAACCCAAATGCAAATCCTAACATTTTTATTTAATTTTAGATGGGGTAGGGGGATGATTAAAAGCCCTGTAGGGGTATCTTAAATCTGCCCCACTGACCTTTCCCCTCACTTGCCCTGTGTGCACAACAAGATATTTCTAAAGTGAGGATTATCCCCCTCCTAGGCAATCGCTACTGGATTAGGTTATGAAAAATGACCCTCTTCATATTCTGGTGATCTACTAAAAGTTGTCTTTGGGTACTGTGAGCATGCGACTTTCTGCTCCAAGTATCGGTGTGTTGGCAACGAAATGCACAGCGAAACGGGCCCGAGGGAAAATGCAAAAACTATGCATGATGAATTTTTTTGGATATATTAAAATAAATTTTTGATCCTGCAAGAAGTAGAGTACACAATGTGAGTGAGCTGACAATGCCTCTGCAAAGCGATTTTGCCTATGTAGTCTTTTCCTATGATTTAAAAAAAAAAAGGTGCCCCCACCTTCCTGTTGTAGAAACTATATATATATATTCAGGTGTATTGAATAAATGGGTGTATTTAAGGCTACCAGTAGCTAGGTGGCGCCACGTCCTGACGAAGCTGATTGGTCAGCGAAATGCATTGACGTCACACCACCTGTCTGCTGTGTCTCACCTGAGCTCTCGTCAGCCTGGAGCATGAGAGGTCGAGATTGAATGTCAGCCTTTAATGTTTGAGCTATTTGGAGATGCCATGGACTCTGCAGTTTTTCGGTACTGATCTACCATACATTTGCTGATCCATCCACTATGATTCCTGTGAGGTACCTTCATTTTTAGTGCTTCTTTTTGTGTGCATGCCCTACGGGCTCTGCATCGATCCTCACCACCTCTATTCCTGGAGTGTTCACTGATCCAGGGCCAATCCCAGTGTCACACTCTGTACATGTGCCTGCAATGGTGAATATATCCTTTATGGAGACCCGCACTGAATGGTTCCATCTTCAGTGCTATTAGTGATAACTTTGCATCATTGTATCCTGTGAGTTACAGCTTTCCAGTTTCTGCTAATATTCAGAAGCAGTATAGCTCTAAGTGTGTGGTCGTGACTGAAATATTTGCTTACCAATTTTTGAGACCCGCACTGAGTGGATGCACTTATCTGCGGAGGTTTTCTGTTACTCGCTATATTGCACCTATTCACATGCTGACCTAGGACTCCTGCTGCATCAGGTGCTACATGATTGCTACACATTTACCGGCTTCCAAAGTATATACTGGATCACTCTAAAGTGTTTGGGCTGTTCGATGGAAGCAAATTACTGAGAAGCACTCTCTGGCATGCAATTTTCCATAGGTACCCCGCTGGACGGTATCAGTCTTCATCAATTGACTCTGTTGTGTCCTTTTCAGCTCCATAGCTCATTGGCTTTATCACTTGTGGAGGGATTTAATCTCTCCATGTGGGACATCGTTCTCTTCATTCCATTTAGAGTATCGGTTCCTCGTTGTCCCTCTCAGGAGGAACTGGTTATATGAATACACTGTTTATTGCCTAGTTCACACTTACCCCATTTATTTATTATATGGATATTGGAATTTTTTATCTGATTATGCTAGGCTCCTTTCTGTCTATCACTGGAATTGTTAGAGCTCCCTCATTTTATGCCCTTTCTCTTTGAGATATGGCCTTGCTGTGCATTTCCTGCTTTATGAGGTAATGCTTTACTTCCAGTGTTAGACGGGCTCCATCTTGTTGGCTGGCTTACCACACCCAGACGGTACTGGTCCCTTGCCTAATTGGTTGGGATGCGCAATTTTGCTCTGCCTGTGTGTGTGTGTGTGTGTGTGTATCTATCCAGCGGCTATTCATCTTTAGTTCAGTGCCTGGATCCTTCACTGGTTTCAGCCCATGTCCATCCTTGCATGTGTAAGGGTCCTGACACTGATTGGCTTTGTGTGATAGCCCTGATTTGACCCATGATTTTGATTATCTTGGTTATCAATTATTCTATATATGCTCTTTTGGTGGTTCGCAGCAGTATGTGTGTGGGGTGCATGTGTTCTTGTTTTTAATGACTATATAGTCTTGTTTTTTATTTTTTATTGTGATCAAGGGGAAGGTTTGGTTCCTTTTTTTTCTTTCACATTGGATTTCTAATAAATTGTCATTTTGATATATTTCTGTCAGTATTTTTTGTTGGGGAACTATTTCATTTATACCCCGTTTACTCTTATATGGTGCTTTAGGGCCTCCCCCCTCTTTGGTTCTGGTTGTCCCTGTTTTTTCTATATGCCTTTTACTATTAAGAGTATCACTCATTTGCGCTGTACAATTGACACCGTTGTGAGTGAAGGGGTTTACCAGGACACCTCTATTTACATAATTTCCTAATTCTGTGTCCGTGGTACTGCCATTTGTGCTTGTGGCTTTCCACTTTTTTCTCTTTTTAATGGGTACAAATTCCCACACCTTAAAAGCTTGTGGAAGATCTTCCCAGATCAGTGGAGTCTGTTGTAGCCACAAAGCAATGGGGAGGAGGGGTTACATCTACTCCATATTGTCTATGGTTGTGGATTGAGATGCCCTTCACTGATCCAGAGTCCTAAATAGCTTGATTAGTGGTTGGAACTTGCTGTGTTGGTGACCTGGGCCCTTTTCAAAATATTTGTTTGGGCTTCCCCCAAAAGCACAAATATTTGGCTATATAGAATACTTTAGATTCCATTCAGGGGGGGGGGGGGGGTATAGTTGGATAGCTTAGTTACATATGCATGCATCATTAGTAGATGGAAACTATACTAAAACACACTATTGGAGACATGGTGCACAGATTGTTGAACTGCAAAGTATTATAGACAACTGTACTTGGATGTTATTATTTCCTTGGTGTAGACTCCAGTCAATCTGCCAAGCAGTCGGATCCAATCTCCGAAGACTCCAACCAACGTGTCAATCTTGCAGCTGCAACAGGAGGAAACTGCCTTGTCCAGGAGCCCACCAGTGTCTGCTCACACATCCCCATTCCAGAGCATGCCGGCTGTAAGTTCAAGGGTAATAGCAGTTAATATGGAATCCCAAAAGGGACTTTAGTCTTGGAAGATGCAGGAACCCAAATACAAATCCTTACATTTTTATTTAATTTTAGATGGGGTAGGGGGATGATTAAAAGCCCTGTAGGGGTATCTTAAATCTGCCCCACTGACCTTTCCCCTCACTTGCCCTGTGTGCACAAGATATTTCTAAAGTGAGGATTATCCCCCTCCTAGGCAATCGCTACTGGATTAGGTTATGAAAAATGACCCTCTTCGTATTCTGGTGATC
The DNA here is from genome assembly GCF_965119305.1 of Pelophylax lessonae. Lineage (NCBI taxonomy): Eukaryota > Metazoa > Chordata > Amphibia > Anura > Ranidae > Pelophylax > Pelophylax lessonae. The sequence goes on from NC_138771.1 coordinate 502,526,117, forward strand.
TACTAAAAGTTGTCTTTGGGTACTGTAAGCATGCGACTTTCTGCTCCAAGTATCGGTGTGTTGGCAACAAAATGCACAGCGAAACGGGCCCGAGGGAAAATGCAAAAACTATGCATGATGATTTTTTTTTTGGAAATATTGTTAAAATAAATTTTTAGAAGTAGAGTGCACAATGTGAGTGAGCTGACTGCCTCTGCAAAGCGATTTTGCCTATGTAGTCTTTTCCTATGATTTAAAAAAAAAAGGTCCCCCCCCAACTTCCTGAGGTAGAAACCATATATAAATGAGCCTAAGCTGAAATAACGTCGTCTGATGGCTGCAGGCATTTAGAAGTCATCCCCAGGGATCAGACTGCAACTTTGTAATAAGTCAAGATGATGGGCTGCTGAAGGGGCTGATCTGTGCCACCTTTATTACAGCCAAAAACTGCTTAGACTGTTTCCGGTGACCTCCCTGAGCTGGCATATACATTTTAAAAAGCTGGTGACCCTGAAAGATGCCTAAACAAAGATGCTACAGGCCTGAGGGGAAAGGCATGGGGAATATCTGGGAGTTTTACAGTACATTACTTAGCATGCATACAGGTAACAAGATATTTGGTCAGCTTTTAATAAATTATGCAAATATGACCCCTTCACATGTATTGATTTTCACTTTTAATGCACCTCACACTAGATTCCCTTTTTATTATGCCATCTGTAAACGTGTAGTAGTTCACAGAACCACCTGAATCGGGGCCAGGTCTAGCCTATCTAATCTGGGGGTGAAGTAAAAAAAAAAAAACACTCAGGAGGCACACTATTGACAGTACTGACAGTCTTTTAGTGTCATGACCGGGGAAAAAAACTAGTATATTAGGCTGTCATAAGGTTATAGCAGGGATGTATGCCAACGACATTCTACGTTACCCATCCCCTCCCTACCCTTCCGATCCTACTAGAAGAATTTCATAGAAACTTCCACCTATCTAATTTTAGCAATAGAAATCAAAAGCCGGCTCCTTATGAAATTTTTTTTGAACTGAAGCAGTTACAACCTCTTGGAAATGCGAACGCATTTCAGCCTAAGCCTTCCTTCATAACATACCATTCATTTACTGCAGTAGAGCTTGGGTGAGTTCTTATATGATCTCATTTTAGCATCAACGATGGGAAATCCTGAAAATCTGATTTTATGCTTTACAAATCTAATTTCGCATTTTAACGCTATCTGCCTTGAGCACACCAATATCCCCAGACCCTAAAGCTGATGTAGCCCTGCCCCCTGGGGAGTGGCTAAGTGTAGTTATCTCCTCCACTTCGATTTCCAACTTTGTCCAACCCACTTGACACTATAGGTTCTATCATTGTAAATGATTGAAAACGACACAAATTGGAAAAAAAGAATTAGGTTTACTAATCTTTAGCATAAGTTTTAGAAAATAATGCACAAACAGTATCAATAAAGCAATTAAAGCAGGAACATTAATGGCAAAATAGATCCTGAATCCTCAACGTATAACTGGATAGGGTTCAGCACTCGGGATCAATGAACAATTGTAACATGTATATATGGATATATATACCAAAGGATTAAATGTTTGCTAATCCTGTCAATACACTATTTCTCAAATGTAATGCGAGAATGACCACAACCCAATATTTGACAGTGCTTAAAGAATAACTCTATCCTTAGTAACTGCTTAGCAGTTCTATTATGTCTTCACCAAGCTAACTATCAGAGTGCACTCTGTATGCTATCGGCGGGGCCCCCTTTACAATAGATTGCAAGAGTCTCCTGGATGAGTGAGGCCTCACTAGTCTTCGCCGGCAAGGGTGTCCTCAGCCAATCCAAAGAAAGTATTTGTAATCCACAGTAAAGGTGAATAACTGTATTCCCCACGGTAATAAGCAGTAATTGTAATCCAAATAGGAAGGGAGAAAATAGATTCTGGTACTCGACAGTTGGTAGTCCATCTAGCACTGGGAGGGAGGGAAAGGCCTTCTGATCCACTACGCACTCTGTGGAACAACAGTGTCCTGTGGCGACTATTAGAATTACTATGGCCTTCTGCTAAAACAGCTCTGCAGTCCCACCCTGGCTCAGTCTAGAAGCACAGCAAATATTTAACTGGATTTCTCTCACCCAATGTGACAAACTCCGCTACACAGCAGAGTTGTATAAAGTACTCGAAACCCATACTTAAGTAAAAGTACAAGTGCTCGATCAAAAAGTGACTTGAGTAGAAGTACTAAAGTATTCAACATTTTTTGTACTTAAGTATTGCAAGTAGTTTTTTAAAAATTTTGCTACTCAAGTACTGAAAGTAAAAGTACCAGTAGTTTTTGAAAAAAAAATTGCTACTCAAGTACTGAAAGTAAAAGTACAAGTACTGTGTTATGTAGTTATTCAAGAATGAAGTCAAAAGTTTGAACATCATATTGTTTTTTATTATTTCAAATGCAGCTTTTATTTATACATAAGCATTTATTTTCGTATGCGCTGATAATACACATGTTTTTGAGCTTCATGAAACCTGCCATCTACTGTTCTGGCAGTGGTAATTTTTATAATTGTAACGAATAACTATGCAGCACAAAAAAAAAATATTGCAGTAGAAGTATTGAAATCATTGAAAAAATGTAGTGAAGTAAAAGTGGAAGTAGGAGAAAAAACTACTCTAGGAAAGTACAGATACCGCCTTTCGGTACTTAAGTACAGTAGTGAAGAAGTTCTACTTAGTTACTATACATCTCTGCTACACAGTCCACTCCAGCAGTGTCCCGTCTTCTTAGCGACACACACGGCCTCTCAGGGCGATCTCCCACTCGGTCACGCTACCGAGATCTTTCCTCACACCGATCATTCAGACTCCGGTGTCCCTCGCAAGGCCTTCGGCCTACTCTTCTGCACTCTACAGCAGCTCTATCCCTCCTCACAGCGTGCTGTCCTCAAAGCAAGAGAGTGAGAATCGGTCCCACCCCCTTTATAAATACACTCCCAAAAGGCTCTGTGAGTCACATTGCTCCCTGAGAGAAGTCCAACAAAAGCAGTCTATGGTTCTTGCTCCTCCCAGAACTACATTGCCCATAATTCACAAATCCATCCTTGGTAAAATTTTAATGACACCCCCCCTTCCCAGGAGACGGCGCCATCCCTCACAAGTTCGGCCCCCCACCGGGCAAATTGGAAAGCGCAGCGTGCTTCATGCATGCCTAGTAGGGGGACCGGCTGTGAAGCTGAAAGGCTTCACTGGCTGTTTCCCTTACAACGAATGGTGGCAGCACCTGGCAACCGATCCAAAATCAGCTGGGGTGCCGACATTGCGGGGGGTCCCTGGACAGGTAAGTGTCTATATATTGCCTTTTTTCTTTTTTTTTTGTCCCCAGCTGTAACACTGCTTTAAATGTATTCTGCAAACTATGGTACCCTATTAGACAGTGGAATGGGTTTGTAAACCTGTCCCGCGACTACCCTTTCGTGGCTAAGATGCATTAATGCCCTTAAATGTCAGTATTACCGATAGTTTTGCATCTCCTCTCCACACTACTCATATGTCTGCCGCCTTTATTTTTCAGAGGGCTTCATAGGTTGTTTTTCGTCCTTTGCTAGTATAGGATTCTTCCCCTGCCAAATAAACGGAGATGCAAGATGGCCAGGGGGCTGGGTGTACCTAATGTGTCCCTGTGTTATAAATCTATGGTTCTAGTTCGAAATCTTTTTTGAGCGATGACACAGGAAAGGATTTGGTCACTTTAGAGATCTATAGCAGGCAGGAACTTGGCGGGGGCACTGTGGATTCCAAATGCAGCCATATGGCTTTCTAGCTGGACGCCCCCACATAGTCAATACTTTAAAGATCATGGACCAGGTTAAGAGTGAATTGTCCCCACCCACCTCACCATTAGCACCGCCAGATGGTTTCCCTTGGTTTAAAATAAATGCTGGGAAATTTGGTCTAGCGGTATGTACTACTCTTTAGAAATTGACCCAAGTGGCACTGACCCCTAACCTCTGGATCACTTTTTTTCATTTGTCTGACCATGCACCGCTTCCTGGGTTTTAATACATACCCTATATTAATCTAATCTCTTCCTAGAGTAACCTTGTAAAAACTATAGGCAAAACTCATTTTTGGATGGAGTAAGCAAGGGTTATAACTCCTGTCAAATTTCTTTTCGCCATCTGTGTCCCATTGTGGAGATTTCCCTTCTCTTCCTGTCCTATAGCCAAACATGAAGTGAGGAAAAAACCCTGCAAATTAAGGGAATCCCCAGGTAACCAGAACTAGTGTCCCCAATGGAAGATTTCCCCTATTTTTTTCTGGATGCAACCCAAAATCTAGGTTTTCTCCAGTCTGTCCAGGACAGCACAGGAGATATAGGCTCCACCTTCGGAGACAGGAAACACAAAGGATCAGGTGAATAAAGGGGCGGACACCCACCATCTTCCCCAGTCTTTTGTGTTTCCTCCCCGGAGGAGGCAGGTGTGGAGCTCTGCTGTACCTGTCCTGGGAAGGAGGTCAGCGGTGGGGGCCCCCGGTGGTCGACGAGGCCGTGTCCGGCGCATCTCCTCCTGGAGCCCGGGGAGGGCTATGTCTAGTGCCTGCTACTAGGAGTCCGGTCGCTGTACCGAGGACTTCCGCATTCAAGCAGGGGGACGCATGCACAGGCCTTGAGTTCTGGCCTTTGGAGCGCATCGGAGGAGGACGGGACTTCCGGCACATCACTTCCGGTTCCGGCTCTCACAGCGGTGATGACGCCGGAGCCATGGTGGTTTATTTAAACTGCCAAAGCCGCTCCAGGACCGCGAGGCTTCCCTGAGCAGAACGCAGCGGCATGATGCTGCAGGAAGAAGAGGCCTCTCTCATAGAGACTGCGGGACACAGCGGTGGTGGCGCCATCTCAGCCCAGGTAGGTGTCACAGGGGTAGGCTACCTACTGGGCTGCGAGAGGGGGGGGGTGAGTACAGGGACCCTCAGAATGCTGTGATTTTCCCTGTTTTATTGCTCCCCCCCTCAAAGCTGAGTCTGGGCTAGTGAGCCTAGGAACTCTGGCTTAGCTTCTCTGGCAGGGGGAGGGGGGTGGCTATTGTAGTTAATCCCGCCTCCTTTTTTTTTTTTTCTGTTAAGGGTCTCACTATTTCCTTGTTTTTTCCCTCTTCTCGTCTTCAGGCTCAGCCCAAAGACACAGAAAAACCTTCAGGGAAGAAAAGATGCCCGGCCTGTGCCAAGTTTAAGGAGGGCTGGAGTAAACCCCTTTGTAAACCCTGTATAGACAAATTGGTCTATAAGGAGTCAACAGGGGCATGCAAGGAGTTAATCGCAGGAGTCCAAAAGGAGATGAAAGCAATTAAATCTATGCTGACTAACATAGAGACCCCTAAACAGCCAGCAGAAGCCCCCCTAGTTTCAGCCCCAGAGGAGGGTGTAGAAACAGAGGCAGAGGACTCAGATTCCCTTGAAGAGCTTAGTGAGGCAGCTTCTTCCAGGGAGGTCCTTGAGTTAGGGACTAAATCGCCTAGGTGTAAGTTATCACTGGAGGAAGTGGATGCTTTACTAGGAGTGATTTATGAGACCTTAGAAATTAAGAGCAGGTCTCTCTGTCCCTACATGACAAAATGTACCAAACCCTGAAAGAAACTCAGTCTAGGGTATTTCCGGTACATGACACCTTGTCGGACTCCATTAAAAAGGAGTGGGTGGAGCCTGAAAAGAAGCTGTTTTTCCCAAAGAGCTTAAAGAGGTTGTTTCCCTTTAACGAGGACCCCTCTTGTATTTGGAAGGTTCCCAAGCTGGATGCGGCCTTCTCACAATGCGCCAAATCTACGGACCTGGCCTTTGAGGATATGGGTGTCCTTAAAGAGCCTATGGATAAGAGAATAGAGGTTCTCCTTAAAAGGTCATGGGAGGAAGTTATGGCCAACCTAAAACTAGCTATGGCCACAACAGTGGTGGCCAGAAATCTGGAGGTTTGGCTGGACCAACTTAAAGCCCATCTGGAAGGAGGGACTTCCCGTAAAGAAATTCTGGATTCCTTCCTATGCTGTCAAAAGCGGCCGGGTATATGGCAGATGCTTCGGCAGAGTCAAGTTGTCCGCCAGAACTGCAGCCCTGGTGAACTCTTCACGTAGGGCCTTGTGGTTGAAGTCATGGTCAGGGGGACGAAGCCGAAGCTTTGTGGTATCCCCTTTGAAGGGGACCTCTTATTCGGCCCAGATCTAGAGAAGGTCCTGGACTGAACAGCTGACAGGAAGAAAGCTTTTCCGTCAAAGCTCAAGAAAGCTCCAGAGCGACGTTTTTTTCATCCCCAAAGACCACAAGGGCAAACTTCCAAAATGCCAGCCACTAAAAAGCAGTGGGGGAGGACAACAAAAGGGTATTCTCTTTTCCTCTCCAAAAAAAAACCTCTAAACCCCAATGACCGGGTCCCGGTGTGGGGGGAAGGTTGGGTCAATTCCTCCCACAGTGGGAAAGCGTGACCCAAAACGGGTTCATATTGAGGATTATCAAGGAAGGTTATCAGATTCAGTTCCAGGGTATTCCACCCGCGAGAACAGTTCTGACCTCCCCTCCCAAAGATCCCCTAAAGGCGTCGGCACTGTTGTCGCAAATTGGCAACCTTGTGGACCAGAAAGTTCTTGTTCCAGTGCCCAAAGAAGAAACCAACATGGGTTTCTACTCGCACGTCTTTGTGGTGAAAAAGCAATCGGAATTTTCGACTAATCCTGAACCTAAAACCTCTAAACAGATGGGTGACCTACAAGAAATTCCGGATGGAAACCATCTTTACGGTTGGTTAATCAACAAGGACAAATCCAACCTGATCCCAACACAAGAGTTGTGCTATCTGGGGTACAGGATAAATTCAATAGAGCAGAAAGTTTTTCTCGCTCTAGAAAAGGGGGACAAGGTAAAGGCGACAGCAGCCGCCCTGCAATCCAACATGTCACTGTCCATCAGGACAGCTATGTCAGGCCTAGGGTTCCTTGCGGCAACAATCCCAGCTGTTCCTTGGGCAAGGGCCCACTTTCGGTGTCTCCAGGCCAACATCCTGAGAGTTTGGGACGGGAGACAACAATCCCTGGACAAGACCATCCATTTATCTCCAAAAGCCAAGCAATCGCTTTGGTGGTGGAGAAAAGATAACTATGGACGCCAGTACCTGGGGCTGGGAAGCCCATTGGGGAACGAGGATGGCACAGGGAGCATGGTCCCAGAAGGGAATCTCGGGAATCGGCCAATTGGAGAGAACTGCGGGCAATCTGGGAAGCCCTAAGTGTTCTCCAAAGACCTGAACGAACACAATGTACAAGTCCTATCGGACAACGTGGTGGTGCTCGTTTATGTCAACAAACAAGGAGGGACACGGTGCCTGTCCCTGATGCAGCTGACAGCGAACCTTTTTTTCCTGGGCAGAAGTAAACCTCAGCTCTATTTCCGCAGTCCACCTAAGGGGTGTGGACAACGAGATGGCAGACTTTCTAAGTCGCCATCAGGTATCGGAAGCAGAGTGGTCCCTAAACAGGGAAGTCTTCCAGTTGGTGACCCAGAGATGGGGCGTTCCAGACATAGATCTGTTCGCCAGCAGAACGAACAACCAAGTACCAAAGTAATTTTCCCTAGAGAAAGGCGGAGGAGCCATGGGGCTGGATGCCTTAGCTCAGGAGTGGACGTCTCAGCTGAGTTATGCGTTTCCCCCGTTCAAGTTGATTCCTCTCGTTTTAAGTAAGTTCATCCAGGAGGATACCACCTTAATCCTGATAGCCCCGTTTTGGCCAAACAGGCCTTGGTTTTCATCCCTGAGGCGTCTAGCAGTGGGTCCCCCCCTCATGTTCCCAGAGAGGGAAGACCTGCTTTCTCGGGGGCCGATACAACTGTCAAAGATTCCGAGAATGAAGTTGGCAGCCTGGTATCAAAGTCTTTTGAAGTCAAAAGGACTTTCAGATAAGGTCATCCGCACAATTCTTTCTAGTAGAAAGGTCACCCAGGCAATTTTAAGTATTGGAAAATGTTTTGTTCTTGGCTAAAAACCGATAACGGGGAGGTCGGTATTCCAGCCATTCTTGGATTTCTGCAGGAAGGTGCAGATGAGGGACTGGCCGTTAGCACTTTAAAAGTGCAAGTAGTGGCATTATCAGTGTTTTCTGGAAAAATCCCTTGCTTTAGAACCTTTAGTGGTGAGGTTCTTCAAGGGACTATCCAGAATTAGACCAGTTCCATTTAAGGTTCTTCCTAAATGGGACTTGTCAATAGTACTACAGGGTTGGATAAAACTTTCGCAGGACGTAGACCTGTCGTAGTATATTACCCTTAAGACGGCCTTTCTGGTAGCAATTTCTACAGCCAGGCGCATTAGTGAGCTTCAGGCGCTTTCAGTTAGGGAACCTTTTCTTCAAATTTTTGAAGACAGGTTGGTCGTACGTACAGATCCAGGATTCCTACCTAAAGTGGCTTCCAGGTTCCACAGGGCCCAAGAAATGGTGTTACCATCCTTCTGCTCCTCCCCTTCCAATCCAAGGGAAGCAGAGTTTCATCTTTTAGATGTCAGGGCCTGTGTGTTAAGCTATCTAGAGTTGTCTAAGAGCTTTAGAAAATCCAGTGCTTTATTTGTAGTGCATTCAAGGAAAAATAAGGGGCAGCAGGCTTCAAAGAATACTATAGCCAGGTGATTAGACAGGCGAAAGTAGAAGCTTATAGAAGTTTAGATAAGGAGTGCCCTTTTTCTCTGTTAGCTCACTCCACGAGGGCATTATCTGCTTCTTGGGCGGAGCGGGCTGGGGCGACACCAGAACAAATTTGCAAAGCAGCCACCTGGTCTAGCTTCTCGACATTCATCAAGCACTACAGACTGGACCTTCTCTCTGCCCAAGATCAAGCGTTTGGTAGGAAGGTCCTCCAGGCGGTAGTCCCACCCTAATCTGGTAAGTTCTCGTTGATCTCTCCTGTGCTGTCCTGGACAGACTGGAGAAAAACCAGAGTTAGACTTACCGGTAACTGTTTCTAGGAGTCGTCCAGGACAGCAGGGATTCCCTCCCTATAATGCTGTTTTAACCATGGGCGAGTTTTTTTGTCTTGTTGCAGATGCCATGTCCGGGGAGTTCTCGGATAAAAGACTGGGGAAGATGGTGGGTGTCCACCCCTTTATTCACCTGATCCTTTGTGTTTCCTGTCTCTGGAGGTGGAGCCTATATCTCCTGTGCTGTCCTGGACGACTCCTAGAAACAGTTACCGGTAAGTCTAACTCAATTTTCAATGATGGTAAATGGGACAAATAGAAGGTGAATCTCCATATGGGGGGCCGAGATGGCAATAAAAACTGACAGGTAATCTTATCCCTCACTAAAAAATTAAAGTTTTGTCTTTAGTTTTAAAGCAGTTGTAAACCCGCTGAAGCCTGTCGCTCCCAAGCATGCGCCCTCAGTTCTGGCAAGAAGTTCCGGCATGGTTCACCAGACCTTCAGAGCGCAGGCGCTGATGTCAGCAGCTGCATGAAGGGTATCTCCTAAACCTGTGTAGGTTTAGGAGATATTATTTTACCTATATGCAAGCCTTATCTCAAGGTAAAATTATACAACCGCTTTAACCTTGTGAACCAAGTTGGTTTTCCCTGCTCCCTACGGGGGCTTTACTATTTGTTTTTTTTTTTTTTGTTTTTTTTATATATTGCTTCTCTGTATTGATGTGTCCAGAATTACTATATAATATATATTTATATTTGGGTATAGCGCATTAATTGTTGCAATATGCAATTAAAGTATGTTTCTCTCCAGGACCGCCAACATGTGAGATGGTAGCTCCTCCCCAACAGGAAACGCACTCCCCTTGCTCTTCTGTTAAAAGGCCCCACCCTTCCCCTTGATCCTCAGTTTAGTGTGTTTCTCCCACAGCGAAAATTGTACTTTCACTGACCCGAAACAATGCTGGTGTGGATGGGTACCTCTGTAAGCCAGGTTCGGTTGGGCCGAGGTTAGGCTTCTCCTTACCTGCCGCATTCTATGCTTCTTACAGGTGGCCATGAAGCCCCAGGCAGGCGTTCCTATGAGGTGGTCCTTCCTAGCCTGGGCCCTGACTGGGTGCAGGGCTCTCCTCCGCTCTCCCAGAAGATCGCAGCGGCTTGAGGAAATTTAAAAAAGCCCGCCGCAAGTGCACTCCAAGCCTCGCTTTAGGACCAGAACTTCCGCCGGAAACTCATAGTACAACGCGGAAGGAAGGGAGACATTCGGAGGAGATGCTCAAACCGTTGGCGGTAATATGGCAGAGCCTTCAGCCTTTCGGAACGGTAAGGCTGCTAAGGAAAAACCGTTGCTACTTGCCTTATGGAGGAAGGAAAGTCGCTCCGGGTGGCTACTTAAAAAAAAAAAAAAAAAAAGCAGTACAGATAACGGTAAGACCGTGGGGTTTCCTTTTTTCTGCAAGGGGAAGTTGTGTACCAGTGGTAACTTGGGTCCTGGTGAATCCCGCTTACCCCCGAATTTATGTAGCCTAAAAATGTAAGTCTTCAAACCTGAAATGGGAAGACTGCCAAGGAAAATCTGCTGCGATGCTCCTTATGGAAGAGGAAAAGTCGCTTAGGATAGCTACCACGAAAGGCAGACAAGATTTGTTTCTTCGTCTGCAAGGGGAGGGGTTGTACCGATGTCTGCATTATGCTCTGGTGACCCCCAGGTTTCCCCCAGGTAATGTGGCCTATGCATCTGAATATTGCAGGAAGAGTGATCGGATGGTAATCTTCTCTTCTCTTGCAGAAGTCCCTATCGGGACCTAGGAGGCCTCTATCGGATCAACCCCTATTGCAGCCATCACTAGCTCACCTAAGATGTGCAAAACTGCAGGGGATAGATCATATACAAAGCCTCTGTTTCACCTGTATTAACAAACCGGCAGGTCAAGAAGCCTCAGGGTTGACATAAGAATGCCTCCCTCCTATGTGTTTAGGAGGATTGGAAGCAAACCCTATAGCTGTGGTAAAACTGGAGGAAAAACAGTAGTGGTGTGTACTCCTTTTCTTACCTGGGAAACTTGCAGCAGTATCCCTGATAGCAGCCAGGTGGGGTTTTGGCTTGTTGTAGTACTCACTCCTTTAATGTGGTTACTACTATCCTTCCCCCCCCCCCCCTTAACACGGGGGTTAAGTAAGCCAAAAAAGCTTCAGCAGACCCAGGTCCACAGCCTTCTCTCATTATCAGGGCAGGCTGTGGTCATTGCAACTTTAGGTTGCCAGTTCCTCAACTATAAACCCTGTCTGGATCAATAAGGGTAATTCTAGTGAAGGGGTGACACCTGTTAGACAGTCTCTTGCAGGCTATTTCTGCCATTGAACAGCTTGGACATTCCTAAAGTTTATCAACGGGAATGTAAGGTGGAGTCCAGTAACCTAAAGACTACAGGCGTAGATTCCATAATGGTTTTCCCTGGTCAGCATTACACGCTAGATATTTTGATTGTACTAGGCCAGCTGCTAGGATTTCGGCACGCATCTCCAAGATGGGTGATAAGAGCTCTGCATCAAAAAACATGCGAAGTGCTGTGCGACTTTGCAGGGTGACTTTGGTGCACCGTTTTTAGTGCAATTTTTTGATCTGATATTGCACTCCCTGACTAGAGGTCTTATCAAGGTAGTGCATCCACCTTTTGAGTGTCGCTGCAGCCTTCAGTCACGGGGGACCACGCAAGGTCGCAGGATAAATCGCACCAGGGAAAACAGAACCTAAGAGTTAATTGGGACCCCTGGTGGTTTGGGCTACTGCCCACCCTGTTATGAACTAGGTGCAGTACTGTCTGCAACTCTAGTTTGATTAAATTTTGGGTACAAAAGCCTCTACAACAGCTACATATATTAACCTGTATTTAATGCTTGCTTGTTTAGTCCTTCAGGTGTCTGATGGCCTCCAAGCAAAGATTGTCTCCAAACCTCCCTGAGGCTGATTTAAATGATCTACAGGTCTGTGCTTGGTAAGACCTTAGATGCTGAAAAAACTTGGATTCCCACCTGCGGGTGGGACAGCTACACCCACTCGTATGAAGGTAAGGTAACGGCAACTACTACTATGGTGTATGCACCTACATTGAGACTTCCATTATTTGGAGCTACCCAGATTCTCCTCTGGTGGAGGAAGGTTGAGAATATAGAATCCAAACTATGCTGATATAAAGTCTGCCCTTTTTTCAGTAGAAATCGTCATAATTCTAACTGATGCCTGGGCTGCTGTCTCTGAAATACTCTATGGAAGTTTGTGTATGTGGGTGTTATGACTAATCAGAAAATATGCAACACTGTTCTGTCTTCTGTCTGTTTGCTATATGGTTATTTTTTTTCTTACTAAAAAAAATACACCTTGAAAGTTGCAGGTATCTGACTATTACACTCTTTTCTTCTAGAAATGCACTACATTGTGTTCGTAAAATGTCTGTGGGTTACTTGGCTGTACCCTGACTGCTTAGTCAGAAATGCACAAAGGTTTCCAGTGTCTTTTCTGTTATAACTACACTGGTACTAATCAAGTGCGCAACTTTAGGTTCCCTGTAAGTTTTGGCCATTAAAATTAGTCTTCCTGGCTAGCTGTCACTACAGCCAGACGTGTGGGGGTTGGTTTTACAGGTCTTCTAGTAAAGAACCATTTGTTAATCTTCCTAGATAGGATTATCCTGAAACCAGATCTCTTATATCTGCCTAAAGTAGCCTCTTCTTCCACAGGAAGCAGGAGATGGTACTACCATCCTTGTGATAATCCTAGGAATAAAAAATAAATATTTAGACGTGAGGAGAGGTCTCCTCACTTATCCAGAAAGGACCAAGGAGTTTAGGAGGTCTAATCGCCCTCTGGTCCTCTACTCTGGACCAAGAAAAGGAATGCAGGCGTAAAAACCTTCAATTTCCAGGTGGATTAAGCAAGCTATTACCATATTTTAGGAGGTCACATGTGGTCCAGTTTTCCAGCAAAACTGAAGGCACACTCTGCAAGGGCACTGGCTACATCCAGGGCTAAAAAAGCGGGAGCTTCCTGGGAACGGATTAGCAGTACAGCCACCTGGTCAAGCAGTGACACTTTGTGAAGACCTTACCGTGTGGAAGTGCTGTCGCAGCAAGACCTGACCTTTGGCAGGGAAGTACTGCAGACAGTGGTCCCACCCTAAAGTAGGCCAGTAAAGATTACTTTATTATCCTCTCATATGTTGGCCGTCCTGGAGGGATGGAGAGAATACCTACCGTTAGTTTACCGGTAACTGTGTTTCTTCCAGTTCCCTCCAGGATGGCCTGCCTACTTTCCGACCTGTTAAAAGGGTTATGGCAACTGGTGAGTGCCTCAGGGCTTATGAATCCCTTGTGAACCAGTTGTGGAAGCTACTTTACTACAACTGAGGATCAAGGGGAAGGGTGGGGCCTTTTAACAGAAGAGCAAGGGTAGTGTGTTTCTGTTAGGGAGGAGCTACCATCTCTCATATGTTGGCCGTCCTGGAGGGAACTTGAAGAAACAGTTACCGGTAAACTAACAGGTATTTATGCTAAACCTTAACTCCTGGCTACTCTGCTACTTCAAGGGTACTTTAGTTTTCCAATGTACATTTTCTTACAGGGGCACTCTAAAATATAAACGGCAGTTACATAGTTAGGTTGAAAAGACACAAGTCCATCTGGCTCAACCAATAAACGGTAAAGAAAACCCAACCATACAATCCTATATACACAATCCTATAAACGCAGTTGATCCAGAGGAAGGCAAAAACAAACAACAACAAAAAAACCCCAGCAAAGCATGATCCAATTTGGTACAGCAGGGGAAAAAAATTCCATCCTGATCGGATATTCCCTGGATCAACTTTACCTATAAAAATTAGTGATTTGTATTATGTACACCCAGGAAAGAATCCAGGCCTTTTTAAAAGCAATCTAGTGAGCTAGCCAGAACCACCTCTGGAGGGAGTCTATTCCACATTTTCAAAGCTTACTGTGAAGAAACCTTTATGTATATAGAGACTTAATCCAATTTTCCTCTATACATAGTGCCCCCTTGTCCTCTGTGTTGACATTAAGGTGAACAACTCAACACCCAAGTTCACTATATGGACCCCTTATGTATTTATACATGTTAATCATCCCCCCCCCTTAATCTCTTAAATTCAGTTCCTCTAATCTTTTCTCATAGCTGAGCTCCTTCATGCCTCTTATCAGTTTGGTTGCCCTTCTCTGCACTTTCTCCAGTTCCCTGATATCCTTAAGATCTGGTGCCCAAAACTGAACTGCATATTCCAGATGAGGTCTTACTAATTTGTACAGGGGCAAAATGATCTCTCTGGAGTCCATGCCTGTTAATAACAAGGACTTTGCTTGCTTTGGAAACTGCAGCTTGGCATTGTTGTTCCACTGCAAAGCTTGGTGACCTCTGCAAAGACTGAAATTGTACTTTTAATCCCAGACCCTAGATTTATGAACCTAAAAAGTAAGGGTCCCAACACTGAACTTTGGGGAACACCACTGATACCAGACCATTCAGACTAAGAAACCTTAACCACTACTCTCTGAGTTCTATCTTTTAGCCAATTTTCTATCCATTTACAAACTAATCGTTGCAAGCCTGTAGACTTTACCTTACACATCAGCTGTGTATGGGGAACTGTGTCAAACGCTTTTGCAAAATCCAAGTATACTACATCCACAGCCACCCCAATGTTTTTTACTTGCCACCTCCTAAAAGACAGAAGTTGTCAAACCTGATTTCTTTTTGTTTGACAACTTCTGTCTTTCATGAATCCATGCTGTCTGTTGCTTAAAATGTTTTTCCAGCAAGAACTCATCTGTGGTCTTTTATTAAACTCTCCATTATCTTCTGGACTAAGTAAACAGGTCTATAGTTACTTGGCAAAGACCTTAATCCCTTTTTAAATATAGGAACCACACTGGCCCTTCGCCAGTCCAGTGGTACTATTTCAGTCCTTAACGAGACCCTAAAAATCAAACCAAGGCTTTGAAATTACAGCGCTCAATTCTTCAGGATGCGTGGGTGGATGCAATCTAGTTCAGGCACTTTATTCACCCTTATTCTGTCTAAATATTTCTGCACAATATCAATTTTGAGCCATTGTGGATCATTTGGGGCTGTCAATACCCTCGTTATGGTCATGAGCTCCCCCAGCTTTATCCAGCTCTCCTGCTTCTTTGTATACACAGAGCTGGATAAAGTTTTTATTTAATAAATTTGCTTTTTGTCCCCAGTCACCCATTCCTGATTTTGTAAAGGGCCTACATGCTCAGACCTAACCTTTTTACTATTAACCGCTTAAGCCCCGGAGGATTTGGCTGCTCAAAGACCAGGGCCTATTTTGCGATTCGTCACTGTGTGAATTTAATGGACAATTGCGCGGTCGTGCGATGCTGTACCTAAACAAAATTGACATCCTTTTTTTTTTTTTTTTTTTCCCCACAAACCGATTTCTTTTGGTGGTATTTGATCACCTGTGCGACTTTTTATTTTTACGCTATAAACAAAAAATGAGCGACAATTTTGAAAAAATAACAATATTTTTCACATTTTTATATGAAATTCCCCCAAAAAATGTAAAAATCGAAAATGTTTTAACATTTTAGGCCAATTTGTTTTCTGCTACATATTTTTGGTAAAAGAAAATCGCAATAAGCGTATTTAGATTGGAAGTTATTGCATTTACTAACTATGGGAAAGATTTGTCTTTTTTTTTTTTTTTTTATGGGGACTGCGACTTTTCGGCCGACAGATCGGACCCTTGACTGACATTTTTGACACTTTTGGGGGTACTGGTGACATTACTACAGTAATCAGTGCTATAAATATGCACTGTTGCTGTCAAAATTACACTGGCAGGGAAGGGGTTAACTTTATTGGCGATCCGTGGGTTAAATGTATCCCTAGGGGCGTGTTTCTAACTGTGGGGGGCATGGCTAGTGATGTAACCACAGGGACATGCCATCCTACATAGCAGGATTGCATAGTCTCTGCCTTTACATTAGGGAGAATGACAGACGGCTGTGTTTACATCAGCCGTCTGCCTTTCTCCCTCTCCTGAGTGGGATCGCGAGTGGCCGGTGGACATCGGAGCCGCCGGACACTCGCATGGGGATGCCTGTGAACAAGCAGGGGCGGGAGCACAGTACTACGTCGGTTTGCCCAGGAGAGGCTGACTGCCGCAGTAAATATACTGACCGCAGTCGGCAAGTGGTTAATTTATTTGAATAATTTCTTTGTTTGTCCTATCTTTTGCATCTGTCATTTTGGAGCTCTCAATCACTCTTCAAGTGAGATTCTGCTCTCAACGCCGCTTGCTGTCCCTTCAGCTCTCCCACTAGACTGGTCACCTTCCTGTGACTCATGCTGTTCACTCCAGCAGGATGCGCTCTCCGCACTATAGGTCGCACTCTCAGGCCTCTGTCCCGATCAGTCTCTCTCCGCACCTCCAAACTCCCGAGTCCCCGAAGCAAGAGCGCGCATCCCACCCCGCCCCCAATTTTTTCTCTCCTCCCATGATCCTCTGCAGATCCCTCAAGGCTCCCTGGGAGTGTGGAGGGTGGAGACCATGCATTGAAGGATTGACTGGACCAAACGACCCCCCCCCCCATAATCCAGTTCAGCACTCCACAGGAGAAACCAATCCTCCTTACAAAGTTCTCTTAAAGGATTAGCCAATCATGACCCGAACCGCAGTTCAGTATGACAGTAATTCTAGCATGGCTACATCTGTAACATGGGAGCCTTCTTATCCTCTGCCGTAACTCTTCCCCATTCACCCACCAATAGGGGCTGACCCCTGTCTGCCCCATTATAACCTGATTCACGCTCCCCCTTCAAGCCTAGTTTAAAAACTCCTCCAGCCTTCCCATAAACCTCTACCCTAGCACAAGACCCCCATCCATTTAGGTGCAAACCATCTTTAGCATATAGGTTGCACCCCAATGAAAAGTGAGGCCAGGGCTCTAAAAACTCAAATCCCTCCGTTACGTGTAAGATTTGGGGAATATCTAAAGAGTATTAGGCTGAAATAAGAATCTGCTTGCATTTTGCTGCAGTACATGGGGGAAACCGTAGTGGTCTTAAAGTGAGAGGTTTCTTTGCTCTGCACCTTTCAAGCCATAGGGGTGACTTGATACGGTTTTGCTTAAAGAAAAGTCCTGGATTTTTAAACTTGATACCCTGGCCCAAAAGGGTTAAATAACGAAATGAGTTTAAAGGTCTTTCTGAAGCCCTAACTTATACATCAAGATATATTATGTACTACCTAATGGGGGGGGGGGGGGGGTATACCTGAATTGTGAAACATCTATTAAATTTATGCATGAAGTTCCTCCATCAGGAGGAAGTTGGATTGGCTGGGCTAAGCACAATGCCTTCCTTGCTCAGGCTTCTGCTCAAGCCTCTTTTCTGTTTTTGAAAAGTGTATACTTGCCTATTAGCCTGGCCCAGTCATGTGATCTTACCTGTGTTTAGCAAACAGTGGCTGCAGGGGAGAAAGAGCTTGGTGAAGGTTGATAAAGCCTGGAGTGGGGATGGCACCCATAGGTTCCCATGTACCAGCATTGCTGGCACTCCTTCCTCTCCCCTACATATGCTGCTGGATCACACGGGTAAGATAATGTGACCAGATTGGAGCAACCTGAAAAAAAGCTGTCAGCATAGGTGTTAACTGTTAGGGAGGAGGAGGGGAGGTAATTTTTAAGGTTAGTTGTATGCAAGCTGGAATTCTACTTTAGGCCTGGTCAACACTATTGCGGGTTTGCGGCCGTTTACGTTTAAAATGGCAGCCCATTCATTTGAATGGGCTGCTGTTCCTGTACCATCTTGAAAATGCAGTGGCTGGGAAATGCAAATGCATCATGCGTTTTTCCCTGGGGTACCTGCAAACATGCTGGGTTTTTGTGTGGGGGTGCCTTTCACTCTACCCCAAGCGTTTTGCCCGTGGGTGGCTGCAGGTGCGGTAATGGGTAAAGGTCCCACATCCACACACAATAGTGTGAACCAGGTGTCAAACTTTGTGCACTGATAGCCAGTGGTATTGTTTTTTACCCTCCCTATTGGTGAGTAGTGTCGGTGTTGACTCTATGCTGCATTAGCAGCCAGTGACATTGTAACTTCATGCTGCAGCAAAACTGGTGCCAATTATGCAGCAGAAAAGGGTTACTTGACTGCTACTGGTCACTAATGCATCAGTGACCAGTGGCAGCATGTTACCACTTTGTTGCATTATGAATGTCCTTATTGAACCCCTTTCCCTCCCCCACCCCCGACTGTCACTAACAAAAAATGACACTGTCATACATCTTCCAGCCAGTGGCTGCTGCCTTTTTTTTTTTTTTTTTTTTTTTTTTTTATTTTGCAGTGCCTGCGCCACTATCTTCCTCTCCTGGCCTCTGACAGCAAAGCAGAGGCCAGGACTAGAAATCTAGAAACCATTTTCAAGAGTATGCACACTACCTTGGGGGTGGTACCATGAGTGTGTAAATCATAGAACAGTGTTTCTCAACTCCGGTCCTCAGGGCACACTAACAGGCCAGATTTAAGTATTGCCTTGGGCAGATGCAGACTAGAATACTGCAATCACTGAGCAGCAAATTATATCACCTGTGATGTATTTCAGTTTTCTTGCAAACCTGGCCTGTTAGTGTGCCCTGAGGATCGGAGTTGAGAAACACTGCCATAGAACATGTATAACAATACATTGGTATGTGTCTATCTTTACATTTTATTCTGTGTAGAATTATTGGAAGAATTCCTGAAGAAGCACTAGGTTAACATGTAGAGCCTGGACCCTTGCCCGACCAGTTTTGGCACCAAACCTGCAGGGTTTGTGGCGACTATTTTTTCCCCTTCCTGCTGTTAGACACTCATGGTTTGGGTAACGGTATGTTTCTTTTAATATCATCAATGATTTTATTTAGGTTTGGTATACTTCATAATAATCTTGTGATTTATTTTATCTGTGCCTATGAAGTCCATTTTTTGTTTTAGTCATTTTCTTTATACAGGACTAGAAGTCTCAGGTGGGGATCGTTCTGCCTAACCAGTGTATGATTTCCATACTGGTGCAGGAGTGCACTTAGCACCGCATCGCTGCTCTGCTTTACATTTATATCACACTGGTGGCAGGAATGGTCAGGAGCTGACATGTCGGATCATGATCTGGCTGCCATTGACAGGTAGATCGCGATCGATGGTTTGCTGACCCCATGATTTGGGTCAGGATTAAAACAGAACAGATGTCCTCATCAGTGCCCCCTCTTGCATCAGGTGTCCTCAATTGTGCCAACTTGCATTAATTGCCCTATCACACTGGCTCATAGATAAGTGAGTGTGCACTCAGGCTAAAAGGTGCAAAACCCACCCCAGCAACTCCCCTAGATCTGGCCCTGACTTGGATTGGTCTAGGATAATCTTGTGGTTACAAGTATCTCTCATGTACTCTGTTCTCAGGTGTTTAAAGTCAATGCTCCTCTGCGAAAAGAGATGGAAGTTAAGGAGGACCCGCCTTATCCTGTAGAATACCAACAGACATTCAGCACAGCCAGTACCCAAACCCTTCCTCATGGGCCGCTGGACATGAATGGGTCGGATCCACGTTCACTCATGCAGGAACCTGTACCTGGTGAGCAATAAGCCTTTGAAGACTTTTGGGATCATAACATGGGAGCCTTCTGGCTTGTGGTCTTTATTATACATGAGGATTTCCTAAAAGGGCTGTTGGTGAGAACTGAATATTAATACCTCAGCCCCACACAGATGGTGCAATCACATTTCCTGCACTTCAGACAGCCAGACTGCCAAAGCGCCAAGATGTATCAACTTGGCAGGTTTGACTGTATGATTAGATCAGAATCTGACTAAAGTACAATTACGGTTTAAAGGCTAAATATTATGGATATTTAGTAGATGGCTAAAAGCATTTGCTGACCTAGCTGCAGGCACTCTGGGGAAATTCATGCTCCATCTCATTTTGGTTTTCAGCAGCTTGGCTCCCTTTTGCTTTTTCTCCCTGCAGTGAATAAAGCCTGTAGCCTTTAAAGCTGAGGCTTAGATTTGTCTGCAGGCAACTTAATTAAAAGGGGAATGCAATGCAAAATCTAATGGCTTCCTGTGATAGTGTGGCAACAATGCTGTATTGCTTGTGAACTCAGTGCAGTGCTGGCACTCGTGAAGGCTGTGTCTGATTGTAAGACCGCAAAATGAGAAGTTGCAGGTGGCACAGCTAGAAGCGTGATCACTGCTGATTTCACAAGCCTGTAAATTGACTTATCGGCACCAGGCCACACCTAGTCCTGCCCACTTTCTGTATTGACCGCACTGCCTTTGCAGCTGAAACCCTCCCATTTAGCTGCAGTATCTGGGAGTATCGGTCATTAGTTGTGGTTAGAGGGAAGTCTTTCCAACAGGACAGTGTCAAGTTCGTCTTAGGACCCGTTCACACCTTCCTCCCGGCACACTCAGCCAGGGCAGTTTAATGTGCAGAGAGGTGACACGGGGGTGGTGTCATGCATGTTTCATAGAATCGCACAGCTCCCCTTGCATGACCACGTGACCTCCGAGATCGTATGCCGAACGGAGTTATCACCCGGGTGTCACGGCAAGTGGGTGAAATACCGATCTGCCAGCAGATTTGCTAATGTGGAGTTGCTTATATCTTTGTACATATGCGAGTGGCATATTCAATACATTTGTTAACGGAATTATGCTAGGAGATTTTACCCTTACATGAGCAATATTTGGAATATCTGCCAGTTCCGGGGCCGATACAGATACATATTCAAGTCAATATCGGCCTTGCCGATAATCAGTCGAACCCTACTACGGAGGTCAGGAAGGGTTTCTTTTTTACAGGCTTGTTTGCAGCAAGGGCGTTGGGCTGTATTGCCCATCACTGCCACAAAGTAAGTACAAGGTATCTTTCCTGCTATTAGAGGAGTTCAGTTCACACCAATATGCTGAGTTAGTGTGCACTAAAGAGAAAAATCATGCAACCTTTTCCTCCTTTTAGGTCCAGCTTGCTATAATGCATTTGGCATGTGTGCAACCACATGCATCATGGTGTGAATGAGCCAAAAAAAACATTTTATTCTTAATGTGCATTTAAAGTAAGGTGACCATATTTTTAAAATGAAATTTTTTATTTTTAGTAGATGGCAGCAATTAGTCACTTATAGCAGGACTGCAATGTGTCAGTGTCCCTTTGTGGGAACCAGAGGCACTAATACAGTGATCAGTGCTAAAAATATGCACGGTCACTGTACTAATGACACTGGCTGGGAAGGGGTTAACATCTAGGGCAATCAAAGGGTTAAGTGTGCCTAACAAGTGTGTTCTCACTGTGGGGGAGGTGCTTTTACTAAGGGAAGGCATAGATCCCTGTTTGTGGGAACACAGGATCAAGTTCTTCCATACGGACAGAATGGTGATCTACCTTGTTTACACAGGCAGAATGCCTGTTTAAAGAACAATCCTCAGGTACAGGCGGATATCGAGTCCGCCAGACCCACTGTTTGGCTCTGATACCCAGAAATGCAGGATCACGTATGTGTGTATGATCCTGCACAGCCTGACTACCCTGTAGCAGTAAATACAAAACTATTTTAGGTAGGTAATTTGTGTGGCTTTTTCTCCTGTTCCATCTATTGCTTTGCCTTGACACAAGGAATTGGAGAACCCCTCTTGAACAGATGTTCCCTTTGCAAGCTTTTCCTCTGTTCAGTTGACAAGTGACACAAGGAAATCATCACCACTCTACCAAAACGGAAAATTGCTTCAGATTGTTTGTTGGGTAGGTAGCTGGAGTATGGACCTAACTGATGCTGGGTATTCAGGAAAACTATTTGCAGGGCATGTATCTTTCATGGTCGGGGGGGTTGACTTGGGTTTGTTGACCCCAAGTGTGTAATTCATCTAATCTTTGTAGCTCTGTTTTTCTTTTTTAGTTCCCTATTCATCTGGGGCTTCTCCTGTAAACAGTGGAAATCTGCCCTGTTACACATCTACCCCCAACATCCTACCCAGAATTTCCCAGCCATGCCTGACCAGGGGTGGAACAATCAGGGGGACCAGCCGTGGAGGGCGTATCCTGACCAATGGCTATCGCTGCCAGACCACCTATAAAGGTTAGCCTTTTTTTTTTTTTTTTTCTGCTATGATCCAATTGTTACATGGTAGCTACGTTCTACTTGGTCCCATTGTATGTAGGAACGTAGCCACCCTTGCTTGCGATTGAGATGGGACTTTAGGATTTGTAGTGTACATAGAGCAGTGTATGTGACCATAACAAAGATGCAGTATTTTCCAAATCAGTGCAAGGAAGGGGTTCAGGGAGTCAGATTATTCCAAGGAAGTAGAGAGAATGCTGTTAAACATTCTCTAAAAATCCATAAACATAACTGCTGAATGACCCTGTAGTCTTGTATGCTGTAGTCTTGTACAATCACCTTATGTTCTGTGCAGGAATAAATGTAGTTGCCTAGTTTTTGTAAATGTGCAGTGTCTTCATGTATTGAGTGTTCTGAAATGTAGGTCAAATGATTTATTTAAAATTAACAGCTTTGCAGTACATTGCACATTTTTTTCAAAAGGATAGAACATGTAAAAAATGTGCAAGTGTGCTCTTTACTCAGTCTGAGCTGGCAACCCAGTACCTCTGCTGCATTGAAGTACTAACCAGTGATGGCAGACTGGCCTACTGGAAAAATAACCTCTGCCTATCCCCTGCTGCTCTGTCCCTCTCTGTCCTCTGCATGCATACATTGATATTGATCACAGCAAAATATTGCTGGTACCTGGTCTCTTGAGGCCTCGAGCACATGCAAGTAATTGGCATAAAATATGCCTAATAAAAACGTGTTCATGAACAACCATATGGCTACCATCTTTGCTGTACAACTGTCCATAGAAATGAGTGGCTGTACACCCTGGTTTTCATGTGAACATTAGTACTTTTTGTATCAGTTACTCACGCATAGATTTTCCTCAATGTGCAAAATGTCCATGTAATAACACATTAAAGTCCACACTGCACATGCAAATCTTCAATCATCCAACTTGTGCAAGAATGTGCATATAATAAGCCTCTCCAATTTGAGAAGCACCATATGTTCCTCCATCAAAGACCACAATTGGGGCTTACGTCAAAGGGTAGACCCTCTATTCAGAGAAGTCATGCAACACTTGGTTGTCTTAAATAGAACAGAGTTTATGCTTTCAAGAGAATGCTGCTTCCCTTGGGCATGAATGTCACCTGAGGTTCACAAGGGCATGTATGGAAGATCAGAAGACAAAGTCTCAGTGTAAAACTAAACTACTCACATAAAAACACTGGTGTATGAAAAAGCCGGTCCCAGGGTAAAGTGGGCTGCTTCAGTAGCTATGCAGGGTAATATCGCGTACATGGCTGTTGGTCTGGTTGAAAAGACAGAAGTTCAACCCACAGTGTAAAAATTTCTTTGGGGGGGGGGTACAGACGTGGTGCTCATTCACCACGCTATATAGATATACAGTGGCCATGGGGGGGGGGGGGGGGGGTTAAAAACTGAAATCTGCGAAGTAAAACCTAAAACCACAGTACTGAACCCAAACCTCACGGTAGAATTATACAGGAGTTTGCCATCTTGTAAAAAAGCAGACCAAAACATCAATGGGTGAAGTAAATCTAGACAAAGGATCCACTATGAAAGGTGATGGTAAACTGAAAAATATTCAGATAAGTTTCCCAGCGTCAATTCACTTCTATATAAACAAATACATCCACAATGAATACCTGAAAAAAGGTACCATTAAAATGAAACTAGATATAAGCAAAAACCTATGCAGAATCCCATTACTGTAGACTTGGCGTCTCAATTGGCCCTGTAGCAAAATAGCACAGTAACAAGCTCTGCATGGTTTTGGCACCCTGTGACTTTGTTGTTCAGCTTTCACATCTTGAACTAATTTTCTCTGCAGGTCCAGAGAGCTTTAGAGCAGCCCAATGTGTCCCTAATGGAATGTACGGACATGGCCCATGCCCCGGGAGAGACTTTCCAGTTACCCAGGTCATATCGCGGGTAGGAATTTTTATTTGTACGTTGCTGATTTGGTGAGAATGTTCTGGTGTTTAAAGAGGAATGCCGTTCTTCTCTTTAAAATGACAAAGGCACTTTTAGAAATGCTTGGTAATGGCAATCTACAAACTGATACTTTTTGCTGAATTTTTTCTTTGCATACAACTTTTCCTCCCTATTCTACTCACAGCAGACTTTGAGTAAGGGCAGATTAATAGATTTTGCTTCCTGAGTCTGTCTGCTCCCTGGAACACTTGACAGGGCACATGTGAGGAGAAAGGCACTGGTGATGAGCCTTTCTAGGATGCATTGGGAGGTCCTGGTTAACATTACTGAGGCCTCACTGGTCCAGGAAGTGGCAAAAATAGTAATTGAATGTAAAAGCCAAAGTTTTTTTGTTTGTTTTTTTTTTTTTTTTTAATTTAAGATTTCATATCTGCATGCAGATGCACGCTGTGGGTTTTTTTTTTTTTTTTGGGGGCGCGAGGGCACTTTAAGCAACACCTAATGCAATGGATTCCCTTCAATATAGTATTGACTGGCTAGGCCAATGAGTGGATGGTGGGCAAACTTTGATCCAATGCTTGTCTGACTGAACTTTTGACTTCTCTAGGATGCAAATTCCCATCTGTGTCATAAGCGAGGAAGTTTCACTCCTAGTACACGCTCCACTGCAAGAAGTAAGTACCAATATATTAGTCTACACACCAATTGTACTTTCATCCTAAGGTGCAGAGTTCTCAACTAGCTGATTGGGTTGACAATTTGATGCTTGTGAGAGGGGCGTAACTAGAGCATTTGGCACCGAGGGCGGATCCTATATCTGGCACCCCTCTCCCCAGGCAGGCAGGCGACGCACGGCACATTGATGTCGTCGTGTGTAGCGCCTCTGCGCACTGCGACCTGGAACCCGAAAGAATCCCCCCCCCCCAAAAAAAATTATTTTCCTGTTTTCTGTGTATGCACCAAAGATGCAACATGCGGGACTTTTGGTGCGCTTTCAGAAAATGCTGAAAAATGCTCTACCTAAAAAAAATCAATAGCACTGCATCTAGAATTGTGCTTAAAATGTAGGAAGACTCCCTTTACATTACACAGCCTCTGGACCCCTTTGTGTTACACGGCCCCTTGGCTCCCTACCTTATGAGAACGGAGCAGGAGGAACGGTTTCAAGCAGAACAGAAGAGACTCGCGAGCCCTTAATAAACAGCGGGAATTGCTGGAGTTAACTTTGCTAGTTAATGAGCAGGTGATTGGTTGCTAGGGGGTCCTAGCATCCAATCGCCTGCTTAATAACTAGCGACGATAACTCCAGAAGTGCCTGCTGTTCAGGGCTCGTGAGTCTTCTGTTCTGCTTGAAACAGTTTCTCCTGCTCCGCTCTTCTGTGTCAGTGAGTGGTGGAGACATTCCAGCGGCCGGCCCTGGGTGTCACCCTGGTGCTCCCTGACGCCCCCTAATGTGTCACCCGGGGGCGGACCGCCCCCACCCCCCCTGTTGGTACGCCACTGACTTGTGATGACCCACAGATATAAATTCAAATATTTCACGTGTCAAATTTTTGTTTGCGTTAATGGTTAAGTGCAATAACTAAACTCATTTCAATTCTGAAACTGGGCACACATTTTTTGGGGGGTAGGGGAGTGTATTTGTGATTTATTTTTTTTCTCTCTAGTTTAATTAGCCTTAAAGCCTGTAATGGCTTTGAATAACATTTTTGTATGTAGTGGGTAATCTATTGAAGAGCAAATGAGTTATTGCACAATATTTTGTTATTGCAATTATTGTGCTCTGTGCATTTACCATCAATACTTTGTATGTGGCATGTAAACTGTCTGCAGTAGCTGACTGAAATGTATTGTGACTTACTACAGACTGGAACGAGACTCAGCTTGGCAGTCCAGAGCGCGAGGAAAGTTTCAACAGTACGGACTCTGGCCAAGGTGATTCCCGCAGCATGACCTCAGTCGACATGTCCATGAACAACCAAGCCACCATTCTTCCTGTTCATGTTTACCCTCTCCCTCAACAAATGAGGGTTGCCTTCTCTGCTGCTAGGACCTCAAACTTTGCTCCAGGTACCTTGGATCATCCGATTACCTTCGACCTCTTGCTCAACAACCTGGGAGACACCTTCGATTTCCAGATTGGCCGTTTTTTGTGTCCTGTTAATGGCACATATGTCTTCATCTTTCATATGCTAAAGCTTGCTGTCAATGTTCCACTGTATGTCAATCTGATGAAGAACGAAGAGGTAATGGTTTCAGCCTATGCCAATGATGGTGCTCCTGACCATGAAACAGCAAGCAACCATGCTGTTCTACAACTCTTCCAAGGTGACCAGATATGGTTACGACTACACAGAGGAGCAATTTATGGCAGTAGCTGGAAGTACTCCACTTTTTCTGGGTATTTACTGTATCAGGATTGAGCAGCTTGGGTAATGGTGAATGGTTCCTTGTTTGCCAATGCAGTTGATGGGTGATTTGTAACTATAGGCCCCATCAAAGTACTGGAACTTGATAGGCCATGTAGTTTTCATGGTCTTGGGTGTTAACCTCTAGTCTAAACTTGGATGCAAAGAATTGGTCATCCTGTAATGCTTTGGTGAAAAGCTTGGGTTTTTGTCACTTATGAGGATTCTAGTGTGTTAAAAGGTCTGCTGGTGCTGTATGTAGTGGGACTGCTTTAAATAAACACTGGTTGCAATCGTCTGTCATGTATGGCTGTTGAATTTTATATATTCATGGATAAAAACCGCAAACAGTTCTCCTTGCCTCCACTAGCTGCTTATAAGAAACATGTCTTTAATAGACCAGGGCAGGTTCCCCCCGTGCCCACTGTTATTAAATAAGCCCAGACATGGATTTAGGGAGTGAAAAACATTTTAAAAAGTTGTGTAAATTCCAACAATGAACTTCTGTTGCTGTGGCTTGGTTTGTTAAATACACCCTCAAATGCACTTAAGCCCAAACTAGTTGGAAGCTCCTAGAGGATGGTAGGAACAGGCTATATTCCTGGCGCCGTTCTGTACTTAAAGCATATTTTTTTTTTTTCAAGAAAATAAACTTTTATTGAGCACATAAATTATTCCAAAGTGCAAACAGTAACAGAAGAAGGTTACAAAGTGCAATTGGTATACAAAATATACAAAAGGGTTCAAGATATCGATCAATACATACAGGCAGGGCACAGGTACCAAAAAGTGCGAAAGTAGCAGAGTGAGCACATTGCAAATATCGTGGCCCAATCACATCAAAACTGTTGAGACAACCATAACACGTACAGGTAGGTAAACACAATGTGTAGTATCAGGAGTAGTAAACTAACAAAGGAACTAAGGGTGGGAAAGGGAAGGGGGAGACAGCACCACTGGAGAGCAATGTAAAACAGAACATATCACAAGCATTAGAAATACCGTACTTATCCCATGAAGAGCCTGTCCATCACCAGCTGGGGTGGGGCCCGGGTCGGATCATCCAACCATGGTTGCCACAAGGAGGAAAACTTTTTGTGCGCCCTACGATGCTGGTAGGTAACTTTTTCTCTAATCAACAGTTTGTTAACTTGTTCAATCCATTGCGCCGTCGTTGGGACCCTGGAGGTAATCCAATATCTAGCAATCAGCTTGCGCGCCACATAGAGCAGTCTGAGGACCGCCGTATGGGCATGCGGGGTTAACGTTTCATCCTCCAGCGCCCCAAGTAGACACACAATCGGATCTCTAGGCAATGTAAAATGATAAACTCCGGATATGGAGTACTTGAAGCATATTTAACGATGTTCAAACATGGGCACATATGAATGTGTTACACGGATTTACCAATACTATTTTGACTTCACATATGTGAAGACTCTTCACCAAGCTATGGAATTTATTGGTGCTAAAAAAATGTAAATTATGGTCAGTGTGTAAATCGAACAATCATTTGCTCCATTTTGTTCTGATAGTTTACCAGATGAATGTCCTACTAAAACCGTTTCTGGCTCAATTTTTATTTTAAATATATCAATTTGCCATCAAAACCATCTGAAGTGCAAAATTGCTTGTTGATCCTGCCAGAAATCCATTGAGCGCGTAACACCCATTTCACTTAAGCTATTAATCCTGCTTGGGGTCTTTAAGCTACAGACATACTCCCCTAATATGGAGGTAAGGGGGGAGGTGTTCTGTAGCCAACACCCTAGAATAGAAGCTTGAAACTTCTCTGTGTGAGCAGCCTCTTTAGTAAATCAACCCTAGCATGTTTTTGGCTGTATTTACAGTAGCTCACATGTACACCCTTCAAATTTTAGATTGTCAATTATATTTTTTCATTTCATAACACTGAATAAGTTACTTTGCTACAATGTAGTGGGTACTGAGTAGTCCTCCATCTCCCCCCCCCCCCCCCCCTGCTAAAATCTGCCCAAGCCCCGTGTCGATCCAGCAGTGATGTGCATGAGCCTCCGGTCTCTCTCCTTGCTGGCGGACACAGCTGAGGTAGCCATGGGGCATACCCGATATGTGGTCGATTGATGTAAATTTACGTGAAAAAACATGACTCTAATGTGCAAATATTCACAAGGTTATTTACACACAGCAGGTGCCTTAAATGCACCCCCTGCCAAACAAAAATCTGCTTAGACAGGTAAAGAACATTATCCTGTCCCATCTCCATCTCCCCCCAGTAAAACCTGCCTGAGACCTATGTCGATCCAGCAGCGATGTGCATGAGCCTCGGGTCTGTCTCTTCGCTGGCGGAGACAGCTGAGGTAGCCATGGGGCATACCCCATATGTGGCTGATAGATGTAGTAATTTACGTGAAAAAATATATAGGTCTCTACTGTACAAATATTCACAAGGCTATTTACACACCGTAGGTGCCTATAAATCAATGCACCCCCTGCCAAACAAAAATATGCTTGGACAGGCTTAAGAACATTATTCTGTCCCATCTCCATGTCCCCCGCTAAAACCTGCCCGAGCCCCATGTCGATCCAGCAGCGATGTGCATGAGCCTTTGGGTCTCTCTTCAAACCAAAAGAAGTTTGACTGCACTCGGAAAAGATTAAATCAATGAAATCTTTTATTCCTCATAGACCAATCCATACAGACAGTGCAGCCAGAGACATGCCAGGTTGACGTGTTTTACGATAGAGGATCGCTTACTCATAACTACACAATGGGATGTCGGTGAAAGACTAGCATTTGTAGACAGATATTCAGCTGATACCATCGTGTTGTAATTACACATCTCGAATCAAATCAAATGCAAGGAAGTCTGCAAATGCCAGTTAAAACACCTTCAAACCATATGTTGAAGACAAATAATCACAAACCTCCAAAGAGGAAACCGAATACTATCAAATCGCTTAAAAACCTATATATACACATGCCAGAAAGCTATCAATTCAAATATGATTCTCATAATTCCATACAACAATCTTGATTGAATATAAAATAGCATACACATAGTGGGAATTAATATTTAGAGTTGATCAAATTGAATGAATTGATCATAATAAACTGTTAGTGAAAAGTGAAAATATGAAAAAATTGATGGACCACACGAAATACATTCATATATTGCATGCATGTCAAGGGTTCAACAAATGTATGTATACAATTAAATAATGATAGATAGATGGATAGATGGATAGATGGATGGATAGATGGATGGATAGATGGATGGATAGATGGATGGATAGATGGATAGATGGATAGATGGATAGATGGATAGATGGATAGATGGATAGATGGATAGATGGATAGATGGATAGATGGATAGATGGATAGATGGATAGATGGATAGATGGATAGATGGATAGATGGATAGATAGATGGATAGATAGATAGATGGATAGATAGATAGATAGATAGATAGATAGATAGATAGATAGATAGATAGATAGATAGATAGATAGATAGATAGATAGATAGATAGATAGATAGATAGATAGATAGATAGATAGATAGATAGATAGATAGATAGATAGATAGATAGATAGATAGATAGATAGATAGATAGATAGATAGATAGATAAGAAATTCTCTAGTATATATGAAAAGGAAAACGTGTGTGTGTATAGGACATGTAAAAATATATATTTCTCACATAAAGTAGAAGAGGGAGAAAATGTGAAAAAAGTCAACAAAGAACCCAAAGTGTCGATCAAAGATGTGTATAATACATATAGAATGTATATACAAATATTGGGACCAACACGGGTCCCAATAACAGTGAAAAAAGGAAATATTTATCTACAAATGGAGCGAATTTGAAGAGCAATAAATTCTAATATCTTTTTATCTATGCCTATCATGAATTACTGTAAAATTATTAATTTTCTCATTTTTCTCTCATATCGGCTTAAGATATAGGAATGTTCCAAAAGGAATACTCTATAAAAAGAATACTCTATAAAAATAGCTCCATCAAAAAAACCCCAGCAAATAATTAGTTGTGTGTGAAAAGACACATACACTGCAATGTACTATAAGAAAATCAACAACCCTTGTAAATGAAGAGAAACTACTATACGTATAGTTGTGTGAAAAGACACACTGCAATGTACTATAAGAAAATCAACAACCCTTGTAAATGAAGAGAAACTACTATATGTATAAGTCAATAGTCAGAGTGAATATAGACCATATTGTTAACAAAATTCTCATGAAATCTATTCATAAAAAGGGGGTATCTATATCACAGTATCACAACTAATAAATAGAGAAAAATGAACCCCTCATTTTGAATGAATAGATGGTAAAACTGACACACCAATGTCAAATGTACCAAAGAAATGCACATATTATTCTGTAATATAGTAAGTGTGATGTCACTCATAAAAGTGAGATGTCCCACTCAAAAGTCAAGCCATGTGGCATGCGTGTTCGAAGCTTAAAGATCCAGAAAACCTCCTTTTTACACAATAAACGGAAAATGTCACCTTCTTGGTTTAGTGATTTTATCTATAACCTGAACTTGTACCAAGGAAGTATCACCCCCATGTTCATTATTAAAATGGCGAGCAACATTGGGTGATTTTGAAATCCTTAGATCACTAAGATGTTCCCTGAATCGTTCTTTTAGCTTGCCTGTGGTTCTGACTACGTATTGTACAGAGCATTGTTTGCACATAAGGTAGATAAGATAGTGTTACAGTTGAAGAACTTATCTATACAATGTCTTGTCATAAGAAGATCTAAAAATCATTTGATATGATGTGGGGACAAGTAAGGCAGTCTCTCATGCCACATCTATAATTTCCCTTTACAATGAAGCCATGTAGAAGGTTTGGCTTTCATCCTAGAGGAAAATAGACTGGGAGATAAAGAATTGCCTATGGTGACCACCCTTTTGGCTACAATGTTAATTCCATCATCCAGGATATCAGCACAAACCTCATCTGAGTAGAAGATCGGTAATGTTTCTGGACGATAGTTTTTATTTGGTAAAACTCTAGGCTGTAGGGAAGTGACAGTAATGGAAGGTGATGATTTTCTGGAATAACGTTTGTTTTTTTGCCTTTTATCGATATTGGCATTGATTAAATCAGACGATTCTTTAACATGTAAAAGGTTGTTGCGGTCCCTATTAAGGGCTAAATGATAGGCCCCATTGATCATCCATTTAGGATAACCCCTTTCAAGAAATCGTAAAGAAAAATCACTGCAGATTCTCCATAGTCTCAAGAACTGTCCCACCGGTATTCCCTTAATTGTATGTAGCGGATGACTTGGTTTGGCATGTAACAAACCATTGCCCCGACAATGGTTTCCTGTAAAGACCAGAAGTCACTCTATTGTCACAATGACCAAAAGTGACATCCAGAAACTCTATTTGATCAAAACTTTTACAACCTGTGAATTTTAAATTTAACTCATTGTTTGCCATTGAGATGTGTGTCTGGAGGATTTTCTTCTCTATTTGAACAAAGATCAGATGTCTATATACTGGTAAAATAGAAACATCTGATCTCTGAAGGGATTTCTACCTCCAAAGATGTGGGATCTCTCCCACCATCCCATCTAGAGATTGGCAAGAGAGGGAGAAAACTTGGCTCCCATCGCTGCCCCACATCTGGAGGTAGAAATCCCCATCAAATGAAAAATAGTTGAGTCAAAAGAAAATTCAGAACCTCAAGAATAAAAGACTGTAAAGAAATGGATAAACTGGTTTTGTGATCTAGAGTAAATTTGACCATCCAGTGCTAGATTATGTGGAATGGAGGAATAGAGGCTAGACACGTCACAGGTGAGCCAGACATATTCATGACTCCATTCAAAATGATCCATAATATTTAAATGTTTTGTCTTTAAATATCCTGGAAGGGTCTGCACTAAGCCCTGTAATTGACCATCCAACCACTCCCCAAGACGTTCACTAAGGGATCTGATGCCGGAGACAATGGGTCTCCCAAGGACCGGATCTGTCCCCTTATGTGTCTTGGGGAGATGGTGCTTTTTCCATCAAAGAAACTGAAAATGTATTACCAGAATCTCCAATCATCCCTATTTTCCACCAAGAGTGGCTCCCCTCTCTATCACACTCAAACTGTTTTTTGAAATTGTTGGTAGGGTCACTCCTGAGAGTATCGTATGTTTTTGTATCCCTAAGTTGTCTTATGTTTTTGTATCCCTAAGTTGTCTTAAGGGCCTCATTTCTGTACATATCCCGATCTAACACAACCACCGCTCCACCCTTGTCAGCATTTCTTATTACAATAGATGTATCATCTTTTAATAATTTTAAAGATTCTCTCTCCCCAAATGTAAGATTATCAACCAGTTTGTGAATAAAAAAAGTAACTGTAGAGGCCAAACTAAAAATATCCTTCTCTACCAACTTTTGGAAAAGATCCATGTTGGGCGATCGTATAGGATAAAAATCTGAAAAAACAGAAAAATATATTCTTAGTCCCTTGGTCATCAGTTGTTGGTACATGATTATCAGTAGCCAAAATCTCCAGCTCTGTGATGGCACACAATTCCTGAAAAGTAAGATGGGTATTGGATTCATTCAATTCTGGCTGCTGACTAGAATCTAAATTGGTATTTTCACTATTAAAGAAATGTCTTTTCAAAGTCAGATTGCAAACAAATTTATTGATGTTTAAAACCCTATCAAAAGGATTGAAATGAGCATGAGGACAAAAATTAAGACCTTTAGAAAGAAGGCTAATATCTTCTGTAAGAGTTCTTTGAGATAAATCTAACATTCTTTGTACTAGTTGCAAGGGTGGAATTGGGAAAACTCTTCATTTACTTCCGATGGGTCCTGAGACGGTACTGGCCATTGGTATGACCGGTGGGGTCTCCTTCCTCCCCTCCTTGTCTTTTTCCTCTTCTATTGGTGAAATTCCCCCTTTTTTTTTTTTTTTTTTTTTGTAGTATCTCTGAGTAGCTTTTCTTGTTTTCCCTTTGATTTGTATCAGTTTCAAGTTTTATTTATTTTCTCGTTTAATTTCTGATCAAGTTCTGAAAATTGTGACAATTCTTTAAGAGGTTAAAGCGAGGACCAATGCGCTACCCAGAGAAAGTCTGACCTCAAAAAATGCAGGTGAAGTGTAGATAATATAAAACACAAGTGAAGTATATAAAAAATGTGCAAAATCCGCAATTCATCGGCGATAATTCATGTAAAATCTTATCCCAAAGAAGATAAAAAAAAAAACACGATGTATAAAAAAAAATTGAAAAATCAATATTCCTAAAAATCAGTGCAGGCGGACTAATCTGTGCAGTAAGATGCGAAGTAAACAAAGTGTATCTTCTCAATACTAGATCTGATATAAGATATAAAAAATTTAATATTTCTAAAAATCTGTGCAGGTGGATAAATCTGTGCAATAGGATATGAAGTAAAACGGTGTATCCTCTCAATATTCGGTCTGATATAAGAACACTAAATAAAAGTAATGCTTATTATTCCTAATTATCCTAATGTGGGTGAACGGTACAGATGGATAAATATGGTGCTAATATCAGAAAAATAATTTGAATAAATTGATCGTGCTATGACCAGTGATGAATTCAAATAATGCAAATGTGAAATCAATCCAATAATACAAATATCCCAATAAATATATATATAACTGGTGATGAATTCAAATAATACTACAGTGGAATCAATTCGATGATACAAATGTCCCAATAATCGAATGAATAAATCAATCACGCTACAAAATGAATGTCCAAATCAATCCAATAAGATGAATAGCTGTGTAGAAAGAAGTGTACTCCTATGTGCATAAAAGAATTTCCACAATAGTGTCCAAAATCAAGTGTGATCAAGTAGATATATAATCCAAATCTTGATGCTTTGTGTAGTGGCCGCTTACCTCAAGCACACGGGGGAAACGCATGTGTGTAATCCACAACGCTCCAAAGATAGCCCTTCTCGGATGGATGGATAGCGGGATCTCTGTAGTCCGTAATCAGCGATTCACATGTAATGATATGGGTCCTCCGTTGTAATGATATGGGTCCTCCGTATCCTGTATCATAGGCACCAGTCTAGCCTCATGGGGATGTAAAGGAAAATGCTCATGGTGCAGTATCTTCAAAACAAATTTATTAAAGAAAAAATTGCACTTACATCTAAAAGCTCTAAAACAAGCAGACACCGCTGCAAGCGGTACACCGTAGAACTTCCGGTTACGGCCGTGAACACGGAAGTGACGTCACCCGACTCCTCCCGATGCGTTGCGTCACTAACACACGTGACTCCCTTGATAAAGTCACGTGTGTTAGTGACGCAACGCATCGGGAGGAGCCGGGTGACATCACTTCCGTGTTCACGGCCGTAACCGGAAGTTCTACGGTGTACCGCTTGCAGCGGTGTCTGCTTGTTTTAGAGCTTTTAGATGCAAGTGCAATTTTTTCTTTTATAAATTTGTTTTGAAGATACTGCACCATGAGCGTTTTCCTTTACATCCCCATGAGGCTAGACTGTTGCCTATGATATAGGATTGTGCAACGGAGGACCCATATTACATGTGAATCGCTGATTACAGACTACAGAGATCTTGCTATCCATCCATCCGAGAAGGGCTATCTTTGGAGCGTTGTGGATTACACACATGCGTTTCCCCTGTGTGTTTGAGGTAAGCGGCCACTACATAGTTTAAAGCATCAAGATTTGGATCATTATCTGTTGGTATTGTATATCTACTTGATCACACTTGATTTTGGACACTATTGTGGAAAGTCTTTTATGCACATAGGAGTGCACTTCTTTCTACACGGCTATTCATCTTATTGGATTGATTTGGACATTCATTTTGTAGCACGATTGATTTATTTATTCAATTATTGGGACATTTATTGGGACATTTGTATCATCGAATTGATTGATTCCACAATAGTATTATTTGAATTCATCACCAGTTAT
The DNA here is from genome assembly GCF_965119305.1 of Pelophylax lessonae. Taxonomy (NCBI): domain Eukaryota; kingdom Metazoa; phylum Chordata; class Amphibia; order Anura; family Ranidae; genus Pelophylax; species Pelophylax lessonae. The sequence goes on from NC_138771.1 coordinate 502,561,508, forward strand.
GTTTTATTTATTGGGTTATTTGTATTATTGGATTGATTTCACATTAGCATTATTTGAATTCATCACTGGTCAAGGCACGATCGATCTATTTATTTATTTCAATTATTTTTTTTATATTAGCTCCATATTTATCCATCTGTACCGTCCACCCACATTAGGATAATTAGGAATAATAAGCATTACTTTAAGTGTTCTTATATCAGACCTAATATTGAGGATACACCGTTTTACTTCATATCCTACTGCACAGATTTATCCACCTGCACCGATTTTAGAAATATAATTTTTTATATTTTTTAATATTTTCTTATCACTTCTAGTATTGAGAAGATACACTTTGCTTACTTTGCATCTTACTGCACAGATTTGTCCACCTGCACTGATTTTTAGGAATATTGATTTTTTTACTTTTTTTAATACATTGTTTTTTTTTTTATCTTCGTTGGGATAAGAATTTACATGAATTGATGCCGATTTTTTTTTTTTATGATTTTATAAATTCTTTAACAGGTATCATTTCGGTTTGTAACTTAGAAATATTTTGCCCCAAAACGGGTAACTCACACCTCCTAACTGCACATTCATATAGAGATCTTCTCTAATTCCGGTCTCTTTTGCAAAGGATAGAAGGGAAAGGGGTATTTGGGAATAGGGCTTTGACCCTAGCAACAGGTTGAACGTTATGCCCCATACACACGTGCAAATTATCTGCAGACTTACCAAAACCATATAATATGAGGTCAAACCTAAACACTTTCAATTTGTATGCAATCCGGCAGGCCCTTGCACTACATAGAAAAGGTAAGTCTGCAGATAATCTGCACGTGTGTATGGGGCATTACACTTAAACATTGGGCTCTTCAGCTTCTCTTCTGCTCCAAAGAACTCTCAGCTAAACCAGCCTTGCAATGGTATCTTTGCAGGGGTGGGGATCCTACATCCGTAGCAGTAATGGTCAGGATGAGGGATCCGGACTGACTTCCCTTCAGAGTCTTAAAAAAAAAATGGACAGACTAGGCCTGGCCTTTCCTGTTTGGGTGGCGGACCTCTACACGATCTATGTAGGTGTTCCACCCTAAGTTCCAGTTGGTCTTCAAAGAGCAGAAGGTGTCCCATAGTTAAGGCCTCTCTTTGTTCTGGTATGGCTTGGGAATGTAGAGAACTACCAAATCGCATCACTGCACCACTCCTCTATTCCGGCCTAGACCTCCAACACAATCTCCTGGGGAGCATAGGGGTAGTCATACCCATACTTCAGGGCCACCCTCCTCTGAATCAGACAATGGAAAACTGAAAACATGGGGAGGGTCTGCCTGTTTCCTCTTCCAGGTGGGGAATATAGGGTCTCTTGTCTCCTGATGAGTTTTGAGTAGGCCTCGTCTGATCCCGAGCCCGGGTGTAGGTACAAGGTGGGGACAAATCTGGGACCCTCTTAGCATACCTCCCAACTTTTGAACTTCGCAATGAGGGGCACAAAGAGAAACAAAACCTGTGGCAAATTGTGGGTGTGGCCAATTGCTTAGCAGTGGGAGGGGCTTAAGGGATAGGGTAAACAAAACCCAGACTTCCTAATACTCATAAAATATGCTTTGATTGCTCAGCCTACCTTAAAGCAGAACTTCATTAAAATAGTCAGAGACTGCATAGCAACCAGCAACTGTTGAGACAATGAAGACTTTGGTGAGAAGTATATAATGTACAGTATTGTGTATATAGTGCAGGAGAGTGTAATGTACAGAATGCAGGAGACAGGAGTATGTAATGTACAGAATGCAGGGGTTGGACTCTGCACCATCCCCCCCCCCCCAGCTCTATGCACCTCAAACCCCCACCCAGCTCCATACACCCCCCCCCCCCATCATCCACCCCAAATGCCCCCAGCAGCTCTATCCACCTCAAATGCCCACCCTAGCACTATCTATCCCAAACACCCATCCAACCTCCAAACACTCCAAATGCCCACCCCAGCTCCATTCACCCCTTATGCCCACCCCAGCTCCATCCACTCCAAATGCCCCCAGCTCCATCCAACCCAAATGCCCCCTTTTGGGGGGGGCGCAAACAGGAAAATGTAATAGGCATTGCTTTGCGGCAAAAAATGCTGTAAAAAATTGTGACTTTGAGGTCACAAAAGTGTGAAAGGGGCCTTCAGTAATCAAGGTAGAGTGTGCCCCTTTCAATGCAGAATGGCCAGCGTGCCCCCTTTCAATGCAAAGTGACCAGTGTGCTGTGCCCCCATTCAATGCAGAGTGACCAGCGTGCTGTGCCCCCTTTCAATGCAGAATGGCCAGTGTGCCCCCTTTCAATGCAGAATGGCCAGTGTGCCCCCTTTCAATGTAGAATGGCCAGCGTGCCCCCTTTCAATGTAGAATGGCCAGCGTGCCCCCTTTCAATGCAGAATGACCAGCAGGCCGTGCCCCCTTTCAATGCAGAGAGACCAGCGTGCCCCCTTTCAATGCAGAGAGACCAGCGTGCCCCCTTTCAATGCAGAGAGACCAGCGTGCCCCCATTCAGTGAAGAATGACAAGCGTGCCCCTTTTCAATGCAGAGTGACCAGTGGGCCGTGCCCCCATTCAATGCAGAGTGACCAGCAGGCCGTGCCCCCCTTCAATGCAGAGAGACCAGTGGGCCCCCTTTCAATGCAGAATGACCAGCGTGCCCCCTTTCAATGCAGAGTAACCAGCGTGCTCCCTTTCAATACAGAGTGACCAGTGTGCCGTGCCCCCCTTCAGTGCAGAGAGATCATTGTGCCCCCTTTCAGTGCAGAGAGACTTACCTGCAGCGGCGGCTTCTCAGTCCCCTACGTCCTCCCGCCTCCTCCTCGGCCAATGGCATGCATTAGCCTTTCGGCCAATCAGGAAGTGGGTCTCGGACCTGCTTCCTGATTGGCCAGGAGGAGGATCCGTGTGACAATAGCGTATTTTCATTTGCTATTGTCACACAAATGGGTGGGCTAGGACGCAGTGCTCTGCGCCCCAGGTCCACCCTTTGCTGAAGCCTATTAGAGCCTCTGGAAGAAAAAACCCCATTGAACTCCATGCGTCCGGTGCCCCGCATGTAGATTAGGGGGCCGGACGCATGGACAGGGGGGGCTGCGCCCCTGCACCTCCAACGCACCAGCCGCCACTGGTGTGCGGACAGATAGATGTGTGTTAGAAATTGGGAAGCCCTCGCTGCTCTGGGGATAGCTGAGACTGCAGCTGGAGGAGTGCAGGGGAGATTACATTCTCAGCAACTTGGAGGTAGTGGGTTCAGGAAAGACAGTGGAAGAATAGGAGCTCTGGACAGAAAGAGATCAGTACTGCTCTTCAGCTTATTAGCAAAAAGGAGGATTCCAAGACAGAAGCCCATTGCATGCATGTGTGGACAGGATGGCTGGCAGAAGCAGTGACAGGGTGACAGCCTGGAGAGGACAGGGAGCAGTTGTGAGCTAAGCTCAGAAGAGGACCAGAATAAAAGTCACTAGGTTGCATGTGCGGTGGGGAGCATGGAGCTGATGTCGGATCTGCTACTGCAGCAAAGCAGGGAGCCGTGGCTGTGGGCTTATGTACTCTGCAGCCTGAGAGAGAGAGCAGAAGAGGTGTGGGGAGCGGCAATGGAGAGCCTGACAGTCCTAGGAGGTGGCAGCTGTCCCAGCACAGGTGGATCAGTCATCAGTGGAATTTACTTACAGCTCCTAAACTTCAGAAATGGTGGCTGTGGAGAGGAGAGGTGGCCGAGTGTTGAGCCTCTGGAAGGCATGAAGTCAGGGGGTGGAGCAAGGAGGTCCTGAAGTGCTTGGACCAATGTAATTTCTTCTTTGTGTGTGCCTGCATCGCACGTCATCAGTTGCTAGGACGTCAGCAGCCAATGACTGAAAAGAGGATTGAAGGGAGGGGGGAAGAGGCAGAGAGTGCACTCAACGCAGGCTAGCATGAATGCTCACTAAGGTGTATTGAGGCAGGATCGGGAGCCGAAGACAGGGGCGGAGCTGGGAGGAGGAGGGGAGAGCAGAGATGGCGACCAGATTTTCCGGGACTTCAGCCCAGCTTCGCGGGACCCCGGGACCCACTTCAAATTGCGGGACAATCCCGCGAAATCTGGGACGGTTGGGAGGTATGCTCTTGGCATAGGCCTCACAGAACCCCAAATTCCTGGAACACTGAATGCGTACCACCAAATCCCTTGTGTCTCGGCCTGTATCACTTGGGTATATTTCACCTCCGAGGTGTGAGTTTCCCTGGTCTGGCATATGGCAGTGTAAAGCCCCGTACACACGTACCGATGGTCGGCTTACAAATGTTCCTCTTTTCTCCCCGGGATGTCGGTGTCTGCTGAAAAGTGCAAAGACAGCACAAGGACAGCACAAGAATTTTGTCCGCCGACTGCAGAAGTGATGTCATGTAATGGTTAACTTTCCCTGTGTTTTCTATTTTCTGAGCATGCCCAGTCTTGCAAATCTGCGGTCTGTCGGCCGAATTGTGTACTGACAGGCGAACAATCGTCCGTTCTGGTGTCGGCATACAAATATTTTCATGTTTGCAAGAAAGACTTTTGTCCGCGGATTGTGCGCAGACATCTGTCGGAGGCACCATACTAACACGCGTACAATCGGCAGATCCTTCGTCCACCGACGTTTGTATGCCGACGATCGGTACGTGTGTACGGGCCTTAAGTGTACACCAATGGCCCCAGCTCCAGCAGCACTCCTCTTCCTCTGCCTACAAGGATCCGCAGGGGCACCAGCAACTCCGGAGTGAATCCTGTCTCCCAGCTCACACACAGCTTCCTGGGCCAACAATCACTCTGCACCGCCTCCGCAAGTAGTTCACCGCAGTGTCCACACTGACTCCAGGCCTGCAGCTGCAAGGGCACATTCAAACACTTGCCACTAGGGATGATCGAACTTTTGAAAGGTTTGACCAGAACACCCGAATTTCCCGAAAATTCGGTTCGGATTCCCGGACCCCATTGAAATCAATGAGACCCGAACTTTGGGAATCAAAAAACACCATTTTGAAGCCCTAAAACCTAATAAATGCCCCTAAAAAGTGCCTAGAGTTCTGGGTCATGCCCCAGGGACTATGAATCAGGCAAAAAAAAAGTTCTTAAAAATTGTCGTTTTTGATAGAGCCAATTATTGAAAAAATTATTAAAAAAAAAAAAAAAATTAGATTTCTTCTGATTTAGTGTCTGGGGGGTCTAAAAAGTGTACCTGTGAAGTCTCAGCTCCTTTAGCAGGTTCGGCTCCACAGGAGAATACTGAAGTTTGTGACGAGGTCACGGGGTCCACTGACAAACAATTACAGCCAAGCAGACAAAGCCTACCTACCTGTAGGGTGCTACATGCATTTATGTGATCTCTGGAATGGCCACTCTCTAAGAAACTTGCCTCTGTTAGTGACCTTTTCCTCTCAAACTCCCTCCACCTACTTGCTGTTAAGGAAACCTGGCTCCAGGTATCTAATTCTGCTCATTGCCTCCACTGGACTTGCTCACCCAGTCAATGAAAAGGAGGTGCCGTTGGACTTCTTTCCCCACAAAGCACTTTCTAGGTTCTGTGCTATATTAGTCTTTGTTTTTACTCCAGTTTGTTAGAGAATTGCAGTCATTTTTTTGTATCCCTGGACCTGTCACTATTTCTCGATAATTCTCTGCATGGATAACCTGCTTTCTCTCTGAATTACCCACCATCATCCTTGGTGACTTTAACATTCTAGTCATTAACACCTCGACTACTCAACCTAACCACCTCCTTTAACCTAACACAATGGAAACACTTGCTCCAATAGCAACATCCTCAACCTTCGCAACCTCTCCTATCAGTTTCACTCTCCCTGTCTCCAACCACTTATGCCTCCAACCAGTGAAGAGTTAACTGTAGAACCTTTGCCACCTCAATCCTTCTCTTGCTTGAGCAAGTGTGGCATAAAACTAAATCCATGCAAGACCCTTTACTTTACTGGGCAGCGGAGCTTTTGCAGCGTCATTTCCTGTTAAACACCGTGGAACGCACGCCGGCAGCGACACGGAAATTAAGGGATTAGCTGTGCAAGGCTGCTCAATACTTTTTAATGCTGATTTTTAAAGATACCTTGTGAGTATTATTCTTTACTGTTTTGATTTTAATAAATCCTACGGGCTTCACCATGTATGGCTTCTTTCCTTGCATCTGAAATACACATTGGAGAGAAAGAGGAGATGAATTATTAAGGAGCCATTCTATGAGGTGCATGTTATCCATCCATCCGTCCTAGGGATATCTCATATGCTTGGGTGGCTGCATTGATCCTGTTATCCGATTAAGGAACATCATATATGTTTAAAGGCTCATTTATACTCAAAGTCTGGTGAGTGCATCCCCATTGGGGGTCTTTTTTCCTGAAGAGCACTTGGGCACTTTTATGGATTTGAGCACCTGTTTGGCACTTTAGTTTCTTTTTAAGAAACCTTCTTTTGGACTGCACCTTAACAAATTATTTTGCACTTTATATGGTCAAATTATGGACACTTAATTATTGCACTTTACTAATATATATTCAGTGTTTATGAATGCACTTTTGGCTATATTATATTAATTAATTTTTTAGAGCAACTACCAATTTTTATAGCACTTATATATATTTCACCTGTTAGCGCTGTCTATATATGTTTGTAGTTTTTTCTGGTATTTCACCTAGTGAGCAGCAGCTTCAGGTTTTAATTTTCTTATTTATTTTATTGTCACTAAATTATACATCACAGCGCAGATAATAATTTATTGTTTTACAAGAATATAGTATACACTATTTTTTTGAAAATAAATCAATAACATCCCTGAATGAAGCTCATAGTGGTTGACAACTGGTCTATAAAAAGAACTTTCAGTTAACCGATTATGTAAAACATCAGAAAAAGCTGAATTACTTTTACAACAGGCCAGTAATAAATTAGTGGCCCACCTAATAGTGTCAGAGGGTGGAACAGGGTCATCCTCTACCAAAGGCTCGGCAGAAGAGGCTGGTGCTTGACTGGAACATCGAGTAGTAGGAACAAGTTCATCCAAGCTCTCTCCGAGAGTATTGTAAGTCAATCTTTTTGGCGCATGAATCTCCCTCCTAAGTGTGGAAGATATATCTTCAAGTGGTTCAGATTCTGGCTTCTGTTCCCAAGAACTACATCCAGGCTGTGGCTCTTCCATAACAGGTGTCTCAACATTTTCCACAGGGGGAGGATCAAGATCTCCAACATCGATTAATTCAGGACTGGTTAATACCACTGAAGTCTCTTCAGGACATGGCATCTTAGGCTGTTTGACTGACTCAGACTCAACTTCTTAAATTCCTTCATCCACTGTCAAAGCGGGTCACAGTCAATGCAGATCTCTAGACAGGCGTCTCTATTACCTTGCAGGTAAAGGTGACATTTGACTGTCTCCTGCAGAAAGCCCACCACCTCCAGGGGTATCTTCCAAAGAAGAAGGCCACCACCAATCAAATATCATTCCTTCCTCATCACTATCTTCCTCCTCTTCTTGTTGAATTGAAGATCTAGGCACCCGCCGGGCTCCAGATCGTAGAGTCAGGGTTTGAGAGACATCAGAACAAGGAACTGCCGGCACCCGAATGGCGTCCGAAATGGTGATTTCTATACCAAGTCCTCACTGGACCTTCCCTGTACACATGGATTTCTTCAGACTATCAAAAGCTAACAAAGGTTTTTTTCACTTTCCTCTGATAAGGCAAATAGGATGGAGAAAGAGTGAACAGAAGAGCTTTCTTTTAGTAGAAGTATTAGATACAAGTGTTCCCATCTTTGGAGTTTGATCTACCTGCAGGCATTTTATTACCTTTATTTGGTAAGAGGCGATTTCATCTGGTGAAGGATAGCACTGTCATTTGGGTGTTTTATGTGATTGCCTTGATTTACTTTGGTAAGGAGTACCTTAAGCTGTCTTTCTACATGGGATTCACTTTCCTTTATTAATTTTTAGTGCACGTTTATTTTACAATTTTTTTGTTTTGTAAGCAGTAAAACTGGTGGTGGTTACACCATTTTCACAATTTTTTTAGCACTTTTTCTGTGTTAACCACTGAAAACCACATTGGTGTTAAAAGTCACATTACATCACTTTTTGTTGGGTTTTACGCTATTGCGTTTTTTCAATTTTTTCACGACTCAACGACCATCTAATCATTACGAGTCTACTGGTTCCAGTTTTCCATCAAGTGGATAAGATTCTGTTATAGAGAACCTGCTTTCAGATTTTACCTTTCTGGTAAGCATATATCCATGAGGAGCCTGGTTTAAGAATCACTGATTGCACCATTTTATGGACATTATATGGACTTTAGTTGTTCCATTTTCATTTCTTTAGCGCGACTTGATTTATAATTTGTTTCACTGGGGTGTGGTCACACTTGAAGTTGCAGCTTTTTTTATTTTATTTTCCATTAGCGCAGTTATTATTTCTATTACACATATCTAGTAAAATGATCAGTCACAACCAGGACATTACTACGCTCACCCAGATCAGGTTCAAGACACAGGAAGTCAATGCATACTAACTCCATTGGTCTTTGACTCTGTAGATGGCCCATTGGGGCAGCTCTGCGGGTCAATGTCTTCCTCTGGATACACCTGATACAGGAGTGACAATAGCTTTCAACTTCCTTTATTATAAAAAGCCAATAGAACCGATCCCTGACCAACTTGAAATTTTGATCCGGCCCTAGATGTCTATGATCATCATGGAGGGCTGTCAGTACAGTCATTCTGTGTTTTTCTGGCAGGAACAACTGTTGAACTCCATCTGCTTCCTTGGCAGGGCACATTCGATATACAATTTTATCTTCCAATTTCATTCTGTCCCTGTCTTTATAGACCACTTTAGCACCTCCAATTGGACTGTTCAGCAGGACCTTAGGATCTCCTAAAGTCAATGTTGCCTTTAACAAAGCACACAAAGAATCTTCTCCTTGATCCTTCCTGATATCCTCTTTTGTAAATTGAGGAAACTCCTGGCTCCGTACTTGGGTTAAACCACAGTAGCAGCGTGGCACTCCCACAGCTTCAGCTCGAGCTCCAGTAGCTCCTCTATGTTGATATTCCACTCCTTGACATACAGCTTGAACTACTTCCAAAGTTAGATGCACCCAGTCACTATCTTCTCCAATTGAGGTATGAGGTCTCCTGGACAAAGCATCTGCATCCAGATTCCCTCTCCCAGGCCCATACTTCAAACTGAACTGGAACTCAGATAAAGCAGCCAACCAGCGATGTCCAGTAGCATCCAGTTTAGCTGTGGCCAGCAAATAAGTCAAAGGGTTATTGTCTGTCTTCACCACGGAAAAGGCCCCATACAAATAGTCCTGCCACTTGTCCACTACTGCCCACTTGAGAGCCAGAAACTCCAACTTGTGTATGGGGTAATTCTTCTCTGAAGGTGACAGACTACGACTTACATAAGCCACAGGACGAAGCTTCCCATCCGTTTCTTGGTATAGCACTCCATCCAGTCTGTACCGACTGGCATCGACATGCAACTCATAGGGTTTGGCTGGATCAGCATAGTCCAAAACAGGGGCCCGGATGAGACTCTCTTTCAACTTCCAAAATGCCTGCTCAGGCTTGGTGGTCCACTGTCCTTGAATAGACACTCAAGATCCCCTGGGTCCCTTTGGACGCTGTTCCTTGACATTTTGCTGCAATCCTCTTTCTGTAATAGTTAATTTAGAGGTTTTGCTATCCGATCAAAATTCTTCACAAACCTCCTAATAGGAACAAAACCCAAGGAAAGAGCATAGCTCAGTTACAGTTCTTGGTCGGGGCCAGGTGGTGACAGCCTACAACCTCTGGAGATCAGTAGCTACCTCATCTGCTGAAACCACATACCCCAAATAAGTGACAGACTCCAATGACAGCTTTAATCCTTCTTCATGTAGTCTCTGGAAAACCTTCTCAAGACGAGCTTCATGTTTCTCTAAAGTCTTGCCAAACACAATGATGTCGTCCAGGTATACAAGGACTTCAGTCAGATTCATGTCCCCCACAGTATTTTCCATTAGTCTCTGGAAGGTGGTGGGGGCACTTGCCAGTCCTTGTGGCATACGGTTGAATTCAAAGAAGCCCAACTGGCTAATGAAAGCAGTCTTTTCTCTGTCTTCAGGTGTGCATAGGTATCTGGTAATAGCCACTCTTCAAATCCAGCACACTGAACCACTTGGCCCCGCCCCCTAACAAGCACTGCAAGGCATCTTCATTCCTAGGAGTCGTATATTGGTCAGGGATGGTTTGCCGGTTCAAAGTTTTATAGTCATTGCACATTCTAATAGTCCCATTCTTCTTCCTGACAACCACGATGGGGGAAGTATATGGTCTTCAGGACTCTCTGATGATCCCAGACTTCTTCAATTCAGCCAACTGTTCCCGAAGATCTTCCAAATCACTCAAGGGGATCCGCCGAGCTTTTTCATGGAAGGGTTTGTCCTCGCTCAACCGAATCCAGTGCTGAGCAATCTTCGCACATCCCGCATCAAAATCATTCTTTGAGAAGATCTTATCCCATTTGGCCAATTGATCCTTCACCCGCTCCCCCCACTTGAAAGGGTCTGTGGGGCATCAAATCTCAAAATCTTCATTCAGACCATTTCCCCCATTCTTCTGGACCAGGTCTTTCAGGGTGACTGGGGTGGTGACGCTCACCCGCCCCAACACCATTCAAGGCTTCAAGCTGACCGGCTGCCCAGTGATGTTCCAGATGCTGACAGGAACTTTGCCCCCAGTCCTCCACAGTGTCTTAGTGGGCACTATCTCTGGAATCAGTTCTAACCCGGTATCTTCTTCCATATGGTTTCCTTCCAACATCACAAAAGGGCCCGGCTGGTCCCAAGACAGCTTGACTGTAGCCTTCATACATGTCCTCTCTCCAGGTTGCAACACCCACTCCCAAGTGTACAGTCGCCACAGCTTCCCTACCCCATCGACTGGAGCCTTCTACTCCTGAATCACTCATTGAAAAGCCTTCCTTAACTAAGGATGCACTTCTTCAACAGCTGAGCCCCTTATGGCCAATGGAGTGAGCATTCTTCTCACCAAATCTGTGTTGGTTCCAATGATCAGGGAATTTTGCTTTGCTCCAGGAGCTCGGGGGCACACAACTTGCCAAAGTGTCAAAAACTTCCACCTTCCCCACAACCCAAGGGTCGAAAGCGATTTTTATAGGGATATACCCATCACAGGGAAACTTCTGGGGTCCAAGTCCCCAAATCTCCTGCTCCTCCAATTTGCACATTGGAATACTGTATGCTTTAGATGCTTGTCATAGAAGCCTGTGTACAACAGGGTCACTTGAGCTCCAGTGTCCAACAAAGCTTTGGTGTAGATCCCCTCCACTTGCAATGAGACCACCGGGGAGGGCCCAACCAGCTTCTTCGGCATCCTTCTTTCCAGTGTTGTGAATAATCTTTGCCGTGCAACCACCACAGGTTCTTACAAACGCCGAGGTGTATTGGTTACAGGTGTCTCCGAGCTTGCAATGGGAGAGTAAGTTATTCTCACCTGCAGTTCAGGTGTGTCTTTCCAACGGAACTCAGCAGTCTGTACTTCTACTGATTTCATAATTGGAGACCAGATCCTCTTTTTCTTCCTTGGAGGAGAAGTTACATTGACCCCCTGTGTCTCTTTCCCCAACCCAGGTGGCCCCCTTTGTAAGCTAGGTGTAGAGGGGGGGGGGCAGGCAGAGGACCCCATCCCGTGCCGTTTTTTAAAGCTTTTACTAGTGCTGGAGCTCTGTTTAAGCTCGGGATGCTCAATTGGCTCCTTCACTGAGGCCCCCTGAAGTTTTCCGCCTTCTTCGCGAAAAGGAATTTCTGTAACACTTTCAACAGCTCCTCCAACAGTCCAGGGCTGATCCCCCACTTGGGGCACTTGGCCCGCAAGTGTCCAACTTCTCCACACTCAAGGCAACCTTTATCTCAAGAGGGAGAAAAACTAAGTCCCTTTGAATTGTCCTTCGGCTCTTGGACTTTCCCCTGAGCTTCCATCACTTGCATTAGAGTTTGGCACATCTGGGTTTGGGCCTCTGCCACCTGGATCATTAACTCAGCTGAGTTTGGATTGTCCTCAGGTTTCTTTTCTCCTGAAATTTCACCAAAGTCGACATCCGCTTCACTTTCTTTGTCCGAGAGACTGTTCTCCACTTGAGCCAGACGGGCAGAGGCTGTATCACGTACCTGGTGGAGACCAAGCTGTAGAGGGGGCTTCTCTTGCACCTCCTGTCCAACACCCCTGATAGAGATGACAGGCGGTGTAGGACACAGAGTGGCACGAGGGCCGGTATAGCAGGTGATGTCTTGGCAGAAGACTGATGGCTGTGGATCACCGGATGAACACCTGGAACTGGAACTCGGTGATGCTGGATGAGAAGGCAGGAGCGAAGTCGGAACACAAGCCAAGGAGTTGTCAACAGCCGGACAGCACGGGTACAGGAACGTGAGGCAAAAGCGGAGTCAGGATACAGGCCGAAGTCGGTACACAGTCTGGCAGCAAGGTACAAAGGCATAAGGCAAGGCAGGGTCAAACACAGGCTGAGGTCACAGGTAGGCAGGCAGGAATCCAAAGGAGAGTCAAAGGCAAGCCGGGTCAGTATAACGGGAAATCCACAAGCAGGTCAGGGCACAGGTAGACAGGAACACAAGCTGAAAGACCACTCAGCAATGTGCTCCTGTCACCGCTTGGTATAAATAGGCCGTTTGGCGCCAATTGCGTGCGCACGTTGCGTACGCACGTTCGCGCCTTCGCGCATTGGCGCATGCGCATTCGCACATTCCTTCCCGTGTGCCTGGGCATGCGCACTGAGCGTCTCTTACATTGCCCCCCCCCCAATGGGCGGCCTCCGGATGCCCATCTGCAACATCTTCTCAGGATGAAACTGAAAAAAGGTTTGTATTAGATCCGTAGCATGGAGGTTGGCTTCTGGTTCCCATGAATTTTCTTCCGGGCCATAGCCCTTCCATTTAATCAGGTACTGGACAGTACCTCCTCTTTTCCTACAGTCCAATATTGCTTCAACCTCATATTCTTCGTTGCCATCAATAATTTCAGGCGGGGGGTGGATCCGACTCACGGTCAGGAAATGGATTGGGTCTGGTAGGCTTCAGTAAGGACACATGGAAGACAGGGTGAATTTTGTATGTTTCCGGGAGTGAAAGTTCGTAGGCAGCAGGATTGATCTGTCTCTTAATAGAGAATGGAACGATATATCTAGGTTCCAATTTTTTAGATGGACATGACGGTTTCAAATTAATGGTGGATAACCAAACCTTGTCTCCCGGTCTGAGGTTCAGATCTCCCCTTCTTTTCCTATCAAAAATTTTTTTGTTGTCTTGCTGTGCTTTGACAATGGCGTCTTGCAATAGCTTGTTGTTGGTTTGCAAAAATGTGGCTCTTTCCTGGACTGCAGGAACCGAGGAATCAGGCATCACATCAGGTATAAAAGCTGGGAAGTACCCATAGTTTGCAAAAAACGGGGCTTGACCCGTGGCCGAATGCACTGCGTCATTATATGCAAACTCTGCCAGGGGTAAAAGTGATGCCCAGTCATCCTGTGAGAATGAAGAAAAACACCGGAGATACTGCTCCAGGGTCTGGTTTGTACGCTCCGTTTGCCCGTTCGTTTGTGGATGATAGGCAGAGGAAAAGTACGTGTCGATTTTCAAAGTTCTGCAGAGGTCTCTCCAGAATCTGGAAGTAAATTGCACCCCCCGGTCTGAGGTGATGTTGCTAGGTACCCCGTGGAGCCGAACCACTTCCTTGATAAAAGTTTGGGCGGTTTCCATTGCTGAGGGAGTTCCTGACATAGGGATAAAGTGGGCCATCTTTGTTAATCTGTCGACCACCACAAAGATGGTCGTGAATCCTTCAGAAGGAGGAAGCTCAACTATAAAATCCATATTTATCATCTCCCAAGGCCTCTTGGGAATGGGCAAGGGCCTTAGTAGACCCCAGGCTTTGGCCTTGTCATTCTTGTTCCGAATGCAGATTCCACAAGTGCTAACATAATTATGGCAGTCAGACCTCAGACCAGGCCACCAAAAGGACCGTTGTACCAGGTCAACCGTCTTAGATATTACAAAGTGCCCTGCCAAGGGGTGATCATGGCACAGGCCGAGGACCTTGGCACGTAGACTTGGGGGTACGAACACTTTTTGGTTGTAAAAAAAAAGTCCCTCTTGTTCCTGAAGGCACATACCTGATGGTAAAACATCCCTTGTGGACGCCTGCTTCAGCTGTGTTAACAGATCTGTTTGCAACAGTAGAAAACTTTGGGCCGGCAGGATTGTGTCTACTTGACTACACTCTTCGTCCTCTGGGTACATGCGGGATAGCGCATCAGGTTTGCCATTCTTGGAGCCCGGCCTGTAGGTGATATGGAAGATAAAACGAGAAAAGAACAGTGCCCACCTGGCTTGACGTGGTTTCAGTCTTTTAGCTGTTCGGAGGTACTCCAGATTTTTGTGATCGGTAAAGATCAGGATAGGGTGGGATGCTCCTTCTAACAGGTAGCGCCATTCTTCCAAGGCTACCTTGATGGCCAGTAGTTCCCGGTCTCCAACATCGTAGTTCCTTTCTGCTGGGCTGAGCTTCCTGGAAAAGAAGGCAACAGGGTGAAGAAGAGATTTCGTACCTGAACGCTGTGACAGGATCGCACCAACGGCATTTTCTGAAGCATCCACCTCAAGAACATAGGGTAATGCAGGATTTGGGTGTTGTAAGATAGGTGCAGTAGTAAATAGGACCTTTAACTGGTCAAACGCAGCTTGTGCTGCCGGTGTCCATTGGAAACGGGTACCTTGCCTTGTTAGCTGGGTGACCGGAAGGATAATAGCGGAGAAGTTCTTGATAAACTTGCGGTAGAAATTAGCGAATCCAATGAACCTCTGTGTGCTCTTCCTGTCTGTGGGAGTGGGCCATTCGAGGATCGATTTGACCTTTTGGGGGTCCATGGAGATCCCAGAAGTGGAAATGACGAGTCCCAAGAATTGGATTGATTCCTTTTCGAACTCGCATTTCTCGGCCTTCGCGTATAATCCATGGTCTTTTAGGCGGCCGAGAACCTTCTTGACATGTTCACGGTGTACTTGAATGGAATCTGAAAAGATAAGAATGTCATCAAGGTAGACAATCATAAATAGATCAAGAAAGTCTCTGAAAATGTTGTTTACAAAATGCTGAAAAGTGGCTGGAGCATTGCACAATCCAAAGGGCATGACAAGATACTCGAAGTGTCCGAATCTTGTGTGAAAGGCGGTCTTCCACTCGTCGCCCTCGCGGATCCGTACTAGATTGTATGCTCCTCGTAGGTCAAGTTTTGTGAATACCGTGGCTGCCCTGAAACGTTGGAATAGTTCAGGAACCAAGGGCAGAGGATATCTGTTTTTGACAGTAACCTTGTTCAACTCCCGATAATCAACACAGGGGCGTAGAGAATGATCCTTCTTTTCAACAAAGAAAATACCAGCCCCCGCGGGGGACGTAGAGGGCCGGATGAAGCCTTTTTTCAGGTTTTCATCAATGTAAAGGCGTAATGCCTCGAGCTCCAGTTCAGAGAGGGGGAAGATACGCCCAAACGGTATCTCAGCACCTGGTAAAAGTTCAATTGGGCAGTCATACGGCCGGTGAGGTGGTAGGATGTCTGCTTTCTGTTTATCAAAGACTTCCAAGAACTCATGGTAAGCTGCGGGCACAAGTTGGGATGCAGAGGGATCAGGTTGCAGGCCCAAAAGTGATGCAGGTTTCCCAGGACTGGGCTGGAAGCAGTTTTGTTGACAGTAGGTGGATGGAAATGCCACTTCTCCTGACTTCCAGTTTATCTGAGGATTGTGTGCTTGTAGCCATGGAATACCGAGAATGATAGGGAACAGAGGAGATGGGATAATGTCCAAACATAAGTATTCTCGATGGCCTTTATTAGAGATAGCCAGTAATGGGCAGGTTTCTTGGGTTATAGGCCCAGACTTGAGATGGGATCCGTCAGCTAGATGGATAGATAGCTGGCGGGTCTTTGCTTGCAGAGGGATTTGATGACGCTGAGCAAAGTCACTGTCCATGAAGCAGCTGCAAGCGCCGGAGTCAATAATGACTGGGACTTGGATGGTCTTTCCGAGAATCTGTAGCGAGAGAGGTAGGGTAATGTGAGTGGACAGATCCCTCCTATAAGTGTTTGCAAGGTAAGAAGGGAAAGCAAACTGAGACTTACTAGGCCGCACCGGGCAGGTCTGAAGGTAATGTCCGGCCTCCCCACAATAGAGGCATAAGTTGTTCCGGCGTCTTCGCAATCTCTCCTCAGTGGTTAGTGGAGAGCGTAAAAGTCAGAGTTGCATGGGCTCCACACTGGAGGTTGTGGGGAAAGAGACAGGTGGACGAAAAGCCGGAGGTGACGGCACTTGAGGCAACATCCAGGTAGGTCTGGAACTTCCAGCTCTTTCCACTCTCCGTTCCCTGAGCCTGCGGTCAAGCTGGATAGTAAGACTAATAAGGTCATCAAGAGAATCAGGCGTACCCACTCTGGCAAGTTCATCCTTAAGGCCCTCTGATAGGCCGAGACGGAATTGATGCCGTAAGGCTGCATCATTCCAGCCTGTATCGGAAGCCCATCTGCGGAATTCGGCGACATAGTCCTCAGCAGGGCGGCGGCCTTGTTGTAACGTATGTAGGGTTGCTTCGGCTGTAACAGATCGCTGGGGGTCGTCATAAAGCTGCGCCATTGCTTCGAAGAATGATGAGATGGTGTTCAGGGCTATACTATTTTGTTCCAGCAGACGGTGGGCCCAGGATTGCGGCTCTCCGAGAAGTAGAGAGATCACGAACCCCACCTTGGTGGATTCAAGTGAGAAAGTACGTGGCTGCAGGGCAAAGTATAGCTCACAAGAATTCCTGAAAGCCCGGAATTTGTGTCGGTCACCCGAAAATCGTTCTGGAGCAGGTACCCGAGGTTCTGGTGGTGGCAAAACCACTGCAGGTGTATATAGAGCCCGTTCGGGCACGGAGGACCCAGGTGCCGGGGTTGCCGGGATAGAAGCCATGGATTGGATGCGACCCTCTAATTGGAAGTAGCCCTCTTGCAAGGATTTGACTGCTTGGGTAAGCGAAGCAAGTTGCTGGCATAATGTCTCTAGAGGTGAAGCCCCTCTCTCGGTCTCCGACATCTGGCTGAGTGGTACTATCACGTACCTGGTGGAGACCAAGCTGTAGAGGGGGCTTCTCTTGCACCTCCTGTCCAACACCCCTGATAGAGATGACAGGCGGTGTAGGACACAGAGTGGCACGAGGGCCGGTATAGCAGGTGATGTCTTGGCAGAAGACTGATGGCTGTGGATCACCGGATGAACACCTGGAACTGGAACTCGGTGATGCTGGATGAGAAGGCAGGAGCGAAGTCGGAACACAAGCCAAGGAGTTGTCAACAGCCGGACAGCACGGGTACAGGAACGTGAGGCAAAAGCGGAGTCAGGATACAGGCCGAAGTCGGTACACAGTCTGGCAGCAAGGTACAAAGGCATAAGGCAAGGCAGGGTCAAACACAGGCTGAGGTCACAGGTAGGCAGGCAGGAATCCAAAGGAGAGTCAAAGGCAAGCCGGGTCAGTATAACGGGAAATCCACAAGCAGGTCAGGGCACAGGTAGACAGGAACACAAGCTGAAAGACCACTCAGCAATGTGCTCCTGTCACCGCTTGGTATAAATAGGCCGTTTGGCGCCAATTGCGTGCGCACGTTGCGTACGCACGTTCGCGCCTTCGCGCATTGGCGCATGCGCATTCGCACATTCCTTCCCGTGTGCCTGGGCATGCGCACTGAGCGTCTCTTACATTGCCCCCCCCCCAATGGGCGGCCTCCGGATGCCCATCTGCAACATCTTCTCAGGATGAAACTGAAAAAAGGTTTGTATTAGATCCGTAGCATGGAGGTTGGCTTCTGGTTCCCATGAATTTTCTTCCGGGCCATAGCCCTTCCATTTAATCAGGTACCTGGGCATGCGCACTGAGCGTCTCTTACAGGCTGTCTCTCTAACTGGCAGTGATTCAAATTACTGTAACTGGTCCTCTTTAAGTGTTGAATCCCCTCTCCTAGCAAGGCCTTGCTATGTCTTCACAGGCAATTGGAGCTCTTATCACTGTTCAATGTGATATTTGTAATCCCAAGGTAATAATGTGTGTGATACTGTCTGCAGTCAGTGTGTTATTGAGGGAGAATATACTTGCGATTAGGATTTCACCAGGCACTCGTTCACTTGTTAGTGTCCACTTATGATGATCCTGTGACACAGGCCATGCGCCCTCCCACGCTCCTGCGTCTGGGAGTGATCGATACTCGGCTGTCCCGGTCAGTCAGCTCAGCCTCCGCCCTCTCTCCGTTCAGCTCCACTGGATCCACTTCCTCCGGGTAGTCACCAGCATCCGCACCGCTGAGGATGGGCCCCACTCTCACTAGGCCGTATATACTAGGCCTCAATCACCGACAGTGTCCTGACACACCTCTCATGCTGGTCTGTACTCGCTGAGTCCCGGAAGCAAGAGAGCATGCACACTGTGAAGAAGATAGGTTTATAGGCTTTCCTCCACTAGTCCAATGCTCCCTGGGAGTATAGTTTATTCGGCATTACAAACAAGAGTCTGCATCCAATCTAGAACACTATCTCCCACAATCCAGTTCACACACTTCCTGTGAAGGCTGATCCTCTTCTGTAAGCAGCCTTAAAGGGGCACTTTGACAACGTCAACAATAACGGTAAACCTGAATATATGTATATATTTGCAATATATATATGATAGTCCGGTCCTGGCTACACAAGATTTTAAGATAAGTGTGCTATGTTTAACTAATTGGTGTCTTTGTAGTAACTCATTCCTGAACCTTGCACCCCATACAACGCACTCCTGAACCTTGCACCCCGTACAGTTCACTACTGAAACTTGCACCCTGTACAACGCACTCCTGAACCTTGCACCCCCTTACAATGCACTCCTGAACCTTGCACCCCGTACAACTCTGGGGGGGGGGCTGTGTAATGCAAAAGGGGTCCAGAGGTGTGGTGGGGGGCTGTGTAATGCTAAAGGGGTCCAGAGGTGTGGGGGGGGGTGCTGTGCAATGCAAAGGGGGTCCAGAGGTGTGTGGGGGGGGGTTGTGTAATGTAATGTAAAGGGGTCCAGAGGCGTCGCCCCATCAAATGCTCTAATTTGTGTTACACTCACCTTTAATCCAGGGCCAGGCAAACTTCCCTGGCGCTGATCTTCACACCCCCTTCTGATGTCGGAAAGGGACGTTGTGGGATCAAATTTACCTTCGGGTTCAAGCCCCTGGTCTTTTTGCTACCTAGCAACCCCCTACTGTAGGGAACACCAGGGCTGCATGTCCTTACAAGAGCTGCCTTCCCCCGGGCTCCCCTTTCACCTATGTGTTTGGCTGCTTAAACACACTGCCCCGTCCACCACATACTCTGCCAATCAGAGGTTATGACACAACAGGGATCTGCAGCCCTGTATCCAATGAGGGTGCTGCTGACATCTCCCTCCTCACCCACCACATGTGCCTGGCTCTCTGTACTGTGTGTGCAGCGAGTGCGCAGAGGAGCATGAAGATGCAGAGAGGAAACTGGAGATGGCACGGGTGGTGTGCTTAGGATGGGACACAGGTGAGCTGTGCCATTGCTGCTCATTATCATAGTGGCTCTGTGCAGCATTGTCTATGGGAGCTGTATAGTGTGTGCTGGGGGCAGACTCAATCTGTATTAGGACACACCTGAAGTGTGGATATGCGGTGGACACTTCAACTTACTGCTCTCTCATCTATTATCTATGTGGGCATGAAGAGTTCTGTACAGCTTGGGCTTCCCACCACATCATTTACTTGCAACAGTGATTTAAAATAATGTGGAAGCTTCAGCTCATGTTAAGAGTTTCTGCAGGGCAAAGGACTCTCTACTTATCCCCCACATGAAGGAAAGGCGAGTATGAGCACAGTGGGAAAGTCATGTCCTCACAGTCTCTGACCATCTCCTGTATCATGTCGGCAGTCTCTGGGGGGGGAGCCTACAGAAGGGTCAAGAGTGGGAGCACTGCCAGGATGGGGGTCAAGGGAAGGAGTCAGATGTGTGTGGACTGTGGAAAGGAGAATATAGGATGAAACCAGAGCTGCCAAGCTTTAGCTCAGAGAGTACTGCCTGACTAAGCCCTGCACGGTGCACCTGAGAGGAGGTCAGTAACAGCACTGCCAGGCCAGTCTGAGGGGGGGGGGGGTCAGTGATGCAAGGGGAGAGTAAATACTGTAAGGTAAGGGAGAACTAATATAAAGGTTCCCCCTTATACCAGTAACCCACCTTACCTTAGTGCATTTACTCTGTGGAAGGTGGTCTGTGGTCACCAGAGCCCTCCCTCCAACATCATAGTTCCCGTCGGAACTCTGCGGACCCTGATGTAAAGGGCAACTCTAATGTGAAGGGGAATGCTGTGCACTCTCAAATAAGGTGATCTCTGGTCGCAAGAGCCCCCCCCCCCCCTTACATCAGAGTTCCCCTTTACAAGGAAGTCTGCAGCATTGCCCTTTACATCAAAGGTCCCCGTGCACTGTAAGGAGGAATCCTGAAGACTCTGATGTAAGGGGGAACTCTGTGCCAGCTGGGTTATAGTAACCTGATCTTCATGTAAGTAGAGAAATATGGTTTTTGACTTTTGTCTATATTTGTGTGCGTGTAATATACTGTGTAATATCCTGATTTAAGGCTCTTAATACAGTATGTCACAAAAGCGAGTACACCCCTGACATTTTTGTAAATATGTTATTATATCTTTTCATGTGACAACACTGAAGAAATGACACTTTGCTACAATGTAAAGTGGTGAGTGTACAGCTTGTATAACAGTGTAAATTTGCTGCCCCCTCAAAATAACTCAACACACAGCCATTAATGTCTAAGCCGCTGGCAACAAAAGTGAGTACACCCTCAAGTCAAAATGTCCAAACTAGGCCCAATTAGCCATTTTCCCTTCCCAGTGTCATGTGATTTGTTAGTGTTACAAGGTCTCAGGTGTGAATGGGGAGCATGTGTGTTAAATATGGTGTTATCACTCTCACTTTCTCATACTGGTCACTGGAAGTTCAACATGGCACCTCACGGCAAAGAACTCTCTGAGAAACTGAAAAAAAGTATTGTTGCTCTACATAAAGATGGCCTAGGCTTTAAGAAGATTGCCAAGATCCTGAAACTGATCTGCAGCATGGTTGCCAAGACCATACATTGGTTTAACAGGACAGGTTCCACTCAAAACAGGCCTTGCCATGGTCGACCAAAGAGGTTGAGTGTACATGCTCAGTGTCATACCCAAAGGCTGTCTTTGGGAAATAGACATATGAGTGCTGCCAGCATTGCTGCAGAGGTTGAAGGGCCTGTCAGTGTTCAGACCATACGTCGCACACTGCATCAAATTGGTCTGCATGGCTGTTGTCCCAGAAGGAAGCCTCTTCTAAAAATAATGCACAATAAAGCCAGCAAACAGTTTGCTGAAGACAAGCAGACTAAGAACATAAATTACTGGAACCATGTCCTGTGGTCTGATGAGACCCAGATAAACGTATTTGGTTCAGATGGTGACAAGCGTGTGTAGCAGCAATCAGGTGAGGAGTACAAAGACAAGTGTGTCTTGCCTACAGTCAAGCATCGTGGAGGGAGTGTCATGGTCTGGGGCTGCATGAGTGCTGCCAGCACTGGAGAGGTACAGTTCATAGAGGGAACCATGAATGCAAACATGTACTGAGACATACTATAGCAGAGCATGATCCCCTCTCTTTGGAAACTGAGGCGCAGGGCAGGATTCCAACATGATAACGACGCCAAACACACCTCCACGATGACCACTACCTTGCTAAAGAAGCTGAGGGTAAAGGTGGTGGACTGGCCAAGCATGTCCCCAGACCTAAACCCTATTGAGCATATGTGGGGCATCCCCAAACGGAAGGTGTAGGAGATAAAGGTTTCTAAAAACCACCAGCTCCATGATGTCGTCATGGAGGAGTGGAAGAGGACTCCAGTGGCAACCTGTGAAGCTCTGGTGAACTCCATGCCCAAGAGGGTTAAGGCAGTGCTGGAAAATCATGGTGGCCACACAAAATATTGACACTTTGGGCCCAATTTGGACATTTTGACTGAGGGGGTGTACTCACTTGTTGCCAGCAGTTTAGACATTAATGGCTGTGTGTTAAGTTATTTTAAGAGGACACCAAATTTACACTGTTATACAAGCTGCACACTCACTACTTTACATTGTAGCAAAGTGTCATTTCTTCAGTGTTGTCACATGAAAAGATATAATAAAATATTTACAAAAAATGTGAGGGGTGTACTTACTTTTGTGAGATACTATATATGCAATTTATACAGTTCATTTTTATCATTTGAATGATTTTTCCCATTATGGGCGTGAGTGGGGTCTTAGGTCTCACAAAGCCTAGAGCCGCCTCTGTCCTGAGGACTCTGGTGGGAATCTGGGGTAGTTTTCTGTATGGCATTCCCTCTGTTAATTAGTCATAGATCTGCTCTAGTTTCTCTTTTTCTCTGAAATAGAAACTGGTACCGGTGGTGCAGATCAACTTGAAATGAGTCCATTACGGCAGAGAATCTAGTTAATTCCCCAGAAAGTGTACGTGGAATACATCTATGGTGTGAATGTTCCTAACCTAGTCAAAACTATGACTTTCTCTTTCAGTAAACCTGTTCGGCAGGGTGAATTTTACACCACAGCATGGTTGAGGTTTGGAATGTGGACACGTCAGGAATCACAGGTAGAACAGGTGCAGTCTTCCATTTGTCCTTTGACAAATTCATGCTGGTTTATTTGCTGGTTAGGGGACAGTCATCGGTGGTGCAGTGTATGAATATAATTGTTCTGCCTCCAGCAGGAAATCTATTAGTAGTTTGCCTGCAATATCAGAATTGACCACAAGATAGAGCCCGGTGGTAATATTTATAGTTTTGCAGAAATTGTTCACCTTTAACAAAAGTTTCATCATTCTTCAGTCTAAGGAAGAAACAGGTGCATCCTGGGAACTTAGACTCCATCTTAGAGAAAGAAGGAATGAGCTATCAGCTTATTCATCGTGTTTCTGTATATGTCATATACTGATTATACATATCAATATTTGTTTTATGTTTTTTTGTTTTCTCAATAGTTTCAACCACTCAGTTTTGTTAATAAAGCTTCAAAATGACACTCTGACTGGCTTATTGCAGAATAAAAGGGTTTAGCTGCATGTTGAGCTACACACAGAGAAAGGTGTTGCGGGGACAGAACAATCATTTTCTTTTGCCTGCTCCACCCATCTGTACTGATGATTGGACTGTGGCAGCCCCAATCCAGCTGCCCAAACTTGAACAGTAGACAAAGTTGGGAGAGAATGGAATCTGGTGTAGCTACTGAAGAAGAGCTCATCCTCAGCTCAGTTTTTGTGCAGGATGTAGCATTGGCCAAAGACAGGGCATAGGGTGGTGCGATAGCCAGAGTATATCATAAACTGTTTCTTCTGCATGTGCTGAGCAGTGTGCAGCTGGCAATTGAAAGCATACGACTCCCCTCTTGTCACAGCCCCAGATAAGATAAGGAGCCAGGGGAAGGCCAGATATTGGCAAATTAACCACCTCCAGAAGATTTACCCCCCCCCCCCCCCCTTCCTGACCAAGCCATTTTTTTGCGATACGGCACTGCATTACTTTGACTGACAACTGGGCGGTCATGCAAAACTACCTATAAAAAATATATGTCCTTTTATTTCCCATAAATAGAGCTTTCTTTTGGTGATATTTGATCACTTCTGTGTTTTTTTTTTTTTTTGTTTTTTTTGCGTTATAAAGAAGAAATGAGTGACAATTTTGAAAATAAACAATATTTTTTACTTTCTGCTGTAAAACACATCCAATCAAAAAATGTAAAAACTAATTTCTTCATCAATTTAGACCAATATGTATTCTGCTATGTGTTTTTAGTAAAAAAAAAATCCCAATAAGTGTATATTGATTGGCTTGTGCAAACTATGAGATACATTCATTTTTTATTTATGTATTTTACTAGTAATGGCAGCAATCAGCGACTTATAGCGGGACTGCAATATTGCGGCGGACAAATCGGACACCTAACTGACGCTTTTGACACTTTTTATTTTTGTGTACTAGTGACACTATTAGAGTGATCAGTGCTAAAAATATGCACTGTCACTGTACTAATGACACTGGCTGGGAAGGGGTTAACATCAGGGTCGTTCAAAGGGTTAACTGTGTGTCTAGCTGGTGTTTCAGTGTAGAGGGGGAGGTACTTTTATGAGTGGAAGGCATAGATTCATATCCCTGCTTTACAGGAACACAGGATCCATGCCTTCTGTACTGACAGAACAGAAATCTGCCTTGTTTACAAAGGTCGATCGCCGTTCTGCCTGTATACAGAACGATCAGCAGGACCCGCTGATCACCTCCTGCTGTGTAGATTCACGGTGGGAGCGAGCTGCCGGTGGTGCATACTTGTGCCCGATACCCGGAATTTCAGGCTAACGCACATATATACGTGGTCCTGCACAATGTGGCCGCCCTGTAGCAGTAAGTGGTTGTTTTCCAGCTCTCCTACTCAGATATTCAATTTAGGCAATTCTAAAGAGGCTCAGGATAGATGAGCATAGGTGTGCACAGCCTATTGCATTGGGGTGTGCACTCCAAAGCTCAAGCACACATGCATGCGTGTGTTTGTATGTATTCTGACTACATTGTGCGGGGGTAGGTACCGTGTCATTCCCATTGGCTAAGGAGGCAGCAGAGATGCGAAGCAACTGTAGCCTCTGGCTTTTTACAGACATTGTGTGATTGGCAACCTTGGTGAGTAGGGTGTGCCCAGGCACATCCGACACATCCCCTGCGCACCCCTATGTAGATGGGCCATCTGTACAGAGATCTGTAAACCATTTTAAACCTGCCATGGTGCATGAAAAATCACTTATCTATTGCTTGAATCGTCATTACTGACAGCATTCTGCTCAGTTTTACTTGGTTTTGCATGCATTTAGCAGGAAAAGACCAGAGGGACCCAGTGCAGAGGCATATCCTCAATGGGGGAAATGTGTGCAGGGTACATGTGATCCACTGTTCCCACACTGCACCTATCAAGGATTCCTGTCGACATAGGCTGCTTGCACTTTCTGCTTCTACCTCATAGCCACCATCTCTGCCGTCATTGGTTGCCGGGACCATCGGCATTCTAGCAACAGATGGTGCGCTTTCCCAGCATGCACAGCAGGATGAAACTTCCTGTGTGCAGATAGAGAGTATGATTGTAGGGGACTTTTGATCTAAAGGAGGAAACTGATCTAAAGGGATATTGATGAAAGAAGACTGATCCAAGGGGGAAACTCTAGCGTAAGAGGGGATTAACGTAAGGAGGGACTCCTAAATGGAACCCTGATGTAAAAGCGGGCTCCTATATGAACAGGGGGCATAAAGGTTGCTAAACTAATGCTGCCTGAAATACATTCTTAATGCAAGTGTCTCATTTCTTTATTTAATCATTGCGCTATTGTATTGTTAAAAATGTCTATTAAACTCAGGTTTTTTTAGAACCATGCCTCTCACTATTGGCACAATCTGGCCACACCCTGCAATCTGCAAAATGAGTGCGTAGCAATATTACTGGAGGTTGGTTGTTGCTATAGTAGGGTGACCAGATGTCCTGAGTTTCTGGGGACAGTTCCCAGACTGAGGACACTGTCCCTAGATTTGTCCTTGGATTGGATTTGAATAGGTGCCCAGAGAATTTCAAAGACAATCAGTGCAGAATTTTAAAGAAAAATTCTAAATTATACAACTCCGCTCCGCCGCTCCTACTAGCTTAGAGGGGTTTATTTTTTCTATTATCTGTGCCAGGGGCGGGCTGAAAACTCGTGGGGCCCCCGGGCAATAGAAGATTATGGGGCCCCCAGGTTTAAAGATGGTTGCCCCACTTTATGATGCAACATTAATGCATTAGGCCTGCGTGGAAGGGCATACTTGTCAACTGTCCCGTTTTTGCCGGGACAGTCCCAGCAAATAGGAGCCTGTCCCGGGTAATGTACATTGTCCCTGTAAGCGCCTGTTAATCGGGCTGCCCGTAAATGGCCATTACGGGCAGCCGATGCCTGTAAAAGAATGGTTGCGGGCTGACATCGTAACAGCGCATGCGCCGTTCCCATGCCGGCCAGGCTCGGGAAAGCTCGTACAAGCTCAGCCGGGCGGACGCATGCGCAGTTATGTAATGGCGCCGCCTGGCACCATTTTTAAATCAAAGGCACTCGTTCTCGGCAGCCCCTCACCGGCTGCCACAGCAGAGCAGAGAAGGACCCCTGGAGAGTGAAGACACATTCACAGACATGAAGGTAGGTAGGATGAAAGCCACAATCTTATGTGCAAAAATATCTGGTAACGTGACTTGTGAATAAAGTGTCAAATGTGCTCAGGTGTGACCATACAAAAAATGTAATATGTAAATATAAATAAAGTGCAAGCTGTAAATAAGTACGATAAAACCTAATTATACCAGATAGTATAATCGGACTTATTTACACCTTGCACTTTATTTATATTTACATATTACATTTTTTGGATGGTCACACCTGAGCACATCTGACACTTTAGAATTGCAGGGAATTGTGATGAGAATTTTAAACTTTAGGCAGAAGTAGTGCAGCTGAATGGGATAATTATTCCAACTCTGCTATTTTGGCCTTAAGTTTGAAATTCCCTTTTCAATTTCCTGTAATTCTCTCTTTATTGAGTAGACCCTATAATCTGATGATGAGTAGGCGGAGATTAATTATGTGGAGTGGGTGGAGCTTCAGGGAAGTGGGTGTGGTGTGGTAAGTAATTGATAGCTGTGCTGCAAAGTGTCCCTGGAAATTTTTTCCAAATGTTGGCAACTATGGAAGGGCATTAAGCTCATGGACATGCAGACAGGCAGAAGACTTAAATTGGTGACCCAATAAAGAAACAAGGAGCCCAGTGCCACCTTACCAACATCATGGGCCCCTGGGCAAGGTTTTGCACTGGGACCCTTAGGAGGGAGATGGTTTACACAGTGTGTCGCGGCACACAGTGGCCGTGGATAAATGATACCACATATTGTGCATGGCATTTTAATGTGATTTTTTTTTTTTCTAATTTTAATTTAATGTTTTTTTTTTTTTTTTTTTTAGAACGCTGGTAGGGGCAGGAAGCTTTGGTGAGATATCAGGGGTCTAAACAGACCCCCTGAAGCTTCGCATTTGATACAGAGAAAAGGACTAAGGACACATGATAAGGAGGGTATGCTGGTGGGTATTGTGTGCAGGAGAGGAGTGTGGAGGGTATGACAGTGGGCAGTATGTACAGGAGAGGAGTGTGGGGGGTATGACAGTGGGCAGCATGTACAGGAGAGGAGCGAGGAGGGTATGACAGTGGGCAGTATGTTCCTGGAGAGGAATGTGGAGGAATGAGAGTGGGGCGGTATGTACAGGAGAGGAGTGTGGAGTTATAACAATGGGTGGTATGTACAGTAGAGGAGTGTGGAGGTATGAGAGTGGGTGGTATGTACAGGAGAGGAGTGTGGAGGTATGAGAGTGGGAGGTATGTAGAGGAGAGGAGTGTGGAGGGTATGACAGTGGGCGGTATGTACAGCAGAGGAGTGTGGTATGTACAGGAGAGGAGTTTGGATGGTATATGAGTGGGTGGTATGTACAGGAGAGGAGTGTGGATGGTATATGAGTGGGTGGTATGTACAGAAGAGGTGTGGAGGGTATGACAGTGGGTAGTATGTACAGGAGAGGAGTGTGGAGGTATGAGAGTGGGTGGTATGTACAGGAGAGGATTAGGGAGGGTATGACAGTGGGTGGTATGTACAGGAGAAGAGTGTGGAGGTATGAGAGTTGGTAGTATGTACAGGAGAGGAGTGTGGAGGGTATGACAGTGGGCGGTATGTACAGCAGAGGAGTGTGGAGGTATGAGAGTGGGTGGTATATACAGGAGAGGAGTGTGGATGGTATATGAGTGAGTGGTATTTACAGAAGAGGAGTGTAGAGGGTATGACAGTGGGTGATGTAGCACCCTCCTAGGTAGGTGTTAGGAAAAGCATATATGTGGCCCTGTCTGCCTATCAGGGAGGCCTGATCAGTCAGTTAAGCTGTCATGTGTTCCCAGGTGTGGTCTGTTGAGTCTGGGGAGTCTCCCCACTGTTTACAATGAGGGCTCTTGTTGGACAGTGGAGGAAACCTGGCCAATAGCACACCAGGGCTTATATCTATCTCAGTGGGTGGAGTTTGCCGCAATGCACCCTTGGACTGGGTAGAAGCCTGAGGGGAGCACGTGACAACGGGTCTTTGGGGGGAAGCAGAGTCCCAGGAGGAGGCTGACGGCTGTCTCTCCTCCTGTCAGAGCAAGTGAGGGTGTCCTGGGCAGTCGGCCTAGAGGACCGGAGGCTAAGCTGGGCTTCAGGAAGGATCCAGAGTGCTGTGGACCGAGTGGAGCTGCTGGGCAGAAGTTTCCTGGAAAAACAGTGTTGTGAGTACTCGAAACTGCCCAGGGGTCTGCCTGAGAGAGGGGGCCACTCCAGAAGGTCAAAGGGATCTGGGTGCCAGCTAGCCAGTAGTGGTGGCTTAGAAAGGGGGTGCCAGTATCTAAGCCCTGAAGATTAGAGAGAGAAAGGGGGCGCCAGTGCGGGCCCTGAAGTGTTCAGCAGTGCAGCAGTGTATTCAAGTAGCTACCTCAGCAGTAGAGTAGAAGGAAAAATTTATTCAATAAAATTTCAGCAAATTTTGGATGGTAACTTGATGCCATCTGTGAAAAAACTGAAGTTAAAGAGAGGATGGCTTCTACAAATGGATAATGATCCTAAACACACCTCAAAATCCACGGGGGATTACATGAAGAGGCGTAAACTGAAGGTTTTGCCATGGCCTTCACAATCTCCTGACCTCAACATAATTGAAAATCTATGGATAGACCTTAAAAGAGCAGTGCGTGACAGACAGCCCAGAAATCTCAAAGAACTGGAAGACTTTTGTAAGGAAGAATGGGCAAAGATACCTCAAACAAGAATTGAAAGACTCTTGGCTGGCTACAAAAAGCGATTACAAGCTGTGATACTTGCCAAAGGGGGCAGTACAAGATATTAACTCTGCAGGGTGCCCAAACTTTTGCAGATGCCGTTTTTTTGTTTTCTGTTGTTTTAAAAGTGTAAATGATGGAAATAAAATCAAACTTTTGTTGACATATTATAATAATGTCTAATCTGTAATTTGATGCCTTTTGGAGATTTTTCCATCTTTCCTTGGTTTCTTTATGCACATTAATACAAATTTTTACCTGGGGTGCACAAACTTTCGATCACCACTGTATATGTGACCTTTAGGTGTTAAAGCCCACCCGCCAAGAGGTCACATATATGTGGACAGCCAGCGGAAAGTGGTTAAAATATTGTAGCTGCTGCCTTTAAATATTAGGACACTTTCCTGTCCAGGGATCCCGCAATGTCGGCACCCCAGTCCATTTTCCGATCGTCTCTCGAGTGCTGCCGCCGCCATTCGTAGTGGGGGAAACCAGCAGTGAAGCCTTTTCGGCCTTACAGCCAGTTCCCTACTGTGCATGCATTTTCTAACTGGCCTAGCAGTGGAGGAAGGAGGAGGGGGGGGCTAAACTTCCAAAGGACATCACCGTGATACAGTGTCCCAGAAGTGGGGAAAGGTACCTGTCAAAAACAAGCACCCGTCCCCCCCCCCCCCCCCCCTTTCCACTGAAAGGTACCAAATGTGGAACCGGAGGGGGGAGGAAGCAGATAAGAGGAGCTTCCACTTTTGGGTGAAACTCCACTTAAAGGACTGTTATTTTTTTTTTTTTTTTAGGGCCCTTTCACATGGGCCCTGATCAGACACTCCATGCACCCCTATGGAGCAGCAGATGTCAGCCGTGCCATCTCCGCTGACACCCGCTGCTATCCTATCCGATCTGATCCTGTCTGTGAAATCCAGACAGATGGTAACCTTATTTTCCAGCCGTCTGGAGGATCGGATCGGATGAAAACGGACAGGCGGTCAATTTTCATCCGATCTCCAATAGAGGAAAGCGGGGTTCTGACAGCTCCGTCTCTGAACAGTGAGTGGAGACGGACCTGTCATCTGCCTGCTCAGCGGGGATTGGCGGATCGATCCCCGCTGAGCAAAACTGAGTCTCCCGGGCGTAACGCCCTTGTGAAAGGGGCCTATAGAGTGTTTAGTTAGGTGGTGAGTTTTGGATTGTACAGAGTTTGGTTAAAACAGGGTTAAAAAGGATGGTCATAAATTAAGTTCACATTACCTGGAGGGATTGGAGTTTGTTTGTATAGATAGGGCTGTGTGTCAGTTTGGGAAATGTTTGTCAGCTCCGGGGGGGGGGGGGGGGCTGCTGTCTTACGCGCTGCGCAGGATCATGTATATATACGTGAGCCTGCATTTCTGGGTATCGGAGCCGATCAGCGGGTTCAGTGGCGGACTCGATGTCTGCTTATACCAGCCAATCGTTCTGTCAGTATGGAAGACATGGGTCCTGTATTCCTGCAAAGCAGGGACCGAAATCTATGCATTCCCTTAGTAAAAGCACATCCCCCACAGCGAGAAAACACTTGTTAGGCACATGTATCACTCTATGATTGCCCCTGATGTTAACCCCTTCCCAGCAAGTGTCATTAGTACAGTGACAGTGTATTTTTTTTTAGCACCGATCGCTGTATTGGTGTCACTGGTTCTCATAAAGTGTCACTTATGGCTCGTTTGCACTGAGCGTTATGGTACGGTTTGGTTCGGTACGGTACGCAATTTTTGCCGTTTCCATTGTGAATGGTACCCTAATTCCGAACCGTACCGTACCACTTTTTTGGGACCCTTTCATTGGGGTACCAAGCACATTAGTACCGTACCAACAGGGTGGAGCACTCTGTAGAACTTTGATTGGTTGACAGAGAATCGTCCATCACAGCTTTCCGGCTACACCACGCCTATCATGAAAGGGTACTATTGGAAGTGGAAGCCCAAGGTGTACCGTTCCGAACCGTACCGAACCGTACCATACCACTCAGTGGAAACGAGGCATTAGTGTCCCATTTGTCCGCTGCAATATCGCAGCCCCGCTATAAGTCGCTCATTGCCGATTTTTTACTGGTAAAAAAAAAAAAGTGTTTCCTCGGATTTCACTTTAAAAATCTGGTCACCTTATGCTATTTGGAGATGTTAAAGTGTGGCTAAAGTCAAAACTTTTTTTTCATTTTTGGATAGAGTAAGGGAGGGTTAAGTCCCTCTCAGTTTTTTTTTGCCTTCTGTGTCCAATTGGGGATATTACCCTTTTCGTCCTGTCCCATAGCCAAACAGGAAGTGAAAGGAAATCCTTCCAAAATTAAGCAATACTGGGGTGTCTTTGGAACTAGTGTCTCCATTTGAAGATCCCCCCCCCCAACTACTGTTCTGATGTCAACCCACAATTTGGGCTTTTCTTTCACTTTCAATAACACTTAATGGAACAAATAGAAAGGAAGAATCACCCTAACAAGGGTTCTAATCCCTCTCCACTCTATTCAAAACTAAGAAAAACGTTTTGCCTTTAGTAACACTTTAAAAGATGTACACGTGTAGGTGGATGCAGTGTGTGTCTCCTGTGTTGCAGGTGCATACTAGGGCCCAACTTGTGTTCTTGCATGCAGGCCCTTTACATTCAGAAAACGCCCCTGACACAATGGCTTCCTATGAAGAGGAGGTGACCTTAGTCTTCCAAAACTGTGTCTTGAAGACATTGAGCTGCCTAGGCTGGGGGGGGGTCTTTTTTTTTTTTTCCACACTATCCTTTTTTTTTTTTTTCCTACGCAATCTGATGCTTACAGTATGTTACTTTTTTCTTCAAGTTAGTAACAAAGAATTAACAGATGCAAATATTTTTGTCCTTATGGAGCGTCCATTGGTCTTTGTAGGTTTGTTTTAACTTTGGGTCCTCCTATAACAACATGACTTTGTCTTGTCCTTGGTCTGTTTTTTCTTTACTGTGCCTGAAAAAGAAAACAGTTGAAATGAGAGGATAAATAGTTTTTAAAAAAAAGTCTACCTTTCTGACAACATTTCATGTTACACCTATATTTGGGCATATTCTGAAACCTGGTCAGAATTTGCAACATGTGTCCCACCTTATGCAATGTGAAAGTTGTTCTTCCCAAAGGCGTGTATTTTATTTTTTGTTGTATTTTATTATTTTTTGTATTTTAGTCTCTCTAATTTTTTTGAGTCTCTCTAGTCTTTTATTTTTAGTCTCTATTATTTTTTTGTGTCTCTATTCTCTTTATTCTTTTAGTGTGTCTCTTTTTTTATTTTTAGCCTTTTTCTTTTTTCTAATTTTTAGCATGAGCAATTGCACCCTAAGAGCCGGTTCCCACTGAGGCGACACGACTTCGGGGGGCGACCTGTGAAGTCGCGTGCACCGCGACTTCGGCGCGACTTGCAGGGACTTCACAAAAAGGATGTCTATGCAAGTCGCTCCGAGGTCGCCCCCAAAGTAGTACAGGACCCTTTTTCTAAGTCGGAGCGACTTGTGTCGTTCCTATTAGAACGGGTCCTGTACTACTCAATGGACCGCGACCGACCGCGACTTGTCAGGCTGACAAGTCGCCTGAGAAGTCGCGGCAGTGTGAATGGGCTCTTAATCCCAAATATTCATCACTAAATTGAGGTATTCTTGTATGATCTACTTATTGCAAAAATTTACATGAATGGCAACTAATTACCCATCCATTAAACCCTGGGAATTTGGCAAAACACCTAACACTTAAGTTACATAAAAAAGAAGGTGCCGCCATCTAAGTGTATCTATCTATTAGGTTAAACGTTTAAAACACACATTTGTATAAAAGGATTGCACTCACAAGGATGTGGAATTTGTATGCAGATCGCATGCCTCCTATGGAGGTCAATGGCTGCTGGCAAGGGTCCAGAGGGATGGATGGAGCAGTCATGATTCACCGACCGCTATGCCAGGCAGAGTAATTCCACAGGTGGTTGTAACAGTGGTGGCTGCACTGGACCGCTCTACCAGCGGCCAGGTATCCATGAGGAGCAAGGTGGGTGTTCTGTGGATCTTTGCTGAGCAAGCTGTAAGCAGAGGGAGCTGCAGTCTGGTGCTGTTCCAAGCTGGAACGCAAGCTGGCAAGGAAGCTGGGGCCGGAAGACGTGGGAATGCATAGACGTCACAAAGTAGATGGCCCCATATTTCGGAGCAACTTCGCTCTTTTGTCAAATCGATAGGGAAAGCGAGGGATAAGTGAGCTATTTTTTATGGAGAGCAAAGAGGAGAAGGGGGAGGGGTTCAGTAATAGAGGAGATCTCTATTAAAGAAGAACTCCACACTATAGTTCCATTCTAAATACTCCTAAATTAATTTTAAAAAAATGATAAACGCTGAAATTCTGTTGGATAAAAAGGGGGAGAACGATGAACGAAATAAACAATAAGAAATTATATAAACAATGAAAAAGAAGAAAGGAAAATAGGTGTTTAAAAGGATTTTAAAAAAAAAGGGGGATTCGTAATTCCATTATAGAAGGGGACTCTGTTACATCAGAAACTAGAGGAGGAAGGAGAGGTGGGAGGGAAAAGAATAAGGAAAGACCCAGCTATAGTACCATAAAAATATTTAGTTTATCCTCCCATTCCCTCTCTACAGAAGACCAAGTACTGTTATGGAAAGGCCTAAATTTTGCTCCCACTTCCCATCCGAATTTATACACTCTCTTTAAAGATCTAAATAAATTCATACACAATTTGACTGTTAAAATATTCTATGCCACGAAACCACACAACAGTGCCAATTTTTCAGATTCTGAATCCCTCCCATCCCCTATAGATATCTCTATTCTGCAGATATAGAGATACTTAAAGTTCTGGAAGAGTCACTGTGGGAAAATGATCATATGGATTTTTGGTGACCATACACTTCCCGTAAAACATACTTCCTTTAAACTCAAATCCACATTTTATCCCACCCACATAAAGGGGCTTTTTTGCACACCTTCCACACCTTGGTTTATGCTGATCACACTGAAATGTGTTCCAAAAAGATCTAATGGTTTTTCTAAGTTGTCCCCATTTGAAATTACAGCCCTCCGATCTCTTAACCACTTCAGCTCCGGAAGGTTTTACCCCCTTAATGACCAGGCCATTTTTTGTGATAGGGCACTGCGTTGGTTTAACTGACAATTGCGCGGTCGTGCGATGCTGTACCCAAATAAAATTGATGATGTTTTTTTCCTACAAATAGAGCTTTCATTTGGTGGTATTGGACTACCTCTTTTTATTTTTTGCGCTATTATAAAAAAATCTATTTTGGAAAAAAAAAAAAACAATATTTTTTACTTTCTGCTATAAAACATTCCCAATAAAAAAACAAAAAAAAAAAAATCCGTACAACATTTCCTTTTTTCACCATTCCGACCTAAATTACAGACAAATCCAGTTTATCGTTGAGGCCACCCAGTACTGCCTTGAGCACAATTATTTTTTGTTCAATGAGCAGTACTACTTCCAGATTAATGACACAGCTATGGGAGCCTCCTTTGCCCCCAACTATGCTAGCCTCACGATGGGATCATGGAAGCTAGAGTACATTCACCATCAACACCCTTTTGCACAGCACATCATTTTTTATGGCAGATAGATCTACAACTTCGTCATCATCTGGGATGGACCACCCACAAGTGTTTTAGAATTTGTCAAACACTGTAACAGCAATTCATTTGGGCTATTCTTCACCCATGTTCATGATCCCGACACTTTAATTTTCCTTGATTTGGTTCTGGGTCCCAAGAACATGAGATCATTACAAAGAACCACTTTAAGGAAACCGCTGGTAAATTCCTATGTCCATTTCAGCAGCTGTCACCATCCGAAATGGAAAAAAAGGGTATCATTTCGATCACATCAAAAGTACCCTTACTGCTTTCAAAAATCCTATGCCGAAAACCAAAGGTTTGTCATTTAAAGAAGGAATGGAGAGGATCTTCAAAAAACATTGGGGAATCCTTTAACAAGATCCCATCCTAAAACATGTTCTACCTACCCAGCCCAAATTCACCTGTCAAGGAGCACGTAGCATTAAAAGCCAAACTGCTCCAAGCAAATTAAAAACCATTACAAAACTGGGCCCCAAGAGGGGAGGTTTTTTCC
Organism: Pelophylax lessonae; assembly: GCF_965119305.1. NCBI lineage: Eukaryota > Metazoa > Chordata > Amphibia > Anura > Ranidae > Pelophylax > Pelophylax lessonae. The sequence continues at coordinate 502,596,726 of NC_138771.1, forward strand.
CTTGGTAGGCATGTACAAATGCCACAAGAAGAACTGCTTGACCTGTGCATTTCTCCCCAATGGCCTCAAGTCCTTTAAGGCCAACTACAAAAATGACCCCTTAAATAACTTCTTTAAGTGCTCCTCTGAAGTTGTTATCTATGCCCTCAGGTGTCCCTGTGGCCTGTTCTACATAGGCGGGACCATTAGGACCCAGGGAACCAGATTTGGCAAACACAGGAGAGCTATAGAGCAAGGGGAGGGAGAAAAAAAAAGAGAAAAATACAGTGTACCTAATCATTTTAGAGAAGTACACACCAAATCCACTGAGGGATTAGTAGTATAGATTGTAGAACAAATTCCCAGTACCCTTCAGACAGCAGAAAGATATAAAATATTGTGTGAATGAGAGACTAATTTCTCACTAAACACTTTTGTTCCTATGGGGCTCAACAATTAAACAGAAACACATACCATTAAAAAAATCATGACATTTTTTGGAAAGTCCTCCTATCCTTTATACTGTATATGATGTTTCCTAACATATCAGCATCCATATTACCACGCTCTTCACACGTGTATTCTATATGTGCAAGCGTGTGTGTGTGTATATATATATATATATTTATATATATATATATATATATAAATATACACACTGTATACAGTATCTCACAAAAGTGAGTACACCCCTCACATTTTTGTTAATATTTTATTATATCTTTTCATGTGACAACACTGAAGAAATTACACTTTGCTACAATGTAAAGTAGTGAGTGTACAGCTTGTATAACAGTGTACATTTGCTGTCCCCGCAAAATAACTCAGCACACAGCCATTAATGTCTAAACCGCTGGCAACAAAAGTGAGTACACCCCTAAGTGAAATTTTCCAAATTGTGCCCAATTAGCTATTTTCCCTTCCCAGTGTCATGTGACTCGTTTGTGATACAATGTCTCAGGTGTGAATGGGGAGCAGGTGTGCTAAATTTGGTGTTATCGCTTTCACTCTCTCATACTGGTCACTGGAAGTTCAACATGGCACTTCATGACAAAGAGCAGCAGTGGGTTTGCCGCAGGATCATTTTTATGGGCCCACCCTCCTCCCGCCGCTTCCCAGTTGTTTATCCCGCTTACCAGAGCCATTGGTAGCGGTAAAACGATCCGGTCCTTTTTTGTCCCAGGCAGAAAGTCGAGTGAGGGCAAGATGGCTCCCACTCGACTCTTTGGCCTTGGAGGACCGGAGCGACGTCATACGTCGCTTCTGCCCAATGGCCTTAAAGGGCCCATTTTTTTTTCTTGCTGAAAAAAATTATATTTTTTTCTTTTGCTTTAAAGTGTAGATGTGAGATCTGAGGTCTTTTGGACCCTAGATCTCATATTAACGAGGACCTGTCCTTCTTATTTCTATTACATAGATTATAGAAATAAAAGTGATAAAAAAAAATTAAAGGGACAGTGTAAAAATAAAAAAATGTAATAAATAGGAAAAAAAAATTTAAGCGCCCCCGTCCCTCCGAGCTCGCACGCAGAAGCGAACGCAGACGCAAATCGCGTCCACATATGTAAACAGTCTTCAAACCTCACACCACGAGAGCAATAATTCTAGCCCTAGACCTTCTCTGTAACTCTAAACTGGTAACCTGTAGAGATTTTTAAAGCATCGCCTACGGAGATTTTTAAGTACCAATGCTTGTCGCCATTCCATGAGCGTGCGCAATTTTGAAGCATGTCAGGTATCAATTTACTCATCGTAACATTCTCTTTCACATTTTTAGAAAACAATTGGGCTAACTTTACTGTTTTCTTATTTATTAATTTAAAAAAGTGTATTTTTTCCAAAAAAATTGCATTTGTAAGACCGCTGCGCAAATACAGTGTGACAAAGTATTGCAACGATCACCATTTTATTCTCTAGGGTCTCTGCTAAAATATATATATATATATATATATATATATATATATATATATATATATATAATGTTTGGGGGTTCTAAGTAATTTTCTAGCAAAAAAATACTGATTTTAACTTCTAAACCACAAATTGGCCTGGCCCTTAAGTGGTAATATGATTTTCGGTTCATATGAGCATCCAAAATAGAACTGTAATGCATATATTTATTACAATAGAGTCCTCATCCATAATGGAATTACGAATCCCCCTTTTTTTTAAATATAATTTTAAACACCCATTTTCATAATTCCTTTTTCATTGTTTGTTTATATAATTTTTTTTTTATTCCATTCATCCTCCCCTCCCCCCTCCTTTTATCCTATATGATTTAAGCTTTTATCATTTTTTATTCATTTAGGAGTATTTAGAATGGAACTGTAGGGTGGAGTTCTACTTTAGCCCATCCCTGACCACCCGCCGCCTATTTACTGCGGCAGGGTGGCTCTCCTGCGCAAACCGACGTAGATCTACGTGGTACGCGGGAAGCTAGGGGGCGCGCTCCCGCCCCCACTCGGCAGCGGGGAAGCTGATGCGTGTGTCAGGCGGTTTCGATTGCCGCTTGACACCCTCGATCGCTCCCCGCAGAGAGAGAAGGACGGCCGGCTGTTGTAAACACAGCCGACCGTCCTTCTCCCTGAAATGATAGGATCACATGTCTCTATGGTCATCTCAGAAGCCACGCCCCCCCTCCCCCCACAGTTAGAATCACTCCCCTAGGGTCATATTTAACCCCTTGATCACCTATACTGTTAACCCCTTCCCTGCCAGTGTCATTATTACAGTAACAGTGCATATTTTTAGCACTGATTACTGTAGTAATGTCACTGGTACCCCCAAAAGTGTCAAAAATGTCAGTTAGGGGTCCGATCTGTCCACCGCAATGTCGCAGGCCCGCATAAAATCGCAGATCGCCACCATTACTAGTATAAAAAAAACAAAACAATAAAAATGACATAAATCTTTCCCGTAGCTGGTAGACGCGATAACTTTTGCGCAAACCAATCAAAATACACTTATTGCAATTTTTCTTTAACAAAAATATGTAGCAGAAAACAAATTGGCCTAAAATGTTAAAAATTTAGATTTTTAAGGTTTTTGTTTGAGAAGGTCATATAACAGAATGTGAAAAATGTTTTTTTTTTTTTTTCAAAATTGTCGCTCTTTTTTTGTTTATAGCGCAAAAAATAAAAAAGCTCTATTTGCGGGAAAAAAAGGATGTCAATTTTATATGGGTACAGCGTCATACGTGTCCGTTAAAATAACGCAGTCCTGAATCGCAAAATAGGGCCTGGTCATTAAGGGGGCAAATCCTTCCGGTCTTAAAGTGGTTAATAGAGATCTCCTCTATCACTGAACCCCTCCCCCTTCTCCTCTTTGTATTCCATAAAAAATAGTTCACTTATCCCTTGCTATCCCCTTTTGAAGCTGCTCCGAAACATGTTGCTGCCTACTTCATGACGTCTATGCATCCCCACGTCTTCCGGCCCCAGCCTCCTTGCCGGCTTGTGTTCCAGCTTGGTATAGCACCAGTCTGCAGCTCCCTCTGCTTACAGCTTGCTCGGCAAAGATCCACAGACCATCCACCTTGCTCCTCACGGATACCTTGCCATTGGCGGAGCCGTCCAGCGCAGCCCCCACTGTTACAACCACCCGTGGAATTACTCTGCCTGGCATAGCCGTCAATCAGAACTGCTTTATCCATCCCTCTGGACTCTTGCCAGCAGCCATTGGCCTCCATAGGAGGCAAACGATCTGCATACGAATGCCACATCCTTGTAAGTGCAATTCTTTTATTTAAATGTGTGTTTTAACCTAATAAATAGATACACTTAGATGGCGGCACCTTTTTTTCATCTTTAATTTACAGTTCATAGTGGCATCCAATATCCTCATTGAAGAAGTGCTACAGCCATAGACACATTGGAACCCCTAAAACGGCACCACTCTAAGACATTGACATTATGACACATATGGGCTACATACCCATTTTCTATCAGTGCTAAGGGATTTTATACTTTTTTTTTTTTTTTTTTTTTTAACACTTAAGCTACTCCTGGCGCTGTCAGGCTTCCTCCGACTATAGGCCTAGGGGCGGGGGCCAGGACCTATGCAGAGACACTGTCAATTTACCCTGCAAAGGCAAGGTAGGACAATGTCTCTTGAAGGACTAGAGTTGTTGACCTAGTATCTGCAGATCTTGCATTAGCCATGGATGAGACAAAATATAACAGGTGAAAATGGGATTAAGCAGTTTAGCCTTAAAGTGGTTGTAAACTCTCGCATATGGCCTCAGGTTATACAGAGATTAAACAAATCCTCCTACATAAATTTGACCTTTTTGTCTGCAATCTTCTCTACAGCTGTTCAAAATCAAGAATTTTGTAAATCTTGTCTGAGCTGTCAGAAAAAATGGAGCAGGGGGCATGGCTTAGCGATGGAGGAGTGAGGACGCACCTCGTGGAGCTCTGCAAAGGCTGAGACCGGGATCACCTCATACAGCCTGCCGACCAGCACACTCTTACATGCCCAGCGATCGAAACAACCCACAGACACCAGGGGAGGCCAGGAGCCGGGATATCTCCCACTATTTCCTCTGCCAGCAGCTGGTTCTCTCCCCAGCCAAACAGCCCAAGATGGCGCCGTTGCGCTCCAGCGCGGCTGGCCAGACAGCCAAGAACTTAACAACTATCCAGGTGACCTCCCCAGGAGACATTACACCCTGCACTGGCAAGGCAGACTCACCGATCATATCCCCTGACATCCCTAGAGTGGACTCTCCTCTCGGATTCTCAGATACACAGGGACTTGTTGCACACTCAGTGAGGGATATCAGGGAGATACTGGCTGACTTTCCCACAAAACAGGACATTCAAGAAATGGCAGCCTTGATAGTAAATGCATTATCCAAGGAACTGGGGGATATCTGCACGCAGGTGGATTCTGTAGAGGAGAAGGTGGCTGAGCTAGAGGGGACCTTCAACTCTACAGATGCTCGGCTATCTGCATTAGTAGCAGATCAACAGGCCATTCTCCGACATTTTATTGACATTCAACTAAGGCTTGATGACAGTGAAAATTGCAAAAGACGCAACAATTTGCGCCTTAGATGTACCCAGAAGCTACCATGGGACCTGATCTACGCTCCACAGTTCTTGCTATCTTAAACTAACTGCTGGGTAGGCCGCCGCAGTGGAGCTGGACCGTGTCCACAGGGTGCAGGGCCCCCACACAGTCTCACCAGCACGGCATGCCTCCAGATCTGCAACACCCGCCCAACCCCCCCCCCCCCCACGTGATGTCCTATGCAGGGTGCACTTTTTACCATCAAAGAAGAACTCCTGCGCCAAGCGTGGTCTAAATGCCCCATATATTTTGACGGGGGCCCCCATTCCTGTGTACCCAGATGTATCCAGACATACCCAGGAGATGAGGGGGATGCTGCGCCCGCTACTTGAAGTTATCTGTTCAGCAGAGGTAACCTATCATTGGGGTCATCCCTTCCACATTATTGTGAAAAAGCAAGGCTCTGACTTCTACCTACATATTCCAGACTGGCTGCCAGCCCTTTTTACCTTTTTAGACAAACCAGCTGTGATAGTTTCTGACTGGCTTGACTTTCATCTTTGCCCAGAGGCCTTTGATGTTCCTTCTGCGGGACCGCAGCGACCCCGAAGAGAAACCCGCTCCAGACCACCCAGCTGGGAATCTCTCAGATCTACACCTGCCACTACTAAGGACAGAGTGGCTTAATCATGCTAAATAATGAGTCTGCGTTCAATCACTATGCTATTGCTTGTTCAAGTTATCCTATTTGCTTTTGTCTTTCCATTTAATTGTGTCTATTAATGTTTGTTTTTCGATTGCGCATGTCTTCCTCCTGCCACCCATGGGCTCCCTCATTTCTTTTCCCCCTTCCCCTTCCCTTTCCCTTTCCCCCTTTCCCCCTTTCCCTCCTTTCCCCCCCTCCTTCCTTTCCTCCCTTTCTCCCTCCTTTCCCTTCCTTTTCCCTTCCACACACCTCCCATGTTCCCTTCCCTTTTCCCCCCCTCCCTTATACCCTCAAACAACGTCCATAGACTATCCAATAGAGACTTCCCGTTGGTGTACCACAGCTCCGTGCCTATTTCAAAGGCCAAAGGGGTTAGCATACTGATAGCCAAGTCAGTACCATGGACCACGGTACGCTTTCTCCTTCTCAAGGGGAGGATCATGGATGTACAGGCTACTTTTGCCAATGTTTATTTCCCTATCTCCAGACATTCCCAGTTCCTCCAGGACTTAATCCCGTACCTCTTGGAGTTTACTGAGGGGCTTCTGATCTTCGGTGGGGATCTTAATTTTGCAATGGATCTCCCACTAGATGTCTCTCTGGGCTCCTCTCATCTATCTGTCGGAGAAGGCTGAAAACAGACTTACTACTTCTTCATCTCATAGACCCCTGGAGGTTACTGCACCCCCAAGACCAGGACTACTCTTACTTCTTCCAAATGCATCACGTTTTTTAATACCTCACAAAGATCTCACTAAAGTGGTGTCCACTCAAATTGACGCCATCTACCTTTCGGATCATGCCCCAATTCACCTGACCCTTCGAATAGACTCAACGCACACGAGCCCACCTTCTTGGAGGCTCAATGAAGCTCTACTACAGTCCCCAGACACCGCACTACGGACTGTATTGTCAAACTACTTTGCCACCAACAGCGGCTCGTGGACAATCCCCTAATTCTTTGGGAGGCGCATAAACCAGTGGTGAGAAGGCTACTAATACAAATAGGATCACAACTCAAACGCGAGCGCTCTAGGCTTACTGACAATCTTCTAGCAAAGTGCAGTCGCTAGTGTGCTCATAAGGCTACGCTGGCGCGCTCCACCTACCAAGACCTGATCAAGGTCCGTGAGGAACTGTGGCCTCTTCTATTTCACAAGACAAAACAGAAATTGGCATCGGCTGGCAACCTATGTTGGAATTTTCTAATAAGCCTGGAACATTGCTAGCTCATGCTATATATGGAGGGAGGAAGTTGACCACTTCAAGGGATATGGTAGCGGAATTCTGCTCCTTTTTTCCAGGATCTATACGGTCTTGGAAAGGCAGCTGCTTCGACATCGCCTCATCCAACTTTTGCATCTATTCAGTCCTATATAACTTCATCAGGTATGCCATCCTTACCGCTCGAAGCGAGAAAGGAACTTGAGGAACCCATCACGGTGGAGGAATTGGGACTGGCATTAGCAAACTCCAAACCCAAGAGGGCCTTGGGGCCGGATGGTCTCCCCCCCCCCCCCCCCCCCGAAATATTACAAGACCTTTTACAAAATCCTCTCACCTCACTTAGTTACGGCCCTTAACTCGATCAAGGATGGTCAACCCATGCCAGTTGACTCTCTTAGAGCGTAAATCTCTTTGATTCCCAAGGAGGGTAAGGACCAATCCCAGTGTGGTAACCACTGTCCCATTGCTCTCCTGAACGTGGATCTTAAACTGTTTGCAATAATTTTGGCTAACAGACTACTCCAACATATTCCCCACCTGATCCACAGCAACCAAGTGGGTTTTGTCCCCCTAAGGGAACCCTGCGATAATACCATAGGGGTTCTCAACCTAATTCATGCAGCCAGATCCACCCGATCCCCCCTTCTTCTGTTATCTACGGACGCAGAGAAGGCTTTTGATAGAGTTAATTGGCAGTTTTTTAGGGATATTCTGTCCCACATAGGGCTGGGATTATCCATGATGTCCTGGATACTCTCCCTCTACTCCTGTCCCTCTGCAGTGGTCAAAGTTAATGATTCACGTTCGGATTTCTTTGAGATCACAAACGGAACCCATCAAGGATGCCAGCTTTGGCCTCTGATCTTCATCCTCACCCTGGAGCCTTTCTTGTGCACTATACGAGGGGGGGGGGGGGACGAAAGTCACAGGCTACCGAAAGTCATCCGGAGCCCACAAGGTGGCTGCCTTCGCAGATGACTTGGTTTTTTCATGACTATCCCCCAACATCCCTTCCTAACCCAGTGCAAGCCCTTCACCGTTATGGCGCACTGTCATTTTTTCACATCAACTTCTGTAAGTCCTCCCCATTTCTCTAGATTGCACCACAACGGAGGGACTCCAGGCTATTTGCTCGTTTTGGTTAGTGACAGACTCTATCTAATACCTTGGAGTGAAGATCACACCTGATCCTGAGGCTCTGTACGCGGCAAACTTTGACTCCCTCCTATCGCAAATTAAGAAAGACCTAACCCACTGGCACTCTCTCACCCTTACATGGTTTGGTTGGTGCAACGCTCTCAAAATAACTGTCCTTCCCAAAATGTTGTACTTAATACAGGCTCTCTCCGTGCGTCTCCCATCCCTCTCCTTTAAACCCATGGATGCCTTGTTCCGGGTGTTTGTTTGGTCACATTGGAGACCACGCATTCAACTCCAGCTCCTTTATCTACCAAAGTCTAGGGGGGTTGCAGCTACCGAATATGAAAGCCTACTTTAGGGCAGCCCATTTAACCAGATTGATCAACTGGTATTGTCATGCCGAGGCCAAACGCTGGGTGGTCATGGAAATGGAGGACTCTGGCAACACGGCGAAAAGCTGGCCATGGATTACGTTACCTATCCCAAAGGAACTTAGTAGCCACCCCACCTTGGGCCAGTGCTGTATCTTGGCCTAGGCCAACAAGGCCCAGGCCTAGGGCGGCACTTTGCAGGGGGGGCAGCAAAAACCTGCACCCTGCACAAAAAAAAAACAGCCTCCTCCCGGCTCCGAAAAGGGTCCCCGCTGGCTTGCGCTACACTTTTTGTATAGTGCCAGTCTTATGTCGTGAATTGGGCCGGAGGGCAGGGTCCAGGAGGCAAATCAGTCTGGTACCCCCCATGAAGCGGTCACACTGCTACCTACCAATATAATAATACCAGCCGGTCAGGACATTCGGACAGTCCGCAGGCCTCCGACCACACTTATTACAACTGGCCCGACGGCCGCCAATGCTAATAAGTGTGGCACTGCAGCCAAATGCTCCGCCTACTCTCCTGTGCCCCCAGGCAATGATGGGCACTCATATGCTGCACTGATGGGCACTAATAGGCTGTACTGATGAGCACTAATATGCTGCTCTGATGGCCACTAATGAGGTGGCAATGGTGGGTACTGATAAACTGCACTGATGGGCACTAATGAGGCTGCACTGATAAGGCAGCACTAATATGCTGCACTGATGGGCACCGATGAGGCTGAACTTATGGGAGCTGATGAGGCTGCACTGATAGACTGTGGTTGTGGTCTGTGGTTTACAGATGACATGGCGGGTCATAAACAGGAAGGGGTGTGGCCTTTACAGGAAGAGGTGTGTCACATTTAAATTAGGGGGTGCACAAGTTTAGTCAGGCCTAGGGCAGCACAAAACCTAAATACGCCACTGCCTTGGGCAGCATGCTCACAGTCGCTGGGGAGGCTTTCCTTCATACCGCAGTCTCCCCTCTTCCCTCCCCGATGGTGCCCGTTTTGGGCAACCCAGATTTCCCTCCCAGCCTCGAGGGGACACGGTTCCTTGGTTTGATCCCAGAGGGCCGATTACACCTTCAGAATTTTCTTGGGAACCATGGAATACTCTCCATGGAAATTTTGAATAAAGCGGCTAATCACCCACTGGACTTTTGTAGTGGTCTTCAACTCTGACATTTTCTCCACAAATGTCTCTCTCCTCCAGGTATCTTTGGCCAATTGATGGAAATAGAGCGTATATGTCATGGAAGGAAGGGAACCGATCCGCCACAGTCTCTCCATCATTTATGCTGCCTTAATCAGCCCACCCTCAAATTTTTCCCCTCCATTTTTGGTGCCCTGGGAATCTGACCTAAACACCAAATTTACAGAAGCTCAAAAATAAAAGATCCTCCATTTTGCACAAAAATCCTCATTTGCCACAAAGGTGCAGGAAACAGGCTATAAGATCCTCACGAGGTGGTATAGGGTGCCCTCAATTCTACATCTTTTTTCCCCACAAGTTCCAGACACATGTTGGCATTGTGATCTCGACCGGGGGACCTTGTACCATATTTTTTGGGAATATCCAAAAATTAAACCATTTTGGTGAGCAGTGACCGACACCATCAAACACCTAACCAATGTAGACTTAACAGAGGACCCTGCTGCATGCCTGCTCCACCTCACTCGAAGGCCTATCAAAAAATATAAAGCTTCTTTTACTATTCAGCTCTTAAACGCAGCCAAGGCATGTATACCCCTTTGCTGGAGATCAGCAATTCCACCCACGAGGTCTCTTTGGTTCTCCAAGGTCAATGAACTCAGGGACATGGAAGATATGTCAGCCACTCTATTCAATTGGGAGGGTCTCTTCCACGACAAATGGGGACTGTGGAAATACTTTACCCTTTCGGATGCCTACCTACAAGAGATTTCACATCCTGGCTGAGTGACGGGGGGTCACGGTGGGGGTCGGATTCGGGGAGCCACTCCACACTTTTTCCTGCTTCCTCCACCCCTCTTCTTTTTTCCTTCTCTCTTTTATTCATACCCTGTTCATTATCATAAGATCCTTTTTGGATTTAATATACAGTATTTACATCTCTTTAAGATTTTTATAATCACCTCTCTTCAATCTTCACAACTTTTATTGACCAATACCTCTCTTCTAAAAATGTACTTACATCTTATTGTAAACGAGTTCCGTCTGCCGGATGACACATCTGTCACCGGCCAATTTAATATCTCCTCAATTGGTTGTCGATTGCTATGTTCAATGACCTTGTATATGGCATCTCTGAGAGGTGTACATTATCAAACTCTATGCTTCTTTTGCAACTGTATTTGTTTTTGCCAAATCTCAAATGTTTGTGGTCAACTTGATATGTTTTCTTTACCATTATGTGTTTTGTACCTTGTCATCTCATATTCTGCAATTTATTCTTTTTGTATCGTAACCTTTGACTAAATAAAGGAATTACAAAAAATAAGAAAAAAGGGAGCAGAGAGCTGAAGTTACACACTTCAGAGCTCAATGAGAAGAGTTGTGAGAGCTGATTGCAGGGAAGTGGTACACCCCCCTTCACACCGTACACAGGAACAGAGCTAAGGCTGTCAATCAGCTGGTGGTCCCTTTTTTTTCTTGGTGTCAGGAAAACTTGTCAGAAGTGATTCATGCTGATAGCAGAGGAATAAAGCGGCAGATATTATAGAGTATATGCTTTGTTAATATTTCATGGCTGAGGTTTACAACCTCTTTTTAAAAGAAAAGGACAGAACAATGTCCTGTGTCTGATTTACACAGACAAGTCATGGTAAATTAGCAGAGAAATTCGGACTGTCCTGATGTCATGTTCCAAGTAGACTGGGGATATAGTTTGATCATTAAAGTGTATCTAACACCGCCTAAACTTTAGCATAGGAAACCGTAAAACAAAACCTTGTCAAGTCAGAGGAGAGGAAATCCTTAAGGGCCCATTCACACTATTGTGCTGCAATAATGCATGCCTTATTTTGTGATTCATTATGAATAGTACCATAGTAAGCCTTCCTAAAGGATGCGTGGTGCATTTTTTTATGGTCCATTCTGCTACCTGCCACCATTCTCACCTAAGTGGGAATGATATCACCTTGCATCTGCATCCTTCTGGGATATCCACATGCAATATCCTAGGAGGCATTACAGTGCTGGAAGAGGGCACACCCAGCAGAATGTCTGGATCCGAGGATTGAGGGGGGGCAGGGGGGGGGGGTGCTGTTTGCTAGGACATGGAAAAAACAGCCAGTTCCGAATGATGAAAGCAATGAAGATAGTGGTTTGGGAAAAGGTGTGCAGCAGTGAATCATAACAGCATAATGCTAGACTTGTTGGGCATGTGAGTATCTTTTTATGGACAAATGTGAGAAAATAGATCATAAAAGGTGAGAGGGGATGAAAATAAAAGGCAAGGGGGTGAAATTTCTCATTAAAGTGTGTTGGTTTAGGCATGTTTCACACTTACAAAATATGAGTAGCAACAGCAAAGTCAATCCGAGTATAATAGTTGCTCTGGTAAAATTGTTTGGTAGATTGTATTGGGGTTTGCGATGTGTGATCCTCTGAAAAACAAAGTTAAAAGTAGTTAGCTGTGAAATGAAATATTTATTTCAGGTTTTTTTCTGCCATGAAACTCACTTTGATTTCTCCTGCATCCTTTGCTGCTGAGGTGATCTTCTCCTTTTTAGAAAGACTGCTCTAGAGAAGAAAGAGTAAGAAAGGGTTATAACCCCTATCAGCTTTTTTGTTTTGCCATTGATATTTCCATTTACTTCCTGTCTAATAGCCAAAACAGCAGTGGAAATCCCTGGTTGTCACCAGATCTAGTGTCTGCATGGGAATATTTCCCCTCCAGTCCTGTTCTGGTGACCACCCAAAATGTGATATTTTTTTTCACACTCAATAACAGTAAACAGGTTAAATGTAAATATAGCAACTCTCCCTAATGGGGCACAGACAGCAATAAAAACATGACAGGTGTTCTAATCCATCTCCGCTATATCCAAAACAATAAAAATTGTTGCCTTTGTTTTCACTAAAATCTCATAAACTCTTTGAACAAGTTAATGTGTTTTCAAAAGCAATGTTCACTACTTTTTAAATCTTCAATCTTTTTTAAATCTTCAATATTTTAAAATCTATTTAATCAATGGAAATCTTAACATGCAGCAGCATAGAACAATAGAAGGGAAAAAAAGGGGTCTTCACCTGGGCTTTAGCCTAGCCCACCAGACAAGCCCCCCAGGTCCATCGAGCATGTCCAATAAGGGGGATGGTGAGTAGGCAGGCCTTAGGGACGATCGCTCGCATGTGATCAGTGCATGGGAGATTACATACGAGTGGCCGTGATAACCTGCGGGGCTTCCCACTGCATTTAATGGGACTGCCTCCCAAAGCTAATTGCCGGAACTCCTGCTGGCCTTCTCACATCCTTAAGTTGGCCATACATTATACAATTTTCTTTTTCAATTTCCTTTACATTTACCTTCAACTATGTATTGCAAGGGCCTGTCTGATTGCATTTACAAATTGACAGTAGAGTAATACTTTGGTTTGCGAGTAACCTGGTTTACGAGCATTTTAAAAGACAAGCAACATTTTAAAAAAAATCTATCTTGATATGCGAGCGCCATCTTGATATACGAGCAGTTTAGTACAGAATAAGCATGCCATCCCCTCTGTTACATACCATTATGTGTCCCTGTGCCTGTACTGTATATAAAAGATGCGGATTTCTACTGTTTCAGAGCGTCTCCTGGCGCTTATGTGACTCCTCATCTCTCTGCTCTCCCCGGCGGGCGGGGCTAATCACTCCCGATGACATCATCCGGGGAGGAGGGGAGGAGAGAAGCAGAGATCCGAGGGGTCACAGAGCGCCGTCAGATGCTCTGATACAGTATAAATTGGCATCTATATACACAGTACAGACACAGGGACACAATGTTATTTAACAGAGGGGATGGCATGCTTATACTGTACAGTAATGTACTTTATATATGATAGCAGCATATTTTTATTTATACCAATAAATGGTTGTGGAACGAATCATCTGAGTTTCCATTATTTCTTATGGGAAAATTTGCTTTGATATACGAGTGTTTTGGATTACAGGCATCCTGCTGGAACAAATTATACTCAGAAACCAAGGTATTACTGTATTTATGTTTGACCTCATATGATTTTGGTAAATCTAAAGGATAATTTTACAAGAAAATTGTATGGCCAGCCTTATCCATTATGTCAGGAACACAAATTCTTAGTGAAACTCATTTCAAGGGGAAGCACTAAGGCGTATTTTATTGCAAATAAAGGTATTAGTGACCCCCTTGTTGGTTTTGCTACTTAGTCAGGACTTTTAGAAGTTTCAAAATGGCTGAAAGTTCTGCTTCAATAGGTGAGTTACACTTTATGTACTTTAGGAACTTTATTTGTAAGGAAAGAAAGTGATAAACTAATCAACCTAATGTACTCACTGTACTCGGTGTCCAGTCTGTTAGCAGTGCCGGATGGTTTGATGTCACTTCCTCTTCATGGATCTGCTTCTAAAAAGGAACAAATTATACTTCTACATATAACTTACTTGGTATATACATGTTTACCAGTTTACCACCACCCTTCATAGATATACTGCAGCAGGTTGGCCACTCTGCGTCAAATCACGTACCTAATACGTGATCTGACACTTCCGGGTCTGGGGCGGGTCACACAGTGGGAGCCCAGTGGCAGGTACCCCAGATTCGATGTTTGCCGGCACCCCCCTATTGTTTGGCACAGAGGCAGCTTGGTGATCGCCATTCTGGCAGTAGAGAAGGCATTGATCCTGTGTTCCTGTAAAGCAGGAACATGGATCAGTGCCTTCACGTTGTAAAAGCACCTCCCCCACAGTAACCAAGCACTGGCTTACAACACATTTCACCCTTTGATTGCCCCTGATGTTAACCCCTTCCTAGTCAGTGTCGTTAGTACAGTGACATTGCATATTTTTTATCACTGATCACTGTATTAGTGTCACTGGTCCCCAAAAAGTGTCAAAAGTGTTTAGTGTCCGTTATGTCCTCTGCAATATCGCAGTAGTAAAAATAATAAAATAAAAATATCCCATAGTTTGTAGACGCTATAACTTTTACGCAAACCAATCAGTATACACTTACTGAGATTTTATTTTACCAAAAAATATATAGCAGAATACATATTGTCCTAAATTGATAAAGAAATTCGATTTTTTTTTTTTTATTGGATATGTTTTATAGCAGAAAGTAAAAAATACTGTGGTTTTTATTTTTTTCAAAATTGTCGTTCTTTTTTTGTTTATAGTGCAAAAAATAAAAACCGCAGAGGTGATCAAATACCACCAAAAGAAAGATCTATTTTTTGGGAAAAAAGAACATAAATTATGTTTGGGTACAGCATTGCACGACTGCAACTGTAAGTTAAAAAAACGCAGTGCCGTAACGCAAAAAAATGGTCTGGTAATGAAAGGGGGTAAATCTTTCGTAGCTGAAGTGGTATCGATTATACTCGTTCACATTATATGTTTTTTCTGCAAGCCCTTCTATCTGAACTCTGGGCAAACTGATAAATGCACGGTTCAAATGCGCTCTGGTAACTGTTTTACATGGCAGAGGATTTGTAATTCTGTGCAGTCAAACTTATCATGCAGGCACTGCTGACAAGCAGCTTGGCCCGATCCTCAACTTCCACTGCAGCAGCAATGCAGTATGAGAACACCTGGCCTGTTGATTGGACCATGAAGTACAAGAGCCTTGATGAAGTCATCCCTCTGCTCACTTTTCTCCCTGCACCTGTCAGCTAATGTAAATTAAGCAGAACTTGATTGACTACTAGTGCTCTCCCCACCTCCCTCTACTTTGTATTGCCTGTTGGCTTGTTTCATCTCTCTAACAAAAACATGAAACTGAACAAATAATGACATGAAACTGAACAAATAACAAAATTTTTAGGTGTTCTAAGCAAAAGTGAATGGATACCTTTATCTTATGTACGACCTTCGTATGAGCCCTCTGAGGTTGACCTTCTTTGCTGTAGACCTGAGATATCTTTGGTTCATCTATTTTAAGGACAAGTTTGAAATGATCAGTGTCTGAATAAAAATAATCTTAAAACAAGAGCATTTTGTGATAATTTTTTTGACATGGTCCTGTTTTTTTTTTTCAAACCCCATCCTTTTCATCTTTTCATGTTCCTTCTCTGTTTGGCTGAGTCATCTCTATGCAGGGCTTTTTTTCAGCTGGAACTTGGTGGAACACAGTTCCACCACCTCTGGCTCGAGCCCTCGGCTCCCTGCTCACTACTATCACTTGTAAACACAGAAGTCCGGCTTCTGTATTTACAAATGATAGTTTGTTTCCCAGTGGCTCCCACTGAGTGCAGAATGGGGACAAGTGAGAAGCAGGTGCCCAGGGTGCATTGCGGATACCGACATCCCCACTGGATCATTTCCCTGCAAATGAGAGAGGCAGAGCCACCTACAGTGTGCGAGGAGGTACTAGAGCCAGGTGGGTACTTCAGCTTAATACAGCACCAAAAGTAAGACATGTGGAAGATGGTGGAGCTTTTAAGGGGGGGGGGGGGTTGCAGAGGTAAGCAGCTGTGGAATAAGGCTGAACTCTATATTCTGTTTATAGCGCATCCCTAAAATCTGCAGGTAGAACACCCCCCAAACTTTGCCCTCAGCACACCCCTGAACCTTGCATGCAATGCACTTCTGGTATTTAATGCCCCATTAAGACCCTCCCACTATTAGTGAAATTGGACCACAACCACTATTTTGTGCAGTTTGGAGGGTTTGAATGGGGGGGGGGGGGGTTTGGGGGGTCGTGCTTGAGTTCCTGCACCTATTTTCTGAGAAAAAAAGCCCTGCCTCTATGTTATGGAATTTCCTCAAACAGCCCAAAAACACACTGTTAGGGTTTGTGGTATCTGACTGAACCATACAATAAGTGTTTGTTTATGCTGAAAGTAAAATCCTTTTAGGTGGTGGAAGCAGAGACAAATGTTAATTTACCGTACATGTGTTATATAACGTAATGTGTAATACATCAGCCATAGAGAAAATAAAACAATACATCAAGAGTAATGTGCCTGAGCCTAAGTCCTGATTTGTAGATCACCTTTTAGGGACACAAACTGACAATCCTAAATTAGACTTCAAAAATTGTAATTACCTGGATTCCTGGATCAGATTCAGACAACATATGCCTCAACCGGCTTAAAAAAAAACTACAATTCCCACACCCCCAAATAAAATAATGTCTTAGATTTTTGCTAAAATATGTGGGTCTCTTGGTATTTACAACAAATTTTATTTTTTAACAATATACACCAAGCCCCTTACCACTGTTATTTTGGAATAGTGTTACATATTGATTAAGTTATCCTAAATGCTTAGAAACATATTTTGTTAAAATTATAAAACATATCTCCTGTTTGTAGAACATATTAACTAAGGTTGGGCCGAACAACCCCCTGTTTGGTTCGCAACCAGAACATCTCGAACATAAAAAATTCTAGCGAACTCTATTAAAGTCTATGGGACATGAACATGAAAAATCAAAAGTCCTCATTTTAAAGGCTTATATGCAAATTATTGCCATAAAAAGTGTATGAGGACCTGGGTATTGCTCTGTCAATCATGACGCCTGCCGAACCCGAAATATAGAAAAAAATTAAAAAACACTTTGCCTTTTTCCCTTGTCAAGTGTCCCTGTCAGAGGGCGGAGAGAAGGTTGGTGCAATTGTCATATACACCAACACTTCAGAGGCACCACTACACTTGTTACACAAGAATCAGCACAGCACTACACTACACTGACTGCACTAAACTGACTGGACGCACAATCCACTAACTATCTCCCCAATCTCCACTAACACACTACACAGGGCTCCCGTGTAAGCAGCCTTATATAGTGTGGGGCCTTTGGCCAGTCATGGCTCAGACAGGACATTGTGCTGTTATTGGCCGAAGCATACAGGTCAAGTGCATGCTTTGGCCAATCACAAACACTTAATGCACTGCGATCCCGCAGTGCATTATGGGGCGCTCATCGGCGGACTAACTTCCCGCCGAGCGCCCCGTGGTGTTCAGGTATTCAGCGAACACAGGAACACCCGATGTTCGAGTCTTACTTACTTTCGACTTGAACATAAAGCCCATCCCTAATATTAACACATCAGAGCAATGTTGCTTCTACAGCAAGATAAATTATGTATCATCCCCTCGTATGTTATTTTGTATAACTGACTCATTTCTTTTTTGGTTCTAATCAAAAGCAGTAACCAATTCTGCTTTTTAAATTTCAAGGGGATCTATTTATAAATGTTTTCAAACAGGTTTACACAACTTTTACTCAGTATAGGTCCCAGTTCAGCTCTTGCATAGTTCCCAATATAATCCAATTAAAAAATGTATGAATGTTAGGTGTAAGTTGTCTGAATATTGTATTTAAAATTGCTTATATATGTATATATACATAGCAGGTATTGAACTCATCAGCATTTTTCTACGTGAATATATTTTTAAGCATACTTTACTGGCAAACTTCATGTCATTGAAGGAAAGATGAATGGAAAAATGTTCCAAGACATTCTTGATAAAAAATCTGCTGCCATCCACCAGGATGATGAAGATGAAACGAGGGTGGACAATTCAGCAAGAAAACAATCCTAAACACAAAGCCAAGGAAACTCTCATTTGGTTTCAAAGAAAAAAAAATAAAGCCGCTAGAATGGCCCAGCCAATCACGTGACTTGTATCCAATAGAAAATCTATGGAAAGAACTAAGGATCAGAGTTCATAGAAAAGGCCCACAGAACCTTCAAGATTTGAAGACTATTTGTGTGGAAGAATGGGCCAAAATCACACCTGAGCAATGCATGCAACTAGTTTCTCCATGTAGGAGGCATCTTAAAGCTGTCATTACCAACAAATGATTTTGTGCGAAGTAATAAATACATTTCAGTTTGCGTGTTCAATACTTTTTCCCTGTGTCATTCCATTCTATTACACATAACCTAATTTCTGAACTTATTTGTTTTGGTTTCTTTGTATGTATGGTTTGCAGGGGTTGTTACCGACATGTGGTGAACATTTCATGTCAATAGCACCTTTAGAAATATATTACCTAGAAAAGTGGTGACGTCTTCAATACCTATTTTACCCACTGTGTGTGTGTGTATGTATATAAATATATATATATATATATATATATATATATATATATATATATATAAACAGAAATAGACCCTTTCATTCTTGCTTACCATTCTAAGCCATTAATATATTTTGATCAATATATGTTCTCTTTGATTGTTATATTCAGTGCTAACAAAAGAGAAATGGAATTTTGCCAATGATGATTTTTTTTAAAATGTACAACTTGCACCCAGTTGTTTGAGCCTATGGGATATCAATATCAGGAGCTAACTTCCATCCAGTGGTTTAAGCCTTATGGAATATAAAGAGCTAAGCGAAGGAGGTGCTATATATAGACCAAAATAAATGACTCTTCTCAATACAAGATGGTCAACATAGGCTTGGCAGAGCTTCACAGTCACTGCTTCTAGATGTTTAATGTGAAAATGTTTATTTTTTTGAATGTAAAAAGTTAATGTGTTAAAAAAAAAATAATAATAATCTGAAACTCATAATTAAAAAAATTATATAATTTTAACATCAGTTTATAAAATTAAATAACCAAAACACAAAATTAATAGTCTTCCTTTATGTTTGTGTATTAAAAAAAAATATCTAAGCCACATAACTGAAAAATTAGAACATATAATAAACCTAAAGGATAAGTACACATTTTGGAGCATGTTAAATGTTACACCCATACTTAGCTTGTAACATGCTCTTATTTGCCCGCCTCCCACAGCCAGAACCCCCATCCCTGTGACAGTGAGTAAAGGATCTTCTCACCACACCCGCTATCATATTTTGAAATGTCGCAGCTCGCACAGATGTGTCTTTCATTCACAGTGATTTGTGAATTAGAAAACTCCAAGTCCCATCTTCCTCTACATGAGGGCGCTGATGAGCGAACTCATAGTTCATTCAAAAGCCCTGCAGCTCTCAAACTGACAGCCCATACATCAGTACAAGCAGAAAGCTGTTGAGCTTGTCTGCAAGAGCCTCCGAGATCCACTGATTCCGTGTGCAATGCTCTGCAGGCTACTGTTAAAAAAAAGCTAGAAATGCACATTTTTTCCTGCAAAATATGTGCATTTATTTATTTATTTTTCTCACAAAAGAGAACCCAGCCTATAAACTGAATTTCAAGTATGGATTTTATCATATACAGTAGTTACATTGGTCCAGCTTGGATCAATGTCAGTATTCATATGCCATACCTGTGGGACCAATAAGGATGCAGAAAATCACTTCCACTACTACGGTAATTGGTCTCTCAGATCCTGTGCCAAGTTGCTATCCTGCCACATCGTAAACAAAGACCTGATTGGATGAGGTGAAGATTGTGACATTATCACCCCCATATTTCAGCTTTGAAATTAGTAAATAAACTTCACCAAAACCATTAACGTTTCTCTTTTAAACATGAATTTAGGGCTCACCCTCTTGTATCTCCAAATCTATGTTATTCTTCAGGTCGTTGAACCATCCTGGGATCTCCACACGGCAGCAGTACGTTCCAGCATCCTCCATGGTCACACCAGAGATGGTTAGTGACACATCTCCTTTCTCTACATCACCCTTCAGCTGGTATCTATCTGCTTTCCTCCAGGTTTCTTTGTCTTCAGTCTTGAGGATCAAATTGGCACAGTAGGAGGGTGGACAGGACCCCCTGCCCCAGCACACAGAATATTTGTATTTATGAACTGTGTAAGAGCACGGTATGGTAACAGTGTCATCTGCTGATGTAAAAACAGGAACGCATAACCATAAGAAACCTGTAGGGACAGAGAAGAGACCTCTAGTCAGAATACATAGGAAGCAGAAGAAAACAAACATAATATAAAAGTAATGTGAGCTTGCATCCCAGGATTTATTTATTTATTACAGGTACATCTCAAAAAATTAGAATATTATCAAAAAGTAATTTTTTTTCTGTAATTCAATTAAAAAAGTGAAGCTCATACAGTATATTATGTAGATCAGCCTTTTTCAACCAGGATGCCTTGGCAAAATGCCTAAAAAATGGCCAAAAATGTATACAAGCCAGCAGATGGATGAAGTCTGCCTTTTAGTTACAAAAAGCCACAGGTTTTCATTGTGCACTATTGCAACCCTCCAGCCACTGGCATCCTAACAACCAGTGATGTCATCAGTTTTGATAAGAAGGGTGTTAATAAACGCCTGCACTGCATCCTTGTTTGACCCTCCCCTGCCCCTCTGTGTCAACACTGGGGTCACATTAGCTAAGTGATGGAGAGAAACTGAGGGAGAAGAGAAAAATAGGAATGCTAGTTGGTACGAGTGTGCAAAAGTGTATCCGCTTTATAAGAATAAATCACCTCTAATGTTGGGTGTCCTACGTGTGTTAATGCTGCCGCAATATGTAAAGCAATTAGAATAGTTTTTTACATTTTAGAATGGGTTGCCTTGAGACTATATGTATTTTAAAGGGTGCCTTGAGATTGTCCATAATTTTAAAGGGTGCCTCAACTGAAAAAAGTTTGAAAAACAGTGATGTAGATTAATTACACACAGAGTGAGATATTTCAAGCTTTTTCTTTTAATTTTGATGATCATGCCTTACACCTAGTGAAAACCCGAAATTCAGTATCTCAGAACATAAGAATATTGTGAAAATGTTCAATATTGTAGACTCATGGTGCTACACTCTAATCAGCTAATTAACTCAAAACACCTGTAAAGGTTTCCAGAGCCTTTAAATGATCTCTCAGTGTGGTTCAGTAGGTTACACAATAACGGGGAAGACTGCTGACTTGACAGTTGTCCAAAAGACAGTCATTGATACCCTCCACAAGGAGGGTAAGTCACAACAGGTCATTGCTAAAGAAGCTGGCTGTTCACAGAGTGCTGTATCCAAGCATAATAATGAAAATTTGAGTGGAAAGAAGAAAAAGGTGCACAAGCAACTGGAATAACCGCAGCCTTGAGAGGATTGTGACGCAAAGGCCATTTAAGAATTTGGGGGAGATTACAAAGGAGTGGACTACAGCTGGTGTCAGTGCTTTAACCACTTAAGCCCCGGAAGATTTTACCCCCTTCCTGACCAGGGCCTATTTTGCGATTCGGCACGGCATGATTTTAACGGACAATTGCGCGGGCGTGCGACACTGTACCCAAATGAAATTGACGTCCTTTTTTCCCATAAACAGAGCTTTCTTTTGGTGGTATTTGATCACCTGTGCGATTTTTTGATCATGCGCTATAAACAAAAAAAGAGCGACAATTTTGCAAAAATAACAATATTTTTCAAATTTTTTTATATGAAATTCCCCCCAAAAAAATGTAAAAATCTAAATTTTTTAACAATTGGCCAAATTTGTTTTCTGCTACATATATTTGGTAAAAAAAAAAAAAAAATCGCAAAAAGCGTATTTTGATTAGTTTGCGTAAAAGTTATTGCGTTTACTAACTAAGGGAAAGATGTTTGGCATTTTTGTTGTTTTTTTTTAACGAGTAATCGCGGCGATCTGCGATTTTTTTTGCGGTACTGCGACATTGCGGCGGACAGATCGGACCCTTGACTGACATTTTTGACACTTTTGGGGGTACCAGTGACATTACTACAGTAATCAGTGCTATACATATGCACTGTTACTGTAAAAATGACACTGGGAGGGAAGGGGTTAACTTTATTGGAGAGAGAGGGGTTATGTGTGTCCCTAGGGGTGTGTTTCTTACTGTGATTGGATGTGGCTTTGTGTGTAACAGCACAGATCAACGGTCCTACATAGCAGGACCGAGTGATCAGTGCTTTTACACAGGGGAGAGTGACAGGCGGCTTTGTTTACATTAGCCGCCTGCCTTTCTCCCTCTCCACCTGACGATCGCGAGTGACCGGCGGACATCGGGTCCGCCGGTCACACGCGTCGGCTTCTTCGGGTACGAGCGGGGGCCGGAGCGTGCCTCTGGCGGCGCGCGCTCGCCCCCTATTCGCTCCCAGGCTAGTGACGTACCAGTACGTCACTTTGCCTGGGAGGGGCTGACCGCCGCCGTATATAGTCGGGCGGCGGCCGGCAAGTGGTTAAGAGCCACCACACACAGACATATCCAGGACATGGGATACAACTGTTGCAATCCCTGTGTCAACCCACTCCTGGACATGTGACAACATCAGAAGCATCTTATCTGGGTTAAGGAGAAAAAGGACTGGACTGTTACTCAGTGATCCAAAGTCCTCTTTTCGGATGAAAGTATATTTTGCATTTCATTTGGAATTCAAGGTCCCATAGTCTGGAGGAAGAGTAGAGAGGCACAGAATCCAAGTTGCATGAGGTCCAGTGTGAAGTTTCCACAGTCCGTTATGATTTGGGGAGCCATGTCATCTTATGGTGTTGGTCCACGGTGTTTTATCAAGTCCAAAGTCAGCGCAGCCCTCTACCAGGAAATTCTAGAGCACTTCATGCTACCCTCTGCTGACCAGCTTTATGGAGATGCTGATTTCATTTTCCAGCAAGACTTGGTACCTGCCCACACTGCCAAAACTACCAATATCTGGTTTAACCACTTCAATACAGGACAGTTACACCCCCTTCCTGCCCAGACCAATTTTCAGCTTTCAGCGCTCTCACACTTTGAATGATAATTACTCAGTCATGCAACGCTGTACCCAATCAAACTTTTTATCATTTTCTTCACACAAATAGAGCTTTCTTTTGGTGATATTTAATCACCACTGGGTTTTTAATTTTTTGCAATAAAAGTGAAAAAAGAGCAACAATTTAAAAAAAAAACATTTTGTTTTAGTTTCTATTATAAAATTTTTCAAATAAGTAATTTTTTTTCATAAATTTGGTCTAAAAAACTGCTACATATCTTTGGTAAAAATAACCCAAATTAGTGGATATTATTTGATCTGTGTGAAAGTTATAGAGTCTACCAGCTATGGTGCCAATCATTGAAAATTGATCACACCTAATCAAACCTGATGTACCGACGGCCTATCTTATTTCTTGAGGCCCTGAAATGTCAGGACAGTACAAATACCCCCCAAATGACCCCTTTTTGGAAAGTAGACATTCCAGGGTATTTATTAATAGGCATGGTGAGTTTTTTTCTAATTTGTAATTGTAATTTTTTCCCACAATTCTTTGGAAAATCAGGAAATTTTCTTTTTTTTTTTTTTTTAAACAAAATTGTCATAATAACAGGTTATTTCTCACACACAGGGATGAGCGTTGAGTTTGAGTCAAAGGCTAAGTTCAACTCGAACATTGATCGTTCGATCGTTTGTCGAATGACGAACAAATGTGCTTCTTCGCGGGAAATTCGAGATTCCCATAATGCACCGCACACGTGCCGTGCGTGCAGCACGTTATGTGATTGGCCAGAGCATGCACCCTGACCTCATGCTTTGGCCAATCAAATGATCTCTGCCATGATTGGACTAAAGGCAGGCTGCCTTTAGCCAATCATGGCTCAGGGGCCAAGTACACGTCCCACACTTCATAAAGGCTGCCCACGCAGCCGCAGCATGTAGTGTGATTGTGCGGGCGAGAGTAGCTTTTTTTTGGAGTTTGTCAGACAGTGCAGAGAGACATTCCTAGCAGTGTAGGGAGGGCCAGGAACATGTTTCAGGCAGGGAGAGATTTGTTTCTTTGCAGTTTGTCAGACAGTGCAGCACCAGTGAGTGATTCATTCCTAGCAGAGTAGGGAGGGCCAGGAACGTGTTTCAGGCAGGGAGAGAATCGTTTCTTTGCAGTTTGTCAGACAGTGCAGTGCCAGTCATTCATTCCTAGTAGGGAGGGAGAGAGATTTCTCATTTATGGGGCTATCGATTACATAACATCAGTGAGAGTGTTGTTAATCGGTCACTTGCGTACATACTATAACCATGACAGCTGGTCATCTATACGGCTATTGATTATATCACATCAGTGAGAGTATTGGTAATCGGTCACTTGCGTACATCCTATAAGTAGCACAGCTCATCTATAGGGCTATAGGTTACATCACATCAGTGAAAGTATTGGTAATCGGTCACTTGCGTACATCCTATAAGCAGCACAGATCATCTATAGGGCTATAGATTACATCACATCAGTGAGAGTATTGTTAATCGATCACTTGCGTACATCCTATAAGCAGCACAGATCATCTATAGGGCTATAGATTACATCACTTTAGTGAGAGTATTGTTAATCGGTCACTTGCATACATCCAATAAGCAGCACAGATCATCTATAAGGCTATAGATTACATCATATCAGTGAGAGTATTGTTAATCGGTCACTTGCATACATCCTATAAGCAGCACAGATCATCTATAGGGCTATAGATTACATCATATCAGTGAGAGTATTGTTAATCGGTCACTTACGTACATCCTATAAGAA
This sequence comes from Pelophylax lessonae, assembly GCF_965119305.1. NCBI lineage: Eukaryota > Metazoa > Chordata > Amphibia > Anura > Ranidae > Pelophylax > Pelophylax lessonae. The sequence continues at coordinate 502,621,683 of NC_138771.1, forward strand.
GCACAGCTCATCTATAGGGCTATAGATTACATCACATCAGTGAGAGTATTGTTAATCGATCACTTGCGTACATCCTATAAGCAGCACAGATCATCTATAGGGCTATAGATTACATCACTTTAGTGAGAGTATTGTTAATCGGTCACTTGCATACATCCAATAAGCAGCACAGATCATCTATAAGGCTATAGATTACATCATATCAGTGAGAGTATTGTTAATCGGTCACTTGCATACATCCTATAAGCAGCACAGATCATCTATAGGGCTATAGATTACATCATATCAGTGAGAGTATTGTTAATCGGTCACTTACGTACATCCTATAAGAAGCACAGCTCATCTATAGGGCTATAGATTACATCACATCAGTGAGAGTATTGTTAATCGGTCACTTGCATACATCCAATAAGCAGCACAGATCATCCAACAGGCTATAGATTACATCATATCAGTGAGAGTATTGTTAATCGGTCACTTGCATACATCCTATAAGCAGCACAGATCATCTATAGGGTTATAGATTACATCATATCAGTGAGAGTATTGTTAATCAGTGCCTTGTGTATCGATTACATCATATCAGGTCATTGAGTATCTATTGGTCAGTTGCGTATGCCCTATATTGATCTGTATCAACATCATGTCCGAAAGGTCGACAAGGAGAGGCTGACACTCAGGCCACGAAAGGAGAGCAAGCAGCCTCTGTGTCCATTGTGAAAAGTGGTGGTCAAAGTTGACATAGTGCATCCTCTGCAGGCGGGGCACGCCCGTCCTTTATTTACGGTGTTGCCGGTGCTATTCAGCCACAACATGTGGAAGAGTTGGTGGAGTGGATCAATACGCCGTCCTCATCCTCCTCGTCCTCTGACACCCATGCTCACAGTAGTTTGCCTTCTACCAGAGGGGATGACAATGACAGACAAGAAACCAGCAGTCATTTTGCCGCAGCTGAAGCATATTGCCAACTTTGCTCCAGTGACGAGGAGGGAGGGGATGATAAGGTCACTGACTGTACTTGGGTGCCTGACAGGATAGAGGAGGAGGAGGAGGAGGAGGAGGAGGAGGAGGGGGAGGATGGAGAGGACGTACAACTCCAACAAGGCAGGATGTGTTCCAGGGGCCGCCATATGAGTAGCCAACCTATTCCGTCACAGCACAGAGCTCCACAGGTGCAGGGTGCTGCAAACTCCCTGTGGACTCACAAAAGTTCATAGCGTGGGCTTTTTTCAGCACCTGTGCAGTAGATTGCAGCGTTGCTGTTTGCAACATCTGTCTAAAGTAGATCAAGCGTGGCCAGAACACCAGCTGCTTGGGCACCACATGCTTGACAAGGCATATGACGACCTGCCATGCAGTCCGTTGGCAACAGCACCTGAAAGAGGCACCAGATCAAGACAGGCATACATCACCTTGCTCCTCATCTGTGATCTCTAACCCTACTATAACTCATGCCTTCTCAAATACCAGCATTGAGAGGGATAATGGTATAGCAATGAGTGCCACAGAGACTTGCACCCAATCTGCTAGCAGTACACCACCGCTTGATTTGAGCAGCAGGCAAATTTCACTACCCCAGTTTTTGAACCATAGAAAGAAATACTGTCCCAGCCATCCACATGCTCAGCGTTTTAATGCTAGCTTGGCCAAATTGCTAGCTTGGCCAAATTGCAAGCATTACAGTTTTCATCTGGTAGACTCTGCTCCCTTTTACGAATTTGTGGAATGTGCTGCACCACAGTGGCAGGTCCCAAAAAGGCATTTCTTTTCACGTAAGGCCATTCCGCCTCTCTACCGTCATGTGGAAGGTAGTGTTTTGGCCTTGTTGGACAAAGCGGTTAGCAGGAAGGTGCACATTACTGCCGACTCTTGGTCCAGCAGGCATGGACAGGAACGTTAGATTTCTTTCAGGGTGCACTGGGTAACTCTGCTGGCAGCTGGGAAGGATGCAGGACAGGGTTCGGTGTTGCAGCTTGTTTTGTCACCACGCCTCCAAAAAGCTGGTGCTGGTTCTGCCACATCTGGCTACTCCACCACCTCCTCGTCCTCCTCCTCCTCCATGTCCTCTTCTGCGCAATTGTCCTCTGAAGCAGCAGTGCTCCCTAAGCATTCAAGGGGCTACGCAAGCAGTCAAGCTAAAAGATGCCATGCTGTGCTTCAGTTGGTCTTTCTAGGGAATAGAAGTCACAAAGATTCTGTCAGCTCTGCAGGGGCAGGCTCAGAGAGGGTTGACGCCACGACAGCTTGAGCCAGGAATGGTTGTGTGGGACAATGGCACCAACCTTCTCTCTGCCCTCCGACAGGAACCCTTGACACATGTTCCATGCTTGGCACATGTTCTGAATCTGGTGGTGCAGCATTTCTTGAGCAGATACCCGGGCTTCCAAGATCTCCTGAGGCAGGCCAGAAAATTCTGTGGCCATTTCCCCTGTTCATTCAATGCCAGTGCTCGCTTATCTGACATTCAAGGGGAATTCAACTTGCCCACCAACCGCCTCATTTGTGACATGCCCACCTGGTGGAACTCAATGTTGGCAATGCTGCAGCGGCTGCACACGCAGCAGAGAGCCATCAATGAGCACCTGTGCGAGTATGGCACAAGGGCAGGGTCAGGGGAGCTTGGCTTTTTTTTTCGCCACGCCAGTGGCTTTTGATTAAGGATGCATGCATCAGTGACACTATCCCATTAGTCTACGTGCTGGAGCACACGCTGCGTGGAATCATGGACAGGGCACTTGAGGCAGAACAGAACTTCCTTTCCTCACAAGGCTGCCTTTATGCAGATATCATTCCTGCAGGGCCACAAAACACACAGGAGGAAGAGGAGGAGGAGGAGGAAGATTTTGGCAGCATGGATGTAGAGGATAGCATACAGCAGTCTTCAAGGGATGGTTTTGATTCCCCAGAAACCTCAGGAGTTGTACGTGGTTGGGGAGAGGTTGCTCCTGCTTACAATGTCATCCTTAGTGGCCCAGAGGACTCAGAAGCTCATGCCTCCTCCAACTTACGTTGCATGGGCTCCCTGATTCTGCAAAGCCTGCAAAAGGACCCAAGGATTCGTGCTATCAATAAGAGGGATAATTACTGGTTGGCAACCCTTCCTGATCCACGTTACAAGGGTAAAGTTGCAGAGCTCATCCTGCCTTCGCAGAGGGAGCAGAGGATGAACATCTTGAGGAGGCCTTGAAAAAAAATTTGTGTACCACCTTTCCAGACACTGGGAGGTCAACAATCTCTGGACGTGTTTCTGAGGCATCGTTCAGCCAAAGGAGTAGCGGTGGAGAAGGCGGCTGGCAGACCGATGCCTTTAAACAGTTCTTTTGTCCTCAGCAGCACCCAGGGCTGTTAGGTTTAAGCAACCATCGGCAGCGTCTCCATCATATGGTGCATGATTATCTAGGCGCAAGAGCAGACTTGGAGACCTTTCCAGCTGAGCATCCACTGGGTTACTGGGTCTTTAAGATAGACCAATCAATCAATCATTCAATATGCAATGGAGCTACTGGCCTGTCCTGCTTCCAGTGTGCTTTCCGAACGGACGTTCAATGCTGCTGGAGGTTTTGTGACAGACAAAAGAGTGCGTCTGTCCACAGACTCTGTTAACCAGCTGACTTTTATCAAAATGAACCAGTCCTGGATCAACAAGAGCTATCAAGCCCCTGATGCTGATGTAACTGATTGAATTTGCTAGGGGTCTGCCATCCCTTGAAGACTGCATATGCTGCCTATCCTATTCCTCTACCTTGATTCTGCTAGCTTCCAACAATGTTTTTGGTTTAGGTCACTACCAACCCCCAAGGCCTACTTTTTCTGCACTTGTATGACAGGTGCATACAATTTAAATGTCGTATGTCATTTTTAAGAGCAGGCCCTGTCCCTCTGCCCTGCTAACTGTGATGGGTTACGGTGTCCAGGCACCAACAACACCAAAGGCCCAATATTATTGCACCTGTATGACAAGTAGATGCAATTTCAAATTTGTATGTAATTCTTACCAGCAGTCCTATTCCTGCACCCAACAAGAGTATCTGCGAGGGCTTGGTTACAGTGTTCAGGCACCACCAACAGCAAAGGCCCAATTTTTGGCAACTGTATAGCTCATGCAATTTCAAATTTGTATGTAATTCTTACCAGCAGGTCCCGTTCCTGAACCCAGCAAGAGTATCTGCGAAGGCTTTGTTACGATGTTCAGGCACCACCGACAGCACAGGCCCAATTTTTGGCACCTGTATAGCACATACAATTTCACAGTTGTATGGAATTCTTACCAGCAGGTCCAGTTCCTGCACCCAGCAAGAGTATCTGCAAGGGCTTGGTTACAGGGTTCAGGCACCACCAACAGCAAAGGTCCAAATTCTGGCACCTGTATAGCACATGCAATTTAAAATTTGTATGTAATTCTTACCAGCAGGTCCTGTTCCTGCACCCAGCAAGAGTATCTGCGAGGGCTTGGTTATGGTGTTCAGGCACCACCAACAGCAAAGGCCCAATTTTTGGCATCTGTAGAGCTCATGCAATTTCAAATTTGTATGGAATTCTTACCAGCAGGTCCCGTTCCTGCACCCAGCAAGAGTATCTGCAAGGGCTTGGTTATGGTGTTCAGGCACCACCAACAGCAAAGGCTCAATTTTTGGCACCTGTATAGCTCATGCAATTTCACATTTGTATGTAATTCTTACCAGCAGGTCCCATTGCTGCACCCAGCAAGAGTATCTGCGAGAGCTTGGTAACGGAGTTCAGGCACCACCAACAGCAAAGGCCAAATTTTTGGCACCTGTATAGCACATGCAATTTAGAATTTGCATGTATTTCTAACCAGCAGGTCCCGTTCCTGCACCCACCAAGAGTAACTGCGAGGGCTTGGTTATGGTGTTCAGGCACCACCAACAGCAAAGGCTCAATTTTTGGCACCTGTATAGGTCATGAAATTTCACATTTGTATGCAATTCTTACCAGCAGGTCCCATTCCTGCACCCAGCAAAAGTATCTGCGAGGCCTTGGTTACAGTGTTCAGGCACCACCAACAGCAAAGGCTCAATTGTTGGTACCTGTATAGCTCATGCAATTTCACATTTGTATGCAATTCTTACCAGCAGGTCCCGTTCCTGCACCCAGCAAGAGTAACTGCGAGTGTTTGCAATGTTCAGGCAACAACAACAAAGGCCCAATTTCAGTTTCTGTTCCTGCTGATACTAACCTTCCAGGTCTCCATCACTGCAGCCAGTTTGCACTCCTTGGCCAGGTCAGATGACAGCGCCCCCACTAGATCACTGACAGAAACACATACAACACTTGATCTTTGCCAATTTCAAATTAGTATGGAATTTTTACCAGCAGGGCCCGTCCCTGCGCCCAGCAAGAGCTATACAGTTAGTCTAATGCGTGCCCACCAGATGCAGTCTAATGCGTGCCCACCAAATGCAGCCTAATCAGTGCCCACCAAATGCAGCCTCATCCGTGCCCACCAAATGCAGCCTTATCCGTGCCCACCAAATGCAGCCTTATGCGTGCCCACCAAATGCAGTCTAATCAGTGCCCACCAAATGCAGCCTCATCCCTGCCCACCAAAAGCAGCCTAATGCATGCCCACCAAATGCAGCCTCATCCGTGCCCACCAAATGCAGCCTCATCCGTGCCCACCAATTGCAGCCTAATGCGTGCCCACCAAATGTAGCCTAATGCGTGCCCACCAAATGCCGCCTCATCCGTGCCCACCAAATGCAGCATAATGCGTGCCCACAAAATGCAGCCTCATCCGTGCCCACCAAATGCAGCCTAATGCGTGTCCACCAAATGCAGCCTAATGCGTGCCCACCAAATGCAGCCTAAAGCGTGCCCACCAAATACAGCCTAAAGCGTGCCCACCAAATACAGCCTAATCTGTATCAGTGCCCACCAAATTCAGCCTAATGCGTGCCCACCAAATACAGCCTAATGCGTGCCCACCAAATGCAGCCTCATCCGTGCCCACCAAATGCAGCCTCATCCATGCCCACCAAATGCAGCCTAATTCATGCCCACCAAATGCAGCATAATGCGTGCCCACCAAATGAAGCCTCATCCGTGCCCACCAAATGCAGCCTCATGCGTGCCCACCAAATGCAGCCTAATGCGTACCCACCAAATGCAGCCTCATCCGTGCCAACCAAATGCAGCCTAATGCATGCCCACCAAATGCAGCCTAATGCGTGGTCACCAAATGCAGCCTCATCCGTGCCCACCATATGCAGCCTAATCTGCATCAGTGCCCACCAAATGCAGCCTAATGCGTGCCTACCAAATGCCGCCTTATCTGTACCCACCAAATACAGCTTAATGCGTGCCCACCAAATACAGCCTAATCCGTGCCCACAAAATGCAGCCTAATGCGTGCCCACAAAATGCAGCCTCATTCATGCCCACCAAATGCAGCCTAATGCGTGCCCACCAAATGCAGCCTAATGCATGCCTACCAAATGAAGCCTCATCCGTGCCCACCAAATGCAGCCTAATGTGTGCCCACCAAAAACAGCATAATGCGTGCCCACCAAATACAGCCTAATGCGTGCCCACTAAATACAGCCTAATGCGTGCCCACCAAATGCAGCCTAATGCATGCCCACCAAATGAAGCCTCATCCATGCCCACCAAATGCAGCCTCATCCGTGCCCACCAAATGCAGCCTCATCCGGGCCCACCAAAAACAGCCTACTGTGTGCCCACCAAAAACAGCCTAATGCATGCCCACCAAATGCAGCCAAATGCGTGCCCACCAAATACAGCCTAATGCATGCCCACCAAATGCAGCCTAATGCGTGGCCACCAAATGCAGCCTCATCCGTGCCCACCATATGCAGCCTAATCTGTATCAGTGCCCACCAAATGCAGCCTAATGCGTGCCTACCAAATGCCGCCTCATCCGTACCCACCAAATACAGCTTAATGCGTGCCCACCAAATACAGCCTAATCCGTGCCCACAAAATGCAGCCTAATGCGTGCCCACAAAAAGCAGCCTCATCCGTGCCCACCAAATGCAGCCTCATCCATGCCCACCAAATGCAGCCTAATGCGTGCCCACCAAATGAAGTCTCATCCATGCCCACCAAATGCAGCCTCATCCGTGCCCACCAAATGCAGCCTCATCCGTGCCTAATGCGTGCCCACCAAATACAGCCTAATGCGTGCCCACCAAATACAGCCTCATCCGTACCCACCAAATGCAGCCTAATTCGTGCCCACCAAATGCAGCCTACCTGTGCCTGGATCACATACATCAGCAATCTCTTTGGGTGTCAGGGAGCTTGGACTTGAATTGCCCGGGAAGCCACTGTAAGAAAGTCCCGCCTCCTAGACCGGCTCCTATGATCACGTCACACTGATTCGAATTCACAGCATTGGATCAGTGTGCCGTCTATCTCAGGAGCCGGTCTAGGAGGCGGGACTTTCTTACATTTCAGACTCGAGCCTTGTGTGTCGTACACAAGGAGGGGAGGAGGGAGAACAGGACTTTGACGCCACTCCCCTCTGTCTCAGCTCATGGTGCACATGCTGTGCAACCAGCCACCCACCCAGGATCGGTCCTTGGCACCGCCGCAGCTGCCCACAGCCCAAAGGGCAGGCAGCCTACCGGGAAATTTCCCGGTATCCCGGTAGGCCAGTCCGGCCCTGCGCGTCCGTCACAGTAGGGGCTCACAGAAAAGAAACGCCAGCCCTGGGTTTGATCACCCTAACAGATTTGCCAAGTTGGGTGAAGATATGGGGGTGACAAGCTCAGAGGTGGCTGCCAGAGATGTCACTGCTATCCCTAACAGCCGGGAGAGCAGCCAATCTAGTCAAGGTGGTAAGGGTAGTGCAGATAGGCCTAGACAGTTGGTGATAATAGGGGATTCTATATTCAGAAGGACTGATAAAATAATTTGTTGCCAGGATCGCCTCAACTGAATGTTTTGCTGTCTCCCTGGTGCCAGGGTTTGGCATGTGGTGGACCGGCTTGATAAATTACTGGGAGGGGCTGGGCATGACCCAGCTACCTTGGTCCAAGTTGGAACCCATGACAGAATATATGGAAGGCAGGGCCGGACTGGCCTAGCGGGATACCGGGAAATCTCCCGGGGGGCCGCCGGCCCTGGGGCCACTTTGAGGGCCGCCGCAGCGCCGCTTTAAGGGTCGGCCCAGCCGCAGCGCCGCTTTAAGGGCCGGCCCAGCCGCAGCGCCGCTTTAAGCATTGGGGCGGTGAGTGAAGGTCCGTCAGTCCGATAGTTACTGTTAGCGGCAACATGACGTCACGACGCCGACGGGGGCGGGGCGGCTGGCGCGGCGGGGAAATTGAGAAACTGACTGGCTGAGTGGAGAGAGGTAGGCTGGTCGTGCAAGCGAGGCTGCGAGTCTGCGACTGGTGACTGTCACGGGCGCACCGATGATGATCCCTCCCTCATCCCCACAGTCCCTCCTCCCCGATCCAAGGAGTTTTTGGGTGATGCCAGCATTGCCAGGTGGGAATGCAACACAGGAATCAGAGCAAAGACATGTGCACCTTCTTTAGCCCACTCCAGCCCTCCTGAATACCCAGTGCCAGACCCCCGGCGCCATGCCCTCCTGACCTCGCAGCGTCTTGCCCTCCTGACCCCCAGCGACCTGCCCTCCTGACCCCCAGCGACATGCCCTCCTGACCCCGCAGCATCTTGCCCCCCTGACTCCCAGCGACCTACCCTCCTGACCCCCAGCAACATGCCCTCCTGACCCCCAGCGACCTGCCCTCCTGACTCCCAACGACATGCCCTCCTGACCCCCAGCGTCTTGCCCTCCTAACCCCCAGCGTCTTGCCCTCCTGAACCCCCAGCGCCATGCTCTCCTGACCCCAAGTGCCATGCTCTCCTTACCTCCAGCGCCATGCCCTCCTGACCCCCCCAACGCCATGCCCTCCTGATCCCCCCCAACGCCATGCCCTCCTGATCCCCCCCAACGCCATGCCCTCCTGAACACCCAGCACCATGCCCTCCTGAACCCCAGCCCCATGGCCTTCTGACACCATAGCACCATGCCCTTTTGACACCCCAGTTTTCCTGACACCCCAGCCCTCCTGATCCCCCCCAATACCATATCCTCCTGTCCCCCCGGTGACATGCCCTCTTGACACTCCAGCCATCCTGACCCCCCCAATACCCTGCCCTCCTGACCCCCCCTGCACTGTGCCCTTCTGATCCCCTAGTAGTGTGCCCCCTTACCCCCTATACCTTGCCCTCCTGACCCCAGCCCTACATACTGATTACCCCTGTACACTGCCCTACATACTACTGACCCCTGTACACTGCGCTACATGCTACTGACCCCTGTACACTGCTCTACATGCTACTGACCCCTGTACACTGCTCTACATGCTACTGACCCCTGTACACTGCTCTACATACTACTGACCCATGTACACTGCTCTACATACTACTGATCCCTGTACACTGCTCTACATGCTACTGACCCCTGTACACTGCTGTACATGCTACTGACCCCTGTACACTGCTCTACATGCTACTGACCCCTGTACACTGCTCTACATGCTACTGACCCCTGTACACTGCTGTACATGCTACTGACCCCTGTACACTGCCCTACATACTACTGACCCCAGTACACTGCTCTACATACTACTGACCCCTGTACACTGCCCTACATACTACTGACCCCTGTACACTGCTCTACATACTACTGACCCCTGTACACTGCTCTACATACTACTGACCCCTGTACACTGCTCTACATACTACTGACCCCTGTACACTGCTCTACATACTACTGACCCCAGTACACTGCTCTACATACTACTGACCCCTGTACACTGCCCTACATACGACTGACCCCTGGACACTGCTCTACATACTACTGACCCCTGTACACTGCCCTACATACTACTGACCCCTGTACACTGCTCTACATACTACTGACCCCTGTACACTGCTCTACATACTACTGACCCCTGTACACTGCCCTACATACTACTGACACTGGTCAGAAATCAGAGCAGATAGCCAGGCTTGAAACTAATCAAGAAAATCAGCTTGCAGTACCAGATGTTCTGCCTTCATGATGAACTCCGGCATCTGACTTGTGGGGGCAACCAATTACCCCCCAGACAAGACAAAAAAAATGTGAATGAAAGTGAATGACGAGATTCTCACTGAAGCTAACTTTTAAGGTAGGCTAAGTTTATATTTTTACAGTCACATTAGTTTTAGTAGTTTTTTTCAGGGTTTTCTTTATGCCATCTTTAATTTTTATTATGGATTTGCTAGTTAATTTGAAAAAAAAAAAAATGATAAAAGGGGATGCTAAAAAAAGGTAGCTCTGCACCCCGGTGATCTCTTCAATGTTGTCCGGGTAGATCTCCATCTTTTATAGGTTGCCTACCCCTGCTTTAGAGATTCAGTGCTACGTTAGACACCTTTGTGGTATTTTTTTATATGGCCCATATTTGGGTGTAATGTATATGCCTTATAGAGTTGACCTGTTGAACGCTTTTGTGTTGATAGCTATGGAGGGAATGTGTATGCTGGTCTTGTGGGCATGCCGCACTCTGCCCGTCTGGTTGACGGAGATATGTTCTTCAGGCTGGGGCACTTTTCATCTCCCCCTCCCCTTGCGGGAGGTGGCCCCTGATTGGATGACTGTGCGGCGTCAGCCCAGTCTCTCCTCCCTAATGGGTGGATGGGGCGGGTTTGTGATGCCAGATCTTTTCCATTGCAACCACCGTGCACCTATGCGCAGCAGCAACATGCATACGACGGTCTGGCATCACCACTGTGGCCCCATTGCGGATCCAGCAGTGGCTCCTATTGGCGTTGTGGGAGCATTTAAAGTGAGAGGGCCACTGTGCCTATGCTGCAGCCCAGACACAGGATACAGGGACAACCATTTTAGAGGGATATATACTTTCCCCGATATACCACCAAGGTGGCCAATATTGCCGATATTTCGGGAAAGTGCATGTACCGGAGTGATGCCTGCAGCTAGAGGCATCACCCCGGTACCGGCGTCCAGAGCCGAAGGTCAGCTGTTTATAATGACAACCGATGCTGAGAAGCCACTCGGCTGTCGTTACAAGGAGCTGGAGGGGAGCCTTCCGCAGCTCGTCCGGGTCTCCCGTCCCACCGGGAGACCTGGGCAACCAGCCTGCACGGCCGCCGAATACCCGATGAAAGCTGCATTCGGCTCTGATTATGTCTCCATGCAAAAACCCGGAAGTGATGCCATGAGTAATATCACTTCTGGGTACTGTCTGGTGCCAGATTAAAAAAAATTACAGCATTCAAAACAGCCAAACTTGGCGTTTTGAATGCTTTTAAGTGCAGAGGAAGGGTTCCTCCTCTCCCAGATCCCTCCACAAAAGCACTTTAAAAAAAAAAAAAAAAATTTTAATTGTACAAAAATATCGTCTGATACCGATATGCATTGGCTAAAAGATCGGTATCGGCAACGAAAAACCGATATCGGTCGATCACTAGTATGGACGTTTACTGGAAGGGGATACAGAGGGTATATTGGGAATCTTGGTGACGAGCGGTATGTGCTCCATATTTCTTTTATAGATGGGGATGTAATACAATCTATGATCACCTGAAAACAGGGTGAGGTGACGTTATGCTGTGGGGCTGGTATGAAATTATTTCCAGGGCTGGTTTTTATCCCCAGTCCGGCCCTGACTTCCATGTGGAGGCTCCTTAAGAACCAATTTACCGAACTAGGCTGCAGGTTTAAGGGAAGGACCTCCAAGGTGATATTCTCTGAAATATTGTCTGTGCCATGCACAACACAGGAAAGACAGGGGAAGATTAGAGAGCTGAATGCGTGGCTAAAGACCTGGTGTAAGAAGGAGGGATTTGGGGTTTTAGAGCACTGGGCTGACTTGTCATTGGGGTGCAACCTATATGCTAAAGATAGTTTGCACCTAAATGGAAGGGGGTCTGCTGTGCTCGTGGAGAGGTTTAAGGGAAGGCTGGAGGAGTATTTAAACTAGGATTAAGGTTGGAGGGTGAATTAGATTATAATGGGGCAGACAGGTCAGACAGGGGTCAGCCCCCATATGGAAAGGTGGGTGGAATGAGGAAAGATGGGAGGAGAGCTATAGCAGAGCATAAGGAGGTTCCCATGTTACAAACAACCGTTGGAAATGGTACTATTTGTACTAAAATAAAAAATATGCAAATTAACTACTTGCCGCCCGTGCTATAGCCGAAAGACGGCTACAGCGTGGACCTGATTTTTGGGAGGGTATATTGTGCTGCCATGCAGCTTTAACTGTCTAGCAGTTGTTATTACATGTTATGTTATGCTATGTTATTGGTATCATCCTTGCACCCCTGCTGTTTCTGGCTAGTTGGTTGCTCCCACCCTCCTTTTCCTGCTGTAACTCCATTTTGTATAGTTGTTATGAAGAGACTGCAGAGTGTGGGAGCTGTGTAACTTCATTGGAAATTTATCTATGGAAAAGCCTCTATGTTTATGCCTTTGCTAACTTGAAGCATAAAGAAGCATTGGAGAACACCACTGGAGTCTTTATTCATTGAGTAAACTATCTGTTAAAGCCATCATTCAACCTGCTGCACATACTTACAGACTGGGTCTACAAGAAGGTCACAGGTACAATCGATGCTGAGACAGAACAGTAAATTTCCATAAGAATCCATCACATGGTTATCTCTGCAGCTTCAGAAACGTGAGTAACCACTTGCCTGTGTGTTACTGCTGCAGTCACCAGAATGTAACGCTCCTGCGTTTTTGTAGTAGGCTGGATTTGCAGCTGCAGAATCTCCACTCAGTAGTCATGTAGAGATGTGTTGAATAACCAGATCCAACTCTCCAGACTCATCACTGTGGGCCTGTCAGCTTCAGCATACAGATATACACACTCAATAAGATGTTCCTGGAGTGATAGGATGTATATGTTAGTATGAAGATGATGTGCTGAAGGGACAGGTGTGAACAGTGACAGAGATGGTAAGCACTTGATAGAAATGTTCAGGAGAGTATTAGATGGTATTAGGTAGAATGCAGATAGGTTAGTAATCGAGTATGGTAACAGGTGGTAAGGACAGCAGATGACAAATACAGGATAGACTAACCCAGTGCAAGGATAGATGGTAGTAGACTCAAGAGCTAGCAATCTATGTAACAGTGCAGATGATAGAATTAGTATGCATAGATAGTAACAGTCCTTAATGTGCAGAGGTAGATAGTGTAAGTAAGGTTATCGAGGATTCCCCTGTGGGGTACTTATCACTAGTAAGGTTAGTAGTAGAAGGGTCCAGTAGTGAGGGAGTGATCCAGTAGCGAGATACAGGGATCAGTAGCGAGGTTCCGGTCTGTTTCCAAGTAAAAGAGAATAGCTGGAGGTTCCGGTAGCAAGACAAGCTTGTAAGCATGTGGACACACAGGCAGGTTGAACGAACAACGTGAGAGAGAACGCCGGCGGTTGAAATAGCCGCTCTGCGGCGCTCGGCGATGACGTCATCCGTCTTAAAGGTGTATGCGTACCACCTAATTAGAAAGGTGGGACGCATATTTGAAAAGAAAATGGAAAATGAGGGTACCAGAGGTACCAGAATCTTACAGTACCCCCCCCCCCTTAAGGCCGGCTCCGGAAGGCCTATAGCACTGGTTTCTCCGGGTATTTCGAGTGAAACCTTCGTATAAGCCTAGGTGCGTGAACATCAGTGGTATCCAACCAGGTGTCGTCTTGGGGTCCATAGTTCTTCCATCTTATGAGATACTGGAGTCTTCCTCTGTGGATACGAGAATCCAAAATCTCCTTAATCTCATATTCTTCTCCACCTTCAACTTGTACTGGAGGTGGAGGCAAGATGGTAGGCCTTATTCCTTGATTAGGAACATGGGGTTTCAGTAGCGACACATGGAAGATGGGATGGATCTTGAGATCTGCTGGTAAGGTGAGCTGTACTGCAGCTTTTCCAATAAGTTTCTTAATTGGGAAGGGTCCCAGAAATAAAGGTCCAAGCTTTTTGCTAGGGATCTTTAATCTTAAATTTCTTCTTATAGCCAAACGAGGTCCCCAATAGCATACTGAGGAGAAGGTCTTCTACGTAGGTTGTAGTACCTTTTTTGTTGGCTGTGGGCGTGTGAGATAGTGGTATTAAGTAAACCCAGAGAGTCCTTTATTTGGGTAAGATAGTCTGAGGCTACTGGGTTACTTGATGGTAGGATGCGTGGTGGAAGAAGTGTGGGATGAAACCCATAGTTCAAGTAGAACGGACTTTGCTTAGTAGTACTGTGGGTTGCGTTGTTATAAGCAAATTCCGCCAGAGGGAGAAGGTCCACCCAATCATCCTGTAGGTATGATGTGTAGCAACGCAGATATTGTTCTATACACTGGTTGACTCTTTCAGTCTGTCCGTTGGTCTGAGGGTGGTAGGGAGAAGTGAGCTTTCGCTCAATCTGTAATATTTGACAAAGAGCTTGCCAAAATTTGGAGATGAACTGTGAACCACGGTCGGATAAAAGAGTCTTTGGAATTCCGTGTAACTTGAACACATGTTTCATCAGTAGTTCCGCTGTTTGTTTAGATGAAGGTAGTCTACGGATAGCGATGAAATGTGCCATCTTTGTCAGGTGGTCCACTGACACTAGAATGGTATTAAATCCTTTAGCAGGTGGTAGTTCTACTATAAAGTCTAAGGACACAACTTCCCATGGAACCTGGGGTATTGGTAGACTGTAGAGTAGACCAGATGGTTTTGTAGTGTCAATTTTGGACCTTGCACAGATGTCACATGAAGATACAAATTTTTGTACAGACGTCTTCATATCAGGCCACCAAAACTGCCTAGTAAGCAAATTAAGGGTTTTCGTCATACCCATATGTCCTGCCATGGGCACATCATGTGATAACTCCAAGATCTTGGTGCGCATAGTAGGGGGTATGTAGAGTTTGTCGTTTAAGTAGAGGAAGCCTTCTGCATCAGTACTTAGTTGTGGTGGAGGTGAATCCAATCCTATACTGTGCAAAATCTCTTCCTTCAGAGAACGAACAACCCCAATAATACGTTCATAGGGTATTATAGGAATAGAAGGGATTTCAGCGCAATTATCTTCGGTTAATCGTGATAGCGCATCCGCTTTTTTATTTTTGTCTGCAGGCGTGTAGGTCACTAAGAAGTTGAATCTTAGGAAGAATAATGACCATCGTACCTGCCGGTGGGAGAGAGTTTTGTTAGTCTGGAGGTATTGAAGGTTTTTATGATCTGTATATATGAGTATGGGTAACCGGGTACCCTCAAGTAGATGTCGCCAATTCTCCAGTGCCAGTTTTATGGCAAGCAACTCCTTTTCACCCACTGGGTAATTCACCTCTGGGCTGCTTAATGATTTTGAAAAGAAAGCAACTGGGTGGAGTGGTGAAGTATTTGTTGGTCGTTGGGAGAGAACTGCTCCTACTGCCATATTTGACGCATCTACCTCCAGAATATATTGGAGGGATGGGTCTGGATGGCGTAGTATGGGAGCAGAAGTAAAGCTTGATTTTAACAAGCAGAAAGCTCGATTTGCTTCTTCTGACCATTTGAATGGTTTCTTTATACTTGTCAGTTGTGTGAGAGGTCTCACAATGGCAGAAAAGTTCTTGATGAACTTCCTATAGAAGTTTGAAAATCCAAGGAATCGCTGTAATGCCTTACGAGTTGTTGGTATAGGCCAGTCCAGAATACAGGATATCTTGCTCATATCCATCTTAATTCCGGTTTTGGATATGATGTATCCTAGGAATAATATTTCTTCTTTATGAAATAGGCATTTTTTTAATTTCACGTATAGATTGTGTGCGAGTAATCTGGATAACACAAGTCTTACATGTTTTATATGTTCAGAGAGAGATCGAGAATAGATAAGTATATCGTCCAGATATACTACAACACAGACATCAAGTAAGTCTCTAAAGATGTCGTTTATGAACCTTTGGAAGGCTGCGGGAGCATTACACAACCCGAATGGCATCACAAGATATTCGAATAATCCGTATCTGGTTCTGAATGCTGTTTTCCACTCATCTCCGTCACGGATTCGGATTAGGTTGTATGCCCCTTTCAGGTCTAATTTAGAGAAGTAAGTAGCCCCACGCACTTGTTCAATGAGTTCAGGGATGAGTGGTAAAGGATAGCGATCCTTTATTGTAATCGTATTTAATTGCCTATAATCGATAATAGGCCTAAGACTTGAATCCTTATTGCGGACAAAAAAAAGTCCTGCAGCTGTGGAAGAAGTAGAGGGTCTGATGAACCCTTTTGTCAAATTCTCATCCAAGTATTCCTTGAGATGAGAAAGTTCATCCTGTGAAAGAGGATAAACATGACCGAAAGGCAATTTGCTGTTAGGGAGTAGATCGATAGTGCAATCATAATCCCTATGGGGAGGCAACATTTGAGCATTTTTTTCAAGGAATACTTCGGACAGATCCTGATAGCATAGTGGTGCAATCTCATCTGACACCACAGACAGGATCTTTCCATAAGATGGGAGGTTACACGTAATCTCACAATAGTGAGAAGGGAAAGACGAAGTCCGTCTTTTCCAATCTATGATTGGTTGATGTGTGTGTAACCAGGGGAGTCCCAAAATAATAGAAAAATGGGGTGAAGATAGTATATCAAAAGTGGTGGTCTCCATATGAGACTCGTTAGTAGTGACGAGGAGTGCTTGTGTCTGGTTGGTGATTGGAGCAGAAGATAGTGGAATACCGTTAATGAAACTAACAGAAACAGGTTTAGGTTTTGAAATAATAGGTATTTTATTTAAGGTAACAAAACATGTATCAATATAGTTTCCACAAGATCCGGTGTCGATCATAGCCTTGGTGGTAATCCTAGTCTGGTCCCACTGTAATGTCAAATGAACAAGGAGATAGGGGTTAGAAAAGGAAGTCGTTAATCCTCCTAGCAAGACATGTGAACACTCACCCTCTTTTTTGCGGACAAGGGGACAGACGCTTATCAAATGATCCGGGGATGCGCAGTACATGCAGAGGTCAACGGCCGAAATCTGAGAAGGACTAGACAATGGCATTCCCATTTTCTCAGCCTTTCTTTCACGCAGTCGCCTGTCGATGTTGATACTGAGTTGTATTAAGGCATCCAAGGTGCCAGGTAAATCCGCTCGGGCGAGCTCGTCTTTAACAGCTTCTGACAACCCGAGTCTGAATTGAGTTCGCAGAGATGTATCATTCCACCCTGAATCAAGGGTCCATCTTCTGAACTCAGCTACAAAGTCTTCTACAGGTCTCCTTCCTTGTTTTAAAGCCCTCAATTGAATATCAGCAGTACTCTGCCTGTTGGGGCCATCATATAAACTAGCGAGTTCCGCTAGGAATAAAGAATAGGAGTTGAGAAGCTGATCATTTTTCTCAAAGAGAGAGTCTGCCCAGGCCCGTGGATCACCCGTTAAGTATGAGATAACGGTACAGACTTTAATTTGATCAGTAGGGTATGTACGAGGTTTTAACAAAAAAAGCAATTGACATGCGTTTTTGAATTCACTAAATTTTTTCCGATCACCTGTAAACACTAGAGGAGGGTTTATTTTAGGTTCAGGGGGTTGAGCAGCAGTGAGCCGTGAAAGACGGGTTACCTGCTGTATTAGAGTCTGATTTTCTTCTTTTACTTCAGAAAGAGCAAGCATTAATGCATTTACTTGTTGTGTTAATTGTGTCACTTGAGTGGGTAATTCTGCTGAATCCATTTTTTAGGTTTGTTCAATCTGTAACGCTCCTGCGTTTTTGTAGTAGGCTGGATTTGCAGCTGCAGAATCTCCACTCAGTAGTCATGTAGAGATGTGTTGAATAACCAGATCCAACTCTCCAGACTCATCACTTTGGGCCTGTCAGCTTCAGCATACAGATATACACACTCAATAAGATGTTCCTGGAGTGATAGGATGTATATGATAGTATGAAGATGATGTGCTGAAGGGACAGGTGTGAACAGTGACAGAGATGGTAAGCACTTGATAGAAATGTTCAGGAGAGTATTAGATGGTATTAGGAAGAATGCAGATAGGTTAGTAATCGAGTATGGTAACAGGTGGTAAGGACAGCAGATGACAAATACAGGATAGACTAACCCAGTGCAAGGATAGATGGTAGTAGACTCAAGAGCTAGCAATCTATGTAACAGTGCAGATGATAGAATTAGTATGCATAGATAGTAACAGTCCTAAATGTGCAGAGGTAGATAGTGTAAGTAAGGTTATGGAGGATTCCCCTGTGGGGTACTTATCACTAGTAAGGTTAGTAGTAGAAGGGTCCAGTAGTGAGGGAGTGATCCAGTAGCGAGATACAGGGATCAGTAGCGAGGTTCCGGTCTGTTTCCAAGTAAAAGAGAATAGCTGGAGGTTCCGGTAGAAAGACAAGCTTGTAAGCATGTGGACACACAGGCAGGTTGAACGAACAATGTGAGAGAGAACGCCGGCGGTTGAAATAGCCGCTCTGCGGCGCTCGGCGATGACGTCATCCGTCTTAAAGGTGTATGCGTACCACCTAATTAGAAAGGTGGGATGCATATTTGAAAAGAAAATGGAAAATGAGGGTACCAGAGGTACCAGAATCTTACACAGAAGCGTTACTCTGCATATGAAGCCAGCCACCTACTGAATGCTCCATTACTGTTACAGCCTTTACTGCCAGGGATTGCTGGTCTGTGCTATGGACCCATTACTCTAGTAATACCAGCTTATACAAGTTTTGCATTTATTGGGGAGCCATAAGTACCTTTTGAACTGTGTAAGGACTGTGTATCATAGCTATATCAAGTCCCAAGGATTCATCATTGTCAAGCTGTTTGGGTTGTGAATCAAGTACCTGAATCTACTAAAATAACTGTATATTCCTGCCTGTATAAAGTGATAGTGAACTGTGCACTGAGCTGAGCTATCCAGTCTGAACCAGTTGCAGCACTAGCTGGCTCATCGTCACAAATATCCAGCTCCTCAGCTCAGCCTGCTTACTAACAGAAGTCACTACCTACAGAGCTGAGCTCTGGCAGATTTCTAACAAGACACCAAAACTACAGTACTTGTCATTATGTCTGCCAGAGATCCCACAGAGTTACCTGCATTTAGTCAAGATAAAGCAGACTCCTTACTTCATTCTCCTCGTCATGTTAGAGCCCCTCATCCATCCTTGAAGGCAAGGGAGGCTTATGAAACAAGTAAGGAAGAAACATCTAGTAACCTGACTGCATTATGGGAAAATACTTTAAGTTGTATAACAGCCACTAATGAAACTAGCAACAATTCTGAGCAATTGAACACTGCTCTCTCAAGGGTTAAGAAGGCATTTGAGAACTATTGCCACATTCCAACATAGAGTAAGCTGCATTGGAATTAAAGGACTTTACTTCTACTGACCAGCAGAGGCATAGCACATATCTTGAAGCAAAGGCACAGATAGAAGGTAGATTAGCACAGCTACATGAAACTACATCCTGTAAATCTGCTTCTTCCAGACACTCAGGAAAATCATCTAGATCTGCCCGCTCATATCATAAATCTTCTTCTAAGTCATTACGGTCCTGCTCTATAAGGTCAACACTGAGCGACCAAATAATCAAAGCTCGTCAAAAGGTCGCAGTAGCCCAGGTTCAAGCCGTCTGCTCTGAAAAAGAAGCAGCCTTCAAGGCAGAAGCTAAATGCAAGGAAGCAGAAGCTAAACACATTCAAGCAAGAATACAAGCAGAAACAGAGGCTCAGCTAGAAATTCTTCAGAAGAATAGAGAAAAGGAAGTAGCTTTAGCAAAGTTATCTGTCTTGGAACAAGCCCTATTGGAAGAAGAAGGAGCAGCTTGTACCAGCTTGGCTGCTTGTCAAGACCCTGTTGAAAGGGCCCTACAGTTTGTCTTAACTCAGAACCACAACAATACAGTCCCACCTACAGTTGGAGATTCTTCTCATAATCATCCAGCAAGTGGATCAGAAGGCAATGTGTCGCCAAAGCAAGCTGGTCAACTAGACACACCTACTAACAGAGACCCTCCACAACTACCGCACGTCACAAAATCAAGTGAATCAACCTACGCAGCTCATGTGCCACCACAACCCTATGTGCATAGAGATTACAAGGGCACGGCAGAAGACTACAGAATGAACTCTATACCCCCTTTGATACAGCTCTCTTTAACTTCAAATGCTCAGAGCCCTTCAGACGACAGACCCTTACCTAGATTAAACCCATCTGCAACACCTTTCTCTCCACCTACCAGCCAACATCAAATACCAACCATGGTCCAAGACGGCGCACCATCAGTACCCCCTGTGGCCATAAAAACTGAAAGCACTGACATTGCAGAGTTCAGCAAGTATATGATTCGATGAGAGTTGATTACAACTGGACTGTCTAGATTTGATGACCGCCCAGAGAACTACAGGAGTTGGAGATCTACATTTAAGGAGGTAACCAAGAACTTGGACATTGAACCTCAAGCAGAACTTGACTTACTAATAAAGTGGTTGGGGCGTCAATCTTCAGAACAAGTAAAGAGACTTAAATCTGTCTACATTTATAACTTTAAAGCAGGCCTTGATGCTGCCTGGGAACGTCTAGAACAAGACTATGTGAGCCCTGAAGTCATTGAATCTGCCTTATTCCAGAGACTAAACGGCTTTCCTAAGATCTCTGTTAAGGACAATCATAAGCTTAGAGAGTTAGGTGACCTCCTTCAGGAACTTGAAATTGCTAAGTTAGATCCTAGTTTACCAGGTCTTAGCTATTTAGACACTGCTCAGGGCGTAAATCCTATTGTAGCAAAGTTGCCTAGTCATCTTCAGGGAAAGTGGACTAGTGTAGGATCAAAGTATAAGTATGAACATCATGTTTCCTTCCCTCCCTTTTCTTATTTAGCAGAGTTCGTGCGGAAGGTTGCAAGATCCAAGAATGACCCAAGCTTCTTCTATCCAGATACAACCACCATTACTTTAACTACTTCAAGGGGTATTGCCACCAACAGTAAATTCAAGGATTTAAAGCATCCTAATGCCGTGAGGAAGACCGTGATAGCATCCAACATCTTGGCTACAGACATTAAAGCAAGCAATCTTAATCAACAGTGTCCTATTCATAATGCGCCACACTCTCTCTCCAAATGTCGTGCATTTAAGGACAAGCCTATTGAAGAACGCAAGTCATTTCTCAAAGAGCATAATATCTGTTTTAAGTGTTGTGCATCCTCCGATCATTTAGCTAGAGACTGTAAGATCGCCATCAGATGTTCTCTCTGTAACAGTGCCAAACACGTGGACGCTCTTCATTCAGACCTGTTCAAAAAGAAACCTTCACCCGGCAGCAACCCCAAGACTATATCAGATGATGGCGGGGAGAGAACTGAGCAATATGCCAACCCCGTAACCACAAGGTGTACAGAGGTATGTGGAGAAGGGTTTCATAGCAAGTCTTGTAGCAAGATATGTCTTGTAAGGGTTTTTCCTGAAGGATGTCCACAAAATTCCATAAAAATGTATGCCATACTCGATGATCAGAGCAATCGCTCATTGACCAGTACAGAATTCTTTGACCTATTCAACATTCAAGGAGAGACCTGGTCCTATACCTTGCAGACATGTGCAGGAAAGGTCAATACTTCTGGAAGAAGAGCCCATGGCTTCATAGTTGCGTCAGAATATGAGGACACAGAGAGTTTCCTCTTCCAACTCTAATCGAATGTGATCAGCTACCGAACAACAGAGAAGAAATCCCCTCACCAGAGGTTGCACGTCATCACCCTCATTTGAGACACATTGCTAACTACATTCCACCACTTAACAAGGATGTTAAGATTTTGATTCTACTAGGGAGAGACATTCCTAGAGTTCATAAAATAAGAGAGTTGTGTAACGGTCCACATGATGCTCCTCAGGCCCAGAAACTTGATCTTGGATGGGTGATAATAGGAGAAGTCTGTTTAGATCAATCTCACAAGCTCTTGGATGTGGCTTCCTACAAAACTAATGTTACCCATCGATTGATGAAATGTCCATTGCACTATTATGTGAAGGAAAGACTTGATTTTAAAAACGAAGTTCCATATCAAGCACTCCAAAGTATTAACTGCAAGCTCACTTCTCAAAAGGACTTTGGTGATTCAGTGTACCAGACTACTTGGGATGACAACAAGATTGCTCCTTCAGTCGAAGACAAGGAGTTCATCAAGATTATGGATGAAGAGTTCTTCAAGGACAATTCCAACAGTTGGGTAGCTCCATTACCCTTCCGAGTACCAAGGCTTACTCTCCCTAACAATCGAGAACAAGCTTTAACCAGATTTGCTGCACTTAAGAAAACTCTCCGTAACAAACCTGAGATGCAAGAGCACTTTCTAGCATTCATGCAGAAAATTTTAGATAACCTTCACGCTGAACCAGCACCAGACCTTAAGAAAGGTAAAGAATGCTGGTACCTTCCATCCTTTGGAGTCTACCATCCTCGTAAACCGGGGCAAATCAGAATAGTCTTTGACTCAAGCGCTCAGTTCCAGGGAACCTCTTTAAATAACGTTCTTCTAACTGGTCCAAATCTAAGGAACAACCTTATAGGAGTGTTGATGCGGTTCAGGAAGGAACCAATTGCCGTGACAGCTGGCGTCCAACAGATGTTTCACTGTTTCATAGTCAAAGAGGACCACAGAAATTATCTCAGGTTCTTTGGGCACCGCAACAATGACATTAATGATCAGGTGATAGATTATCGCATGAGAGTCCATGTCTTTGGAAATAGTCCATCTCCTGCCGTAGCAACTTATGGACTGAGAAAAACAGCGCAGAAAGGTGAAAGGGAATTCAGATCTGACACCAGGCAATTTGTTGAGAGAGATTTTTATGTAGACAATGGCCTGAAATCCTTCTCAACACCTGAAGAAGCTGTCAATTTGATAAAAAGGACCCAACAGCTCCTGTTGACTGCTAACTTGAGGCTTCATAAGATCGCATCTAATAGCAACGAAGTAATGAGGGCTTTCAATCCAGAAGATAACGCTAAGGATTTGAAGGATTTGGACTTGGGAGTAGATTCCCTGCCCATGCAAAGAAGTCTCGGTCTTCTCTGGAATGTAACTTCAGCCACATTCACCTTTCAGGTCTCTGACGCTAAGAAGACATTCACCAGACGTTCAGTCTTGTCAACCGTTAACAGCCTTTGCGATCCCCTAGGCTTTGTGACTCCAGTTACCATCCAAGGGAGATCCATACTTCGTCAGCTTACTGAGAGAGTGACAGATTGGAATGCCCCTCTGCCAGTAGACCTACTGCCTAAATGGGAGAAATGGAGAAACTCCTTGAAGGTACTGAAAGAACTTAATATCCCACGCTGCTATTCACCCACTTCAGTTTCAAGAAGTCTGAGGAAAGAGATTCACATCTTTTGTGATGCATCTACCGAAGCCATAGCGGATGTGGCTTATCTCAAGATCATAGATCCGTCCGGGAGACCCCATGTCGGGTTTCTACTAGGAAGAACCAAGTTAGCTCCAAAACCTGCTCACACTATCCCAAGATTAGAATTGTGTGGTGCAACCCTAGCTGTTGAAGTCGCAGAATTCCTGCAAAATGAAATGGACATTGAAATGGATCAGATTCAGTACTACACTGACAGCAAGATAGTGCTTGGTTATATATGCAACAGTGTGAGAAGGTTCTATGTGTATGTGGCTAACAGAGTAGAACGAATAAGGAAAAACAGTAGACCTGAACAATGGAACTATGTCCCGACTGGTTTGAATCCCGCAGACATTGCCACTAGGTCAGTGCCAGCAGTTGTCCTCACACAAACCATTTGGTTTTCAGGACCCAAGTTTTTAATGGACCAGTCTTCTACAAACTCAGAAGAAGATATCGATTTCCACCTGGTGGATCCGGATACTGATCCGGAAATCCGGCCTGAAGTTGTAGCATTGAGTTCCAACATCTACTCAAGAAGAAAATTGGAGGTAAGGCGTTTTGAACGTTTCTCCTCTTGGAAAAAGTTGGTGAAGACTATAGCAAGATTGAGTCAGATTTTCCGCAAATCGAATCAGACATCGTCTTGCCATGGATGGCACACCTGTAAGGAGTCACCCAATGCATTAGAGGATGAGAGGGCTGAGCTGTTCATCATATGTCGTGTGCAAGAAGAAGTCTTTGTGGAAGAGATTAAGTGCTTAAGAGGCAATGGACCAGTCCCAAAATGTAGCCCACTATTCACACTGAACCCAGTGTTCGACAACGAGGGCATGCTTCGTGTCGGTGGATGACTGAAAAGGTCAAACCTGCTAGGGAAAGAACAGAACCCCTTGATAATACCAAGAAACCACCATTTGGGAACATTGATTATACAGCATTACCATGAGAGTGTCAAACATCAAGGAAGACACTACACAGAAGGTGCAGTCAGAATTGCAGGGTTCTGGATAGTTGGAGTGAAAAGGCAAATAGCTACGATCATTCACAACTGTGTTAAATGTCAGAAGTTAAGGGGTAGACAGCAGTTTCAACAGATGGCTGACCTACCTGCAGACAGACTGAGTGAAGATACACCCTTTGCATATGTCGGAATTGATGTGTTTGGACCATGGACAGTAACGGCTAGAAGAAATCGTGGTGGTCAAGTCAACAGCAAAAGATGGGCTGTAATGTTCACTTGCTTAACCGCTTGCCGACTGCTCACAGTATATTTACTGCGGCAGTCAGCCCCTCACAGGCAGAGTGACGTAGGTCTACATCGCTCGCCTGTGAGGCTCTGGGGAGCGAGCGCGCGCCCGCGGAGGCGCGCTCCCGCTCCCGCGCGGTCACAGACCCCCCCGCGCGTGTGACCAGCGGACCCGATGTCCGCCGGTCACTCGGCGATCGGCGGGGGAGAGGGAGAATGTCAGGCAGCTTGTGTAAACAAGCCACCTGTCATTCTCCTCGCTGTAAAAACACTGATCACATGGATCTACTATGTAGATCCGTTGATCAGTGTCCTTACAGCTCAAGCCACAGCCAATCACAGTAGAAAGCACGCCCCTAGGGACACACACAGCCCCTCCCTCCCAAATAAAGTTAACCCCTTCACTACCAGTGTATTTTTACAGTAACAGTGCATATATATAGCACTGATTACTGTAGAAATGTCACTGGTAACCCCAAAAGTGTCAAAAATGTCAGTCAAGGGTCCGATCTGTCCGCCCCAATGTCGCAGTACCGCAAAAAAAAAAATCGCAGATCGCCGCCATTACACGTTAAAAAAAAAAACACCAAAAATGACAGAAATCTTTCCCTTTGTTAGTAAACGCGATAACTTTTGCGCAAACCAATCAAAATACGCTTTTTGCGATTTTTTTTTTACCAAACATAGGTAGCATAAAACAAATTGGCCGAAAATTTTAAAAAATTTTGATTTTTACATTTTTTTTGGGGGAATTTCATATAAAAAAATGTGAAAAATATTGTTATTTTTGCAAAATGTACGCTCTTTTTTTGTTTATAGCGCAAAAAGTAAAAATCGCACGGGTGATCAAATACCACCAAAAGAAAGCTCTGTTTGTGGGAAAAAAAGGACGCCAAATTCGTTTAGATACAGCATCGCACGACCGCGCAATTGTCTGTTAAAGTCACGCAGTGCCGAATCGCAAAATACCCCCTGGTCGTTTAGCAGGAAAATCCTCCGGGGCTTAAGTGGTTAACTGTAAGAGCTGTGCATATCAAGTCAATGGATACTTCGAGCTTTAGCAATGCTCTAAGGAGATTTCTTGATCTAAGAGGTCCCGTGAAGATGTTGAGATCAGATTGTGGAACTAACTTTATTGGTGCTTGCAGAGAGTTACAGATCGACCGACAACAAGTTGGAAATTATTTGAGTGATCTAGGCTGCATGTGGAAATTCAACCCACCACACGCTTTACACATGGGCGGAGCATGGGAACGTATGATTGGGATGACAAGGCGCATACTGGATTCTATGTTGCTTGATGTGAGTTCTTCACGTCTTACCCATGAAGTACTTACTACATTCCTTGCTGAGGTCGCAGCAATAATCAACTCAAGACCGTTGACCGCTGTATCCACAGACCCAGAATGTCTGACTGTTTTAACTCCAGCTACATTATTGAGCCGGAAAATTGGACAGATCCTAGCGCCAAAGAGCATCTTTGATGAAAAAGACATATATAAATGTCAATGGAGATACGCTCAATACCTTGCAGATTGTTTCTGGGACAGATGGAGGAGGGAATACCTCACACTTCTCCAAGGACGTAAAAAAATGGCAAACCCAGAAGCCTAACTTAAAGGAAGGGGACCTGGTTCTTCTAAAAGACAAGCAAACTCACCGGATCCAGTGGCCAGTTGGAGTTATTACAAAGGCCATTGCTAGTGATGGATGGAAAAGTCCGAAGTGTGGAAGTCAGGATTGTAAAGGACGGGAGCCCAAAAACCTTCCTGAGACCAGTCACTGAGACAGTCCTAATTATGCCTGCTTCCAACAATTCTGATTCAGTGTTATGTGAAGGAGTCACTTAGACCTCTAGTATAGTTAGCTTAGACTAGAGGGCTACATGTTATTACAGTTATTATTAGTTATTACATGTTATGTTATGCTATGTTATTGGTATCATCCTTGCACCCCTGCTGTTTCTGGCTAGTTGGTTGCTCCCATCCTCCTTTTCCTGCTGTAACTCCATTTTGTATAGTTGTTATGAAGAGACTGCAGAGTATGGGAGCTGTGTAACTTCATTGGAAATGTATCTATGGAAAAGCCTCTATGTTTATGCCTTTGCTAACTTGAAGCATAAAGAAGCATTGGAGAACACCTCTGGAGTCTTTATTCATTGAGTAAACTATCTGTTAAAGCCATCATTCAACCTGCTGCACATACTTAAAGACTGGGTCTACAAGAAGGTCACAGGTACAATCGATGCTGAGACAGAACACATATATTGATGTACTCCTGTGCAAGAGCAGCCTGCCCGCTCCCTGAGGAGCATGCCCGGCTCGCTCTGTGATCAGTGAGTCAGTGAGACTCGCCTGATCACAGATCGGAGTAAGGGGGCGGTCCTGCCCCTTACCATGTGATCAGCTGTCAGCCAATGACAGCTGATCATGTGAAGTAAACAGCAACCAGGGATCAGCTTTTTTTTTTATCCTCACACTGTCAGTGTGAGGAGAGAAAAAAAACGATTTCCGGCTTCTGTCAGAGGGAGATCGGTCACTAAGAGGAGAGGGCAAATTGTGCCCACCAGTGCCACCTACCAGTGCCCACAAGTGCCCACCAGTGCCACCTACCAGAGCCCACCAGTGCCATCTGTCAGTGCCCACTAGTATCACCTACCAGTGTCCACCAGCGCTACCTACCAGTGCCACCTATAAGTGTTTACCAGTGCCACCCAGCAGTGCCAATCAGCGCCCCATCATAAGTGTCACCTACCAGTGCCTATCATTGCCCATCAGTGCCACCAATTAGTGCCCATCAGTGCCCATGAGTGCTGCCTATTAGTGCCCTTCAGTGCCGCCCATCAGTTCCACCTATCAGTGCAGCCTTATTAGTGCCACCTTATCAGTGCCCATCAGTGCCATCTTATCACTGTTCATTAGTGTCGCCTATCAGTGCCCACCCGTGCAGCCTATCAGTGCCCAACAGTGCAGCCTATCAGTGCCTATCAGGGCCCATCAGTGCCGCCTCATCAGCGCACGTCAATGAAGGAGAAAAATTACCTGTTTGCAAAATTTTATAACAAACTATAAAAAATGTTTGTTTGTTTTTTTTTTTTTTAATTTTGGGTCTTTTTTGGTTTGTTCAGCAAACAAAAAAAACCCCAGTAGTGATTAAATACCACCAAAAGAAAGCGCTATTTGTTTGAAAAAAAATGCAAAAATTTCATTTGGGTACAGTGTTGCATGTCCACGCAATTGTCATTCAAAGTGCAACAGCGCTGAAAGCTGAGAATTGGCCTGGGCAGGAGGGGGGTTTAAGTGCCCTGTAGGCAAGTGGTTAAGCGTGCAAAATGTAACCATAAATTAAAGTGTTTGTTCACCAATGCCAGAAGTCTGCCAAGCAAAAATCGGTGAGTTGGAAGCTCTGGTGCACGAGGAGAACTATGATTTAATTGGTATTGCTGAATCTTGGCTTCATTCTTCACATGACTAGGCTATTAACCACTTGCCGACCGCCGCAAGTACATATACTGCGGCGGTCAGCCCCTCTCAGGCAAAGTGACGTATCGGTACGTCACTAGCCTGTGAGGCTCTGGGGAGCGAGCGCGCGCCGCCGGATGCGCACTCCCGCTCTGTCAGGGACCCCCCCCCCCCGGGCACTCGCGATCGTCCGTTACACCAGGAGAAAGGCAGGCGGCTAATGTAAACAAGCCGCCTGTCATTCTCTCCTGTGTAAGAATAGTGATCATACGGTTCTACTATGTAGGACCGTTGATCACTGTTTTTACACCTCAAGCCACAGCCAATCACAGTTAGAAACACGCCCCTAGGGACACACTTAACCCCTCCCTCTCAAAAAAAGTTAACCCCTTCACTGCCAGTGTCATTTTACAGTAACAGTGCTTATGTATAGCACTGATTACTGTAGTAATGTCACTGGTAACCCCAAAAGTGTCAAAAATGTCAGTTAATGGTCCAATCTGTCCTTCACAATGTCGCAGTCCCTCAAAAAAAAAAAAAAATCGCAGATCGCCGCCATTACGCGTTAAAAAAAAACAAAACAACAAAAATCTTTCCCTTAGTTAGTAAACGCAATAACTTTTGCGCAAACCAATCAAAATACGCTTTTTGCGATTTTTTTTACCAAACATATGTAGCAGAAAACAAATTGGCCTAAAATGTTAAAAAATTTTGATTTTTACATTTTTTTGGGGGGAATTTCATAAAAAAAAATGTGAAAAATATTGTTATTTTTTTATCATTGGAGTTTGTTATAGACCTCCCAGTATTAATGAGGAGGTGGAGCCTCAGCTTCTTGCACAGATAGAAAGGGGCAGCAAGCGTTGGGACAGTGATAATAATGGGGAATTTTAACTACCCAGAAATTGACTGGAGTAATGGCACTGTTGGAACAGTTAAAGGGCAAACATTTATAAAATGATTGCAAGACAATTTTATGGTGCAGTTTATCGAGGCCCCGAGTAGGAATAATGCTCTGTTGGACCTGGTAATCTCAAACCATGCAGAGCTTATTACTAATGTTCATATAAAAGAAAATATGGGTAGCAGTGACCATAGTATGATTTAATTTAATGTTAGCTGTAAGCAACAAACGCATACAGGATATAGAAAAACACTTAACTTTAAGAGAGCAAATTTTCCAAGGATGAGGGCTGCTCTCCAAGACTAAAGCTGGATACACACTATACAATTTTCTGTGGATTTTTTCCTTTAGATTTACCAAAACCATATAATATGAGGTCAGACCTAAACACTTTTAATTTGTATGCAATCAGGCAGGCCCTTGTACTACATAGTTGAAGGTAAATCTAATGCAAATCTATCAACAAAAGTTGTATAGTGTGTATCCAGCTTAAAGGCTAGTACACACGCAACGATTATTGGCCGACCGATCGTCCGTCTTTTGTCCAGAGTGGTGTTTTGTTGGTTGGAATGTGCCTAGACTGCACACAAATTTTCTCGCCCAACAAAAATCTAATTCAGAAGTGATGTCATGTGTTGGTTTGCTTTCTTTGTGTTCTTTCTTCTCTTATGAGCATGCCTAGACTTGCTCATAAGATTTTTCCCTGTCGAAATCTGTACTGACTGCACGAAAATTGGCCGTGTTTTGACGGCGGACAAAAATTATATAGCCTGCATACCAGATTTTTTTTCGGCCCGAAAAGTCGGAGTTGGTTGTCGGAAGCATCATACTAACAAGCCAAAAATCGGCAGATCGGTCGTCAGACGAAAATTCCCTGCCGATTTTCGACGCGTGTGTACGAGGCTTTAGACTGGGAGGGAATTTTGGCATTGATGAACACAGAACAGAAATTTCTTCAAAAAGACTGTATGCAAACTCACTGCAAAGTATATTCCCATGGGTAAGAAGTTTAAAAGGCTAAAAAAAATAAACCTATGTGGCTCACGGCCAAAGTTAAAAAAGCTTTTAACCACTTGCTACAGGAGAAGAGCTTTTAACCCCTTGCTGACCAGCCAGATATACGGCGGCAGGTTGGCAGGTTCCCACGAAACCACGTCCCCGTATGTCGCTTTGCGGGAGTGATCATGGGGGCACGCGTGGGCTCATTCCCCAGAGGGGAAGTTGATCTACAGGGCCTGCGGCTGCGATTGCTGCCAGGCACCTGCGATCGCTCCCAGTGGAGACAGAACAGCGGTCTGCCGTTGAACACACAGCAGACCGCAGTTCTGTCAGCAATGGACACAGGGCTCCTGTGTTCCTCCTATTTAGGAACACAGGTCCCTGTGTTCATTCCATAAGCCCATCCCCCACACAGTTAGAAAGCACCCCCTAGGGACACATTTATTTGTTTGATCGCCCCTGGTGTTAACCCCTTCCCTGCCAGTGCCATTAGTACAGTAACAGTGCCTATTTTTAGCACTGATTACTGCAGTAATGTCCCTGGTCCCCCCAAAAGTGTCAAAAATGTCAGTTAGGTTTCCGATCTGTCTGCCGCAATGTCGCAGTTCCGCTATAAATCGCTGATCGCCACCATTTCTAGCAAAAAAAAATAAATAAATAAATAAAAATGACATAAATCTTTCCCCTAGTTTGTAGACATGATAACTTTTGCGCAAACCAATAAATTTTTACCAAAAATATGTGGAAGAATACAAATTGGAATAAAATGAGGAAAAAATTTGATTTTTACATTTTTTTTATTGGAAATGTTTTACAGCAGAAAGTGAAAAATATTTTTTTTCCGAATTGTCGCTCTTTTTCTGTTGAAAGCGCAAAAAATAAAAATCGCAGAGGTGATCAAGCACTGCCAAAAAATAAAGCTCCATGTGTGGGAAAAAAAGAACATCAGTCTTATTTGAATACAGCGTCGCATGACCGCGCAATTGTCCGTTAAAGTAACACAGTGCCGAATCGCAAAAAAATGGCCTGGTCATTAAGGGGGAAAATCTTCCGGTCCATAAGTGGTTAAAAAATAAAAAAAATGAACGAACACCATTATTGTATAAATGTTACAAAGAATATAACAGAATATGTAAAAAGGAAATCAAGGAAGCAAAATTTCAAAATGCTCATATTCTGAGTGATAACGGGTTAGATATTGCAACATTTATCAATCATAAGTGCTAGTGCCAGAAAAAAACTTGAAAAAGAAACCAAACCCGGTGCTTTTATTCAAATTAATAATGTGTATTACAGTGATAAACCGTGGAAGTTTACATAAATAACATATACACAAATGGTGCTTATTTTATTGGAAGAATGACTGTAAAATAATAACCTGTTATTATTACGTGCTGTGATCATAAAGTGATGTGAAACTTCACATATATAAACTTCATATATATATATATGTGTATATGTTATTTATGTAAACTTCCACGGTTTATCACTGTAATACACATTATTAATTTGAATAAAAGCACCGGGTTTGGTTTCTTTTTCAAGTTTTTTTTTTCTGGCACTAGCACTTATGATTGATAAATGTTGCAATATCTAACCCGTTATCACTCAGAATATGAGCACTTTAAATAAATAATACACTCCAGCACTTTATTTATACACTATTTATTCATTTATTTGGCACATTAGCACTTTGAAGGTAGCGCCGGTTTCAACCTTCTTTACAATTTTATCACTTTTTAACCCTTTCAGGGTTGGTTGTTGGCAGCTTACACCTTAGGTCTTTTTTTGTATTTATTATAAACTCCATAGCGCTGGTCACCTCCTGCATAAAAAATTTCAAAATGAATGACAGATTGTAAAAGATAGTAGGACAAACCCTCAAAAATTCTTCAAATATAAAAATAGTAAAAAGAACAAGTCTGAGCATGTAGGCCCTTTACAAAATAATCTGGAGTGGGCGACTGGGGACAAAGAGAAGGCAAATTTATTAAATGATTTCCTCAGCTCTGTGTATACAAAGGAACATGGGGAAGCTCATGACCATAATGAGGATGGTATCAGGGCCTTAGATATATAACAAATTGCGCCAAATTAAAAAAAGCTGGAAAAAGGAAAAAACTATGCGTTGCTCATAGTAAGCAATCACATTCTTAAATTCTATTTTCTCAGATCCTCTTGAAAATTGAGCCTGGTTTCGGTTTTGCCTTCTTCCAGTTCTTATGAACATCGGCCAGTTTGGTTGGCTATTGTCAAGCCTAAAGCTGGGTACTGACCAATCACTGTACTAAAACTCACTGTGTTAGTAGTACAGCAATCTCCCCAGCTGTGCTATTGTGTTCCCCCCCCCCCCCTCAGCCATCGGATTGCCCACAGGGTGGTGCACTGTAATAGCCAATCTTACTACTTTCACAAGTAGCAATTTGGGATCTTTACTTAGATACAAAGGGCACCATCTTGTGGAAGGAAGCAGCAAAGCACACACTGATTTTTTGTTAAACAGGCATACAGGACAAGAGAAGTGGTACTTTGCAGACACTGCAGAGTCCATACATACAGAAAAAGAGAAGATACTTAGAATGCTGTGCACCCGGGAAACACAACAGTATCACAACAGCAATGGAAGACTCAGCCCAGCCTTTGTCAATGTCATTAAGGCCCTGTTCACATGTAGTGATTTGGGATCACGGGCTGGCAGGATCCTTGTGATTCTGCCTGCAATTCCAAATCACACTGCAATGCTGCCAAAATGCAGCACATGTGTTTGTGTTCCTTTCATTTTTAGTGGAACCAAAACATAGTGTGGTTTTGGATCCTTGTGTGATAAATTGCTCAACAATCACAGCAAAACCACACCACATTTTGGTGTCACTAAAAATGAATAGAGCACAAACACATGTGCTGCGCTTTGCCAGCATTACCGTGCGATTTGGATTGGAATCTGGGTGTGGCGGTGGGGGAATCACAGGGATATTCTGCCCACACTCCCAAATTGCTACACTGAACAGTCAGGGCCTAACAGGCTAACACAACAGCAATTATAGAAGACTCAGCACCCAGCACCTCAGTCAACAAACTTTGCCAGCAGTTCCCACAACAATCTCAGATACCTAGTTATAGTATGAATCAATGACAGGAAGAAATTCTGCACTGCAGTTTTAGCCTACACACACACACACACACATATAAAATCCAAAATGTTAAACTGCGCTTGGAAAACATCATTATTAAAACCAAAACTAATTGGTCATATAAGCAGCGACTCTGCTCTGCTGTGAAATAATTAACACAGAATACATTCAAATATGTAACAAAACAGCCATGCAAAAGTAAAGTGATGATAAAAATAATGTGATAATAATAATAATAATAATAATAATAATAATGTAAGGGATGCATCCTAGCACATTATGACATTAACTTTCAGCGAGCAGATTTTTTGTGGTTTACTACCACTTTAAGCTAAGACCAGTAGGCCTAGCATTGCATGGAAAGGGTCAACAACTTCCTCAGCAGGGCTACAATGTAGCAGGCTAGCAGTATACATTTAAATAGGGATTGATAACCTCCAGGGCAGCATTCAAATGTAGTAGCACAACACTCCATACAGCTAAGGGTAAAGCTCAGAATGTTCCCACTGTTATGTAAATGTGCAGATAGCACACACATGGGGAGAGAGAACCTGTTCATTTGTAGGTCGCCTTCCTTTTTTTCAGAGCCAATCTTTGTCATATAATAGATAACACAAGAGCAAAGAAAAAAAAATCCATCCTGCCCACTGTGCTTATATTCAGAATGACAGGATTGGTTTTTGTAAGAGATCATCAACCTTACACCTATTTTACACTGTAATGTTGAGACTGAGGTATGCATTGCAAGCATGAAATAGGAGAAGGATAAAAAGAGATATTATGAAAGAGTTTATGAAAACAGAAGAAAAAAAAATGAACTCAAACTGTTCTAGCAGCCCTGAACTTGATCCATGGTTGAAGTTCAGATCTAGAACACAGCACAGAGAGAGAAACACACCTGGTGGTTGTTGGTGACCTGTCCTCCTGGAGTTAAGGTTAAGGTCCAGACACCTGCACATCACAACAGTACTTCAGAGAAAATTGAGATGATCCTTTCATGTGGTACTGGCAAGCAGGCAGGCTCAGCTGAGCTAAAAGCACTCAGACTCAGGCTCAGGCAGCAACTTCCCCAAGCGACAGCCAAAGGCAGGAAGTGGCAGCTTGAACAGAGGAGGAGCCGATCATATGTGTCAGTGGGCGGGATAGGTGCTTCCCGCTCCCTCCTGCTCTGCTCTCAGTGCTGCTGTTCTCCTGGAAGCTTCTGTAACTGGCTGGACAAGTCAAGACATGTCTATGGAGTCTCAGTCTGGACTAGAGAGAAGGTGTGGAGGTGGAGCAGGCAGACGAATGCACTGTCAGCCAGAGCCTCCCTCATCCCAAGCCAAGTCTACAGCCCGGGCAGCGCTCCAGGTGGTCAGGTGTAGTAAGAGCAGGCAGCAGCATTTAAAATAACAATGCATTAGAACCTAGTGCGGCGCAAATAAAAAAAAAACTTTATGTATTTTTTGTTTTTTTCAATGTATATTGTACACTGATGCTCTTGTCTACGTCCCTGCTACTGTCCAAGGTTTTGCTTACCGCCTCATAAAAAGAAATCAGGTTTGTTTGACAACGTCTGTCTTTCATGAATCCATGCTGTCTGTTGCTTAACCAGTTCTGGACCACCCACTGTATATATACTGCGGCAGGGCGCCCGGGCTGCGCAAAATTACGTAAGTGATTCTGTGCAGGGAATGTCAGGGGCCCACAAATGGACACAGTGGGAGCCAATCAGTGGGTTAGACAGCCGCGATTCCGTGGAATGACAGAACAGCGGTCTGCCTATGTAGACTGTTCTGTCACAGAGGAAGAGAGAGATCTTGTGTTTCAGCTAAGCAGAAACACAGATTTCTCTTTTCCTCTAGTGAATCCAGTCCCCCTACAGTTAGAGAGCACTCCCTAGGAGCACACTTAGCCCCTTGATCACCCCTGATGTTAACCCCTTCCCTGCCAGTGTCATTTATGCAGTGACAGTGCATTTTTTTAGCACTGTATTGGTGTCACTGGTCCCCAAAAAGTGTTACCCAGTGTCAGATTTGTCTGCCGCATTGTGGCAGTCCCACTAAAACTCGCTGATCGCCGCCATTACTAGTAAAAACAATAAAAAAAATAAAAAGTCCATAAATGTATCCCATAGTTTGTAGACGCTCCTAACTTTTGCGCAAACCAATCAATATACACTTATTAGGATTTTTTCCCCAAAAATATGTAGCAGAATACATATTGGCCTAAAGTGATGAAAAAATTAATTTTTTTACATTGTTTTATTTTTTTTCAAAATGATGGTCCTTTTTTTGTTTATAGCGCAAAAAATAAAAACCGCAGAGGTGATAACATACCATCAAAACAAAGCTTTATTTAAGGCAAAAAAGACATCAGTTTTATTTGGGTACAGCGTTGCACGCCCGCGCAATTGTCAGTTAAAGCAACGCAGTGCCTTATTGCAAAAAATGGGCTGAAACCTTTCGGAGCTGAAGTGGTTAGAAAATTATTTTCCAGCAAGAACTCATCTATGTAGTCTTTTATTAAATTCTCAAGTATCCTCCTGACTATAGAAGTTAAACTAACAGGTCTATAGTTACTTGGTAAAGACCAGTGGCAGCCCGTGCATAGGGGGCGCCAGGGCGCTGCCCCCCCTAAAGAAAAAAAAAAAAAAAAAAGACAAAATGAGCAATAAAGTTTTCAAAAAAATTGCGTTCGCAAACTTCGCCGCCGCCGGCCTATGTGGAGGCTGGGGGTGGGGGGGGGGTGGTGTTACGACCCACAAGAGGTGCCGATTGGCTGCCTTCTGGGGGCGTAACCTGGGCGCAGGGCACAGAGCTTGTACACCCCCACTTCGTGGATTCCTGGCTGTGATTGGTCCAGTCTCCAGCCTGGACCAATCATCATCCAGGACATCCGATTGTGACGCCGCTGACGTCGCAATGGGGGCGGTGCCGAAGCGTGCATCAGTCACTCACCGTCACCGCCCGGTCAGCTTCCCGCCGCCGAAGACCTGGAGTCCAGTCCGGAGAAGAAGCCCGCGCCGGTCACCCGCCGCCGAAGAGGCCGAGAGGGAGAAACGCCGCTCACCTTCCCGCCGCCAAACGAAGAAGAGGAGAGGGAGAAGCCGCCGTGACTCACAGGTAAGTGCACTGCTCTCAGTCGGACACACACGCATAGCTCTGCATTGGGGAACATCCGAACATGTATACTGGCTGCACTGAAGGCACGCATCGCATGCATAGCTCTGCATTGGGGACATGTATACTGGCTGCACTGGAGGCACGCATCGCAAGCATAGCTCTGCATTGAGGACATGTATACTGGCTGCACTGGAGGCACGCATGCATAGCTCTGCATTGGGGACATGTATACTGGCTGCACTGGAGGCACGCATGCATAGCTCTGCATTGGGGAACATGTATACTGACTGCACTGGAGGCACACACGCATAGCTCTGCATTGGGGACATGTATACTGGCTGCACTGGAGGCACGCATGCATAGCTCTGCATTGGGGATATGTATACTGGCTGCACTGGAGGCACGCACACATAGCTCTGCATTGGGGACATGTATACTGGCTGCACTGGAGGCACGCATGCATAGCTCTGCATTGGGGACATGTATACTGGCTGCACTGGAGGCACGCATGCATAGCTCTGCATTGGGGACATGTATACTGGCTGCACTGGAGGCACGCATGCATAGCTATGCATTGGGGACATGTATACTGGCTGCACTGGAGGCACGCACGCATAGCTCTGCATTGGGGACATGTATACTGGCTGCACTGGAGGCACGCATGCATAGCTCTGCATTGGGGGAACATGTATACTGACTGCACTGGAGGCACGCATCGCATGCATAGCTCTGCATTGGGGACATGTATACTGGCTGCACTGGAGGCACGCATGCATAGCTCTGCATTGGGGACATGTATACTGGCTGCACTGGAGGCACGCACGCATAGCTCTGCATTGGGGACATGTATACTGGCTGCACTGGAGGCACGCACGCATAGCTCTGCATTGGGGGACATGTATACTGGCTGCACTGGAGGCACGCACGCATAGCTCTGCATTGGGGACATGTAAACTGGCTGCACTGGAGGCACGCATGCATAGCTCTGCATTGGGGAACATGTATACTGACTGCACTGGAGGCACGCACGCATAGCTCTGCATTGGGGACATGTACACTGGTGGTCACTGCATTGGAGGCACGTACGCATATCTCTGCATTGGGGACATGTATACTGGTGGTCACTGCATTGGAGGCACGCACGCATAGCTCTGCATTGGGGACATGTATACTGGTCACTGCATTGGGGACATGTATGCTGGTTACTACATTGAAAGGCTGCATTTATACTGGTCACTATATTGAAGGGGGCATGTGCTGTGGGGTTTGTGCTAGGGGCCTGTACTGTGGGGTTTATGCTAGAGGGCATGTACTGTGGGGTTTGTGCTTGAGTTGTTTGTGCGGGTTTGTGCTTGGGGGGGTCTGTACTGTGGGGTTAATGCCACTCTCAGTCCATGTATCCCATAATAGGGTGTCTCTCACAGTATATCCCATAATAGGGCCCCTGTTCCCTATTATGGGATATACTAGTACTGATGGACCCCTTAATATGTGATATATTGGGAGAATTGGTTCACGCAAGCAAAATAGAGGGGACAAAATGGGTGGAGTCTATAAGGGGTGTGGCTTCTGAGAAATGGGAGGGGTCAAAATGGAAGGGCGGGGTCTTGCGCCCCCCCATCTTAAAACTTCACCAGCCGCCACTGGTAAAGACTATGATCCCTTTTTAGATATAGGCATCACATTGGCCCCACGCCAATCCAGTGGTACTATTCCAGTCATTAGCGAGTTTGAAAATTTGAAACAATGGCTTTGAAATGACAGAGCTCAATCTCTTTAGGATCTGTGGGTGGATGCCATTTGGTCCTGGTGCTTTATCCACCTTTATTCTGTCTAAATATTTCTGAACCATTTCACGTTTGAGCCATTGTGGGGCTGTGTCAATACCATCCAGGGATGTAGGTAAGGGGGGGGGGGTTAGGGGGGTTGAACCCCCCCCCCCCCGAGCATCAGTGTACAATATACATTCAAAAAATAAATAAATAAAGTTTTTTCTTTTTGCGCCGCACTAGGCTCTAATGCATTGTTATTTTAATGCTGCTGCCTGCTGTTACTCCACCTGATCACCTGGAGCGCCGCCCGGGCTGTAGGCTTGGCTTGGGATAAGGGAGGCTCTGGCTGACAGTGCTCTCGTCTGTCTGCTCCGCCTCCACACCTTCTCTAGTCCAGACTGAGACTCCAGAAACATGTCTTGACTTGTCCAGCCAGTTACAGAAGCTTCCAGGACGACAGCAGCACTGAGAGCAGAGCGGGAGGGAGCGGGCAGCACCTATCCCACCCACTGACACATATGATTGGCTCCTCCTCTCTTCGAGCTGCCACTTTCTTCCTTTGGCTGTCGCTTGGGGAAGGAGCTGCCTGAGCCTGAGTCTGAGTGCTGGAGTCTGGACCTTAACCTTAACTCCAGGAGGACAGGTCACCAACAACCACCAGGTGTATTTCTCTCTCTGTGCTGTGTTCTAGATCTGAACTTCAACCATTGATCAAGTTCAGGGCTGCTAGAACAGTTGGAGTTCAGTTTTTTTCTTCTGTTTTTATAAACTCTTTCATAATATCTCTTCTTATCCTCCTCTTATTTCATGCTTGCAATGCATACCTCAGTCTCAACATTAGAGTGTAAAATAGGTGTAAGGTTGATGATCTCTTACAAAAGCCAATCCTGACATTTTTTTCTTCTTTGCTCTTGTGTTATCTATTTTATGACAAAGATTGGCTCTGAAAAAAAGGAAGGCGACCTACAAATATACAGGCTCTCTCTCACCATGTGTGTGCTGTCTGCACATTCACATAACAGTGGGAACATTCTGAGATTTACCCTTAGATGTATGGAGTGCTGTGCTACTACATTAGAATGCTGTCCTGAAGGTTAATAATCCCTATTTAAATGTATGCTGCTAGCTTGTAGTCCTGCTGAGGAAGTTGTTGACCCTTTCCATGCGATGCTAGGCCTACTGGTCTTAGCTTAACCGGTTGCCGACCGCCGCACGACTATATACTGCGGCGGTCAGCCCCGGCCAGGCAGAGTGACGTATGGGTACGTCACTCACCTGTCACTGACTTGAGAGCCAATTGCGGGCGGGCGCGCGCCCGCCGCGGCTCGTTCAATGACAAGTCAGTGCGTGTGACCGGCGGACCCGATGTCCGCCGGTCACACTACGATCGCTCCGGTGAAGGGAGAAAGGCGGAGCGGCTTATGTAAACAAGCCGCCCGTCATTCTCCCTGGTGTAAAAATGAAGGTCAGACGGTTCTACTATGTAGGACCGTTGATCTTTGTTTTTACACCAATAGCCATGTCCCTATACAGTTAGAATCACGCCCCTAGGACACATTTAACCCTTCCCTCTTCAATACAGTTAACCCCTTCCCTGCCAGTGTCATTTTTGCAGTAACAGTGCATATGTATAGCACTGATTACTGCAGTAATGTCACTGGTAACCCCAAAAGTGTCAAAAATGTCAGTCAAGGGTCCGATCTGTCCGCCGCAATGTGGCAGTACCGAAAAAAAAAATCGCAGATCGCCGCCATTACGTGTTAAAAAAAAACAACAAAAATGACAAAAATCTTTCCCTTTGTTAGTAAACGCGATAACTTTTGCGCCAACCAATCAAAATACGCTTTTTGCAATTTTTTTTACCAAACATATGTAGCATAAAACAAATTGGCCGAAAATCTTAAAAAATTTTGATTTTTACATTTTTTTTTTGGGGAATTTCATATAACAAAATGTGAAAAATATTGTTATTTTTGCAAAATTAACGCTCTTTTTTTGTTTATAGCGCATGATCAAAAAATTGCATAGGTGATCAAATACCACCAAAAGAAAGCTCTGTTTGTGGGAAAAAAAGGACGTCAAATTCGTTTAGGTACAGCGTCGCACGACCGCGCAATTGTCCGTTAAAATCACGCAGTAAAAAATCGCAAAATAAACCCTGGTCTTTTAGCAGCCAAATCCTCCGGGGCTTAAGTGGTTAAAGTGGTAGTAAACCACAAAAAATCTTCTTCCTGAAAGTTAATGGCATAATGTTCTAGTATGCATTGCATACATTATTATTATTATTATCACATTATTTTTATCATCACTATTTTTGCGCAGCTGTTTTGTTACATATTTGAATGTATTCTGTGTTAATTATCTCACAGCAGAGCAGAGTCTCTGCTTATATCACCAATTAATTGTGGTTTTAATAATGATGTTTTCCAAGCGCAGTTTCAAATTTTGGATTTTATATATGTGTGTGTGTGTGTGTGTGCGCGCCTCTTTCCCTTGTGTGCTCCTCAGGCTTAAACTGCAGTGCAGAATTTCTTCCTGTCATTGATTCATACTATAACTAGTGTACGGGATCAGAGGGGTGAACAGCCACCTCAGAGACAGTCCAGTGAAATTAAATGTGCTTTTATTCAGCAAAACAGCAAAACAAACAGAAAATGACAGGCTTGTCCTGAAATATTATTACACTGCAGGGTAAAGCACAGTGTTTGCAG
Source organism: Pelophylax lessonae (assembly GCF_965119305.1). Taxonomy (NCBI): domain Eukaryota; kingdom Metazoa; phylum Chordata; class Amphibia; order Anura; family Ranidae; genus Pelophylax; species Pelophylax lessonae. The sequence continues at coordinate 502,662,403 of NC_138771.1, forward strand.
CAAGCAGGCTTACAGGCAACTTATAACACAGCTCTAGCCAGAGCTACAGTCTCTCCTAAGACTTGGCTCACCCAATACAGGTCATAGACAACAATGGCGCTTCCCTCTCAGCGTGCTGGTATCTTCACTCCTAGCAAGCAGCTCTCAGGAAACAGCTCCTCACACAGCTTCCACCACAGCACCACTGACACTTTCAGATCAGGTGCTTAATAAACAGGTCTCAAAGGGAAGTACCTGCCCTCTATAATTAACCCTCTCTTCAGCCTGTCCTAGGCTGACTCTCTACACTAGGTATCTGAGATTGTGGAACTTCTGGCAAAGTTTGTTGACTGAGGTGCTAGGTGCAGAGTCTTCTATAATTGCTGTTGTGTTAGCGTGTTAGTCCCTGACTGTTCAGTGTAGCAATTTGGGATTGTGGGCAGAATATCCCTGTGATTCCCCCCACCGCCACACCCAGATTCCAATCCAAATGGCACGGCAATGCTGGCAAAACGCAGCATTTGTGTTTGTGCTCTATTTCATTTTAGTGACACCAAAATGTGGTGTGGTTTTGCTGTGATTGCTGAGCGATTTATTATACAAGGATCCAAAACCACACCATGTTTGGTTGGTCTGTCCTCTTACTTCCAATTTGGGGCACTGCGCTTGCCCCGTGCAATGTACTGTGCCATCCTATATGAGTGGTGTGTTAAGTAGTACTATTCTTATCAGTTTAATCCCTGTTATGTTCCCTATCAGGGGCCGGTGTATGGAATTGATTTTAGGACCCGGGAGATGGAAAAAGATGGTTGGTCTGTCCTCTTACTTCCAATTTGGGGCACTGCGCGTGCGCCGTAAAAAGGAACTGTGCCATCCTATATGAGTGGTGTGTTAAGTAGTACTATTCTTACCAGTTTAATCCCTGTTACGTCCCCTATCAGGGGCCGGTGTATGGAATAGATTTTAGGAACCGGGAGATGGAAAAAGATGGTTGGTCTGTCCTCTTACTTCCAATTTGGGGCACTGCGCGTGCGCCGTGCAATGTACTGTGCCATCCTATATGAGTGATGTGTTAAGTAGTACTATTCTTATCAGTTTAATCCCTGTTACGTCCCCTATCAGGGGATGTGTATCGAATAGATTTTAGACAACCGCAAAGAGTTCTCAATAGTTGACACACTCATGACATAAATTTTATTCCTCTATGCGTCAATCTTGGTGTAGTGATGACTGTGCTCATGCGTACGTTTTGGAGATTGCAGGCGATGGTGGTTTTTCAAAGCCTATGGTCGTGCTGAGGTAGTTCAGTGACAATTAAGTGACCCAGAAAACAATGATTCTGCAGTGTGGGCCCATTGTTGGCCTAGTAGGCTTTAATGATCACCTAAGATGATCATAAAGAAAATTAATGTTTTTTCTATGAAAAATTATCCAGCCGATCGCTTTTGGTCTGTTCACAATGAAGCAAGGACCTTATCATCTGGGGTGTGCCAACATTGCCAACACACTCCTAGAGGTGATTGCTTCATTGTGATACGCAAGCCCCTTCACCACAACAAGGTAAGGATCACGAAGGGGAATTGACACATGTATGTGCCTTTTTTTGTGTTTTGTTTTTGCAGCCACAGTGTAGCACCAGAGGCCAGAAAACTTAGGCATGTATGCATGCCTGAAAAAGTAGGTATTGTTGCAGCCGCAGCTGTAGCAACGGCCGGAAAAATCAATGTTTTCCAGGCAGAAAGTGCACTAAAACATTGCGGCTTGAACCCTAGTTGGTGGCGGAGAAGTCACGTAAGTCATCCGGCATGCAGAGATTAAATACAGCAGCGTGTGGACCATTTTTAGCCCAAGGCATCTCATCAGGCCTTTTTTAGTCAAATGCATCCCCCACTGTCAGTCCCTTCGGGATCCATGCCTCATTCATCTTAATAAAGGTGAGGTAATCTAGACTTTTTTGACCTAGGCGACTTCTCTTCTCAGTGACAATACCTCCTGCTGCGCTGAAGGTCCTTTCTGACAGGACACTTGAAGCGGGGCAGGCCAGAGGTTCTATCGCAAATTGGGATAGCTCAAGCCACAGGTCAAGCCTGCACACCCAGTAGTCAAGGGGTTCATCGCTCCTCAGAGTGTCGAGGCGAGGTAGTCTGCTACCTGTCGGTGGAGTCGTTCTCTGAGGGTGGACCCCGAAGGGCTGTGGCTATGCGTAGGACTTAAAAAGCTCCGCATGTCCTCCCTCAACAACACGTCTGTAAAGCGTCCTGTCCTTGCTGGCGTGGTCGTGGTAGGAGGAGGATTACTTTCACCTCTTCCCCTGTTAGATTCCCGTTGTGCTGTGACATCACCCTTATACGCTGTGTAAAGCATACTTTTTAACTTGTTTTGAAACTGCTGCATCCTTTCCGACTGCCGGTAATTCGGTAACATTTCAGACACTTTCTGCCACTACCGGGGGTCTAGTAGCGTGGCCACCCAGTACAGGTCGTTCTCCTTCAGCCTTTTTATACGAGGGTCCCTCAACAGGCATGACAGCATGAAAGACCCCATTTGCACAAGGTTGGATGCCGAGCTACTCATGTCCAATTCCTCGTCCTCACTGATCTCATTGAAGGTCTGTTCTTCCCCCCAGCCACGTACAACACCACGGGTACCAGATAGGTGACAACGAGCACCCTGGGATGCCTGCTGTGGTTGGTGTTCCTCCTCCTCAAAGCCACATTCCTCCTCTGACTCCTCTCCCAGCGTTGCCGCAGGTCCAGCAAGTGATGATAAGGCTGTTTCTGGTGGTGATGGTGACCACAACTCTTCCTCTTCCTCTTCACGCTCATCTATGGCCTGATCCAGCACTCTTCGCAGGGCACGCTCCAGGAAGAAAACAAATGGGATGATGTCGCTGATGGTGCCTTCGGTGCGACTGACTAGGTTTGTCACCTCCTCAAAAGGACGCATGAGCCTACAGGCATTGCGCATGAGTGTCCAGTAACGTGGCGAAAAAAATACCCAGCTCTGCAGAGGCTGTCCTAGCACCCCGGTCATACAAATACTCGTTGACGACGTTTTTTGTTGGAGCAGGCGGTCGAACATTAGGAGTGTTGGATTCCAACGTGTCGGGCTGTTGCAAATCAAGCGCCTCACTGGCATGTTGTTTCGCCGCTGAATATCGGAAAAGTGCGCCATGGCCGTGTAGGAACGCCTGAAATGGCCACACACCTTCCTGGCCTGCTTGAGGATGTCCTGTAATCCCGGGTACTTATGCACAAAGCATTGTACAATCAGATTCAACACATGTGTCATGCACGGCACATGTGTCAACTTGCCCAAATTCAATGCCGCCAACAAATTGCTTCTGTTGTCACACACCACTTTGCCGATCTCCAGTTGCTGCGGGGTCAGCCACTGATCCACCTGTGCGTTCAGGGCGGACAGGAGTGCTGGTCCGGTGTGACTCTCTGCTTTCAGGCAAGTCAACCCCAAGATGGCGTGACACTGTCGTATCCGGCATGTGGAATAGCCCCTGGGGAGCTGGGGGGGTGCAGTTGGTGTGGAGCAAGACACAACAGCAGAAGAGGACTCAGCCGAGGAGGTTAGCGAAGAGGATGGAGTAGGAGGAGTAGAGGAGGTGGCAGCAGGCCTGCCTGCAAGTCGTGGCGGTGTCACCAACTCCTCTGCAGAGTCACGTATTCCATGCTTGGCAGCCGCCAGCAAGTTTGCCCAATGCGCAGTGTAAGTGATATACCTGCCCTGACCGTGCTTTGCAGACCAGGTATCCGTGGTCAGATGGACCCTTGCCCCAACACTGTGTGCCAGACATGACATGACTTCCTTTTCCACAATAGAGTACAGGTTGGGGATTGCCTTTTGTGAAAATTTTTTTCGGCCGGGTACCTTCCACTGCGGTGTCCCAATAGCTACAAATTTTTTGAAGGCCTCAGACTCCACCAGCTTGTATGGTAAAAGCTGGCGGGCTAAGAGTTCCGACAAGCCAGCTGTCAGACGCCAGGCAAGGGGGTGACTCAGTGACATTGGCTTCTTACGCTCAAACATTTCCTTGACAGACACCTGACGGTGGGCAGATGAGCAGGAACTGCTGAAGGTGAGAGGCGGAGTGGCGGGTTGTTGATAGGGGGCAAGGAGGACAGCAGTGGTTGACGTGGCTGAAGATGCTGGACCAGGAGGAGGATGGTGGCTTTGAGTTTGTGTGCTGCTTGTACTCATCATGTGTTGATCCCATAGGCATTTGTGATGTGAGATCATGTGCCTTCGCAAAGCAGTTGTACCTAGGTGGGTGTTGGACTTCCCACGACTCAGTTTCTTTTGGCACAGGTTGCAAATGACATCACTGTTATCAGAGGCAGACACACAAAAAAAAATGCCACACTGCTGAGCTTTGCAATGACGGCATTCTGGTGGTGGCAACAGCTTGCGTTGATTGGCGTGCTGTCTGGCTGACCCTGGGTGCCGATACATGCTGTCTGACTGTGCCACTAGCTCCTTGCGATGACCTCCGCCTGCTTCCAACTCATCTCCTCCTCCTCTTTGTCTCCCCATCTGAACTTTCCCCCTGTTCTTCTTCTCTTCGAGCAGGCACCCACGTGACATCCACGGACACATCGTCATCATCAGCCGCTTCACTTGTATTTGACAACTCAGCAAAGGCAGCAGCAGCAGGTACAACATTATCATCATCATCACAACGTATGTCCATGTGTATAATGCTGCCTGACTGAGACATATCCCTGTTATCTACATTCTCTGGCACTAATGGTTGCGCATCACTCATTTCTTCCAACTGATGTGTAAATAACTCCTCTGACAGATCAAATGAAGCGGCTGTGGTGCTAGTGTTGGTGGTGCCAGCGGGCGGGTGAGTGGTAACTTGAGAGGTGCCCGAAGCTGAGCTGGAGGAGGATGGTGCATCAAGGTTCCGAGCGGAAGCTGTAGAAGATTGGGTGTCCTGTGTAAGCCAGTCAACTATGTCCTCTGAACACTGGGCATTATTCTAGGGCCAAAGGAAATCACAGCACCACGACAACGATGGCCCCTGCGGGGTGGCCTGCCTCTGCCTGTCATTTTTTTTTAGATTAGTGGTACTGTGCATGCAAGGTGCTGTGCCACCCTATATGAGTGTTGGGCAGTGGGTACAGTACAGTCTGTGGACCTGACACTCACTGGCAGGCAACTGCAATTATATGACAGAGGAAAAAATAAATAATTTTTTTATCTGCAAGGTGCTGTGCCGCCGTATATGAGTGGTGGGCAGTGGGCACAGTACAGTCTGTGGGCCTGACACTCACTGGCAGGCAACTGCAATTATATGACAGAGGAAAAAATTAATTATTTTTTTATCTGCAAGGTGCTGTGCCACCGTATATGAGTGGTGGGCAGTGGGCACAGTACAGTCTGTGGGCCTGACACTCACTGGCAGGCAACTGCAATTATATGACAGAGGAAAAAATAAATTATTTTTTTAACTGCAAGGTGCTGTGCCACCGTATATGAGTGGTGGGAAGTGGGCACAGTACAGTCTGTGGGCCTGACACTCACTGGCAGGCAACTGCAATTATATGACAGAGGAAACAATAAATTATTTTTTATCTGCAAGGTGCTGTGCCACCGTATATGAGTGATGGGCAGTGGGCACAGTACAGTCTGTGGGCCTGACACTCACTGGCAAGCAACTGCAATTATATGACAGAGGAAAAAATAAATTATTTTTTTAACTGCAAGGTACTGTACCACCTGATATGAGTGGTGTGCACACAGTACAGTCTGTGGGTCACACATGGCGGGCAGGCAACTGCAATATATACAGTATATATATATATATATATATATATAAAGCAGACTGATGTACCAGCCCTAAAAAGGGCTTTTTGGGGTGCTGTCAGGACGCTGTCCTTACAGCAGGAGTGGACACAGAACACTGGCCTAGCTAACAATTTCCCTATTAATTCAGCAGCAGCAGCACTCTCCCTGCTCTAACTAACACTGCAGGTTCAGAATGAATCTAAGATGGATGCCGTCCTTGCTTTTTTATAGGAGGTGGGAGGGTCTGGGAGGGAGGGTATGCTTATTGGCTGGAATGTGTCTGCTGACTGTGAGGTACATGGTCACAGTTTGCTCAATGATGATGTATAGGGGGTGGACCGAACATCGCATATGATGGCCCGCCGCGACGAACGCGAACAAGCGATGTTCGCCGGGAACTGTTCGCCGGCGAATAGTTCGGGACATCTCTACCCTTGATCCCAAATCACTAAATGTAAACAGGGCCTTAATGACATCGACTAAGGCTGGGCTGAGTCTTCCATTGCTGTTGTGATAGTGTTGTGTTTCCCGGGTGCACCACATTCTAAGTATATTCTCTTTTTCTGTATGTATGGACTCTGCGGTGTCTGCAAAGTACCACTTCTCTTGTCCTGTATGCCTGTTTAACAAAAAATCAGTGTGTGCTTTACTGCTTCCTTCCACAAAATGGTGCCCTTTGCATCTGCCCAGTAAAGATCCCAAATTGCTACATGCGAAAAGTCAGGGCCTAACAGGCTAACACAACAGCAATTATGGAGGCCCCGGCCTCAATGTATTTTATGGGTACAAGGAAGCCCAGGTTTTGTTTAACCATGTCTCTTAGACCCTCCCACTCTAATGTTTTGCCACTCCCACTTTTTTGTTACGGCACGCTACGCGCGCAGCAAGTCACTTCCTCCCTGTCATGTCCCTCATTCTTGGAAGCTCAGAAGTTGTGAGGTATGTTCTGTATGTATGAACAATGCACAGTGCCGCTTCTCTTGTCTGGTATGCCAGGTTAACAAAAAAATCAGTGAGTGCTTTCTTGCCCTTTGCACCTGCCCAGTAAGATTGGCTATTACAGTGCAACACCCTGTAGGCAGTCCAATGGCTGAGGGGGAAACACAATAGCACAGCTGGGGAGATCGCTGTACTAACACAGCGTGTTTTAGTACAGTGATTGGTCAGTTTTTTTCCTTCAGCCAGTACCCAGCTTTAGGCTGGACAATAGCCAACCAAACTGGGCAATGTTCATAAGAACTGGAAGAAGGCAAAACTGAAATTAGGCTCAATTTTTAAGAAGATCTGAGAAAATAGACTTAAGAATGTGATTGCTTACTATGAGCAACACATAGTTTTTTCCTTTTTTCCAGCTTTTTTTTAATTTGGCGCAATTTGTGTTTTTTTAAAAAGACTTTTACTAAGTATAGTACCTACTACTGAACCCCCCCACAGAACAAAAATGTATCTATAGCACTGGACAGAGGGGTGGCTGTGGACTTACTATACTTGGATTTTGCAAAAGCGTTTGATACAGTTCCCCACACATGGCTAATGTGTAAGGTAAAGTCTACAGGCTTGGAAAGATCAGTTTGTAAATGGATAGTAAACTGGCTATAAGACAGAATTCAGAGAGTAGTGGGTAATGATTCTTACTCTGAATGGTCATCAGTGATGTACCCAGTGCTGTATCTTGGCCTAGGCTGACAAGTCATGTCAATAATAGAATTTCATTTCTTTAAACATCCTTGTTCTTGAGCGAGCATATTGAATCGCATCGTATACAAATAAGATTTTTAATTGTATATGATTGCAATAATATTTTGGACCTGCTCACCTCATACAGTGGGTAAGGAAAGTATTCAGACCCCCTTAAATTTTTCACTCTTTGTTATATTGCAGCCATTTGCTAAAATCATTTAAGTTCATTCTTCTTCCTCATGAATGTACACATAGCACCCCATACTGACAGAAAAACACAGAATTGTTGACATTGTTGCAGATTTATTAAAAAAGAAAAACTGAAATATCACATGGTCCTAAGTATTCAGACCCTTTGCTCAGTATTTAGTAGAAGCCCCCTTTTGATCTAATACAGCCAGGAGTCTTTTTGGGAAAGATGCAACAAGTCTTTCACACCTGGATTTGGGGATCCTCTGCCATTCCTCCTTGCAGATCCTATCCAGTTCTGTCATGTTGGATGGTAAACGTTGGTGGACAGCCATTTTTAGGTCTCTCCAGAGATGCTCAATTGGGTTTAAGTCAGGGCTCTGGCTGGGCCATTCAAGAACAGTCACGGAGTTGTTGTGAAGCCACTCCTTTGTTATTTTAGCTGTGTGCTTAGGGTCATTGTCTTGTTGGAAGGTAAACCTTCGGCCCAGTCTGAGGTCCAGAGCACTCTGGAGAAGGTTTTTGTCCAGGATATCCCTGTACTTGGCCGCATTCATCTTTCCCTCGATTGCAACCAGTCGTCCTGTCCCTGCAGCTGAAAAACACCCCCACAGCATGATGCTGCCACCACCATGCTTCACTGTTGGGACTGTATTGGACAGGTGATGAGCAGTGCCTGGTTTTCTCCACACATACCGCTTAGAATTAAGGCCAAAAAGTTCTATTTTGGTCTCATCAGACCAGAGAATCTTATTTCTCACCATCTTGGAGTCCTTCAGGTGTTTTTTAGCAAACTCCATGCGGGCTTTCATGTGTCTTACACTGAGGAGAGGCTTCCGTCGGGCCACTCTGCCATAAAGCCCCGACTGGTGGAGGGCTGCAGTGATGGTTGACTTTCTACAACTTTCTCCCATCTCCTGACTGCATCTCTGGAGCTCAGCCACAGTGATCTTTGGGTTCTTCTTTACCTCTCTCACCAAGGCTCTTCTCCCCCGATAGCTCAGTTTGGCCGGACGGCCAGCTCTAAGAAGGGTTCTGGTAGTTCCAAACGTCTTCCATTTGAGGATTATGGAGGCCACTGTGCTCTTAGGAACCTTAAGTGCAGCAGAAATCTTTTTGTAACCTTGGCCAGATCTGTGCCTTGCCACAATTCTGTCTCTGAGCTCTTCAGGCAGTTCCTTTGACCTCATGATTCTCACTTGCTCTGACATGCATTGTGATCTGGAAGGTCTTATATAGACAGGTGTGTGGCTTTCCTAATCAAGTCCAATCAGTATAATCAAACACAGCTGGACTCAAATGAAGGTGTAGAACCATCTCAAGGATGATCAGAAGAAATGGAAAGCACCCGAGTTAAATATATGAGTGTCACAGCAAAGGGTCTGAATACTTAGGACCATGTGATATTTCAGTTTTTCTTTTTTAATAAATCTGCAACAATGTCAACAATTCTGTGTTTTTCTGTCAGTATGGGGTGCTATGTGTACATTCATGAGGAAGAAGAATGAACTTAAATGATTTTAGCAAATGGCTGCAATATAACAAAAAGTGAAAAATTTAAGGGGGTCTGAATACTTTCCGTACCCACTGTAGTACAGGGATCCTCAAACTATGGCCCTCCAGCTGTTTCGGAACTACACATCCCATGTGGAATTGTAAAACTCTCACATTCACAGACAGAACTAGGCATGATGGGAGTTGTAGTTCCCGAACAACTGGAGGGCCATAGTTTGAAGGCCCTTGATATAGTACATCCATATAGTGAACTTGGTGTTGTTGAGTTATTCACTTTAATGTCATCACAGAGGACAAGGGGTACTTTTTACGTCTAGAGGAAAAGAGATTTCTTCTCCAAATTCAGAAAGGTTTCTTCACAGTAAGAGCTGTGAAAATGTGGAATAGTCTCCCTCCAGAGGTGGTTCTGGCCAGCTCACTAGTCTGCTTTAAAAAAAAAAGCCTGGTTTCTTTCCTAGGTGTGCATAATATAATTGGGTACTAATATTTATAGGTAAAGTTGATCCAGGGAATATCCAATTACCTCTCGAGGATCAGGAAGGGATTTTTTCCCCTGCTGTAACAAATTGGATCACCCTGGGGTTTTTTAACCTTCCTCTGGACCAACTGTGGGTATACAGTGGGTACGGAAAGTATTCAGACCCCCTAAAATTTTTCACTCCTTGTTATATTGCAGCCATTTGCTAAAATCATTTAAGTTCATTCTTCTTCCTCATGAATGTACACATAGCACCCCATACTGACAGAAAAACACAGAATTGTTGACATTGTTGCAGATTTATTAACCACTTTACCACCGGAGGATTTTGCTGTCTTCCGTCCAGGCCACTTTTTGCGATTCGGCGCTGTGCGACTTCAACTGACAATTGCGCGGTCGTGCGACGCCGTACCCAAACGAAATTTACGTCCTTTTTTTCCCACAAACAGAGCTTTCTTTTGGTGGTATTTGATCACCTGTGCGATTTTTACTTTTTGCGCTATAAACAAAAAAATAGCGTTTATTTTGAAAAAATAACAATATTTTTAACATTTTTTTATATGAAATTCCCCCCAAAAAAGATGTAAAAACCAATTTTTTAAAAAATTTTTGGCCAATTTGTTTTCTGCTACCTATGTTTGGTAAAAAAAATCGCAATAAGCGTATTTTGATTGGTTTGCGCAAAAGTTATTGCGTTTACTAACAAAGGGAAAGATTTCTGTCATTTTTGGTGTTTTTTTTTTTAACGCGTAATGGCGGCGATCTGCGATTTTTTTTGCGGGACTGCGACATTGCAGCGGACAGATCGGACCCTTGACTGACATTTTTGACACTTTTGGGGGTACCAGTGACATTACTGCAGTAATCAGTGCTATATATATGCACTGTTACTGTAAAAATGACACTGGCAGGGAAGGGGTTAATTTTATTGGAGAGGGAGGGGTTAATGTATGCCTGGTGCTTACTGACGTGTAGGGGGGGAGGTGACTGAGTGAGTCATGGACAGATCGGATGTCCAGCTATGCTGAACAGTCCGATCTGTCACTCCCTGTCACTATGGAGATCCGCCCGCTGTGTTTACACACAGCGGGCGGATCTCCAGACTCGATTCCCGACGATCGGGTAAGAGCAGCGGTGATCGCCGCTGCTCCTCCCCTGGCCCGACTCCCGCTGTGAATGAAAACAGCGGGAGCGAGCCTCCGGCGGCGCGCAAGCGCCGCCCAGAAGGGGGAGTGTCTGACGACGTAGTACTACGTCGTCAGACGATAACGAGCCACTCTGCCGCAGTAATATTACTGTGAGCAGTGGTAAAGTGGTTAAAAAAGAAAAACTGAAATATCACATGGTCCTAAGTATTCAGACCCTTTGCTGTGACACTCATATATTTAACTCAGGTGCTTTCCATTTCTTCTGATCATCCTTGAGATGGTTCTACACCTTCATTTGAGTCCAGCTGTGTTTGATTATACTGATTGGACTTGATTAGGAAAGCCGCACACCTGTCTATAAAAGACCTTCCAGATCACAATGCATGTCAGAGCAAATGAGAATCATGAGGTCAAAGGAACTGCCTGAAGAGCTCAGAGACAGAATTGTGGCAAGGCACAGATCTGGCCAAGGTTACAAAAAGATTTCTGCTGCACTTAAGGTTCCAATGAGCACAGTGGCCCCCATAATCCTCAAATGGAAGACGGTTGGGACGACCAGAACCCTTCCTAGAGCTGGCCGTCCGGCCAAACTGAGCTATCGGGGGAGAAGAGCCTTGGTGAGAGAGGTAAAGAAGAACCCAAAGATCACTGTGGCTGATCTCCAGAGATGCAGTCAGGAGATGGGAGAAAGTTGTAGAAAGTCAACCATCACTGCAGCCCTCCACCAGTCGGGGCTTTATGGCAGAGTGGCCCGACGGAAGCCTCTCCTCAGTGTAAGACACATGAAAGCCCGCATGGAGTTTGCTAAAAAACACCTGAAGGACTCCAAGATGGTGAGAAATAAGATTCTCTGGTCTGATGAGACCAAAATAGAACTTTTGGCCTTAATTCTAAGCGGTATGTGTGGAGAAAACCAGGCACTGCTCATCACCTGTCCAATACAGTCCCAACAGTGAAGCATGGTGGTGTCAGCATCATGCTGTGGGGGTGTTTTTCAGCTGCAGGGACAGGACGACTGGTTGCAATAGAGGGAGAGATGAATTCGGCCAAGTACAGGGATATCCTGGACAAAAACCTTCTCCAGAGTGCTCTGGACCTCAGACTGGGCCGAAGGTTTACCTTCCAACAAGACAATGACCCTAAGCACACAGCTAAAATAAGGAAGGAGTGGCTTCACAACAACTCCGTGACTGTTCTTGAATGGCCCAGCCAGAGCCCTGACTTAAACCCAATTGAGCATCTCTGGAGAGACCTAAAAATCGCTGTCCACCAATGTTTACCATCCAACCTGACAGAACTGGAGAGGATCTGCAAGGAGGAATGGCAGAGGATCCCCAAATCCAGGTGTGAAAGACTTGTTGCATCTTTCCCAAAAAGACTCCTGGCTGTATTAGATCAAAAGGGGGCTTCTAATAAATACTGAGCAAAGGGTCTGAATACTTAGGACCATGTGATATTTCAGTTTTTCTTTTTTAATAAATCTGCAACAATGTCAACAATTCTGTGTTTTTCTGTCAGTATGGGGTGCTATGTGTACATTCATGAGGAAGAAGAATGAACTTAAATGATTTTAGCAAATGGCTGCAATATAACAAAGAGTGAAAAATTTTAGGGGGTCTGAATACTTTCCGTACCCACTGTAGGATTGTGTATATGGGATTTGGTTGAGCTAGATGGACTTGTGTCTTTTTTCAACCTGACTAACTATGTAATAATCTTTAGTCAGCTCTAATCAGCCATATTTACCATTTTCCTTACCACTTTAGCTATTAATATTTTTTTGATTTTTTTGTTGCTATTTAACAAGTAACAATTTAACTTTTTTTTTATTTATGTTTAATTTTTCCCATTCAAAAAATGTGCTAAAAACAAAAAAGCCTTTTTTTCATTTGTAAAATAACTTTGAAATGCTTTGTACCAAAATCATAAAGCGGGACAAATGATAGACTAGCAAGTTTATTTTTTACCTAAAGTAACACTTTTGCTTTGGAAATAACAATGATCATAAAAGAAAAAAAAAAAAAAAAAACACTTTTTTTTTTAAAGGCAGCACGTTGTTTTTTTTTTTTTGTTTTTTTTTTTGTTACGTCTTTTAGTTTATACTACAGATTGCATAAAAAATAAAACTATTTTGCAAGACAAAACCAACAAAAATAGTGTTGCTGCTCCCAAATTAAAATACATGTATTACTTTATTATCTTAAGTAATGACAAAGTTACTACAACTACTAATTTTTTATTCTACGGGGACTCCTGCCTTCAAGAATTAATTATGTTTTAGGAGTTTAAAATAATTTTCTAGCCCAAAAAAATGGAGATTTTACCATGTGTGAAAAATTCAAAAATTGTTTCAAAGGCCTGGAATAAACATGCTTCTATCCTCAGGCAAAAATGTTTAAAGAAAGGGGGAGAGTGGATGGATTAGTTGACCTCTTCTGCTGTCAGTCTTCCATGGTTCTAAAAGCAGAGGTCTCAGCTGCATGCATTTAGAAGTATATGTGGAAGCCACATTTTTTATGCCACCTCTGTTTCCTGCATCCCTGTATCTAAATATGGTATGGACATTGGCATATACAGTACATAATAACAGTAATAAAAATTACCTGTGAGCAACAGCATCAGTTGGCTAAACAGTCCCATCTTTGCACAGAGTAATCGCAATAATGATATTCTGAGGTATAATCTTGTCTAACCAGTAAAGGAAGTTTGACTTTGTGGTCACCAAATCTGGCTGCCTTTTTTAGTCAACAAATGCAGAGGAAACACGATGACCCCAATGAGTCATTTTCTCTTCAGACAATGGTGGATAACATTGTCTGAGACAAGTACTGCAGTCCTTGGTTCAAATCCCATGCAAGACACTATATACATGGAGTTTGTATGTTCTCCCTGTGCTTGCATGGGTTTCCTCCAAGTACTCCAATTTTCTCCCACACTCCAACCACACACTGGTAGGTTAACTGGCTTCTGTTTAAAGTGACCCTAGTAAATGTATGTGAGAGAGGGACTTTTGATTGTAAGCTCCTTGAGGCCATTGAAGATTTCCTTGTGAAAAATGCTAATCGCCTGCAGTGGCGGCTGGTGCTCAAAATTTTTGGGGGGGCGCAAATAGAAAAATGTAATAGGCATTGCTTCGCGCCAAGAACGCAGTAAAAAATTGCGTGACTTTGAAGTCATGGTACAGGCATGGCACAGGTGATGGTATAGGCATGGCATAGGTGATGGTACAGGAGATGGTATAGGCATGGCACAGATATGGTATAGGCATGGCACAGATATGGTATAGGCATGGCACAGATATGGTATAGGCATGGCACAGGTCATGGTACAGGAGATGGTATATGCCCCCTTTCAATGCAGAGACCAGCGTGCGTGCCCCCTTTAATGCAGAGATCAGCGTGCGTGCCCCCTTCAATGCAATGAACACTGTGCTGTGCCCCCTTCAATGCAATGAACACTGTGCTGTGCCCCCTTCAATGCAATAAACACTGTGCTGTGCCCCCTTCAATGCAATAAACACTGTGCTGTGCCCCCTTCAATGCAATGAACACTGTGCTGTGCCCCCACAATGCAGAGTTCAGCGTGCGTGCCCCCTTCAATGCAACTGTGCTGTGCCCCCTTCAATGCAATGAACACTGTTCCGTGCCCCCATCAATGCAGAGTTCAGCGTGCGAGCCCCTTTCAATGCAGAGCGCCACAGCATTGTCCCCAATCACTGCAGCGTGCCACAGCATTGTCCCCAATGATTGCAGAGTGCCACAGCATTGTACCCCAATGATTGCAGAGTGCCCACAGAATTGTACCCCAATGATTGCAGAGTGCTCACAGCATTGTACCCCAATGATTGCAGAGTGCCACAGCATTGTACCCCAATGATTGCAGAGTGCCCACAGCATTGTACCCCAATGATTGCAGAGTGCCACAGAATTGTACCCCAATGATTGCAGAGTGCCACAGCATTGTACCCCAATGATTGAAGAGTGTCCACAGCATTGTACCCCAATGATTGCAGAGTGCCACAGAATTGTACCCCAATGATTGCAGAGTGCCACAGAATTGTACCCCAATGATTGCAGAGTGCCCACAGCATTTTACCCAAATGATTGCAGAGTGCCACAGCATCGTACCCCAATCAATGCAGAGACCAGCGATCGTGCTCCCTTCAATTTAATGTACTTACCTGGCGGTGGCGGGTTCTCCCCTCCTCGATCCAGTTCGTCCTCTTCTGCGGCGGCGGCGGGAAGGTGAGCGGCTTCTCCCTCGTCCGAGCGGCGGTGACGGTGAGTGACTGACGCCGCACCGGCACCGCCCCTGACATCAGCGATCGGATGTCCTGGATGATGATTGGTCCAGGCTGGAGACTGGACCAATCACAGCCAGGACATCACGAAGGTGGGGTGGCCAAGCGCTCTTTCCTGCGCCCAGGTTACGCCCCCAGAAGGCAGCCAATCGGCGCCTTTCTGGGTCGTAAACCCCACTCCCCCTTTAGCCACCACATAGGCCGGTCAGGCCGATGAACCGATTTTTATTTTTTTTCCTAACTTTATTGTTCTTTTTTGTAATTTTTTTTTCTTTTTTAAGGGGGGCGGCGCCCTGGCGCCCCCTATGCACAGGCCGCCACTGATCGCCTGGCTATACATGGACTCAGCTGTTTCTCAGTCACCTTCCTAAAATGAGCATGTGAAGTTAGAGGAATTCCGAGCTGCATGCTTGTACCTGGTCAGTGATTAGAAAAGGACAGAAGCCTATGAATCCTCATGACAGCCAGTCAACTAGAAAAGTAGGTTTTTGGATCTTACATTGGAAATAAAGTAGTCGTTTCTGCCACCATCCCAAGAGTATAGTTTGTCGATTTGTGGTGCCTCAAGTCAGGTATGGGATTTTAAGGGCAGGAGTAAAAGAGATAAGAGGTAGTAATGCAAATTATAGGTAAAATTTATTTACATGTATAGGTTATATACAAAAATTCGAGTGAACTAATGGGTAAAGTCCCATTGTGCTGGTGAAGAGGAAGTAATAAAGTGTGTATTACACGTGATAATAAGTGACTTGAACATAGATAGTGGATGGTCCTGCTCTGCTGTTCCTCGTATCAAAGGATAGGGGTAGATGCAGAGAAAGGGCCTGATCGGTAATCCGACATTTTTCGGCCTGTTGCGGCCTTTTTTAAGGATATGTTTACCGATTCTAGAATTAATTGAAAAGAATTGTCAGTAATAGCAATATATACTGTAGGTCAGATTTTGATGTATACAAAATGTGGTTTGACATTCATATTTTTTGTCCACTTCCTGAAATATTGCCTCCCCAGAGTTTCTCCGGGAACTGCAGGAACAATGCTGTATTGGGTGAAAAATAGTGTGATTTGGCTGGTAGTTTGGAAAGATAATAAAATTGAAAAAATAATGATAATAAATAAATTACTTCTTGGGCCACGTTTTTCTGGTCCAAGGATTCAATGTGGCTGTGATTTTCACATTGATAGAGATCGTCTTCAGTGTTTTGGAATATATAAAGAGGCTATTGTGAAATAGTACATCATGTGAAGTGAAGTACATCATGAAAGGGAAAAACTTCGAATGGTTTTGAGTGAGAGTACAAAGGTTAGACTTGGAAGGGAGTTATGTCACAGCATATTGCCTCCAGGTCCGGTTCCTCCCTCGATCCGGGAGAGACTGAAGGATTGGAGGAGTTCCCCGGCCTTTTAAAGGCTGTCACGCATGCGCAGTGATGCGCTGCGTGACGCCAGTGGGCAGGGTCCGTGGTGTGGCAAGAGGTGCGCCTGCGCGAGGCAGAAGCTGCATCCCTTGTAACCGTGCGGATGTGCCTGTGCGGCCGCCGACACGGAGTACATGCCGAGATCCCTGGCGGGGATGAAGGAAGGTACATGACCAACCCATCGGCTTCAGAGTGCCCCGATCCAAGGAGGATTCGGGGCTTTCCATGCCGGAAACCAAACATCCCCCTAATACCCGGACTTACAATTAATATAATTGTCTAAACCTTCACACAGAACCAATGGATAATGGAAAGCCTGATACACTTGGTCAACTGTCCAAATGGCTCACAGTGTCATTCTGGATGAGGAAACCCCCTGATCCACAAATTTTCTCCCGGGAGTTGAGGAGGGGAACAAATCAAGTCAAAAGCAGGCAGCGGGTGCCCCCAGACAACCCCACAGACCAGTGGGCTGTGTATGTGAGATCCTGGAACTGCAACAAAACCTAAAGCACAAAAAAGAGATAATGCTGCTCCAGGTGATAAATGAAAGCTCATAGAAAAAGGTATGCAGGTCTAGGTCCGGTAAATGCATCCAATGAAAAAATGAATGACCGCACTCCCAAATGCTATGAGATCTTTAACGCGATAAAATCATCCAACAAACAGAATAAAGTAAAGTTCATGACACTTGTCCGAACAGCATGGATGTCATGTTTTGTTAATCTAATTGCTTATCTAATCAACCTAAAGCAATCTAATCAACCTAAAGCAATCAAAAATTAAAAGAAAAAGAAAGAAAATAGGGGGGAAAAAAGTGCATAATGAAGATATAAAAATAAATGTCAAAAGAAAAAAATGAAGTGTACATAAGTGCACTGACTATAAGTTCTAGTCATTACAAAAGATTAAGGTGAGCGATAAAAAATATGTGTCAAGAAAATCCAAATGTGTGCTCACAATAAAGAATTCACCTGCCCCAATTAACTGGGATTAGGTTCATGAGATGAAAGTAGCTAGAAAAGTCATTTAGATGAAGTTTAAAAACACTGTGCATTGCAGAGAAAAAGGAAGTGCATTCCAAGCTTGACCCAAACCAAAAAGGACTGCTATAACAAAAGGTATATGTGATACTTATCATGGCAAAGTGCAAAAGGCCATTGAAAAATATACAAACAGTGCATGTAAAAATAGACACCAAATATATTCAGTATCTCACAAAAGTAAGTACACTCCTCACATTTTTGTAAATATTTTATCTTTTAATGTGACAACACTGAATAAAAGACACTTTGCTACAATGTAAAGTAGTGAGTGTACAGCTTGTATAACAGTGTAAATTTGCTGTCCTCTCAAAATAACTCAACACACAGCCATTAATGTCTAAACCGCTGGCAACAAAAGTGAGTACACTCCTAAGTGAAAATGTTTAAATTAGGCCCAAAGTGTCAATATTTTGTGTGGCCATCATTATTTTCCAGCACTGCCTTAACCCTCTTGGGCATGGAGTTCACCAGAGCTTCACAGGTTGCCACTGGAGTCCTCCTGACGACATAACGGAGCTGGAGGATGTTAGAGACCTTGCGCTCCTCCACCTTATGTTTGAGGATGTCCCACAGATGCTCAATAGGGTTTAGGTGTGGAGACATGCTTGGCCAGTCCATTACCTTTACCCTCAGCTTCTTTAGCAAGGCAGTGGTCCTCTTGGAGGTGTGTTTGGGGTAGTTATTATGTTGGAATACTGCCCTGCAGCCCAGTCTCTGAAGGGAGGGGATCATGCTCTCCTTCAGTATGTCACAGTACATGTTGGCATTCATGGTTCCCTCAATAAACTGTAGCTCCCAAGTGCCGGTAGCACTCATGCAGCCCCAGACCATGACACTCCCACCACCATGCTTGACTGTAGGCAAGACACACTTGTCTATGTACTCCTTAGCTGGTTGCCGCCACACACGCTTGACTCCATCTGAACCAAATAAGTTTATCTTGGTCTCATCAGACCACAGGACATGGTTCCAGTAATCCATATCCTTAGTCTGCTTGTCTTCAGCAGACTGTTTTCGGGCTTTCTTGTGCATCATCTTTAGAAGAGGCTTCCTTCTGGGATGACAACCATGCAGACCAATTTGATTCAGTGCGCGGTGTATGGTCTGAGCAGTGACAGGCTGAACCCCCACTCCTTCAACCTCTGCAGCAATGCTGGCAGCACTCATACGTCTATTTCCCAAAGACAACCTCTGGATATGATGCTGACCACATGCATTCAACATCGTTGGTTGATCGCGATGTTGTCTTAGAGGAGTAGAGGAGTAGAAGAGGACTCCAGTAGCAACCTGTGAAGCTCTGGTGAACTCCATGCCCAAGAGGGTTAAGGCAGTGCTGGAAAATAATGGTGGCCACAAAAAAATATTGACACTTTTTGGGTCCAATTTGGACAAATTTAACTTAGGGGTGTACTCACTTTTGTTGCCAGCAGTTTAGACATTAACCACTTAAGCCCCAGCCCTATTTCGGACACTTTTTGTTTACAAGTTAAAACCGGTATTTTTTCCTAGAAAACTACTTAGAACCCCCAAACATTATATATATTTTTTTAGCAAAGACTCTGGAGAATAAAATGTCGGCCATTGCAAAATTTTTTGTCACGCGGTATTTGCGCAGCGGTCTTTAAAACGCCATTTTTTTGGAAAAAATTTGAAAAATCACATTTCACTGCATTTAAAAAATACTAAACAGTAAAGTTAGCCCATTTTTTTGTATATTGTGAAATATGATGTCACGCTGAGTAAATAGATACCCAACATGTTACGGTTTAAAATTGCACCCCCCCGTGGGATGGCGACAAACTACGGTCAATAGAGATCTCAATCTGCGACGCTTTAAATTTATTTAACGGTTAGCAGTTTAGAGTTAGAGTGTAGCTCTTTTTTTTTAATTATTGGCCACGCTCTGGCGATCGCGGCAATACCTCACATGTGTGGGTTGAACAGCGATTTAATTCGCGGCTCGACTTGCATATACGTTTTTTTTTGTGCGCGAGCTAACGGTGACGGGGGCGGCTAATTTTTTTTTTTTTTTCTATTTATTTTTTCTTTTTTTTTAACTTTATTACAGGTTTTTAAAAAAAAAAACTGATCACTTTTATTGCTGTCACAAGCAATGTAAACATCCCTTGTGACACCAATATGTAGTGACAGGTACACTTTATGGAGGGATCGAGGGTCTAAAAGACCCTAGACCCCTCCACTACACTTCCCTGTATGCAAAACGCCGAAAATGGCATTTTTGCATACAGCCGTTTTTCAAATTTGCCGCCTTTTGCAGCACAGTAACCCGGACGTGACGTCATGGACGCCGCCTCCAGGTTACGTCATTGGAGACCCGATCGATGCCGTTTCCAGCATTCATCGGGACTCCATCCAGCCGGCGGATGTGCCGGCTGGGTGCTCGGGGCTCCTGGTGGGACGGGAGCCCAGAGCAAAGCCACGGAAGGCGGTGGGAGGGGGGGACGTCCCCTCCCGCCCCCCCCCCGGGTAACGATCGAGCGGCTCCCGAGCCGCATCGGTCATTACCGACGGAAAGCTGACCGCCGGCTTCAAACCATGGTACCGGGATGATGTCACTAGCTAGAGGCATCATCCCGGTATAAGCCCGCAAAGTCTGCCGACGTAGCCCTACTTTGATATGCGGTAAGTGGTTAATGGCTGTGTGTTGAGTTATTTTGAGGGGACAGCAAATTTACACTATTATACAAGCTGTACACTCACTACTTTACATTGTGGGAAAGTGTAATTTCTTCAGTGTTGTCACATGAAGAGTTCTAGTCAATAACGAGTCCAATATTCCAATCAATAACGAGTCCCTAAATATTATAAACAATGACTTTGAAATGACAGAGCTCAATTCTTTTAGGATTCGCGGATGGATGCCATCTGGTCCTGGTGCTTTGTCCACCTTTATTCTGTCTAAATATTTCTGGACCGTAGCACTTTTAAGCCATTGTGGATCATTCGGTGCAATACCATCCTCATTATGGTCATGAGTTCCCCCATGCTTCTTTGTATACACAGAGCTGATGAAAGTATTTAATATAATTGCCTTCTCTTTGTCGCCAGTCACCCACTCTAGATTATTTTGTAAAGCGCCTACATGCTCAGACCTTATCACGTACCTGATCAGATGCCAAGGTGCTGAGAGGGCTACCCTTGTGGCTAAGTGCAAGGCACCCCTGGAGGTGGAGACAGGGAGTGCTGTGCCCAAAGGAACAGGGGTCGCTGGCTGCGGCAAGCTCCGGTGAAGAGATGACTGCTGTGGTAGTAGGCACGTAGTGCGTGCTGCAATGCAGGTTGCCTTGAAGGTGACCGGAGGAGGTAGCCAGGCGTGCGACAAGAGCGAGGTCAGGGTCAAGCCAAGGGGTCAAACACAGTTCATCAAGCAGTAGAGGAGTCTGAAGGAGCAAGCCAGGGGTCATACACGGGAACAGCAGACTGGAGCAGAGTAGGTAAACAAGCCGGTGGTCGGAGCCAGGAGGAGAGACAAGACATGTGAGGCAAGCCGGGTCGTTAACAGGTAATCCAAGTAAACAGGAACAGGAAAAAAGGAAACAGGAAGCTGAAGATCATCCAGCAACTAATGGCTGGAGCAGGCTGGTTTAAATAGGCCACTGGACGTCGCTGCGTTAGTGTGGGCGGCAGATCCAGCTCTCTTGTGGGAAGTTCCCTGACAGACCTGCCCTTTTTACTATTATTAAATTTGAAGAATTTTGGGGGGTTTGTTCTACTATCTTTTGCAATCTGATGTTCATTTTGAATTTTTGCACCCTTGATTTCCTTTTTACATATTTTGTTATATTCTCTGTAACATTTAAACAATGATAGTGTTCCTTCATTTTTATATTTTTTAAAAGCTCTTTTCTTATTATTTATAGCTTTTTTAACTTTGGCCGTGAGCCACATAGGTTTTATTTATAGCCTTTTAAACTTATTGCAATGGGAAAATACTTTGCAGTGAGTTTGCATACAGTCTTTTTAAGAATTCTTATTTCTGTTCTTTTTTTTGTTCCAAAAGGCTTTATTGAAAATAAAGGTTAAATATGACAATTATTTCTGTTCTGTGTTCAACGATGCCAAAATTCCCTTGCAGTCTAAGTCTCAGCCCTCATCCTTGGAAACTTTTCTCTCAAAGTTAAATGTTTTTATATTTCCCGTTTGTTGCTTACTGCTAACATTAAATAAAATCATGTTATGGTCACTGCTACCCAGGTGTTCTTTTATATGAATATTGATAATAAACTCTGCATGGTTTGAGATTACCAGGTCCAGAAGAGCATCGTTCCTACTCAGGGCCTCTATAAACTGCACCATAAAATTGTCTTGTAATAGGTTTTTTAAATGTTTGCCCATTAACTGTTCCAGCAGTGCCATTACTCCAGTCAATTTCTGGGTAGTTACAGTATGTATAGCTAGGCTCATATCTAAGGCCTCTTGCACATGAGAAAGATGTGTTTTTTACTGATTTGAACAGTAAAGATCAGTAATACAGTGTTGAGTACTGAGCCATAAAACATAAAATGGAACATTTTACATTTTGGTACAGTAATTTACTCACATAAAAATGTTTACTCATCGATAAACATGTTTATGTGAGAATAAACACTGGCAATGAAGCAGATTTGTACTCGTCTATACGCTTACACACTATATAAAATTACCGTGTAATATAGGCCCTTACCCCTGTGAGGGATTTACAAAACAAAATGACAGAGAAAGATGGGGCTTTGCGGGCCAGTGGGAGTAGAAGGATCAGACAAAGAACCGTTTGTAAAACCAAAATTACATTTTATTTGTATAAAGAACAATAAAACTCAGCATGGACTACCATGCATATGTGATAACAGAGGACTGACATAACATACAATAATAAAATCAAACAATTAACGTCACTACTTATAGAGAAACATATCCCCAGAAGGGGTTGTAACCAAAATCTGTATAGGATGGAAGTTGGGTCTCAAGCTGGATTCGGTCACGGTAGGTCCCCAGCAAGCCGACGCGTTTCGCTCAAGGCTTCCTCAGGGCCTGAGAGACCATAACAGACCGATGTTTTCTATGAACAACATAAAAGCATAATCAAATGAATGCCAGTCAGTCATAAATTTCATGATAAATCATACATAATGACATTATATTTCAATTATTTTATAGGTATATTTGGTTTTAGTTTTTGTACTGACCCTTCTTGATAGTGACTTGCGCTAGGCGACAAAGCTGTAGCGATACTAATGCTGCTTGGAGCTATATTGCTTCCGTATTTATCATAACAGACATCAAGAATGTATTTCTTGCATAGGATCCAATGTATTACGTCCCAGATTGTGTTGCCAGGGGCAGGGCTGTAAATCAAAATGCCAATAGATATATATATGTGCCTACCGTATAATTTCGATTTTCATATGTTTATGATCTCATAACCAACCTTTTTTGGCTATCCCCCCTGTGTGAACTTTTTGAGGTGAGTCCCAACTCACAAGGTGAAGGTCCTCTCCTTGATATCTTCGCCCTTATATATATATTCACTTCTAGATATAATAGATCTATGAACATGAGAGCATGGGTTATTCTTTATCAGTGGAAGAGGGAAGAGGGCTAATGAGGATAGCTATTGGTTGAATGGAGACAGTTAGATGGATAGACTACTGATTTGATGGTAGTATCAAAAATATATATAATAGTAAAGCCAAAGTGTTCACACCCACCTAGTATTGTGTTACATGGCTTGAATAGGACAGGCAGCACCTTTCTTTCTGTAATTCAAAGATATAGTGTATATTTCCCCAGTTTAAGGGTCCTTGATGGCGATATAGCTGACCTAGAAGGAGGACCGGGATTGTGCATATAAAGAATTGTTAATATTTAAGGCCACAGTGCCATATAACGTGGTTAGTGGGGGGAGGCTTATTATGCTAGAAAAAAGATAAGGAAGCTACATAAACGTATACATACCTTTCCTCAGTCTAAGATAGACTCCAGGCAGGAAAGGGAGACATGCATAAATTTCAGCTATATGGACACTATGGTCCTGGGCTGTATAAGCCCTGAAAGAGATAATTATAGGAGTTAATGTCAGATCTATAAGCCCTCCAGTCTATATTACAGAGAATGCAGTCCTACGAGCACCTATCCATACTTCCATTACAGGGTTAGCATTACTTACCTCTATGTCTGGTTCACTAGCAGCCTGCCTATTTGCCTCCACGTTGTTAATCCTATATATAGGGGGAAAACGCCCTCATTGATGCGCATTGGCGCTTAATTTGGGGCAGTTCATGTGGAACTGCTTACTACATAATTGCGGTCGGCAGTAACGCTGCCTGACCGCGTCACTTCCGGTCGCTCCGGAAGTGAGGACATGCTCTCCTCTGCTTGGGACTAGGTCGGCGATGGCGCCGCGTATCTACATCACTTCCGGTCGCGCCGGAAGTGAGGCCGTTATCTTACAGGAAGTGTTGACCAACTCTGGACCCGCCCGGATGCCAGAATCCAGCATCCGATTGGATGAAAGTCATATTAAGGGCTGAGTTATTTGTTACTCAAGCTCCATCTAGTGGGATAATAGTAGAATACCTTGGCAATAATCCTACCTCCTGGAAACCTGCAGAAGACCAACCATCGGTCCAATAGTGCAAGGCCACATATATATAATTGGCATATCGGGGTATATAATAATAATCCCAGGCAGTGCAATATCAGATGGTTATTTTGATCGTTCCACAACAGCATATGCTACAGCAGTGTCGCCTCACAAGTCATCTATTATATATAGCACAAAATACATATATGTGTTAGTCACTTTATATATACAGAATCATTACTCCATTGTGGTATCCACATAGGATCCATTTTAATTTACTATTCTATTCTATATCTACTTGACAGTCCCTATTCTAATAGAAAATCTTCATCTGTCCCTCATAGTGATGCAAGGAAAGAACTCCCTGGGGGAAAAAAAGAGGAGAGGAAGGAGACGGATCTATGGACTCAAAAGGAGGATTGTTTTAGTGGAGATACTATAAAAATGATTTATAGCTGATCATATCATTTAGGCCTGGATACACGGTCGCCCTTAGATCGTATATCCATCTGGCCTCTCGTGCTAACACTTTTTTATCAACATCTCCTCCTCTTATGTCCTCAGGGATAACATCTAACACAGTGAACTTAACAATGTTTCGGTCATATTTGTGTTTTAAGACCAAATATACCTATAAAATAATTGAAATATAATGTCATTATGTATGATTTATCATGAAATTTATGACTGACTGGCATTCATTTGATTATGCTTTTATGTTGTTCATAGAAAACATCGGTCTGTTATGGTCTCTCAGGCCCTGAGGAAGCCTTGAGCGAAACGCGTCGGCTTGCTGGGGACCTACCCTGACCGAATCCAGCTTGAGACCCAACTTCCATCCTATACAGATTTTGGTTACAACCCCTTCTGGGGATATGTTTCTCTATAAGTAGTGACGTTAATTGTTTGATTTTATTATTGTATGTTATGTCAGTCCTCTGTTATCACATATGCATGGTAGTCCATGCTGAGTTTTATTGTTCTTTATACAAATAAAATGTAATTTTGGTTTTACAAACGGTTCTTTGTCTGATCCTTCTACTCCCACTGGCCCGCAAAGCCCCATCTTTCTCTGTCATTTTGTTTTGTAAATACGCTTACACACCTTTACTCACCTATACTCAACATTACTCAGGTCTCAGGTACATACAGTTTTTTTAGTCACAGACTTTGTCAACAAGTTCCTGAGTAAACATCTGTAAATTATTACTCCCATGTGCAACTGGCCTAAAGTAGCACCAAGGATGCGCTGCTACTAGACTATGCCACAACTGAAGGAGTTCTGGGGTGTGCTGTTTCTAGGCTCTTACACATCTGAAAAGATTCCCCCCAAAATCCATGGCATATCCTTATCAGAGCATGCAGCCTGGCAGGTCAGGAAAAGGAAGGGGACGAGCGAGCGCCCCCCCCCCCCTTCTGGACCAATACCAGGCCACACGCCCTCATTATGGGGGGGTGGGTGCTTTGGGGCAGAAGGGCTCTCTGCGCCCTCTCACCCTAAAGCACATTATCCCCATGGATGAGGACAAGGGCCTCTTCCCGACAATCCTGGACGGTGGTTGTGCGCGTCAGCAGGGGGCTTATCGGAATCTGGAAGCCCCCTTTAACAAGGGGGCCCCCAGATCCCAGCCCCTCCCCATGTGAATGAGTATGGGATACATTGTACCCCTACATTGCACCCCATTAAAAGGTCAGAGTAGTGTAAATAAAGACTAGAGACGGTAGTTCTACTTCGTTACTATACATCTCTGTTCACCACCAATACTGTTAAAAAATGATATGATGTATCTATATATGGATATGTGCAGCAATGTGCCAAAAAGGCAACCTACACATACCTATATGAGATGGTTTGCTGTGTACTCAATAAAACCTAAGTGCCATTAGCAATCTGTGAAACGTGAATAGTAAATATATAAATATATATATCCAGCAATAAATGATAAATAAAATCATCTAGTTAATAAAGTCCAAATAAAGTGAATACAATTCATGTGCATACTAAAACTTTTCCCAATAGATACAAAAAAGTGCTATGTGCATACAAGATCAGTCCAATTCAGAAAACTTGACAAAAAATGTCTAACAGTCCAATAGTGTGGTGAAGATGAGTGGCTGTCAGAACACCTGCACCTTTGTGAATGAGAAAGGCAGGGTGACAAGTCAGCTGAGGAACGGAGGGGGGGGGGGGTGGGGGACGGTTCCTATATCTATTGTGGTGGTTCTCACCAGTGCCGGGATAGGCACTCATTGCTGTAAGCACAATTATTTATTGATTCATGAGACAATAAAAAACAGAATTACACTATTATACAATTTTTGTATTCCTCATATATATGCAATCGAACTGCGGGAAGATAAGAGGGTGCAAGTGTGGATGGAGCATCCATCCATTGTATAAGTGATATAGGTCCTGGTGGCCTGAATCTTTTTAGTGAGCATGAAGATTATCCATTTACACATAGGGTGAAAAGGTTTCCATTTCTCATTCACAAAGGTGCAGGTGTTCTGACAGCCACTCATCTTCACCACACTATTGGACTTTGCTGCACATATCCATATATAGATACATTGTATCATTTTTGAATAGTATTGGTGGTGAATCCCAGCACATACACAAATTTATACAGCACCTTCTTTCGCTATTAAATATTTCATTTGTGCACATGTTCATTCACATTTAAAGGGGCAGCAGTATATGTTGTTTTTTTTTTTTTTTTTTTTCATTTAGGGGTTTGGCACCTTCATTATATTTTATAGTGTAACAAATCAGTAAAATAAATGTTAAAGAAGTAAAAAAAAATGAATCATAAACAATATCCATTCATTGATATTCCTAAAAGTCCCCAAAGGAAATCCAACAAGGTGCAGGAAAAATCATGAATTCTGTGCAAAAAACTTATACTGAATTGATCTTTAATTTACTCGTAACTTAGTAAAGATAGCAACTTAAAAATATATACATTATAGAAATGCATCTGTTGATTTCCCCTGTTAAATATCACCTATATTATCACTATTCTCTCATAATAATGTGCTCACTCCACTAGAGGGAGATTAACAATGCCAATGAAAAGAGATATAAATCCGCGCTTAGGATAAAAAGTCAGTCTATACCTAAAAAAAAAATATATATATATATATATATATATATATATATATATACAGTATATTAAAAAAATATATATATATATGTGTATATATATGGCTGCTGCCTACCTCTGAACTGTACACAAAGTGTTCAGTAAGGAATGAGGAAATTGAGGAGGTCAATGGCGCTGCCAAAGATGAATGTAAGGAAGGAAGAAAACTCTTGGAGTTTATATATCTAAGGTCAAACCGACTCTGTGTGGGGTAGATGTAATGTATAAACTCTAAAACATAATATAACAAACCGCACACTATGCTTATATAAGCAAATGAATTTATAAATATAAATATATGCAAATAAGTGACTGTTGGTGTGGTATAAATAAAGTGCAAAAATGACTAAAGTGACTGAGTGACTCAGTCAGAGGTCAGAGTAGTGTAAATAAAGACTAGAGACGGTTTTGAGAAGTCCTTTTGATAAAAATCTTCCTCCGATCTTCTTCCTTTAGGTTTTCTTCCTCCCATCTTTTCCCTCCGGAGTTATTCCTCTGGTGTTCTTCCTGCGGACTATTCTGCCTCCGGTCTTTTCCGCCACTGCTGTCTTCTCTGCCACCAACCCAGTCCTCCTCTGACGCTGTCTCCCGTGGTTTTGCTACCTCCGCTCTCTGCTGGTTCTTATATAGCCATGGGGCGTGGCCATCTGGTGACGTCACCATGAGACCCGCCCTTTGTGATGTCACGTTATCTGGGGGTCCCCTTGTTAAAGGGAGCTTCCAGATTCCGATAAGTCCCCTGCCCGCAGACCCCCACAACCACAACCCAGGGTTGTCGGGAAGAGGCCCTTGTCTCCATCAACATGGGGATAAGGTGCTTTGAGGTGGGGGGTGCTTGCTCGTCCCCTCCGCTTTCTTAAACCTGCCAGGCTACATGCTCAGATAAGGGCATGGTATAGTCTTACGAGGGAGCCTACATCGTTTTTGTTCTAATTTTTCCCCTTCAAGATCCTCAGAGGACATGTCGCACCACAAGTTGGATCATCCTGATCTGAGTTCGATGCGACCTATATTCAAATCAATGGGCTATTATAGGGAACAACTGATTTTGACGTAAATGCAGCATTTTTTTTTTTTTTTTTTTTAGCAGCCTTTAGCAGTATCAGAACACGCTGGCTGTAGCTTGAAACATACATACAGCTCCTAAATGCCTGTGTGTGCATGAGGCCAATTAATAATATGTGAATAATAAAAAAAATGATCTGGCGCCAAAAACAAATCAATAATGTGACAGCAAAAGTAATAAAAAGTAATATTCAAAATTATATATATCTCAAACAATTCATATCAGTGTAAAAAATCAAATATTTAAGGGCTCTTTCAGACGGCCGCTCCGCTGCTTTAGTCCGCTGCGGGACTTTTTTTTTTTTTTTCACGGAGCGGATGACATTTGTGTCATCTGCTCCGTGTGCACGCATATCATCCCATCCGTTTGCGGATGATATGCGGACATAATGTAAGTCTATGGCATTGCGGATGTCAGCGGATGACACCGCTGACATCCGATTTTCCTTCCTTTCCGTTTTTTACACGGATGAAAAAATAGGGTTCTGTTCCGTTCCAAAAAACAGAACAGAACTGAAAGGAGGAAAATCGGATGTCAGTGGATGGTATTCCGCTGACATCCGCAATGCCATAGACTTACATTATGTCCGCAAATCATCCGCAAAAAAATAGGATGATTTGCGGACAAGCGGAGCGGCCGTGTGAGAGAGCCCTAATAGTGAAAAAAGGCACTGTATACATTTGTGTATGTGCTGGGATTCACCACCAGACTTGTATAAAGTACTCGAAATTTCTACTTGAGTAAAAGTACAAGTGCTCGATCAAAAAGTGACTTGAGTAGAAGTGGAAGTGCTCGCAGAAAAAGTTACTTAAGTAGAAGTACTAAAGTATTCAACATTTTTTTTACTTAAGTATTGCAAGTAGTTTTTTCAAAAAATTTGCTACTTAAGTACTAAAAGTAAAAAGTACCAGTAGTTTTGAAAAAAAATTTCTACTCAAGTACTGAAAGTAGAAGTAGAAGTACTGTGTTATGTAGTTATTAAAGAAAGAAGTCAAAAGTTTGAACATCATATTGTTTTTTATTATTTCAAATGATTTATTCAAATGATTAACCTGTGTTTGTTAGTAGTTTCTTGATGCACTTTAAGCGCTGTAGCACCATTTATTTGTTTGTTTCATATTTTCTTTTTATTGGAAAGATTTGGTATAGCAGCTTTTATTATACACAGCCTTTATTTTCGTATGCGCTGATTTACAAATGACATTATACACATTTTGAGCTTTATGCAACCTGCCATCTACTGTTCTGGCAGTGGTAATTTTTTTAAAAGTAACGAGTAACTATGCAGCACAAAAAAAAAATACTTGAGTAGAAGTATCGAAATCATCGAAAAAATGTAGTGAAGTAAAAGTAGAAGTAGGAGAAAAAAATTATACTCTAGAAAAGTACAGATACCGCATTTCGGTACTTAAGTACAGTACTTAAGTAGTTCTACTTCGTTACTATACATCTCTGTTCACCACCAATACTGTTAAAAAATGATATGATGTATCTATATATGGATATGTGCAGCAATGTGCCAAAAAGGCAACCTACACATACCTATATGAGATGGTTTGCTGTGTACTCAATAAAACCTAAGTGCCATTAGCAATCTGTGAAACGTGAATAGTAAATATATAAATATATATATCCAGCAATAAATGATAAATAAAATCATCTAGTTAATAAAGTCCAAATAAAGTGAATACAATTCATGTGCATACTAAAACTTTTCCCAATAGATACAAAAAAGTGCTATGTGCATACAAGATCAGTCCAATTCAGAAAACTTGACAAAAAATGTCTAACAGTCCAATAGTGTGGTGAAGATGAGTGGCTGTCAGAACACCTGCACCTTTGTGAATGAGAAAGGCAGGGTGACAAGTCAGCTGAGGAACGGAGGGGGGGGGGGGGGTGGGGGACGGTTCCTATATCTATTGTGGTGGTTCTCACCAGTGCCGGGATAGGCACTCATTGCTGTAAGCACAATTATTTATTGATTCATGAGACAATAAAAAACAGAATTACACTATTATACAATTTTTGTATTCCTCATATATATGCAATCGAACTGCGGGAAGATAAGAGGGTGCAAGTGTGGATGGAGCATCCATCCATTGTATAAGTGATATAGGTCCTGGTGGCCTGAATCTTTTTAGTGAGCATGAAGATTATCCATTTACACATAGGGTGAAAAGGTTTCCATTTCTCATTCACAAAGGTGCAGGTGTTCTGACAGCCACTCATCTTCACCACACTATTGGACTTTGCTGCACATATCCATATATAGATACATTGTATCATTTTTGAATAGTATTGGTGGTGAATCCCAGCACATACACAAATTTATACAGCACCTTCTTTCGCTATTAAATATTTCATTTGTGCACATGTTCATTCACATTTAAAGGGGCAGCAGTATATGTTGTTTTTTTTTTTTTTTTTTTTCATTTAGGGGTTTGGCACCTTCATTATATTTTATAGTGTAACAAATCAGTAAAATAAATGTTAAAGAAGTAAAAAAAAATGAATCATAAACAATATCCATTCATTGATATTCCTAAAAGTCCCCAAAGGAAATCCAACAAGGTGCAGGAAAAATCATGAATTCTGTGCAAAAAACTTATACTGAATTGATCTTTAATTTACTCGTAACTTAGTAAAGATAGCAACTTAAAAATATATACATTATAGAAATGCATCTGTTGATTTCCCCTGTTAAATATCACCTATATTATCACTATTCTCTCATAATAATGTGCTCACTCCACTAGAGGGAGATTAACAATGCCAATGAAAAGAGATATAAATCCGCGCTTAGGATAAAAAGTCAGTCTATACCTAAAAAAAAAATATATATATATATATATATATATATATATATATATATACAGTATATTAAAAAAATATATATATATATGTGTATATATATGGCTGCTGCCTACCTCTGAACTGTACACAAAGTGTTCAGTAAGGAATGAGGAAATTGAGGAGGTCAATGGCGCTGCCAAAGATGAATGTAAGGAAGGAAGAAAACTCTTGGAGTTTATATATCTAAGGTCAAACCGACTCTGTGTGGGGTAGATGTAATGTATAAACTCTAAAACATAATATAACAAACCGCACACTATGCTTATATAAGCAAATGAATTTATAAATATAAATATATGCAAATAAGTGACTGTTGGTGTGGTATAAATAAAGTGCAAAAATGACTAAAGTGACTGAGTGACTCAGTGAGATATAAATAAATCAATCAAGTGCAAATGAGCAACAAGTGCAGATATAAAGTGCTGACGTGCTTATATAAATCTAAAGGAGCCACTAAGAAGTGGATGTGCATGTGGATGATAAAAATGGTTGGTATCCACCACACCGCAGTGACAAATAAATAAAGTGATATTCTTCAATGAAATGCGATATCAAATCGCAAAATGCAGAAAGTGAGAGAAAATGAAAATGTGAGGCATATGGTTACAAAAACTTAAATAGGTTCAAATCGCACCACTGAAAAAATCCCAGTGCAGGGCGGTGTGTAATAATAAATATAATAGTCCCAAATCGCATGAAAAAAAAAGTGCTTCAGTGCAAATATTGATGCTGCGACTTCACAGCACAGGTGATTCGTGTATCTCCAGTGCTTCTTTAAGTGTGGCCGGTGTGGTGGGTCAGGGTGCTCCCCATTCTCCCAGGACCGCACTTACCAGATGGGCCTGTATTATGATGGCTCCAATATCCTTCACTGGTCATCAAGCGGTTCCTCTGGCTACCAATGGCCTCATTAGGGGTCCTATCAGGTGGGTATTAACAGTACATTGGATCCTGTACTGTGTATTCTCAAATGCTCAGGTATAGTCCGGGTGACATATGAGGAGAAAAACTCGTATATTGCAGTACTGTATTTAAACTTCCAAGTTTAATAATCAAAATGTACTCACATTTACAATGCTATCCATTTCTTTTTTCTTTTTCTTTTTCAAGAAATGCTCTAGTATACCTCTTCTCTAAATTTCTTTCAATTAACAAATTGGTTTGCATAAAGTAATCTGAATCTAGTCTTCAATTCCTCCTAATTCTCGTGAATTGGCTATTTGGTGTGTCATATATCCATCTTTTATGACAACTGGTAGTAGGAATGAAGCTATTACGATCCGTATCTTTGAAAAATGTTTTTGTACCTATTTTTCCATTCATTTTACATAACACAAGATCCAAAAAATGTATTTCCTTCCTATTATATTCCCCTGTGAAGCTGAGGTCATATCTATTTTAGTTCAATTCCTGTAGGAAGTTTTTTTAGATGTTCTTGTGTGCCTTCCCATACTATTACAATGTCATCTAGGTACCTCTTGTAAAGTGACATTTCTGGCCATTTCCCAAAGATTTCGTCTTCCTCCCATCTTGCCATGACTATATTGGCCACACTGGGAGCATATTTAGCTCCCATGGCTACCCCTTTGCATTGTTGATAATAATGTTTTCCATAGCAAAAGTAATTGTTAGTCATGGCAAGATTGAAGAGCATGAACTCTATTTGCTTATTCTTCAATTTAGTTTTACATTGTAGGGCACATTTTACTGCATTCATAGCATCCGTTTGATTAATGCCAGTATAAAGAGCATTGACGTCCACTGTTGTCAGTAGACAGTTCTCCCTAAAATCTTCTGAGTCTAATAATTTAATTAGTTCTCCAGTATCTCTCAAATATGACTCATTTTCTTTCACAATAGCCTGCAAGAAATGTTCAATGTACTCCCCCACTCTGGAAAATATAGAATTGATGCCACTCACTAT
The DNA here is from genome assembly GCF_965119305.1 of Pelophylax lessonae. NCBI lineage: Eukaryota > Metazoa > Chordata > Amphibia > Anura > Ranidae > Pelophylax > Pelophylax lessonae. Next base: position 502,695,530 of record NC_138771.1, read on the forward strand.
AGGTCTCCCTGGAGGTTTGGTGGGATTCTTGTGGATCTTGGGTAAGTAATATATTGTGGGAACTTGTGGAGCTTTGGGCATTAGGTATCTTGCTTCTTTCTTTCTGAGGATCCCTAACTTCTTACCCTTTTTAATAAGCTTTTTCAGGGCATGTTTCAATTTATTGGTAGGGTTTCCTGGCAATTTTTTATATGTGCTTTTATTGGCTAATAAGCAAGCCATTTCATCCTCATAATCACACTTATTCAGGTATAACAATCGCCCCTCCCTTGTCTGCCGCTCGGATGATTATGTCTGTCCTCTTTTCCAATTCCCTAATACCTATTTCTACATCCCTAAATGGCTTATATTTTCTTTTGGTGTTCATAATTTTTATGTCATTTTCAACCATAGTTTTAAAAACCTCCAAAAAATATTTTTTTTTATTACTGGGGTTAAAAACAGATGCATTTCTTATTCCACTCTGCTGAAAAACAGTGTTGTCATTATCCTGTTTAAAAAAAATGATCTTTATTGATTTCAAAGTAAATTTTTATATTCAATTTCCTTACAAATTTCTGAAGGTCAATAAAAGGTTACATTTGCTTATATTCACATAAGAAATAAAATTCAGACCCAAATCTAAAATTTCTAATTCAGCTTCTGTCAGGGTTGCATTGCTGAGATTAACCACCTGCCGACCAGTCACGTTGACTGTACTGCGGCAAAGTGGCTCGTTATCGTCTGACGACGTAGACCTACGTCACCAGACACTCCCCTCTCTCGGCGGCGCGCGCGTGCCCCAGGAGGCTCGCTCCCGCTGTATTCAGTTACAGCGGGAGTCGGGCCAGGGGAGGAGCGGCGGTGAGCACCGCCGCTCTTCCCCGATCGTCGGGGATCTAGTGTGGAAATCCGTCCGCTTGTGTAAACAAAGCAGGCGGATCTCCTAAGTGACAGGCAGGGTCAGATTGCAGGGTTCAGCATAGCTGAACCTGCGATCTGTCCCCGTGTCACTCAGTCACCTCCCCCCACACACGTTAGTAAGCACCAGGCATACATTAACCCCTCCCTCTCCAATAAAAATTAACCCCTTCCCTGCCAGTGTAATTTTTACAGTAACAGTGCATATTTATAGCACTGATTACTGTAGTAATATTACTGGTACCCCCAAAAGTGTCAAAAATGTCAGTCAAGGGTCCGATCTGTCTGCCGCAATGTCGCAGTCCCGCAAAAAAAATTGCAGATTGCCGCCATTACTCGTTAAAAAAAAACACCAAAAATGACAGAAATCTTTCCCTTAGTTAGTAAACGCAATAACTTTTGCGCAAACCAATCAAAATACGCTTATTGCGTTTTTTTTTACCAAAAATATGTAGCAGAAAACAAATTGGCCTAAAATGATAAAAAATTTAGATTTTTACATTTTTTGGGGGGAGAATTTCATATAAAAAAAATGTGAAAAATATTGTTAATTTTTCAAAATTGTCACTCTTTTTTGGTTTATAGCGCAAAAATTAAAAATCGCACAGGTGATCAAGTACCACCAAAAGAAAGCTCTATGTGTGGGAAAAAAAGGACATAAATTGAATTTGGGTACAGCGTTGCACGACCGCGCAATTGTCCGTTAAAATAACGCAGTACCGAATCGCAAAATATGGCCTGGTCAGGAATGGGGTAAAACCTTCCGGTCATAAAGCGGTTAAAAATACACTCATTGAGAATTTTTTTGCCAAAGACATGTAGCTAAATACATTTTGGCCTAAATATATGACAAAAATTGAATATATTGGATATTTTTTAACTGTCAAAGTAGAAAAATATTTTCTCAAAATGGTCGCTTTTTTTAATTAATATCGCAAAAAATTAAAATCGCACAGGTGATCAAATAGCACCAAAAGAAAGCTCTGTTTGTACAAAAAAAAAGGACATAAATTTCGTTTGGGTACGGCGTTGCATGACCGCGCAATTGTCAGTTAAAGTCGCACAGTGGCGAATCGCAAAAAGTGGCCTGGACGTAAGACAGCAAAATCCTCCGGTGGTAAAGTGGTTAAAAACGCCAGTGCCTAGTTGTTCCTTTTCCTTTTCCCTTCCTCCTTTCTTCCCTCTTGTTCTCCTACTCCCCTTGTTCTCTATCCTGTATACCTGCCTGATTCTTGTTGGTATTCCCACTGATGGTTCCAATTTCCCCTGTGGGGCCCTTTCCCCCTGTATGGTTCTGTATTGTCTTGTCCCCGATTATACATATGGCCCGCTCTCATATGGTAATTTGGTAATTTTGATATCCCCCCTCTCTGATACCACCCTCCTCTTGGATGGTGGGGGGCCCTGTGGTTTAAAGCTCCTCTTGGGGTTCTATAAGCGAAGCTGCGTTTAGCAGCCTTTTCCAGCTTCAGACGTTTTTACAACTGTAACACCGGTCCTCAGAACACACTGGCTCTGGGGTTTTTTTGCAGCTTGAAAAACGCCTATGCCACTTACGGCTCCTAAATGCCTGTGTGTGCAAAAGGTCATTTAATCATTTAATAATATGGAGGAGCGTTTTTAAGCTGCAAACAAAAACACTTGATGCCCCTAAAAGCGACTGTAAAAACGCACTGTGTGCATGGGGACTAAAAATAAAAAAATAAAAGTAAAATAAACAATAAAAAAAAATGTAAAGTGCCTCCCTCCTACCCAGAAGTGAACGCAAACCTATGTTGCGGACGCATATGTAAACAGTGTTCAAACTGCACATGTGAGGTATCGCCATGAACGTTAGAGCGAGAGCAATAATTCCAGCCCAAGACCTCCTCTGTAACTCTAAACTGGTAACTTGAAAATTTTTTTAAAGCGTCGCCTATGGAGATTTTGAAGTAATGAAGTTTGGCGCCATTCCACGAATGTGCACAATTTTAAAGCGTAACATGTTAGGTATCTAGTTACTTGGTGTAACATCATCTTTCACATTATACAAAAAAATTGGGCTGACTTTAGTGTTTTGCTTTTTTAATTCATGAAACAGTTTTTGTTTTCCAAAAAAACACGACCACAATTGTATTCCCTAGTGTCTCTGCTAAAAAACATATATATTGTGTGGAGTTCTGAGTAATTTTCCAGCAAAAAACTATTATCTTTAGATGTAACAGAGGAGTGCCAGATTTGGCTTGGGCTGGAAGTTTTTAAAGAGGCCCTGGCCTTTCCTCCTTTTCCTCCTCCGCCAACAATTGAATACTTATTACCTTAGAGAGTACTTCTCTTCTGACCTACTGACGAGATTACCTACAACCTTTGAGTCATTACTCTCCATGTCCATGAGACCTGATCATCCACTCTCTCTGATATACCAAATTTTGCTCCAGGAATTTTACTTGGACCAACCCCTATTTCTTTCCCAATTGGAACAGGAACTGAATATACCGGCAGATGAACTGGACTTGGACAAAATATCTGTCTTGTCATACAAACTTCCAGTAGCATCCTAAGCCCAGGAACGCAATTATCACATTCTTTTTCTTGGGAGTTTGTTGCCTTACCACCCTCCACATAATTGATCCTTCTGTCCCCGATGTATGTTGGCGTTGTTTGCAGGCTCCTGGCACAATGCTCCATATTTGGGGTGCATTGTTCCTTTTTTGGATGAAATACTATGTTTGTTTCATTCCCTGGTGGGCGATAAATACCCAAATCAACCCCAAATCACGATTCTCTCTATGCTGCCGTGATCCTACAAACAAATTAAGAAAAGTCTGATTAGACACTTCCTGACAGCAGCCCGATCTATCATTGCCAGATGTTGGCGTCAGCCTATCTTTGGGCTTTGAGCTTGGACTTGTGAAATGAACAATATTGAATAAATGGAAAGCATGATTGCCAGAGACTAGGACAAATCTGAATCTCGCAGCCTCATGTGGGGGGGTTTGTAAACTTCCAATTTTGCCTCTTTTATTTCTACTACTGTTTGGTTGTGCACTTGCTTCCAGGATCCTGATAGGTGCACCTGCCCTCCTATAACTGTTCAGTGACCAAGTCCCCTCTCCCCTTCACCCCCTTTTCTCTCTCTCTCTTTTTTAGTACTTTTTTCTCTTTGGGTTGTTCTGTTTTTGAGCACCACTCAATGATAACATCCTAGACATAGAGGTGCTTTTTCCAATGGACATCCACCTATGTAGACATTATCTCCTCAATATTATAAATGGGAACCCTGTTGTTTTCTGTTTGTTTGACTTACGTATATTACCATACCTAGTATGTTTTTTGGTTAGCTTCTGCTATGAGGATTTTTGTTCTTCCTCTTTTTTCAGTATAATATGACCAAATTTTTATGGTTTTGACTGACCTCACTGTAAAACACTTATATCAGCGATGGTGTAACGCTCCTGCGTTTTTGTAGTAGGCTGGATTTGCAGCTGCAGAATCTCCACTCAGTAGTCATGTAGAGATGTGTTGAATAACCAGATCCAACTCTCCAGACTCATCACTGTGGGCTTGTCAGCTTCAGCATACAGATATACACACTCAATAAGATGTTCCTGGAGTGATAGGATGTATATAACAGTATGAAGATGATGTGCTGAAGGGACAGGTGTGAACAGTGACAGAGATGGCAAGCACTTGATAGAAATGTTCAGGAGAGTATTAGATGGTATTAGGTAGAATGCAGATAGGTTAGTAATCGAGTATGGTAACAGGTGGTAAGGACAGCAGATGACAATTACAGGATAGACTAACCCAGTGCAAGGATAGATGGTAGTAGACTCAAGAGCTAGCAATCTATGTAACAGTGCAGATGATAGAATTAGTATGCATAGATAGTAACAGTCCTTATGTGCAGAGGTAGATAGTGTAAGTAAGGTTATGGAGGATTCCCCTGTGGGGTACTTATCACTAGTAAAGTTAGTAGTAGCAGGGTCCAGTAGTAAGGGAGTGATCCAGTAGCGAGATACAGGGATCGGTAGCGAGGTTCCGGTCTGTTTCCAAGTAGAAGGGAATAGCTGGAGGTTCCGGTAGCAAGGTGTAAGATTCTGGTACCTCTGGTACCCTTAATAATCTATTTCCTTCCAAATATGCGTCCCACCTTTCTTACTAGGTGGTACGCATACACCTTTAAGACAGATGATGTCATCGCTATGCGCCGCAGAGCGGCTATTTCAACCGCCGGCGTTCTCACTCACATCGTTCGTTCAACCTGCCTTGTGTATCCACATGCTTTCAAGCCTGTCTTGCTGTCGGAACCTCCAGCTGGTTGCTTCTACCTGGAGCAGACCGGAACCTCGCTACTGATCCCTGTATCTCGCTACCGGATCTTCCCCTCTCTACTGGACCCCTCTACTACTAACATTTACTAGTGATAAGTACCCCACAGGGGAATCCTCCATAACCTACTTACACTATCTATCATCTGCACTGTTGCATAGATTGCTAGCTCTTGAGCCTACTACCATCTACTATCTACACTGTTACATAGATTGCTAGCTCTTGAGTCTACTACCATCTATCATCTGCACTGCTACATAGATTGCTAGTTCTTAAGTCTACTACCATCTATCCTTGCACTGGGTTAGTCTATCCTGTAATTGTCATCTGCTGTCCTTACCACCTGTCACCATACTTGATTACTAACCTATCTGCACTCTACCTAATACCATCTAGTACTCTCCTGAACAAACCTATCAAGTACTTACCATCTCTATCACTGTTCACACCTGTCCCTTCAGCACAACACCTTCATACTGTCATATACATTCCACCACTCCAGGAACATCTTATTGAGTGTGTATATTTCTGTATGTTGAAGCTGACAGGCCCACAGTGATGAGTCTGGAGAGTTGGATCTGGTTATTCAACACATCTCTACATGACTACTGAGTGGAGATTTTGCAGCTGCATATCCAGCCTACTACAAAAACGCAGGAGCGTTACAGATTGAACGAACCAGAAAAAAAAATGGATTCAGCAGAATTACCCACTCAAGTGACACAATTAACACAACAAGTAAATGCGTTAATACTCGCTCTTACTGAAGTAAAAGAAGAGAATCAGACTCTGACGCAGCAGGTAACCCGTCTCTTACGGCTTACTACTGTTCAGCCCCCTGAACCTAAAATAAACCCTCCCCTAGTGTTTACAGGTGATCGGAAAAAATTTCTTGAATTCAAAAACGCATGTCAATTGCTTTTTTTGTTAAAACCTCATACATACTCTACTGATCAGATTAAAGTCTGTACCACTATTTCATACTTAACGGGTGATCCCCGGGCCTGGGCAGACTCTCTCTTTGAGAAAAATGATCAGATTCTCAACTCCTATTCCTTATTTCTAGCAGAACTCGCTAGTTTATATGAAGACCCCAATAGGCAGAGTACTGCTGATATTCAACTAAGGGCTTTAAAACAAGGAAGGAGACCTGTAGAAGATTTTGTAGCAGAGTTCAAAAGATGGACCCTTGATTCAGGGTGGAATGATACATCTCTGCGAACTCAATTCAGACTCGGGTTATCAGAAGCTGTTAAAGACGAGCTCGCCCGAGCGGATTTACCTGGCACCTTGGATGCCTTAATAAAAACTTAGTATCAACATCGACAGACGACTACGAGAAAGAAGGGCTGAAAAAATGGGAATGCCATTAACTAGTCCTTCTCAGATTGCGGCCGTTGACCCTACTCCCATGGAGGTAGGAACTATACGCCCACCTTTATCAACTACTGAACGATCCAGAAGGAGATCCAGAAATCTCTGCATGTACTGCGCATCCCCGGATCATTTGATATGCGTCTGTCCCCTTGTCCGCAAAAAAGAGGGTGAGTGTTCACATGTCTTGCTAGGAGGATTAATGACTTCCTTTTCTAACCCCTATCTTTTTGTTCATTTAACATTACAGTGGGACCAGACTAAGATCACCACCAAGGCTATGATCGACACTGGATCTTGTGGAAACTATATTGATACACGTTTTGTTACCTTAAATAAAATACCTATTATTTCAAAGCTTAAACCTGTTTCTGTTAGTTTCATTAACGGTATTCCATTGTCTTCTGGTCCAATCACCAACCAGACACAGGCACTCCTTGCCACTGCCAACGAGTCTCATGTGGAGACCATCACCTTTGATATACTATCCTCACCCCATTTTTCCATTATTTTGGGACTTCCCTGGTTACACACACACCAACCAATCATAGATTGGAAAAGACGGACTTTGGCCTTCCCTTCTCACTATTGTGAGATTACGTGTAACCTCCCATCTTATGGAAAGATCCTGTCTGTGGTGTCAGATGAGATTGCACCACTATGCTATCAGGATCTGTCCGAAGTATTCCTTGAGAAAAATGCTCAAGTGTTGCCTCCCCATAGGGATTATGATTGCACTATCGATCTACTCCCTAACAGCAAATTGCCTTTCGGTCATGTTTATCCCCTTTCACAGGATGAACTTTCTCATCTCAAGGAATACTTGGATGAGAATTTGAAAAAAGGGTTTATCAGACCCTCTACTTCTTCCACAGCTGCAGGACTTTTCTTTGTCCGCAATAAGGATTCCAGTCTTAGGCCTATTATCGATTATAGGCAATTAAACACGATTACGATAAAGGATCGCTATCCTTTGCCGCTCATCCCTGAACTCATTGAACAAGTGCGTGGGGCTACTTACTTCTCTAAATTAGACCTGAAAGGGGCATACAACCTAATCCGAATCCGTGACGGAGATGAGTGGAAAACAGCATTCAGAACCAGATACGGATTATTCGAATATCTTGTGATGCCATTCGGGTTGTGTAATGCTCCCGCAGAATTCCAAAGGTTCATAAACGACATCTTTAGAGACTTACTTGATGTCTGTGTCGTAGTATACCTGGACGATATACTTATCTTTTCGCGATCTATGCCTGAACATATAAAACATGTAAGACTTGTGTTATCCAGATTACTCTCACACAATCTATACGTGAAATTAAAAAAATGCTTATTTCATAAGGAAGAAATATTATTTCTAGGATACATCATATCCAAAACTGGAATTAAGATGGATATGAGCAAGATATCCTGTATTCTGGACTGGCCTATACCAACAACTCGTAAGGCATTACAGCGATTCCTTGGATTCTCCAACTTCTATAGGAAGTTCATCAAGAACTTTTCCGCTATTGTGAGACCTCTCACACAACTGACAAGTATAAAGAAACCATTCAAATGGTCAGAAGAAGCGAATCAAGCCTTCTGCTTGTTAAAATCAAGCTTTACCTCTGCTCCCATACTACGCCATCCAGACCCATCCCTCCAATATATTCTGGAGGTAGATGCGTCAAATATGGCAGTAGGAGCAGTTCTCTCCCAACGACCAACAAATACTTCACCACTCCACCCAGTTGCTTTCTTTTCAAAATCACTAAGCAGCCCAGAGGTGAACTACCCAGTAGGTGAAAAGGAGTTACTTGCCATAAAACTGGCACTGGAGAATTGGCGACATCTACTCGAAGGTACCCAGTTACCAATACTCATATATACAGATCATAAAAACCTTCAATACCTCCAGACTAACAAAACTCACTCCCACCGACAGGTACGATGGTCATTATTCTTCCTAAGATTCAACTTCCTAGTGACCTACACGCCTGCAGACAAAAATAAAAAAGCGGATGCGCTATCACGATTAATCGAAGATAACTGCGCCGAAATCCCTTCCATTCCCATAATACCCTATGAACGTATTATTGGTGTTGTCCGTTCCTTGAAGGAAGAGATTTTGCACAGTATAGGATTGGATTTACCTCCACCACAACTGAGTACTGATGCAGAAGGCTTCCTCTATTACAACGACAAACTTTACATACCCCCTACTATGCGCACCAAGATCTTGGAGTTGTCACATGATGTGCCCATGGCAGGACATATGGGTATGACGAAAACCCTTAATTTGCTTACCAGGCAGTTTTGGTGGCCTGATATGAAGACGTCTGTACAAAAATTTGTTTCTTCATGTGACATCTGTGCAAGGTCCAAGATTGACACTACAAAACCATCTGGTCTACTCTGCAGTCTACCAATACCCCAGGTTCCATGGGAAGTTATGTCCTTAGACTTTATAGTAGAACTACCACCTTCTAAGGGATTTAATACCATTCTAGTGTCAGTGGACCACTTGACAAAGATGGCACATTTCATTGCTATCCGTAGACTACCTTCGTCTAAACAAACAGCGGAACTACTGATGAAACATGTGTTCAAGTTGCATGGAATTCCAAAGACTCTTTTGTCCGACCGTGGTTCACAGTTCATCTCTAAATTTTGGCAAGCACTTTGTCAAATATTACGGATTGAGCGAAAGCTCACTTCCCCCTACCATCCTCAGACGAACGGACAGACTGAAAGAGTCAACCAGTGCATTGAGCAATATCTACGTTGCTATACATCATACCTACAGGATGATTGGGTGGATCTCCTCCCTCTGGCGGAATTTGCTTACAACAATGCAACCCACAGTACTACTAAGCAAAGTCCGTTCTACTTGAATTATGGGTTTCATCCCACTCTTCTTCCACCATGCATCCTGCCATCAAGTAACCCAGTAGTCTCGGATTACCTTACCCAAATAAAAGACTCTCTGGGTTTACTCAATACCACTATATCACACGCTCATAGTCAACAAAAAAGGTACTACGACCTGCGTAGAAGACCTTCTCCTCAGTATGCTATTGGGGACCTTGTTTGGCTATCAACAAGAAACTTAAGATTAAAAATCCCTAGCAAAAAACTTGGACCTCTATTTTTGGGACCCTTCCCAATTAAGAAACTTATTGGAAAAGCTGCAGTACAGCTCACCTTACCAGACGATCTTAAGATCCATCCCATCTTCCATGTGTCGCTACTGAAGCCCCATGTTCCTAACCAAGGAATAAGGCCTACCATCTTACCTCCACCTCCAATACAAGTTGAAGGCGGAGAAGAATATGAGATCAAAGAGATTTTGGATTCTCGCATCCATAGAGGAAGACTCCAGTATCTCATAAGATGGAAGAACTATGGACCCCAAGACGACACCTGGTTGGATACCTCTGATGTTCATGCACCTAGGCTTATACGAAGGTTTCACTCGAAATACCCAGAGAAACCAGTGCTATAGGCCTTCCGGAGCCGGCCTTAAGGGGGGGGTACTGTAAGATTCTGGTACCTCTGGTACCCTTAATAATCTATTTCCTTCCAAATATGCGTCCCACCTTTCTTACTAGGTGGTACGCATACACCTTTAAGACAGATGATGTCATCGCTGAGCGCCGCAGAGCGGCTATTTCAACCGCCGGCGTTCTCACTCACATCGTTCGTTCAACCTGCCTTGTGTATCCACATGCTTTCAAGCCTGTCTTGCTGTCGGAACCTCCAGCTGGTTGCTTCTACCTGGAGCAGACCGGAACCTCGCTACTGATCCCTGTATCTCGCTACCGGATCTTCCCCTCTCTACTGGACCCCTCTACTACTAACATTTACTAGTGATAAGTACCCCACAGGGGAATCCTCCATAACCTACTTACACTATCTATCATCTGCACTGCTGCATAGATTGCTAGCTCTTGAGCCTACTACCATCTACTATCTACACTGTTACATAGATTGCTAGCTCTTGAGTCTACTACCATCTATCATCTGCACTGCTACATAGATTGCTAGTTCTTAAGTCTATTACCATCTATCCTTGCACTGGGTTAGTCTATCCTGTAATTGTCATCTGCTGTCCTTACCACCTGTCACCATACTCGATTACTAACCTATCTGCACTCTACCTAATACCATCTAGTACTCTCCTGAACAAACCTATCAAGTACTTACCATCTCTATCACTGTTCACACCTGTCCCTTCAGCACAACACCTTCATACTGTCATATACATTCCACCACTCCAGGAACATCTTATTGAGTGTGTATATTTCTGTATGTTGAAGCTGACAGGCCCACAGTGATGAGTCTGGAGAGTTGGATCTGGTTATTCAACACAACTCTACATGACTACTGAGTGGAGATTTTGCAGCTGCATATCCAGCCTACTACAAAAACGCAGGAGCGTTACACAAGGTAAGCATGTGGACACACGGCAGGTTGAACGAACGATGTGAGAGAGAACGCCAGCGGTTGAAATAGCCGCTCTGCGGCGCTCGGCGATGACGTCATCCGCCTTAAAGGTGTATGCGTACCACCTAATTAGAAAGGTGGGACGCATATTTGAAAGAAAAGTGGAAAATAAGGGTACCAGAGGTACCAGAATCTTACAGTACCCCCCCCCCCCTTAAGGCCGGCTCCGGAAGGCCTATAGCACTGGTTTCTCCGGGTATTTCGAGTGAAATCTTCGTATAAGCCTAGGTGCGTGAACATCAGTGGTATCCAACCAGGTGTCGTCTTGGGGTCCATAGTTCTTCCATCTTATGAGATACTGGAGTCTTCCTCTGTGGATACGAGAATCCAAAATCTCCTTAATCTCATATTCTTCTCCGCCTTCAACTTGTACTGGAGGTGGAGGCAAGATGGTAGGCCTTATTCCCTGATTAGGAACATGGGGTTTCAGTAGTGAAACATGGAAGATGGGATGGATCTTGAGATCTGCTGGTAAGGTGAGCTGTACTGCAGCTTTTCCGATAAGTTTCTTAATTGGGAAGGGTCCCAGAAATAAAGGTCCAAGCTTTTTGCTAGGGATTTTTAATCTTAAATTTCTTGTCGATAGCCAAACGAGGTCCCCAATAGCATACTGAGGAGAAGGTCTTCTACGTAGGTCGTAGTACTTCTTTTGTTGGCTATGGGCGTGTGAGATAGTGGTATTAAGTAAACCCAGAGAGTCCTTTATTTGGGTAAGATAGTCTGAGGCTACTGGGTTACTTGATGGTAGGATGCGTGGTGGAAGAAGTGTGGGATGAAACCCATAGTTCAAGTAGAACGGACTTTGCTTAGTAGTACTGTGGGTTGCGTTGTTATAAGCAAATTCCGCCAGAGGGAGAAGGTCCACCCAATCATCCTGTAGGTATGATGTGTAGCAACGCAGATATTGTTCTATACACTGGTTGACTCTTTCAGTCTGTCCGTTGGTCTGAGGGTGGTAGGGAGAAGTGAGCTTTCGCTCAATCCGTAATATTTGACAAAGAGCTTGCCAAAATTTGGAGATGAACGGTCGGATAAAAGAGTCTTTGGTATTCCGTGTAACTTGAACACATGTTTCATCAGTAGTTCCGCTGTTTGTTTGGATGAAGGTAGTCTACGGATAGCGATGAAATGTGCCATCTTTGTCAGGTGGTCCATTGACACTAGAATGGTATTAAATCCTTTAGAAGGTGGTAGTTCTACTATAAAGTCTAAGGATACAACCTCCCATGGAACCTGGGGTATTGGTAGACTGCAGAGTAGACCAGATGGTTTTGTAGTGTCAATTTTGGACCTTGCACAGATGTCACATGAAGATACAAATTTTTTTACAGACGTCTTCATATCAGGCCACCAAAACTGCCTAGTAAGCAAATTAAGGGTTTTCGTCATACCCATATGTCCTGCCATGGGCACATCATGTGATAACTCCAAGATCTTGGTACGCATAGTAGGGGGTATGTAGAGTTTGTCGTTGTAGTAGAGGAAGCCTTCTGCATCAGTGCTTAGTTGTGGTGGAGGTGAATCCAATCTTATACTGTGCAAAATCTCTTCCTTCAGGGAACGAACAACCCCAATAATACGTTCATAGGGTATTATAGGAATAGAAGGGATTTCAGCGCAGTTATCTTCGGTTAATCGTGATAGCGCATCCGCTTTTTTATTTTTGTCTGCAGGCGTGTAGGTTACTAAGAAGTTGAATCTTAGGAAAAATAATGACCATCGTACCTGCCGGTGGGAGAGAGTTTTGTTAGTCTGGAGGTATTGAAGGTTTTTGTGATCTGTATATATTAGTATTGGTAACCGGGTACCCTCAAGTAGATGTCGCCAATTCTCCAGTGCCAGTTTCATGGCAAGCAACTCCTTTTCACCCACTGGGTAATTCACCTCTGGGCTGCTTAATTATTTTGAAAAGAAAGCAACTGGGTGGAGTGGTGAAGTATTTGTTGGTCGTTGGGAGAGAACTGCTCCTACTGCCATATTTGACGCATCTACCTCCAGAATATATTGGAGGGATGGGTCTGGATGGCGTAGTATGGGAGCAGAAGTAAAGCTTGATTTTAACAAGCAGAAAGTTCGATTTCCTTCTTCTGACCATTTGAATGGTTTCTTTATACTTGTCAATTGTGTGAGAGGTCTCACAATGGCAGAAAAGTTCTTGATGAACTTCCTATAGAAGTTTGAAAATCCAAGGAATCGCTGTAATGCCTTACGAGTTGTTGGTATAGGCCAGTCCAGAATACAGGATATCTTGCTCATATCCATCTAAATTCCGGTTTTGGATATGATGTATCCCAGGAATAATATTTCTTCTTTATGAAATAGGCATTTTTTTAATTTCATGTATAGATTGTGTGCGAGTAATCTGGATAACACAAGTCTTACATGTTTTATATGTTCAGGGAGAGATCGAGAATAGATAAGTATATCGTCCAGATATACTACAACACAGACATCAAGTAAGTCTCTAAAGATGTCGTTTATGAACCTTTGGAAGGCTGCGGGAGCATTACACAACCCGAATGGCATCACAAGATATTCGAATAATCCGTATCTGGTTCTGAATGCTGTTTTCCACTCATCTCCTTCATGGATTCGGATTAGGTTGTATGCCCCTTTCAGGTCTAATTTAGAGAAGTAAGTAGCCCCACGCACTTGCTTAATGAGTTCAGGGATGAGCGGTAAAGGATAGCGATCCTTTATTGTAATCGTGTTTAATTGCCTATAATCGATAATAGGCCTAAGACTTGAATCCTTATTGCGGACAAAAAAAAGTCCTGCAGCTGTGGAAGAAGTAGAGGGTCTGATGAACCCTTTTGTCAAATTCTCATCCAAGTATTCCTTGAGATGAGAAAGTTCATCCTGTGAAAGAGGATAAACATGACCGAAAGGCAATTTGCTGTTAGGGAGTAGATCGATAGTGCAATCATAATCCCTATGGGGAGGCAACATTTGGGCATTTTTTTCAAGGAATACTTCGGACAGATCCTGATAGCATAGTGGTGCAATCTCATCTGACACCACAGACAGGATCTTTCCATAAGATGGGAGGTTACACGTAATCTCACAATAGTGAGAAGGGAAAGACAAAGTCAGTTTTTTCCAATCTATGATTGGTTGATGTGTGTGTAACCAGGGGAGTCCCAAAATAATAGAAAAATGGGGTGAAGATAGTATATCAAAAGTGGTGGTCTCCATATGAGACTCGTTAGTAGTGACGAGGAGTGCTTGTGTCTGGTTGGTGATTGGACCAGAAGATAGTGGGATACCGTTAATGAAACTAACAGAAACAGGTTTAGGTTTTGAAATAATAAGTATTTTATTTAAGGTAACAAAACATGTATCAATATAGTTTCCACAAGATGCGGTGTCGATCATAGCCTTGGTGGTAATCCTAGTCTGGTCCCACTGTAATGTCAAATGAACAAAGAGATAGGGGTTAGAAAAGGAAGTCGTTAATCCTCCTAGCAAAACATGTGAACACTCATCCTCTTTTTTGCGGACAAGGGGATAGACGCTTATCAAATGATCCGGGGATGCGCAGTACATGCAGAGGTTTCTGGATCTTCTTCTGGCTCGTTCAGTAGTTGATAAAGGTGGGCGTATGGTTCCTACCTCCATGGGAGTAGGGTCAACGGCCGAAATCCGAGAAGGACTAGACAATGGCATTCCCATTTTCTCAGCCCTTTCTTTCACGCAGTCGCCTGTCGATACTGATACTGAGTTGTATTAAGGCATCCAAGGTGCCAGGTAAATCCGCTCGGGCGAGCTCGTCTTTAACAGCTTCTGACAAGCCGAGTCTGAATTGAGTTCGCAGAGATGTATCATTCCACCCTGAATCAAGGGTCCATCTTTTGAACTCAGCTACAAAGTCTTCTACAGGTCTCCTTCCTTGTTTTAAAGCCCTCAATTGAATATCAGCAGTACTCTGCCTGTTGGGGTCATCATATAAACTAGCGAGTTCCGCTAGGAATAAAGAATAGGAGTTCAGAAGCTGATCATTTTTCTCAAAGAGAGAGTCTGCCCAGGCCCGTGGGTCACCCGTTAAGTATGAGATAACGGTACAGACTTTAATTTGATCACTAGGGTATGTACGAGGTTTTAACAAAAAAAGTAATTGACATGCGTTTTTGAATTCACAAATTTTTTTCCGATCACCTGTAAACACTAGAGGAGGGTTTATTTTGTGGGGTACTTATCACTAGTAAAGTTAGTAGTAGCAGGGTCCAGTAGTAAGGGAGTGATCCAGTAGCGAGATACAGGGATCGGTAGCGAGGTTCCGGTCTGTTTCCAAGTAGAAGGGAATAGCTGGAGGTTCCGGTAGCAAGGTAAGCATGTGGACACACGGCAGGTTGAACGAACGATGTGAGAGAGAACGCCGGCGGTTGAAATAGCCGCTCTGCGGCGCTCGGCGATGACGTCATCCGTCTTAAAGGTGTATGCGTACCACCTAATTAGAAAGGTGGGACGCATATTTGAAAGAAAAGTGGAAAATAAGGGTACCAGAGGTACCAGAATCTTACAGATGGTGAACCTTGGCACCCCAGATGTTTTGGAACTACATTTCACATGATGCTCAAATACACTGCAGAGTGCATGAGCATCATTGGAAATGTAGTTCAAAAACATCTGGGGTGCCAAGGTTCGCCATCACTGACTTATATGTACGGGTATGTCTATGTTTTCCAGGTATGGATATGTTTGTACCTTTCTGGTCAATTATTTGGTCTTTTGTACTTTAATATCTGCAAAACCTAATAAAAACAAGATTAAATTAAAATCTACTCACCAAGCTGGCAAGGACCCCTGGTTCTGGCTACATCAGGGGTGTCAAACTAATTTTTTTCTTGGGCCGCATCAGCATTATGATTGCCCCCAAAGGGCCAGTTGAATCTGTAAGATTAGATGTCCAGGGCACCCCACCCCCTCTTACATCAGATGTCAAGAGTCCCCCCACCATCAGAAGTCAAGAGTTCCCCACCCTCCCTTACCTTGTGCTGCTGCTTGGAAGAAGCTGGGGTATTGCTAGGAAGCAGGAAGTGCAGGGTCTAGAGGAGGACCAAAGGAGGTGCGGCTGCAGCTGCAGGAGAGGTGCGAGGGCCAAATAAAATGGCCTGGAGGGCCGGATTCGGCCCGCGGGCCTTGTGTTTGACACCTGTGGGCTACATAGTGACATCAGTACAAGGCTCCACCCCTATATATGCTTTCATTGAACCAAGCTGGACCAATGTAACAATGTGTGATTATATCATGGTTTAGATTTGACTTTAAAGCTTGGCAGGCA